>NC_053396.1:198340985-198940985 GCF_905171765.1 Bufo bufo | reverse complement strand
TACACACCCTAAGGTATTCGCTGATGGGCATAGTGAGTTCATAGAACTTTTTATTTTTTGTCACAAGTTAGCGGAAAATGATGATTTTTTTTTTTTTTTTTTTCTTACAAAGTCTCATATTCCACTAACTTGTGACAAAAAATAAAAACTTCTATGAACTCACTATGCCCATCACGAAATACCTTGGGGTCTCTTCTTTCCAAAATGGGGTCACTTGTGGGGTGGTTATACTGCCCTGGCATTCTAGGGGCCCAAATGTGTGGTAAGGAGTTTGAAATGAAATTCTGTAAAAAATGACGAGTGAAATCCGAAAGGTGCTCTTTGGAATATGGGCCCCTTTGCCCACCTAGGCTGCAAAAAAGTGTCACACATCTGGTATCTCCGTACTCAGAAGAAGGTGGGGAATGTGTTTTGGGGTGTCATTTTACATATACCCATGCTGGGTGAGAGAAATATCTTGGTCAAATGCCAACTTTGTATAAAAAAAAAAAATGGGAAAAGTTGTCTTTTGCCAAGATATTTCTCTCACCCAGCATGGGTATATGTAAAATGACACCCCAAAACACATTCCCCAACTTCTCCTGAGTACGGAGATACCAGATGTGTGACACTTTTTTGCAGCCTAGGTGGGCAAAGGGGCCCATATTCCAAAGAGCACCTTTCGGATTTCACAGGTCATTTTTTACAGAATTTGATTTCAAACCCCTTACCACACATTTGGGCCCCTAGAATGCCAGGGCAGTATAACTACCCCACAAGAGACCCCATTTTGGAAAGAAGAGACACCAAGGTATTCGCTGATGGGCATAGTGAGTTCCTGGAAGTTTTTATTTTTTGTCACAAGTTAGTGGAATATGAGACTTTGTATGAAAAAAAAAAAAAAAAAAAAAATCAGCATTTTCCACTAACTTGTGACAAAAAATAAAAAATTCTAGGAACTCGCCATGCCCCTCACGGAATACCTTGGGGTGTCTTCTTTCCAAAATGGGGTCACTTGTGGGGTAGTTATACTGCCCTGGCATTTTCCAGGGGCCCTAATGTGTGGTAAGTAGGTAAATGACCAGTGAAATCCGAAAGGTGCTCTTTGGAATATGGGCCCCTTTGCCCACCTAGGCTGCAAAAAAGTGTCACACATGTGGTATCGCCGTATTCAGGAGAAGTTGGGGAATGTGTTTTGGGGTGTCATTTTACATATACCCTTGCTGGGTGAGAGAAATATCTTGACAAAAGACAACTTTTCCCATTTTTTTTATACAAAGTTGGCATTTGACCAAGATATTTCTCTCACCCAGCATGGGTATATGTAAAATGACACCCCAAAACACATTCCCCAACTTCTCCTGAGTACGGCGATACCAGATGTGTGACACTTTTTTGCAGCCTAGATGCGCAAAGGTGCCCAAATTCCTTTTAGGAGGGCATTTTTAGACATTTGGATACCAGACTTCTTCTCACGCTTTGGGGCCCCTAGAATGCCAGGGCAGTATAAATACCCCACATGTGACCCCATTTTGGAAAGAAGACACCCCAAGGTATTCAATGAGGGGCATGGCGAGTTCATAGAATTTTTTTTTTTTTGGCACAAGTTAGCGGAAATTGATATTTTTTTCTCACAAAGTCTCCCGTTCCGCTAACTTGGGACAAAAATTTCAATCTTTCATGGACTCAATATGCCCCTCACGGAATACCTGGGGGTGTCTTCTTTCCGAAATGGGGTCACATGTGGGGTATTTATACTGCCCTGGCATTCTAGGGGCCCTAAAGCGTGAGAAGAAGTCTGGAATATAAATGTCTAAAAAATTTTACGCATTTGGATTCCGTGAGGGATATGGTGAGTTCATGTGAGATTTTATTTTTTGACACAAGTTAGTGGAATATGAGACTTTGTAAGAAAAAAAATAATAATAATTCCGCTAACTTGGGCCAAAAAAATGTCTGGAGCCTTACAGAGGGTGATCAATGACAGGGGGAGTGATCAATGACAGGGGGGTGATCAGAGAGTCTATATGGGGTGATCACCACAGTCATTGATCACGCCCGTGTAAGGCTTCATTCAGACGTCCGGATGCGTTTTGCGGATCCGATCCATCTATCAGTGCATCCGTAAAAATCATGCGGACGTCTGAATGGAGCTTTACAGGGGGGTAATCAATGACAGGGGGGTGATCAGGGAGTCTATATGGGGTGATCACCACAGTCATTGATCACGCCCGTGTAAGGCTTCATTCAGACGTCCGGATGCAGTTTGCGGATCCGATCCATCTATCAGTGGATCCGTAAAAATCATGCGGACGTCTGAATGGAGCTTTACAGGGGGGTAATCAATGACAGGGGGGGTAATCAATGACAGGGGGGTGATCAGGGAGTCTATATGGGGTGATCACCACAGTCATTGATCACACCCCTGTAAGGCTTCATTCAGACGTCCGGATGCGTTTTGCGGATCCGATCCATCTATCAGTGCATCCGTAAAAATCATGCGGACGTCTGAATGGAGCTTTACAGGGGGGTGATCAATGACAGGGGGGAGATCAATGACAGGGGGGAAATCAATGACAGGGGGGAAATCAATGACAGGGGGGAAATCAATGACAGGGGGGAAATCAATGACAGGGGGGAAATCAATGACAGGGGGGAAATCAATGACAGGGGGGAAATCAATGACAGGGGGGAAATCAATGACAGGGGGGAAATCAATGACAGGGGGGAAATCAATGACAGGGGGGAAATCAATGACAGGGGGGAAATCAATGACAGGGGGGAAATCAATGACAGGGGGGAAATCAATGACAGGGGGGAAATCAATGACAGGGGGGAAATCAATGACAGGGGGGAAATCAATGACAGGGGGGAAATCAATGACAGGGGGGAAATCAATGACAGGGGGGAAATCAATGACAGGGGGGAAATCAATGACAGGGGGGAAATCAATGACAGGGGGTCTATATGGGGTGATCAGGGGTGATCAGGGGCTAATAAGGGGTTAATAAGTGACGGGGGGGGTGTAGTGTAGTGTAGTGGTGCTTGGTGCTACTTTACTGAGCTACCTGTGTCCTCTGGTGGTCGATCCAAACAAAGGGGACCACCAGAGGACCAGGTAGCAGGTATATTAGACGCTGTTATCAAAACAGCGTCTAATATACCTGTTAGGGGTTAAAAAAAAACACATCTCCAGCCTGCCAGCGAACGATCGCCGCTGGCAGGCTGGAGATCAACTCTCTTACCTTCCGTTCCTGTGAGCGCGCGTTCACAGGAAATCTCGCGTCTCGCGAGATGACGCGTATATGCGTCCAGGCGGAATGAATCAACCACCTCCAGGACGCGTCTGTGCGTACAGCGGTCCGGAGGTGGTTAAAATTATAGCTGGATCGGAGAACCGTGTTGCTGGCTGAATCCCGATCCGGAGCTCGGCAGCAGCGGAGCAAGGAGGAGGCGTCTCCCTTTCCTACTTCTGGCACTAGGCTTGCAGCCTATCAGAGGCTGGCGCAGGCGGAGCGATGACATCGCATCCGCCTGAGCCGAGATTAGTACTGCGCGGGACACAGGCCGAAAGAGGCCTGCATTGCTGCCAGCATGGAGGCAAGTATTCGTTTTTCTTCTTTTATGTGATGCGCTATGGGGGCATCAACTGGGGGCATTACCGGCACATGGGGAACCCTATGGAAGCATCTACTGCCACATCCTAGTGGACACTATTGGGGCATCTACTGGCACATTATGGGGGCATCTACTGGCACATCATGGGGCACACTATACAGGCATTACTGGCACATCATGGGGGACACTATGGGGCATCTACTGGGAGCATTTACATTGGCACATCATGGGGGAATCTACTGGGGGTATTTATACTAAACACATCTGGGGTATCTACTCGGGGGCACATTATGGGGGCATTTACACTGGGACATCATGGGGACACTATGGGGGTATTTATACTGGCACTTCATGGGGGGCATCTGCACTGGCACATCATGGGGGAATCTATACTGGAACATTATGGAAGCACTATGGGGGCATATTATATAGGCACATTATGGGGAAAGGGAAGGAGTGCTATGGTGGCATCTACTTGGGGCACTATATAGGAGCATTTTATACTGGGTGACACTATGGGTAAGGGGAGAGGAGCACTATGTGAGCATTATATAGGGGTATTTTATACTTGCACACATTATGGGGGCACTATAAGGATATTAGCTCAACAGGGGGCATTTTTTGTACTGGCACACAGAACGGGAGCATTTTTGAACTAGTGCACATTATTAGGGGGAATTTTTTGTACTGGGGCACATTACAAGGGACATTCTTTGTACTGGTGCTCATTTTAAGTGGCCAGTTTGCCCCCCAGGGCCCAGAGTAATACTGCTCCAAAGTTTCACCAATAGTATTAATTCTCTGCCAGAGTGCACTTAGTAGTAATAATGTCCCCACTGTGCCCCAGAAGTAATATTCCCCATAGTCCCCCAGTGGTAACAGGGGGACATAATGTTTTACACCTTTAGTGTCAGGGGCACTATTTGCTGGGCGCAGTTATTTGAAGGGCACTATCTGTGTGGTACTAGTGTTATCAGGGGGTTTATCTGTTTCTGCTGGTTAATATTGGGGAGCACAGCGGGCACAGTACTGGGGGCACCATCTGTGTGGTACTGGCATTTTCAGGTGTACAGTTTCTGTAGTATTATTGTATATGTGATTATGTGAGTGTAGTGTCTATATAGTCTGTTAAGATAATGCATACCGCCCAACCATCCCAGATCTGGCATAACTACTGTGGGGGGGGGGGGGGGCACAATGGAGACTAGGCAGATAGACATTATGTGGAGTTAGAGGTGTGGGCCTGCGCTTTAAAAAGGAGTTTAGCTCCTTGGGCTTTTTTAAAGTTGGGTGGTATGTGTGTGCAGTGTATATATGGTGTATTAATGTAGTTGTACCATTTATATGGTGAATTTATGTGTATGTGTGTTGCATATATATGGTGTATGTATATATAAACCTGTATCTTGACGCCGCACGCCTGCCGTTGAGTAGGGAACCCGTTAAAAATTTGAATCCCACCCCTGGTAATAAGTATCTATATTTGACATCGTCACGCCTACCTGAACTCGTAGAGGAGAGTCCGTGATGTTGATGTGTAGTGGTGACTACTTGATATTTTTCCCGATCCTCCAGTCCGGCGGAAGCAGTCCGGCTGTGTAGTTTGAAAACGTGCACCTGGACGGCAGCACGTTGCCCATGCAAAAAAGCTTGTGCTCCTAATCAGAGCGCCAGTGACGTCACGCTGGCTTACAGCTACAGGAGCTGTTGTGGACCAAATATCTGACGCGTTTCGAAGTATTCACCACTACACATCAACATCACGGACTCTCCTCTACAAGTTCAGGTAGGCGTGACGATGTCACATACAGTATATACTTATTACAACTTCGAGGAGAGGAATTTTTCTTTTACATCTTCTAATTGTCATTGCGGCACTGACCTTCCTTGCAGCACACTCAACATTTTTAAGTAAGAGCACTAGTAAACTTGTTTTAAGTCTGTAGAGAACTTTGTGGTTCCAGGTGAAGGATCATGAAGGTCATCCCATGCACTTCACTAGAACTTGCGTCTTACCAAGTGGAGCCTCGATAGCCCACCATAGGAAGTCTCAAGAAGGTTCACCCAGTTAAGGCCACTTCAAGGCAGTGAACGAGTCTCAACGGTATGGCCGTCTGGGCTGTGTATACATTAATATGGAGGTCGCAGACTCGCACTAGAGAAGTGAACAGTGGATTAGTACCTGGTAAGTTTTCGCCACCATCTCGGCACCTCGGAGATTGGTCCACTTGGACAAACCCACAAAGATTTCTGTACCTGCAATAAGAACAATAGAAATAATGTACCAGGCATCCAGTGAGCTGCAATACTAGGCAAATCCAGGGCATAAGAGTGGTGCTGTTTCTGGAATTTTTGTCATGACTGACCTCAGATCTCTTTAGGAGACCAATTTTAGATTTGGTTTCTCTTCCCTTTAGGCCCTATAGGTTTTGTGGTCCGCAAACTGTGGATCCTGACCATTAGGACACGTTAGATCCATTTGCTGAGCGTCAAACGGATGTGGACAACACACAGTGTGGTGTCCACAAGTTTTGTGGCCCTATTTAAATTAATAAGATCTGTATGGAAAATATGGTCGTGTGCATGGGGCCTAAAGTGCAAGTATACTTGTGCAACCATTTTGTTAGTTATTGTTTCAATAGCCAATAAAACAAATGAAGCAAAGGTAGACCATCATTCTGTTTATACTAGTCCTATGGAGACCTAGGCATCTCCATGGTAACAGACTACAAACAAACCCTGTGTAGTCCGATTCTCCAGTCGTGTTCCTCTCAACCCGCAGACAGTAGTAGAGGAGGCAGATAGAAAAAGCTACTGACTGCAGCTCTATAGTCTCTAAAAATCTTTCCTTCTACACCAACATGATTGTGAGGAGGACAATTTGGTTAACACACTTGAACTCCTCTGCCTTACTTAACAAGGAAGCCATTAAAGGGGTTCTCTGCTTTGGACAATCCCTACTTTTCTTTAAAAGGATCCCTCGACACTAAGCTGATCATAAAGTGTCCTCCTTCTGGGATCCTCAGAAATCACCTGTAATCTGTGGGAAAACTCAGCAGTAAGTATTCAATTTCCCTATAGCGCCACCACAGGGGAAATTAGGTATTACACAATGTCCATCCAAGTCAGCAGATTGGAGGACCTGTCCTGCAGTACACAGACAGAGCAAGAGACGCTCTGTGTGACTGCTCTCCACTCTGTCTAAGATAGCAGTAGGTTGACAGGACTCTCTCCAAACATGCATGCTCGGCCAAGCTGAAAGTTTACAGGCCAGTGTGGATAGGGAGGTAAGACACTGTTAGACCATTCTGGCATGGATTAATACCAACACAGGATCGGGTATGGTAAAGCTCCAGAAGGCCCAGTCCCCCTTTTCTCTTCAGCTTCTGCCATCAGGGGACAGTCAGAAGGCCTCCATACACATTTGATCATCAGCAACTTGGGCCCAAAGTATATGGCCAGATCTAGCCTTTGACTTTTCTACAAGACGGCAGAATCTACAGGTACAAAGAGTTTTGTCCATGTCCCATGGGTAAAAATTACAAAGTATAGAAGCCATGCAACGTAGTAATGCCAGTGTAGACCTCCAGCATGCACGGAGCTCCACCACTTTTCAGAACTCAATTATTCATCTTGCACCTATATAGATATGTAAGCCCACAGAAGCATTTACCTACATTGGTCCTAAAGTATCTCCCATTAATCTACAAACATGGCCACCACACCTTCTCTGAACCCATGCTGCACATCTTCTCTAAAACACTTACGGCAACCTCCTGCCGCTGAATGTTCCTGAGCTAGACCGTATGAGAAGCTCTGGTCAACCACTCACCTGTGAAGAGTATGTCACTGGCATCCAAGGTGGCACTTTCATCTGTAAGTTCACAAACTCGAAACTTCAACTCTTCAAACAACTTCTGTAAACCTTCTGTCTGAGAGGAAGATGGAAAAAAGAGCAGAGAGTGAGGAGGAACGAACAGATGGCAGATTATGAAACAAAGATGGGCTGAATACATAATCATCCCCAGACTGCCAGACATTACTGCTCACCTCTTTTCTCCTTGCAGGGTTTGACGGGCGGGTGATTAAAGCTGTGTCTGCTATTACCACTGCCATGTCACCAATAAGTTGCCCTTGGGGTAGATCTTCATTTGGTGGAAGCTCCATCACTTGAAGTCCTAGTTTCTGTCGTAAGATGCCACAGAAGACTCCACTTTCTCTCTGAGCCCTTGCAAGGTCCACCTTCCCATCGGCCTCCTGTGCCAGAGAGGAGGGCACCCCTCTGACCACAGCATGAGTGTATCTACCAGTCATTTCTTATGCCCCAGGTAGGGGAACCAAAGTCAAGGAACCTTACAAAACCTTCAAACGTTACTGAGATCTGGAAGTCACCGCCCGTCTTCTACTGTACCAGTCTTCTCCCCTCAATTATTCCTAATTCTCTTGTCTCCTGCCTGGACGAGTTCCTCTCCTCTGGTTTCCTTCCTGACTTCACATCCTGCAAGAAAAAGGAATGACAACTATGTTCAGAGACGTATACACCCAACACAAACACAGCGGTCACCATGTGGGCGACAAGTGGACAATAAACCCATCGTGTGAAGACCCCGGCAACGACTGAGCAGCAGCTCATCCACACTTCTAAATTTGGTCCCAAAACTTGTTCCCTGGAGGATGGTAATAAAGCCCATGGGTAACAGCAAAGCCTCTGAAGTATCGAGACATTCCCCCGCCATGATGGAAGCAGACAGCAATAGAGGACGGACCGGCCCTTGGGTCTTGGCAAGTTACTAGATAACATTGCAAGTGGGAAATCACCCTGTAATAAGACAGCAGGCTACTTCTGGACCTCGCGGCCTCAATATGTCTGAACCTGGGCCAATCTGACCCTAGTGTTACCCTCAGAAGCCATGTGAGCTCTGCTACATCTGCAGCTAAATATGAGGATCCTGCTCTGAGCCCCGTCTAGAACTAAGTGGGTTAAATTACTCTTCAGATTCCGTTTGAGTCTTTCAACCCATTCACTGCTGGAGGGGTTACATGCAGCCCTCCTCCCATTAGTGACTGGGAATAGCTTAAAGGCGCAGTGCCCAATTAGTGATGTTCAAGCTCAATTAGTAGCCTGCAGGACGCTGTGCTGTCACGCTGCCCCCCCCCCCAGTCTTCCCCTCCCCCAGAGCTGAAGGGGTTAATTGAGGCCATACAAGGTCTAATAATATGATTATTAGGCATTCTTATGAAGCGGCCGCCGTACGTTCAGTGGGACGTGTTATAATAGGGGCTCTATAACAATAGGTAAGGGTGGTCCTACACCGGCATTGCACGTGACGGGCCCACGGGCTCGCAGGGATACTGGGGATTGCGCTGGGCTGCTCATTTTAACCCTTCAGAGGACAGATAGACAAGTGAATTTGGAGGAGATGGAGAGAAAAGAGGGATGGATGGAGGGATGGGAGACACCATGCACTGGAGGAGACATGAAGTCACAGGGCGGAGAGACCCAGGAGGACACAAGTCGGTCACATCCACCGGGGGGATGAGAGGAGGACATGGGCTGTGTGCAGGGGGTGACATGCAGCAGGGCTGAGGGGCGAGGGCTGTGACAGGGGCTGCAGGGAGGAGGGCGAGGCACACAGCAGGGCCTGGGTACAGGGAGGGCAGAGTCACTCACCACAGGGAGCGCAGGGTCCACACATAAGTCCTTGTCCCCAAACCGCAGAAAGCTGGGGGTCACCCAGTCAGAGCACCCTGCTGTCTCCCCCCTTATCCCTCCCCTCATCTCCCCCTTCATCCCTCCCCCCGTCCCTCCATCCCTCCCTCCAGCTCCCTCCTCCTACAGCTCTGGAGAGGCAGAGTGAGAGGGGACAGACACAGATGTACCCCTCTCCAAAATACACACCCATCTCCTCCATGTGCAGGCGCAGCACATACACAGGACATGCACCCCTCCCCTAAATACACACCTATCTCCTCCATGTGCAGGCGCAGCACATACACAGGACATGCACCCCTCTCCCCCAATATACACCCTCCTCCTCCATGTGCAGCACATACACAGGACATGCACCCCTCTCCCCCAATACACACACACATACACAGGACATGCACCCCTCTCCTAAATACACACCCATCTCCTCCATGTGCAGGCGCAGCACATACACAGGACATGCACCCCTCTCCCACTCAACATACACACGAGGACTCTCTAAACACACGGATGACATACAGCTATACTTATCATATATACCGATGACACATCCCCTCTACAAACAAAATGCATCCCTCTGTATAAACACATGTACAGGACCCTGTGTACACAATCTATACACATAGGACACCCGCAGCCTTCTCCCCCTCTATATACACATAGGACACCCGCAGCCTTCTCCCCCTCTGTATACACGTAGGACACCCGCAGCCTTCTCCCCCTCTGTATACACGTAGGACACCCGCAGCCTTCTCCCCCTCTATATACACGTAGGACACCCGCAGCCTTCTCCCCCTCTATATACACGTAGGACACCCGCAGCCTTCTCCCCCTCTGTATACACGTAGGACACCCGCAGCCTTCTCCCCCTCTGTATACACGTAGGACACCCGCAGCCTTCTCCCCCTCTATATACACATAGGACACCTGCAGCCTTCTCCCCCTCTATATACACATAGGACACCCGCAGCCTTCTCCCCCTCTATATACACATAGGACACCCGCAGCCTTCTCCCCCTCTATATACACATAGGACACCCGCAGCCTTCTCCCCCTCTATATACCCATAGGACACCCGCAGCCTTCTCCCCCTCTGTATACACGTAGTACACCCGCAGCCTTCTCCCCCTCTGTATACACATAGGACACCCGCAGCCTTCTCCCCCTCTGTATACACGTAGGACACCCGCAGCCTTCTCCCCCTCTGTATACACGTAGGACACCCGCAGCCTTCTCCCCCTCTGTATACACGTAGGACACCCGCAGCCTTCTCCCCCTCTATATACCCATAGGACACCCGCAGCCTTCTCCCCCTCTATATACACATAGGACACCCGCAGCCTTCTCCCCCTCTATATACCCATAGGACACCCGCACCCTGCTTCCCTCTATATACACATAGGACACCCGCAGCCTTCTCCCCCTCTATATACACATAGGACACCCGCACCCTGCTTCCCTCTATATACACATAGGACACCCACACCCTGCTCCCCCTCTGCATACACATAGGACACCCACACCCTGCTCCCCCTCTATATACACCTCTCCTCCCCTATACATATTTACAGGTCATATAGATCAGAGAGCCCATACCGCCCTCTCACCGCTCATGTCCTGCAGTCACCTATCATACAACCCTACATACGGTAACTTTGACACAACCTGCATTCAGCGTTAGAGGTCCCCGATCTTCAGTCATGCCATGGGGTCCACGTCTGACCAGGCTGTGCCCACAGAAGCTGTCACACATGGAGACAGGTCTATGTAGGTCCTGCCGCAAACATAAACCCCCCCCCCAAATTTTACCTTCCACCCCATGCAGATCTCCACACACACAGCCATAGGCTCACTCACCTTATAACCTACCTAGCCTGTCATTTAGGGAGTGGTGAATATAATTAACCCCTCCACTGCTAAACAAGCCTGCACTAGTCTATGGCAAAGGCTTGCTCCACAGGAGCTACCTGAGCGGATCTTCAGGTAAAAAAAAATGAGCTTGTACCCACACCAGAGGATAGCAGCTACCCACCTCTATACCTACCTGTATCCACGGAGCAGGTTCACGTATGACATTGTGCCGCCACGTGATGCCTCCTATCTGTAAATGACAGATTTCCCTTCATAACAAGGGTTTGCACTTTCCATTTTTAAAGCTTTATCATTTGCGGTTGTATATTAATAAACCAAGGACATTTTCTATGATTAGATGCTGCAGTCGTGTTTCGCTGCGTCTTCCTCACGTGTTCTAGGACATAACGTGGCCCCCGCGCCAATGTTCATGCGGCTATGAACCTGTCCTATCATTGAACACCCAGCACTGCATACAGTTTATTCCTCCTGACACCCCCTCCCCCCATATACATGCATGCTTGGCTCAGCTAAGCATGCATGTGCCTTAAAGGGGTTGTTCAGGATTTTACAAATGATAGCCTATCTTCATGATGAGACTGTCTGGAGTCTGACACGGCACGCGCTGGTCGGCAGTAGCTCCGGTGTCGGAGTCCATTGTGTAGTGGGAGCATCTATTGTGAAGGGGACCAGGGCTGCAGTAACCAGTCTTGTCCGCTACACAATGGATGAAGCTGTGTAATTAAAGGGGTTGTCCAGGATTAGGAAAACATGGCTACTTTCTTCAAAAAACAGCACCAACCCCGTCCACAGGATGTGAGCGGTAGTGCAGCTTTGCCTGTTGAATACAGTGGAGCCGATCTGCAACACAAGACACAATCCCTGTTTTTGGAAGAGAAAAGCCATGTTTTTCTAATTCTGGGCAACCCCTTTAAGGCCTTGTCCACGTTTCCGTGTCAGTGACACGTCCGTGAAAAAAAGCGTATGGGCTTCATCCGTGAAGATGTCGGCGAAGGATCCAACGAATCTCCTATTAGTCTTCAGCTAAAAACGGATGCACCACGGATTCCATCCGCGTTGTGTCCGTCATTTTCAATGGGTGTGCTGGGTCCGCATCATGGATCAAAGTAGTGCCCGTCCCCGTCTGGAATGCCCACGGAACGGCACCCGTGTATTGCGGATCCACACTAGGCAACGGGGCGCACAGAGGCTTTAAGGAGAGTGAAATAAGCCATCATACCGGAGCAATGTGTAATGCTCCTCCTCTCCTGTGGGGGAGCTGCAGGGAAGTTGAGCTCTTGCTGCCAGGTTCTCCCGCACACTGCAGTAGGTTGTTGGGGTTCCTGACAGTGGGGCACATTGCGCTCGGCCGAAACACTTAAAAATAACTTCAGGACAAGAAGGTCTGAAAATAATAAGTGAGTCATGACCATCGCGCTTCCTTTCTGCCGCTATCTCCGAGCCCAGGCGTCCGATACTCAACCTCAGGCCCCATACATTATGACTCACGCATCTTGGCGGCCAATGGCAGGCGCCCATGTTGATTTATATAAAGTGGCAGCTTCTTGTGGGAATCCTTGGAGACGTCTCTGCTAACGCATGGAAATGGGGTCATATATGGAAGCCTGCTTGATGTTATTGTGTGCGACGTGGACGTTAGCGGACAGGCCGGTAAGATTCTTCTCTGCGCTTCATTTCCTCTGCACGTTTAACACTCATCTAACGCGCTTTCTTGTCTCTGCCTCTAAGGGATGTCCGCCAACGTGCAAGTGCCCGGAGATCCTCTTCTCATGCCCCCCGGGAGCAGCTCCGGCGCCGGACACCTGCGGTTGTGGGTGCACGGTTTGCGTCCATGGCCTGAACTCTGCTTGTGATGGATTCAGACCGTGTGACGGTACCCGAAATCTACTCTGCGACTACGCGGGAGACTCGGCCGGCCAACAAGGAGTGTGCAAGGGTTTGTCATAAGTAACTTCTATTCCTATCACATCCAGTGGGTTGGTCACCTTCAGGCAACTTTAACATTTGATACCTTTCCGCAGATTAAGGGCTCATGCACAAAACCGTGTCCGAGCTGCATTTTATTTTGCGGATGGCACATGGACACAGTAAAATACGGATCCACAAAAAAATAAAAAAAAATAAATGACATTTGCTGTCAGCATCCGTATATCCGTTCCTTGTGCGTATTGCAGACAAGACTAGTCATTTCTAGTAATGAGAAAAGTGCGGAAAGCGCGCGGAGAGCATCCGTATTTTGCGGATCCGTGGTTTCTGGACTGCAAAGTGGACGCGGTCGTGTGCATGAGACCTAAGGCTGGATGGCTCCATGGTGACTTTTACATGTAAAGTGCCATAAAATAACCATCACGATGCACCTTCAGTGTCACAATCTGAAATGTTGCCACAGTCCTCACCGCTTGGGAGTGGCGGTGGCGTGACGGTGGCGGTGACGTGGCGGTGGCGTGATCATCGGCCCTGGCAAATTTACTAACATTAAGGCCTCCTGCACACGACAGTTTTTTTCCCCCGTTTACTGGCCGTTTTTTGCGTTCCGGATACGGTCCGTATACGGAACCATTCATTTCAATGGTTCCGCAAAAAAAACGGAATGTACTCCGTATGCATTCCATTTCCGTATTTCCGTTTTTCCGTTCCGTTTAAAGATAGAACATGTCCTATTATTTCCCGCAAATCACGTTCTGTGGCTCCATTCAAGTCAATGGGTCCGCAAAAAAACGGAACACATACGGAAATGCATCCGTATGTCTTCCGTTTCCGTTCCGTTTTTTGCGGAACCATCTATTGAAAATGTTATGCCCAGCCTAATTTTATCTATGTAATTACTGTATACTGTATATGTCATATGGAAAAACGGAACGGAAAAACGGAACAGAAAAGGAAACACAACGGAAACAAAAAACGGTACAACGGCTCAGTGAAAAACGGACCGCAAAACACTGAAAAAGCCATACGGTCGTGTGCAGGAGGCCTTAGGCGTACCAGGCAAAAGACTTAGGCCTATTGCACACGGACGTTTTTTTTTCCCGTTTACTGGCCGTTTTTTGCGTTCCGTATACGGTCCGTATACGGAACCATTCATTTCAATGGGTCTGCAAAAAAAACGGAATGTACTCCGTATGCATTCCGTTTCCGTATTTCCGTTTTTCCGTTCCGTTTTAACATAGAACATGTCCTATTATTGCCCGCAAATCACAGTCCGTGGCTCCATTCAAGTCAATGGGTCCGCAAAAAAACGGAACACATACGGAAATGCATCCGTATGTCTTCCGTTTCCGTTCCGTTTTTTGCTGAACCATCTATTGAAAATGTTATGCCCAGCCCAATTTTATCTATGTAATTACTGTATACTGTATATGCCATACGGAAAAACGGAACGGAAAAACGGAACAGAAACGGAAACACAACGGAAACAAAAAACGGAACAACGGATCCGTGAAAAACGGATCGCAAAACACTGAAAAAGCCATACGGTCGTGTGCAATAGGCCTTAGGGAGTGGAGTCATATATCACTCCAGGCGCACGGACTGCTGTAGATGCGCCGAATTTATGACAAAGCGCACACCCCATAGTAAATTATTCGCATTCTCTGTCAGCGCAGGGGGGAGGAATCAATGCCGGTCTTTGTAAATGACCCCCTACGCAATTTTACCGTGATTTGCATGAGACTAAAACTGGCCTGTAAGTCGAAAGGGGGATTTTTAGGTTTTTAGGGGACTTTCACACTTGCGGCAGAGGAATCCGGCAAAACGTATGCCAACTGATGGCATTTGTAAGACTGGTCAGGATCCGTATCAGTCTTAAAAATGCATTGAAATGCCGGATCTGTCTTTCCGGTGTCATCCGGAAAAACGGATCTGGCATTTATTTTTTTTCACATTTTTTTCGGTCTGCACATGGAAGGACGGATCCGGCATTGCGGTATTTTGAATCCGGCACTAATACATTCCTATGGAAAAAAATGCCGGAATTCCGGCAAATGTTCCGGATCTTTGGCCGGAGATTAAACCGTAGCATGCTGCGGTATTATCTCCGTCCTTCAAAACGACTGAACTGAAGACATCCTGATGCATCATGAACAGATTGCTCTCCATTCAGAATGTATTAGGATAAAGCTGATCAGTTCTTTTCCGGTATTGAGTCCCTAGGATGGAACTCAGCGCCGGAAAAGAAAAACGCAAGTGTGAAAGTAAAGTACCCTGAGTCAATGAATGAAAAGTTCACTAACTTTCTAATGTACGTCGCATTTCATTTTTTTTCACCATTTTCAAGATCTCTGCTTGCTGTTTCGGAATGAGAACATTGTTGGTTCTGGAACCCTGTAATGTAGAGACTCCTCTTCTGAGGGTTTGCTACTGTGTATCGGTGGCAGCCTATGTTCTATGGGTTACGCAGCCTGACTCGATACATTGTAGCACATTGTGCTGCTGATTTGAATCTAAAATGGATACAATTGTAGCAAATGCTCAGCTGTGAGAAGTGTTTGTATACTGTTAGCTCTGTACGTTTTTGCGGCTCGGGTGTGGACCCATTCACTTCAATGGGGCCGCAAAAGACGCAGACAGCACTCCGTTGCCCCGTTCCGTGGCCCCGAAAAAAAATATATAGCATGTCCTATTCTTGTCCGTTTTGCGGACAAGAATAAGCATTTCTATAATGGGCCGCCTGTTCCGTTGCGCAAATTGCGGAAGGCACACGGGCGGCTTCCGTGCTTTGCGGATCCGCAGTTTGCAGACCGCAAAAAAAACGGAACGGTCGTGTGCATGAGGCCTTACTCAGATGTTCTTGTAACTCCCCATAGAAGTGAATTGAGGATTCTGGGAGTTGTAGTTTCAGAACAGGCGAGTCCTGGAGGCTGCTGATCCCTGATCTATATATATACTGCGGGGGTCAGTAACCTCCGGCACTCCAGTTGTTGTGAAACTACAACTCCCAGCATGCTCCATTTATTTCTATGGGCGCACCAAGAACAGCCAAGCCACCGCTGGGACCCGCACCTAAACGAGCGGGGGAATGAATGGAGCCGGCACTGCACATGCGCAGCCGCCCTCCATTCATTTTAATGGGGCCGACGAAAATAGACGAGCGCCGGCTCAGCTATTTCTGTCTGCCCCATAGAAGTGAAGGGGAGCAGGGACCCATTAACTTGTAGGGGAGCAGCGGGGAGCAGCGCTTGGTGGTGGACGGTCCTCCAGCCACAGCTCTCCCTGCTCCGGGTCCCAGAGGGACGCGCGCCTATCCGACAATAGGGGCATATCCTAGTGAGATGCCCCCATTGTATGTAATCGGAATACCCCTTGTTGTATGAGACTGCATGTCTGCTTCCTTCCAGGAACAGCGCCACTCTCCTCCATGGGCTGTGTCTGGTACTGCAGCTTTCCACTGAATGTGGTTTAGCTACAATACAGTAAGGGCTCATTCACACGAGCATCATGGCTCAGTGCCCGTATTGCGGACTGTAAACGGCGAGTCCACAATATACAGGCACTGGCCATATGCAATCTGTGACTTGAATGGATCCGCGTTCCGCATCATACGACTGAAGATAGGACTTCATCTTTCTTTTGCGGAGCAGAGGCACGGATTGGAAGCATTACAAAGCGCTGCCGTGGGCTTTTGGGTCTGTGCCTCCACACCGCAAAAAGAACATGTTCTATCTTTGTCCATAACTTGCGGATCGCGGACCCATTCAAGTCAATATGTCCTTCTCCGCAAACGGAGTGCACATGGCCCGTGCATTGCGGACTACTATTTGCATGGGCACTCGTGTGCATGAGCCCCTAGGGCTTAGCACACGACCATATGTATCTTGCTGTCCGCAAAACACGGATCCTCAAAAAATCCGGATGACGTCCGTGTGCATTACGTATTTTGCGGAACGGAACAGCCGGCCCCTAATACAACAATCCTATCCTTGCCAGTAATGCCGACAATAATAGGACATGTTCTATTTTTTTGCGGAACGTACATATGGAAACAGAATGCACACTGAGTCATTTCCGTTTTTTTTTTTTGTGGACCCATTGAAGTGAATGGTTTCACATACGCAAAAAAAAAAAACGGTAAGGACTTGGAAACAAAATATGAGCATGAGCTCTTAGAGGGATGGGGGCATTATTGGCCAGTGCCCATATTGCGGCCTGAAAACAGCTGGTCCGCAATATACGGGCATCGGCCGTTTGGGTTTTCTATCCGTGCCTCCGCACTGCAAAAAAATAGAACTTGTTCTATTTTTTTGCAGTGCGGACAGATCACGGACCAATTCAAGTTGAATGGGTCGTCATTCGTCTGTGCAAGCCGCACCGACGGAGAGTGCCTGTGCATTTTCACGGAACAGGCGACACACGTGCATGAGCATGAGCCCTTAGTCCTTTTTCACGGACCGACAGTCACCATACAGTTGAAGAGGACTATTTTTGACACCCATTTCTAAAAAACGTCTTGTGAATGTAGCCTACGTTTTTTTTTTTTAAGTAGTGCGCATTCCTCACCCAGAAACCGCGCCCAAAAAGTTTGAAATCAACAACACTGATTTTAATGCAAAAAGCGCTTGTTAATTTACACTGAACTTTTCTTTTCCTCTTGTGGTTTTAAAAAAAGAAGTGACACGTTCCTTCTTGGTGCGAATTCAGAATCAAATCTGCATCCAAACTGCATAAAAAACATGCCAAAGACCGCATCCAAAAACCCGCGAGGAATACTGAAGCGGATTCCGCATCAGTTTTTTCTTTATTTTCTTAGCAGCACACAAAAAGCTCCATGTGAACATACCCTAATATGGCAGACAGTGCTACCTATCAGAAGGAGAACATTTAGATCCGGGAATGTTCTCCGTAGGGCTCATGCACGCGACCATTGCCTGTTTTGCGTTCTGCAAATTGCGCATCCGCAAAACACAAATACTGGGCGTATATGTCACATTTTGAAGAACAGAACGGCCAGTTTCTAATAGAACAGTCCTATCCTTGTCCGTAATATGGACGATATTTTTTCGGAAAGGCCATGTGGACATACGGAATCTGAATGCACGCGGAGTCTATTCCGTTTTTATGCACACCCATTGAAGTGAATAGAAATTACAGTAATATTGTTCCCGTCATCTTCACCGTCTTCGTTTCTACCTAAAACTTGTTTTTAACCCCTTCTCCTCCCTTTCTTCAGTCCATTACGAGCATCAGTCTTGCTACCATGACGGCAATGAGGTTCTCCATGAACAAGAGTTTGAAATAAACTGTGAAAGTCGCTGTAAATGTGAGAATGGGAATATCCGTTGTGTCCCCCTGTGTCCCGAACCGGAGAAACCCCTCATCCCCGATTGCAAGGAAATGCAACTAGTCACTGGTAAGAACGTGTATGGTCTATGTACAGGGGTGCAGCTTTAGGAGATGCAGGGGTAGAAGTTTGAGGGGTCTAAAGGCCTCTCTGCTACAGAAGAAGGGACCTTTTAACAGATTTTTCACTGGGGCTCAGGAGCTTCGGGTTAGACCTCCCTCCTCCTATAAATGCTCTTCTACAACATTACATCATGCTTTTTATGGGGTTCTCCATAAGTCATATTTAGGTCATGGTATTGATATTGATTTCATATGAATTGTTCCAACTTCAGCTCCAGGTGAGTGCTGCGCCCAATGGAAATGTCTGGAGGTGTCAAGTGGGTCTGAAGACTCGGATGAACCCTATGATACTTACCCAGCTGTAGATGATGTGTCTACGGGTGCAGAGGCAATGATCAGGACAAGACGAGAAGCCCCTGATTTTGGAGGTGAGATAAAGCTGAGTGTGGAGATCTGTATGGGGTAGAGGGACAGAGCTTTGGGTGGTGGTGGCAGAAGCAACAAGTGAACGTGACTTTCAAGGAAACCATCATCCATAATAGTTGACACAAATTTAAGTAAATGGGGATGATCTGCAGTACCAGACACAGACAATGGACAGAGGTGGTGCTGACCCTGGAGAAAAATAGTAGATAGTTATTTTAAAAATCATGGACAACCCCTGTACAAGGGCATCTGTAAGAGGCCATAACACAAAAGGACCCATTGAAGGGATAAAAAAAAATTGCCAGCCACAAAATCCTGCAAAAAACAATCTCAAAATGAGATGAAGGAAAGCAGAAAATGAGTAAAAGGAGAATTTCGGTGTAAGGACTAAGAACATTGGGTTCTTTTCCACCCAATTTGGTCAGAGGATGAGGACAATGTCGATAAGACATCTATCTGTAGCCTCCCAGTAGGGAAATGCTGTGAATACCTTTCTTCCACACAAAAATCCTTGAGCTTTCTTCTGGTTAAATGAGCTCCCAAAACCCTACAAACCCCAAATAGTGTACAGGGTGGTCAGACTAGATAGAAACCCAACTGTGTGAGGCTTTAACTGACTACAATATCATAAGGACGTCTCATCTTCATTAGGGTTCACAGATACAGAACAGGATGAGGAGCCACTGGAAGAACCAGCCCCCTGCAGACCCGATACAGAATGGACCCCATGCTCACGCACTTGTGGATTTGGGACTTCACTGCGAATAGTTTACGAGAAGGAAAGTTGTATACCTAAAGCTGAGAAGAGGCTATGCATGATCAGACCCTGCAAGGGACAATACCCCAATGCTAACTATACGGTAAGAAGAAGGAACGCTCACATTTAAGGTTCTGCATTTCCAGTTCTTTCCCAGCATTTAAAGGGATTTTCAATGTTTCTACATACTTTAGATTCTTGAACAGATTAATATAATATTAATTATACTAATATTTAGGGACATCTGTCAGATGATTGGTTCCCAGAAGAATTTCAGAGCTCTCTTTGAAATAATCCCGCCGAGCTTGCCAGATAGTGACTCAAAAAGAACAATAGAAAGTTAGGATTCTAGGCTGTGTTGCCCTTGTCAAGAGGACAATCTCGTGAACAAATCAAGTCTGAGAAGGAGCTATTGATATTGTGCCCATCAGTTCCCCTAGTATCATGGTCCCATGGCCCCAAAATGTGGAGTATTTATTTTGGATTGTCCCTTATGGTTCTGTCATACATGGATACTGCTCACATCTCTGATATATACACTTGAAGCTGACGATTTGTGAGCATGCACTGGCAGGAGCATGCTCAGTAGGCTTCCAGGAACCATCCTGTCAAATCATAAACATCTAGGATGTAGCAACGGGTTGTGGGACGTGTCCACTCTAATCATTATCTGTCTTGTCTTTTCGGCAGGTCCTTAAGGCAACTAACGTCTGCAGTCGTGTCATGCACTGGTCCCATCCCATGCACGTCCGTTATCGTGACTGTCTCTCGAGCCGACCTCTGCTCCCTAAATTCTGTGGGCTTTGCTCAGATGGCCGTTTATGCAAACCTTCGCTGACCCACACGCGCCCAGTGTCATTTCAATGTGCCAAACTCAACAGGAAAATCACCCACCAAGTTATGTGGGTGCAGAGGTGTGAATGCGGTGGGAAAAAAAGGAAGCAGGGTGAGAGAGCAAAAAAGCCAAAAGTGGAGACCACAACTTCAGTAACATCTACTCATTTAAATAAAAAAGAAGACAACCAAGCCAATGAAATTATGGACTGAGATTATATCACTGTCAACATCAGTGGGGTGTCGGGAGTCTGAGACTCCCACTGATGAGACCTTTACGATCTGACTGAGTTGTTAGAAGGAAGTCTGTATATTTAGTGTCTTCTAGGGATGACGGAACTTGTGTTTCAAGTTCGGCGTTCAAGGTTTGGGTTATCTAAGAATTTTGTTATGGATTCCGCTACCACGGACCATAAATCCATACCGGAATTCTTAGATAACCCGAACCTTGTACGCCGAACTTGAAATACAAGTTCCGTCATCCCTAATGTCTTCCCGATGTTCTTGCTGTTACATTAGATTTTCCTATGTTTGTGCCATAAATACTTAAGATGGGAGTAGCCCTTTAAAGGGGTTGTTCACCTTACAATATAATCAGTACAAGAGATTGGGATACTGGTAAATTACTAATATGTACTCTTCAGAAGTTCTTCTGCGATTTCTATGGCTCTGGCCCTTTCCCATCCTTGACTTCTCTCCTGGCAGCCCTGTCCTACAAATGGTGGCAGATGGAGGGGCACGTGACCCCATCCATCTGCCGCTCTCACTGAAAAAATTTGGAAACTGCACACCCGCAGCTCGTTGGACTGGATTGTGTCATGTGCCCCTCTTTTAGCCACCATTTGCAGGACAGGAGTGGCGGGGCTGTCCAGAGAGGACCTGGATGGGAAAGAAGTAAGCCGCCAATATCCCCATTACCCCATGCCTTGTACTGAATATGTATATTGGTTGTGTGGCATTCGGGACGTGCTGCGATGAAGAACTGCATGGCCAAATAGGCCACACTGCACCCTAATTAAGCTGAGGCCACACTGTTTAGCCGGTCTGCATTGTTAATGGCCGCATGGTATTATATTTGGCCGCGTGGTGCTCGAACACAGCAAGGCCGCGGTCATACCCAAAGACACCTATGACCCGTCTCCTCTCTTGCAGCAGTTTATCCTTCAGCTCAGGACAGGGCCTCACCCGAGGACGGAGCAGTGGGCTTGCTTCTTGCACTACTTTTGGTATAGATTTGCAGTTCTTTCGATACAGGATCACATGTATGCTCTGCATGAAGGAAATAAAATGCTATCACATGTTTCCTTTGCCGGTTTTACTCATTATTGAACGTAATGAAATGCAGATGACAAGTGGGGGTGGGTTGGAGGAACACAGCCCAGGTTATAACTATGTGTTGTTTGTATGGCCACAACATATTCAGCAGTGCTGTACTTGTCCGCCAGGGTTCCTGTCTATAGCTTGGCTCATGGCTGGCTCTTAGATATACATAGAAGTGAATTTTGTAAGAGTGAGGAATCCAGAAGAAGCAGATGTCACCCTGGTCAGATTGGAAACCAGGACTCAGAGGCCTGGTTCACACGTGACTGAATAGCTGCGGATTTGCCAACGCGGACTTCTGTGCTGCAAATCTGCAGCGTTGCACTGTATTGGAAAGTGGACGAGATTTTAAGAAGACTCATCCAAACTGTGGCATAAATCGAGCTGCAGGGTGTCAATTTATTCTGCAGGTTTCACCCTTTGCATGAGAGAGGGTGAAGGTCGCAGGCTTTTCATGCGGCAAAAAACGCATGTAGTACTTACGGTTTTTGTAGCAGTTTCTGTTGTTTCTGTCAAAAAAAAGCTGCTGGCTTTTCCACAATAATTTCCGGTACGTGTGGACGTACCCTGAGGTTACAAGATCCATTGTCCATGTAGATGGAGTCTTAACTGCAACCATTCAGGTTCTGGGGAAACCTTAACACCAAGTGCGTACATACATAGAGGCAAAGTATGGAGCTGATATGGGGTCCTTAGAAAGTGGGGGTCCATTCAAGGTCGGTCTCACTCACTCCCATTTTTTTGTGAGAGCCAGCACAGGGATGTGATCTCCAGAGGTGCAAAGACGTGGAAAGTGCACAACAGCATGGGGCACCAGGCGCTACTGGTGTGCTAATGTCAATAAGCTCCTGAAAGGGGCTTCATTTTTATTGTGCCCAATTTCTATGAAGAAACCTCAAATTCTTAGGAAGAGAAATGAACAGAGGAGAAGCCGAGCAGCTTGACAAAGAGACATTGTATGGCAACCCCACTGCCCCCTCCGCACAACTTATAAAGGGAGGTCCCATCGCTTGTGATAATCACGAGGATGTCCACACACAGTTATTGTGAGTCACTGAGTAGTTATGTAGGGAGCGAAGACAGCAACTTATTATTAGAATCTTACAGTCCATTTCTGTCCTACTAGACATAGGTCATATTTTCCCTGAAAGCTAAAAAGTCTTCAAGTGGTTCTCTAGACTTGGGAGGTTAATGTTTCTCCTTGTGGAGAGCACCAGAACTGGACATGCAATGATCCCTGGGAAAAGAAATATGCAGATTAGCTTTCTTCCAAGATAAAGATGTCTCGGTGGTGCTATCCAGTGGGGGTGTCTATCGTGTAGACCTTGGGTCAGCAAATTCTCTTGATGTTCAGCTCAATTCACTTCTATGAAAGTTCTGTGGGAGAACAGCCAGGCAAATGTGCATGCTGGGAGTTGTAGTTTCATAACACTGGAGGTCACTGACACCTACTTTAGCCAATGTCCGACCCTTTAACAGGTAAAATAGAGTTAAAGTCTCAGAGATTCCTCATGTATGTTCCTAAACTTTGGTCTCTAAGGATTGAGAAGTTGTCCATATGCTTGTGGCTGGGCTGTACATGATCATCCCATAGACTGGATGTTACAGAACTTAGCTCTAATATATCCCAGTCTGAACCGCTGTGCATGACCATCATGGAAGTTACCGTCTTCCAGCAGCATCTGTGGTCCTTGATATCTGCACAAGTTGGTAATCGTCACACCAATCCCCTGCCATCTCCAAATCTTCACTAGGACTTTTGGATCATCAATAGTCTGCAGTTATGCTCCTAACTGGTAGACAGGTCACGGTTATTCCACTGATAAGAAATATCCATAAGGTCCTTTACAAATTGCCCGGTCTAAAATCTACAGTAGATGTAGAACTTTAAGGGTTCTATGCATGGAAGATCAGCTAGGACAATAGCTGGAAATAGACTGGAGATCATCTATCATCATTGTTGGAATAACCTACCAGAGGACTAGAGGATCCTGTGGTGGGCTTATTATAAGGTTCTTGAGATTCCATCAGAATTTGACTTTGAAGAAGCTCTAAGGTCATCATAATGATGACTTCTTCTCGATCCAAAGGTACTCTACTCCAACCACCATGGAGATTCTTTGAGGTTACAAGCCCAAAAGTCATGAACTGCATTAATATGACTGGAGTTGCCCTGACCGTGCCAGACTATAGGATGTTTTAAAGAGGACAAATTATGTAACATGCGGATGTAGATAGACTTAAACCCAATATATTGTGTATTAGGAAGTATCACCAGATAGTTCCTGTCATCACTAGGTTTCATGGCTCTGGGACAGTAACTGCTCAACCAAAGCTGGAGATGCTAAAGCAAGAGAAAAAAAAAAATGAAATTAGAGTTAATTAAGAGAAGGATGTCGGTAATAAAGGAGGAAGCGGATAAAAGAGGCAGAAGAAGGGGTGCAGGACATACAGAAGGAAGGGACTGACCATGAAGATCTTCATTGTGGCTACGACCTTGGTCTTCCTCATACAATATGGTAAGTGAAAGACTACGTTATAATTGTAAACTGGAGGAGATATTATAAGGATTGAGTTATGGACTCAAGTCATCATAAACTGTAGGGATCAATGAGCCCTACAGCTACGGCACCATGTATGTTCAGGTCTTCTGAGATGTAGCAAGACTTTCCTTCATCAGGAGGCAATGATTTAGCCCTGTATCTAAATATCCTGAACAAAGCAAATAGGTTTGTTCCCAACTCCCTGACACCCAAACGGCTGGGGGACGTGCCCCACCAGTTACCCCCTAGGCATACGTGATGTATTATATACTGTATTGGCGGACACCCCCTACCCCTTATATAAATCATTGTGGACATAAAGCCGGTGTTAGGACATGGCAAACAGAGAGTGTATGTATATTTACCCATAATGCCTCTATAGGTCCGTTCTACTATAGCTTAAATTATAACTACTTGCATTACCCGTGTAATACAAATTCTGGAGCATCTATTCTTATAACTCTATGTTCTTCTGTTCCTCAGTTATTACTACTAGAAATGTTTAATAAATCTGCAATTGGGGTGTGTGACACACGCCACCTGTAGAAACGTTAATTAACTTCTAGTACTAATAACAGAGGTACGGGACACTATAGAGTTATTGGGAAATCAATATTGCACAAAGAATAAAGTTATTTAGCAAATCAGACTGGTAGATCTGGTATTGCAGTTCAGCCCCGTTGACTTGATGACTAATGTGAAAAATGAAAATCAGACATCATATAGTAGAATATAGAACCAGCCCCGTACGACACATGGATCCAGATATCTCCCCATTCTTCGCTCCAATTGCTCTGCTAGATTTATTTCCTGCTGACAGCTCAGGGGGTGTGTCCTTTCTCAGGGGCGTGGTTTTTCTGCTGAAGATCTCTCCCTATGACAGCTCAGGGGGCATGTTCTTTTTGCTGCAGCTTTTTAATATCACAGCTCAGCGGGAGTGTCCTTTGTGCTGAACCTCTCTCCCTATCACAGCTCATGTGGCATGTCCTTTCTCCTGCTGCTCTCTCCCTCTCACAGCCCAAGGCGCATGTCCTTTCTGCTTCTGCTCTCTCCCTATCACATATCTGGGGGCATTTCCTTTTTGCTGCAGCACTTTCCCTATTACAGATCAGAGGGTGTGTCCTTTCTGCTACAACTCTCTCCCTAGCACAGCTCATGGGGCATGTCAGGCATGTCTTTTCTGCTGCTGCTCTCTCCCTATCACAGATCAGGGGTCATATTATTTTTGCTTTTGGTCTCTCCTATTCACAGCTCAGCAGGCATGTCCTTTTTGCTGCAGCTTTTCAATATCACAGCTCAGGGGGAGTGTCCTTTGTGCTGAACCTCTCTCCCTATCACAGCTCATGTGGCATGTCCTTTCTCCTGCTGCTCTCTCCCTCTCACAGCCCAAGGCGCATATCCTTTCTGCTTCTGCTCTCTCCCTATCACATATCTGGGGGCATTTCCTTTTTGCTGCAGCACTTTCCCTATTACAGATCAAAGGGCGTGTCCTTTCTGCTACAACTCTCTCCCTATCACAGCTCATGGGGCATGTCTTTTCTGCTGCTGCTCTCTCCCTATCACAGATCAGGGGTCATATTATTTTTGCTGCAGGTCTCTCCTTATTACAGCTCAGCAGGCATGTCCTTTCTGCTGCAGCTCTCTCCTTATCCCTTCTCAGGGGGCATGTCCTTTATGTTGCAGCTCTCTCCTTTAAACTGTCACAGCTTCTAAAAGTAGACATGGATGGTGGAAGTTGTAGTATGCAATTGAGCATGCGCGACCACCTCAATGACCTCACTGAGGTGGTCAGAGAAACAAGAACAATAATAAACAGCAGGTGGCGCTATACAGATACATTTTATTGAATAACTCAGTGCCCATACAAAATTTTTAATTACATGCAATTACAAAAGTATTCAGATCCAGGGGCTGAATTGAAAAATGTAGAATATGTTCTGTGGGACAACCCCTTTAACGCGGCTGAGCTACACAGGAGAACAAGCTCTGGACTGATGGTCCCGCTGGTGATCACAAGACACATCCACCACAAAGGGTTCAAAATGTACGGACGCAGGAACCAAAAAAATAGTCTGCAAATTAATAAATGAATTATATGTGCTAAAAATATCACTGATCAAAAAAATAAAATATATTAAGATATAATATATAAAATTAAAATCTATATATACTTTGGCTCCTGAAGATAGTTTTATTCCCCCCCTTGGGGATGGGGGGAGGGGTGTTAGGTTAACTTCAGTGCAGATAGCACTCTTCTCGTGTAAATCGGCGTGACCTGCAGCGACATACCTGAGGAGGACACAGATGGATTATTGAGCAGTAACGCTGTGTTTAACCCTTTAGGGGACTGCTTGAGATGCTACACCTGCCTGTTTCCGACCCTCTCTCCAATAGACTGCATTAAATTCCCAGTGAGATGCCCCCCCAACCAGCGATGCCTCTACTCTACAGCCACTGGAAAGACCAGTAAGTGCCGGCCCCCTGGTGGTCAGTGTGTGCATGACAGTTCAACATTGGACTGACCCAGTAATTAGGCCTCATACACACGGCCGTCTCCGTTTTGTGGTCGGCAAACCACAGCTGTGGTCCGTGTGAAGTCAACAGGTCCGCATTTTGCGGACAAGTATAGGACATGTTCCAATCTCTTGCGGAGCGGACATATGAACGCGGAAAGCACATAGAAGTCATTTATGTCCTTTCCACAAAAGGTAGTACAACTTTTGGAGGGATATCCTAAAATGGTGTTCGTGTGAATTTTCAAGATCTCTGCTTGCTGTCAGAGCCTGAAAACATTGGGGGAGATTTATCAAACTGGTGTAAAGTAGAACTGGCTCGGTTGCCCATAGCAACCAATCAGATTCCACCTTTCATTTTTCACAGCTCCTTTGGAAAATGAAAGGTGGAATCTGATTGGCTGCTATGGGCAACTAAGCCAGTTCTACTGTACACCAGTTTGATAAATCTCCCCCATTGTTCCTCAGGCTGGGCTTACACATTGTGGTGTTCGCCGAAACACCTGTAAAAACGCAGTAGCCAAAAACCACATTTTTTTGCAGCTCGGACCCATTCATTTCTATTGGACCGCAAAAAATGCTTGGGCACCCTTTGTTCTTGGGATCGCTGGGGTTGCAATGGTCAGACCCAGCGGACAGCCATTTCTACTACTGGGATCCCAAAAAATGTGACATTCGCACACAGGGTTGCCACCCGGCCAGTATCTCACAGGCCATTATTTTAGTGGCCCTGCTGGTGTTGGTGATTTTTTGCTACACCCAATAATAATTGGCGGTATTTTCCTATAAGGGCTCTAATGGGGCACTATTAATTCTAGGGGGTGCTAATGGAGGCATTACTATTACTGGGGGCACTAATGGGGGCATTAATATTATTGGGGGGCACTAATTGGGGCATTATTTATTCTGGAGGCACTAATAGGGGCATTACTATTACTGGGGGCACTAATGGAGGCACTATTAATACTGGGTGCCATATTGTTAATATTATTGGGGGGTGCTAATGGGGCATCATTAATTCTGGGGGCACTAATGGAGGTATTACTATTACTGGGGGCACTAATAGGGGCATTTTCTGGGGGGCACTAATGGAGGCATTACTATTACTGGGGGCACTGATGGGGGATTATGTATTCTGGGGGCACTAATAGGGGCATGGGGGGCACTAATGAAGGCATTACTATTACTGGGGGCACTATTTATTCTGGGGGCACTAATAGGGGCATTACTATTACTGGGGGCACTAATGGAGGCACTATTAATACTGGGAGCCATATTATTAATATTATTGGGGGTGCTAATGGGGCATCATTACTTCTGGGGCACTAATGGAGGTATTACTATTACTGGAGTGGGGGCACTAATTGGGGCATTATTTATTCTGGAGGCACTAATAGGGGCATTACTATTACTGGGGGCACTAATGGAGGCACTATTAATACTGGGTGCCATATTGTTAATATTATTGGGGGGTGCTAATGGGGCATCATTAATTCTGGGGGCACTAATGGAGGTATTACTATTACTGGGGGCACTAATAGGGGCATTTTCTGGGGGGCACTAATGGAGGCATTACTATTACTGGGGGCACTGATGGGGCATTATTTATTCTGGGGGCACTAATAGGGGCATGGGGGGCACTAATGAAGGCATTACTATTACTGG
Organism: Bufo bufo; assembly: GCF_905171765.1. NCBI lineage: Eukaryota > Metazoa > Chordata > Amphibia > Anura > Bufonidae > Bufo > Bufo bufo. The sequence goes on along the minus strand of NC_053396.1, from coordinate 198,912,416 downwards.
GGGCACTATTTATTCTGGGGGCACTACTATTACTGGGGGCACTATTTATTTTGGGGGCACTAATGGAGGCACTATTAATAGAGGGAGCCATATTATTAATATTATTGGGGGGTGCTAATCGGGCATCATTACTTCTGGGGCACTAATGGAGGTATTACCATTACTGGAGGCACTAATAGGGGCATTTTCTGGGGGGCACTAATGGAGGCATTACTATTACTGGGGGCACTGATGGAGGCATTACTATTACTGGGGGCACTGATGGAGGCATTACTATTACTGGGGGCACTGATGGTGGCACTATTAATACTGGGAGCCACATTATGACATAGCGACTTAACACCACATAACGCCCCCCCTTTGGGTGTGGCTTTATTTGGCCGGTATATTTGGTTGGGAAAGGTGGCCACCCTACACACAGCCGGTATCTGTATTTTGTGGATTCATACGGTTGCGTGCATGAGGCGAAGGTTGAGGTTGTCTGAACTGGATGCAAACTGAAAATCCACCGATCGTGGATCAGGCGGTAAGGTCTATGGAATAATTGAGGATGCAAGAAGCCACCTGGTGGCGAGTGTGGGAATGGCAGGCTGCAGACCTCCGTACACTGACGCATCTTTATCTCCCACAGAGAACTTTCCCTTTATCCTGCACGAGATGAGCTGCGCTGTGAACAGTCTGTGTGGGATCAGCGGTGAAAAGAGCACGCTGGGGATCAACGTCACCTACCACAATACCTGCTGCGATACCGACCTCTGCAACTCCGCCGCCAAATCATCCCTCAGCATCGCTCTGCTGCTGCCTCCTCTTCTCCTCCTGTTCTAGAGCTGCACTGCTCAGCACCCACTGTTCTGCATGCATGTTATACAGACACCTAGGGCCAGATTTATCATTAGCTCAGGTCAGAATAATGGAGTGAAAAAGTCCCAAAAAAGTCCCAAACGCTAAAACTGCGCACAAATTTGCGACTTTTTTCTGCTCTGCACTATGCTCGCCAGTTTTCTGAAAGTGGGCGTGTTTTCTTATGTAAATGAATCTCTAGACAGATTTACTATTGGGACTATTTAAAAAAGTCGCAAAAAAGTCGCAAAAAAGTCCCAATTTCACTCCAGTGAGGACCATGCTTATCTTATGAGACTTTTTAATAGAACATGCGACTTTTTCATAAAAACGTGCGACTTTTTCGTAAAGACGTGCGACTTTTGTAAAGCTGCTTACTGACGGATAAACTGCTACCGTCAAACCACATTTATTACAGTCTTAAAGGGCCGATCATAAATCTGACTTGGCTAAAACTGACTTTAGCCATATGTGAAAGTGGAGTGAGCTGTCAGAGGAATGATAAATCTGGCCCCTAGTGTATATATATATCCACTGGTATATGATCTTGTGTAAGGAAGAACATGTGATAGGAGCAATAAAAAGGATTCCCATCTGGAGAGGTCTTTTAAATTTGTTTAAATGGTGTCTACCTGAAACCACCACCAGAGGGAGCTAGCTGCATGTGGATTGATATGCCCTATTAGGACATGTGGAGATCACAGTACCCCACTTAATAAACCAGACTTGAGAGCAGCTCCTATTCTGGTGGACCTGAATGGCCACCCTGTGATACCACATCTCTCCACCAGCAGGCGCTACAGGGGGGAAATGCCTAGATCAGGGATGCTGCTACTACAGCTATTAGCGCATGCTGGGAGTTGTAGTTTTGCAACAGCTGGAGGGCCCCAGGTTGAGCACCCCTGTCCTACATCCCTGCGGCTTCCTTTGAAAGTGGTTGTCCTTCATGTAAGACCCCCCCAATAGACAGACCATAGATGCCTATAGATGTGGCAGAGTTGGGTTTGTCATTTGGCACAACAGTTTTTTTTAGGATTATGCGTTTTGCATAGGACTGCAGATTGATAAAGAGATCGCAATACCCTAATAACGCAATCCGACATGACAAACTCAACTCTGCTACATCTGTGCAACGTTTGTGCGATTAGTGAAGGAGAACGAACTAGAACAGAGGGAATCGTTGTGTGTGAGCGGGGGCCCTCCATTCTGGACTCACTGATGATGCCCTATTCTATTTCCTTCTCGGTTCATGCCCCGCGGGTCTCCCTCACCGAGGAATCAGCAGCGTGCGGCGGCACGTTCACAGCACTGCAGGTTTCTGCTAGAAAATTATTTCTCAACATGTGATGCAAAACCTCAAAGCATCGTCAGCGGGATTTACTCAAAGGGGAACTCCACCCAAAACCCATAATCGCCCTATTATTCTACACCCTTTGTTTACGAATTGTCCGCCTCTTGTGCTCCGACATGTCCACGGACTGATTGGTGCTACTATAGCGCGGTCTACTGGGTAGCACATCATAATATTCAACAGTCGGACTTTCGGGACCACAGGTCAGAATACCAAATGAAGGGAGGGATGGCCCCCAGGGACCACTTTTGGTGTTGCCACGTTAAATTCTTGCTCTTGTCAGGAGGAGAGGTGGGATTATACAAGCGCTCGCCCTGTAGACCGCACACTATAGCAGCCCCAACTGAGAAAAACCATAAAGCGCTCTGGAGCTAAGTACCGCCTGTCCCATAGCAACTACAGCGCACGTCAGGGTCCTTTTAGATGAGCCATAATGAGCCCAATCAGTGGCGTACCTGCAATAGAGGAAGACCACGCGACTGCTATGGGGCCCAGGGGGAAGGCCAGGACCCTCAGAATTGGCCCTTCTCTTCAATGTGTGAAAACACTGCATTTTCATGCAGCCACCACTAGGGGGAGCTGAATACAAAGATTATTACAGCTTCCATAGAAGTTGTATTAATTCCTATTCACTGAGCTCCCCCTAGTGGTGGCTGCTGGCAGCTAGCTTTGCAATGAAGAGACGAGGGATTTATCAATGTATTTATGTCCGTTTTCTGTAAATATGGGGTTCAGAATGAGCGTCATATTTGAAGCATCGGTTCCACTTTTCCGACATAAAAGTCTGATAAAATGGTTGAGGCCAAAAGCAACTTTTTTTTTTTATTACAAATTGTGTTTAATTAAAATTTCTTCCACATGAAAAAAAAAACAAAAACATAAATTTGTCAGAAATCTGGGGCGGGGGGGGGGGGGGGGGGGGGGGGGGTGATCAACACATGTGCACTTGGAAACTCGGGGCAAGGGACCCGTAGTAAGTCTTGCTATGCGGCCCTATGAGACCTGTGTTTATGCCCCTGGCCCCGATACATTATAAAACCAGACGATCAAAGCTCATTTAAAAAGGCTTAAGGGGGGGGGGATGAATGATCGCTACTGTGATCGTTCATGCCCAAATTTTTAGATTATGTTGGCAGCACTTCCCTTGTTTAATGGGCATAGGACTGACCAATAACTTACATTAGTGCCCATATAATACTGTTCTATAGTATACAAGTGGCCACATCAATACAGGGCCCAAATAACAATGCCCAAACAATATCCACAGGCCTGTCACCAAGAGTGGAGTCAGGGGTGCAAGGTCCAGGAGCCCAGGGACCAGTGATATGCCCTGCGTCACACACCCCTAAAGGTAATTAACCTTTAACCCCAAATTTCCCTTCTTGGGTAAAAAAAAAACAACACACTCCTTGCTGACAGTTTCCACACAATCACACACTTATACATAGAAAGAACTCCAATAGGTGGTTTTCAGGTTAAGTTTTTAATATAAATGTGAATATTCAGGCTGATTTCTTCAGAATATTAAATATACAACTTCTAGGTCTAGTGAGAATGAGTCCTGCCTAAATGATTGCAATAAACAAGGTACTTGCAGCTGACAGGGGGGAGACTCTAGGGGGCGTCATTGCAGTCTTCTAATCAAAACTAAAAAAGGTCAGTGTCTAGTATTAGAGGGCTATGTATGGTTGTGTGTTAATCAAAAATAAAAAGAAAGGCATCTTAAAAGGGGTGCATTCCTCTAGCGCCACACCTGCCTGGGTGGTTGTGTGAGGTATTGCAGCTCAGTTTCATTAAAGTGAATGCAGCTTAATTGCAATACCCCACACAACCTGTGGACAGATGTGGCGCTGTTTTTGTAATCCTGCAGAGCCCAACTAAACAAAAAGAGGTCTATAAATGTCAGGGTGTAGACCCTTGATGTCTTCTGCTGCAAGGTACTTGAAGGCGGCAGCATAGAGAGCTCAGCATTGATAACAGGAAGTGGGGTGCACTGGAAAAAGAGCCCCCCCCCTATAATCAAACCCCTCTTGATTCAGATTTGTGAATATATACAGTAAAACTATGCGATATAAAAAGGCGTCTGAAGAAAATAAAGCAGGGGTGCCCCTTTAATAACTAATTTACATGGAATGTATGGTCTACCTATTACTACTGCGCTGTGAATTTCAGCCTTAATCTCGCCAACCTTCGAGGGTCTCGCTATCTAAAAAGGCAGAAATTTAAAGGGGTTGCCCACTTTGGATGATCTATTTTTCATTAGAGAGTCACCATAGGCTATAAACATGCTTTTCCTCAGCTGGTACCCTGAAGCCATCAGCTGTGATCTCTGCCGGGAGCCTAGTAGCAAGTGTTCCGTTTCCCTGCAGCACCACCGCAGGAGAAATAAGGTATTACACCACTCCCATTGATATCAATGACATGTTGGGTCCTCCAGAGCCATTAACTCAAACAAGCCCTTTAACTATCTTTTTAAAAGAAGGGCAAACACGGTACAAGTTGCTGCGGGGGGTTTTATGCATCAGAATATATATATTTGGGGGGTCCATGACCTTCATCATATTTACAGCTAGAGGGTATCAAAAAGGCACTTGTGGCACAGGGGGGGGGATTTGAGACCAGCCTCGGCATATCATCCCATAGTCTTATAGAATGCTGTATATTATAGAATGCTCTCCCAGGAAGATGTAGCAGGAATTTAACATGTCGATTGTCTAGTGGTATAATGGCTTCCATTAGAAAAACATAAAATACACATTAAAAAAACATAAAAAAAAAAAAAGGAGCTTTAATGCACAGCAGAAATGAATCCTCCTCCTTGATCTGTATAGAACACGTATCGTCCCATAGACGAGAGTCACAGCCGAAAACAGAAATTTACCATATGCACTGCCACCTAGAGACAGCGTTTAGGAACTACACTGATCCCGGTCTACTGTAACCGCGGCCTAATTTAGACGAGGGGGGTCTCCCCAGGATTTATTGAGTGGCAGTTCGACAGGCCAATTGACGCTCTGTCCTTCTTAAAGGAACAGAAGCGAGGGCATTTTTTTTTGCATTTTTATTTTTTTCTTGCTATTTTGTGTGTATTATAAAAGGAGCTTAAATAGGAGGGTTCCTCTTTCTGGTTAAGAGCTGGCCGGTTAGTTGACGGGTTTGGCCACCAGGGCGTATGCAAGTTCAATTTCGACTTTGGCCGGGCACGTGCTAACAAATTCTTCCCGCTTGTAGGCGTTTGCGAGATAGCGATGGATTCCGGTGAACGTTTCGGGGATCTTAAAGCCTCGGTACTTCTCACAGACCACCTGCAAAACAAAAAATGGGGGGAGGAGGAGAGCGGTAAGACTTCAGAGGTCGACAATCACGGATATAAGCGATGTATAGTTGTACAGATAACCTCCTCCATCTGGTGGGGGAGGAGGGGGATGGAGCTGCAGTTTCTCTATGATACAGCACGCTGCGAGAGGGGAAGGGGGAGCAACATCAGGACATTTACTTGCCATTTATTTTCTAGGATGCTTTTTAGCTCTATTCCACATTTAGTTGCATGGTAAACGGGGATCTAAGACATTTTCAAATGCTCTGCTTAATCCGAAGCTTGTGCTGTGGCCCTTTCCCTCCACCGTACTTTAAACTGCAGCTCTGCTTGCTCAAATATTTATCTATATATACACAAGCACAAGCTCAATGAGAAGTCAGTGCATATCAGAAGGTTTTCATTCGAGAAAGGACTGAATGATTATTAAACTACATTACTTGCACACCTCAGTGCCACCCGCATTTATAGTACCGCCATATTGTGCTCTCTCCCAGTCACCAGTGTATACTTTGCCCTACTTGGGGCCCTGGGCAAGTCTTTGCAATCCCTACATCCACTCCGCTTGACTAGTAATTTTAGCCCATATATACAATACTGTCATATGGTGCCAATGTGATACTATCATATATAATCCATATAATACCACCATATAGTTCCCCGATAATCTCTTAAAGACACCACAAAATAATGCTATATCCTGTAGCTCCCATAAAATACGGCAGGTCAGTTCCTAGATAATACCACTACGCACTGCAACACAGTACTGTGCGGTTTTAATTTGCCTCTCGGGATGCAGACCCTAGGCAACTGCCCACTTTCTTACATCCGGCTCTGCCAATATCCACATGTAAGTGATTTGTGCCTCCGGAACATGGACGCCTCTCACCTGTACTATGTGCAGCTTGGGGAGGAGGTTGCAGTCGGCTAGCGTCAGCTCGTCACCGTCCAGGAACTTGCGGTGAGACACCGTCTCGTCCTCCGCGCTGTTCTCATCTATTTCTTCCGGAAGAGGAGTGTTCAGGTAATTGTCCAAAATGCTCAGAGCCTTCCCGAGGCCTTTCTCCAGAGCTGAGGGATAGAGAGGAGCCGGGGTTACACTACATATCAGACCACGGTGAGCAGAAGGGCGAATACAAAACATATCAAGACACACTATAAAAGCCATGATCAGTAACCAGGGAGTACGAGCTAGTCTAAAACCCTACTGCATGGTCCCATTACCATGCTTTACACTGCAGCTCTGCTTGTTCAGATTGGATGCTGTCTATATACAGTACGTAAAAGCGCACCAGAAAGAGATGATTTCCATTACAAGCACAGAATGATTTTATACTTCCAGCAATACTTGATATTTTACTTAGACAGTAGCAATTAGAAATAAAATTTACTAAAAAAAAAAAACAACACTTCCCCATGTATGCAGCTCCTATGCTGACCCATGTGTCTCCATGGTTACAGACAAAGACTTTGTAGTCCGATCCTACTAGCATGTGTTACTCCATTTGCCCTCTTCCCACTTCTTCACTCTCTTCCATTGTCTGCAGTTTAGAAAGGAGGCCTGGCGTAAAAGATGACGGCACAATCAGACTACACAGGCTTTGTTTGTAGTCTGTAGCCATGGAGACCCAATCTGCTTAGGAGCTGTATACAGGAAATTTTGCCGCAAGGCTATCAGAAAGCTGCTTAATTTTTTCTTTATTTTAGATACAATGGAGCATAAAAAAGGTCCTGGGAAAGGAGGGCATACCCAGCGGGCAGATTATATACCCTATCAGGACAACTAGGGGGAGAGTTATATACCCTACAAGTAGATCCAGGGGAGAATTATATACCCTACAAGTAGAACCAGGGGAGAATTATATACCCTACAAGTAGAACCAGGGGAGAATTATATACCCTACAAGTAGAACCAGGGGAGAATTATATACCCTACAAGTAGATCCAGGGGAGAATTATATACCCTACAAGTAGATCCAGAGGAGAATTATATACCCTACAAGTAGATCCAGGGGGTGAATTATATACCCTACAAGTAGAACCAGGGGAGAATTATATACCCTACAAGTAGATCCAGAGGAGAATTATATACCCTACAAGTAGAACCAGGGGAGAATTATATACCCTACAAGTAGATCCAGAGGAGAATTATATACCCTACAAGTAGAACCAGGGAAGAATTATATACCCTACAAGTAGATCCAGGGGAGAATTATATACCCTACAAGTAGATCCAGGGGGTGAATTATATACCCTACAAGTAGATCCAGGGGGTGAATTATATACCCTACATGTAGAACCAGGGGAGAATTATACACCCTTTTAAGTACAACTGTGTAACTGTCAAAACCAGGAATGGGTCTTTAAAATAGTACAGTATGGAGGAAGGATTTATACCTTGCCCCCTTATACCATCCACTCCTGGTTTTGGCTGAAAAAAAAAAAAAAAAAAAGCATCAAAAACTGCACTTAATCTGCACTGTATGAATGTGGCCTAAAGTATTGCCTCTTTTCTCGGTGCTTCTGCAATGGAGGAAACTCCCTCAAGCTAGATATGAGCTCATGCTTCACACAATCCTCGGAAGTGGTGTGCAGTCAGCAAACACCAGCAGAGGGAGGAAGCTGTGGTTGGGACTGACAGCGGCGGGGCTTCCATATCTTCTACGTGCACAAAGTGTGAAGCTTTCCGGACTGCTGCCTGTCTACTGCTATTGCATCAGGCAGGGGGGGTCCTTTAAAATTAGTGATGCCGCCCACCCAGGCTGGGGGCACCAGATAAATGGCGTCCCCCCGGTCTTCCAGCATTTTGCACTTACTTTGGTTCAAACCAGGGTTGGAATTCTTGATGTAGGCAGAAAATTTGGCAAAGACGTCAAGTCCGGCCGTGTTGGATTCCGGGTTTTTGGCGGCCAGCTTTGGGTATCTGAGCAAGAGATATACAATAGGTCAGATGCAAATTAAAATCGTTATGGCTGAGTAAGCACATTAGGGGGCTTCGTTGGGTTTTGTCTGCTGGGGCTGTGCATATGTTTCAGCTGATGGGGTTGTTTTTTTTTAGCCCTTTATCCTTTAAACTGGCAAATATTCCAGGGTTATGCACAAAACTGGCATGTTTGTCACATAATGGCAGGTCTGCTGCAGTTATACAGATGTAGCATAGTTAACAGTCACACTTGCTGAGTTATCACATCTAGTTAACAGTGGGTGACGCTATTAACCCTGCTACATCTGTAGATTATGCATGGAGTTTGCTAGCATTATTAAAGGGGTTTCTATACCGCTATACAACCCCTTTCTGCATGGCTTGTCAGGGCGTATGGAAGTTATAGTTTAAACTGGGGTCTCATGTTGTAGGGGTACATGTTATGGGGGTCCCACTGGTCACCTATCCTGTAGATACGATGTCATGTCTGGTATAGCCCCTTTAATTAAGCTTTCCTGCACCTGGGACAAAGATTCAGTCCCTTGCCCTTATTCTAGATCTAAATCCTCTGGCCCTGGCTCGTTGGTGACCCCGACACTCAGCACCTGCGGCACGTCCTGCCATCGCCACTAGCTGTACCCCTGCCATACAGTGGGGGGGTGGCTGAGCTACAAATACCGGTCTTATCCCGATTTTCATCCTATATGACTCCGCAGTGCTGCATTCACAATTGTCATTGAAAACGGTCAGCAAGTTGGTTGGTAGTTACGACCCTAACAACTTAGGGTACTTTCACACTTGCCGGAACCGCCTGCCGGATCCATTTGGATTTGTTTCTGGATCTGGATCCATCTGACAAATGCATTGAAATGCTGGATCCGGTATTTATTTTTTTCACATTTTTAAAAAGGGTCTGCGCATGCGCATACCGGGAAACTGGATCCAGTTTTCTGGAACACTTGGTACCGGATCCGGCATTAATACATTTCAAAGGAAATTAATGCCAGATCCGCCATTCCGGCAAGTGTTCCGGAATTTTAGCGGGAGAAAATACTGCAGCATGCTGCGGTATTTTCTCCGGCCAAATACCGTAAGAGGGACTGAACTGAAGACATCCTGATGCACACTGAGCGGATTGCTCTCCATTCAGAATGCATGGGGATAAAACTGAAGCGTTTTTTTTCCGGTATTGAGCCCCTAGGACGGAACTCAATACCGGAAAACTTTAACGCTAGTGTGAAAGTACCCTTTGCTAAGCTCTAGTAATGCAATGAGACCGTTAGTTTTACCACCATTAGATTACTGTACAGTAGTCCTTGATGTAAAAGACTAAACGTCTGCCAATGAACACAGAGAATGCTGGATGATTTCAGCTCTGGAGCCTAAAGAATTGTGAATGCAGCTCTGGAGAATAATACAGGCTCCCGAATATCATTTCATTGTGTCAGATTGTAACTGTGAGAACACAACCATTTGTGAACTTTGCACTTACTTTGGGGGGCACAGAGTCTCTTCCAGAAATTCCTCGATCTTATTGGTATCTGTTCGGACCTCTCCTCGGAATAAGAGGAAAGGGGGCTGAGCTCCAGGGGCGATAGCCAACAGGGTTGTTGGCCTCCTAAAAAAAATAGGCAAATTAGAATAATTAGAGCAGAAGTACTGGAGAGGATATCAGCCCAAGCCTCGTACAGGCTCCGGAACCGGAAATACCGCATCTCGTGAGTTCAATGACACTGAAAGTGACCGCCAACATTGACCAGATCAATGAAATGGCCAATAGATGGGGGGTTTTATCTCTGAGCCCCCACCTACTGGGAGAACTGGGGTCCCTGCCTGGGGAGGTACCTACTACAACGCCATAGATTTGAATGGAGAGAGTCACGCGCAGTCACCTCTCCATATGGTTGGGGAGCAACGGACAGAGGGTAAATCCCGCCATACACATAAGATTCAACCAATAGCTATCTCCCCTGACTTTTCCATGATCACATATGATTATTTTTGCGATGAGAGGGAGATAAGCGGACGCCAGAAACTACTGAATGCTTATCTCCCCAGGGAACAGACATTCTGCCCTCTTTTCTACAGTCTGTAGATTAGCATCACGAGGGGCAGTGGCACGACTACAGTTTTGCTTGTTTGTAGTCTGTAACCATGGTGACCCCTAGGTCTGCACAGGAGCTGTCAACGCAACATGGTTTTTATCTTTTTTTTTTTTTATCAAAGCTTCTTCATTTTAGATGCATTGGAGCAACACACACAAAAAAGGATGCAAAAGTGGACACACCCTTGACTTAACATCTATTACGTCCTGCATTTTGCAAGCTGGGTGTGGAAAGGAAAACAGCAATGCCAGAAATGTTCTCCTTATGGCAGGACGCCACGTTCTATCAAGACGTAAGACGTGGTGGGGCAGGGACAGCGGTGACTCACAGAGGTCTCATCACATACAGTCCACCCTGTCTATACACTGATTTTACGGTGCCCGAAAAAGGCTGATAACAGGGAACACTAGACTGTATGCAACAACTTAGAAAATGGATAGAAGAGATTTAAAGGGGTTGTCCAATTGAGTCAACTTATCCCCTATCCGCAGCATGGGAGCCTGTTTTCCCCAGCTGAATGGAGGGGCAGTCACGCACGGACATTGGCACTCTATTCAGCTCTTCGGGGATGCTGGAGAGCGCTTGTACTTGGCATCTCCAGCAGTCCCATAGAGAGTTGAATGGAGCGGCGGGCATGCATGCGTGTCTGCTGATGCATTTAAACATGGAGCATGGGTCCCCATTCTAGTGACTGTCAGGGGCCGCAGCGGTCAGACTCCTTTGGATAAGTCATCTTAATGGGGGAACTCATACACCTGAGAAAACTGTTGGCCGAATACTTGTTTGGCCGTCAGTAGTCATGATTGAGCATGCTCAGCCGAACACCTGTTCGGCTCGTGCATCTCGATGCTCGGCACATGGCGGTACTCGGCCGAGTACCGCATGTGCTCAAGCGCAATGCTCGAGTCTCTTTCCCGCACGTTTCTTGGCTGCATAGCACCCAATAAACGTTCCGTGGAGGTACTGGCATGCACTGTAATGCCGTAGTCATGTTGGCTACTGGCATTACAGTGATTGGCTGGCCGGAACGCGTCATCGGGTGCTATATAGTACCCGATGACACGTGTTCGGCTCAGTCTTGGGAGAGCTGAGAATAGGAAGGGATAGACAGTGTAGGGAGTTTTATTGGGAGATTTTTATTAGAAAAACTTTTCAGAGACTCAAAAGTCCTTTTAAGGACTATTGTGTGCGACAGCAGCAATATATGTTTTTAGCGCATCCTGCGCTAAATAGCGTCTAATAGGCTGCTGTGGACAGTTAAATCATCCGCGCCACATCTCCTGTGTAAAGTGTACGCATCCAAAAAATCTGTGACATCCAGTGCACTTTTTCCGTAGACTGTGTCCGCTGCGGACAGTGACATTAGCTGCGCCACATCTCCTGTGTACCATGTGCGCTTCAAAAATGTATCTGTGACATACAGTGTATTTTGTCAACTTTGCAGCCATACTCCCCCCCGGAACCCAGTTTCCCTGAAGCTGCTCAGCGAGTCATGCAAATAACGTCGCCAGATCGCCAGTGGTCATAGTTTATGTTCGGAACTACGACGGTATCTGATAGTCTTCGAACCTCCGACATTCGTTTTTGATCAATGAAAACATTGCGCCGGTCCAAGAATTTCACCTCTAGTGGCGCAATATGGATGGCCCCGGTCGTCCCTCTTAATCTTGGCCCTAGTTCCGAAATCCAACAAAATAGAACCCAAGTCCTATTCCATTATTCCTAGCTGAAGAAGTATTCAGGCGACCCGGCTTTGAACACTGTCAATTTTTTCAATGGTCAGCTCACCAGCAGGCCCTCGAATATAATAGTTTACAGGGTCAGCTCACCTGCAGGCCTTCACCTAATTATACCTAATAGGTAATTTGTGCGCATGCTGCCTTGCTTGGATGTGGTAGCCGTATCTGTTTCTCAGGCTCCCTCTCCGGAATCAAACCCCGATTCCCTGCTACTTGTGGTGATCGTGGTTCTCGCTGAAAATAACTTTGAAAGTTGATAGGGCAGACATCCAAATGGATCGTTGCCGTCACGGGCACGTGTGATCGGCCCCAGGTTATCTAGAGTCACCAATGCAGCAGCAGCAGGCCCTCGCCCCTAAGGTTTTAGATGGTCCGATCAGCAGGCCCTTGCTCCAAATGTTTTTGGAGGGTCACCAGCAGGCTGTCAATCAATTTTTCAAGACTGTGTATGATGCCCTCCTTTAGGTGTAATAAAGGGTGTATTGGAGTGCCGGTTCCTTGTAATTTTTGGCAGCCCTTTCACTTAGTGCATAGGCTTTATGAGTGTAGGACAGTGGCGCACCTACAGGGGGGGGTCCAGCGGGTCTGGACCCCCCCTAGAACAACCAGACAATTTTTTTTTTATCCCTCAGGGCCGCACCGCCGATCACCACAGGCGGCGCGGCCCTGGATTTAATTGCGGCAGCGGCGGTGGTGGCGGCGGCGGGCAGTAGGAGATGAGCGCTGTGCTTCCATTGTGGAAGCGTTCATCTCCATATCCATCCTGTGCTGCGGCAGGGGAGGGAGAGGCGTGTCCCTCCCCTGTTCTTCTGATAGGCCGCAGGCACTAATGCCTGCAGCCTATCAGAGGCCGGCTCAGGCGGCGCGATGACGTCATCATCGCGCCGCCTGAGCCGGGCAGCACACAGCAGGGACACAGGCCGGAAGAGCCTGCATCGCATCGCTGCTGATGGAGGTAAATATCAGTGTTTTCTATTTTTTTTTCTTTTGGAGAGGGGGGGGGGGGGGGGGGAAGCTGGCACTATGGGGGCATCTGACAATTCTTACAGCCCAATTTTTTTTGGGGGTGGCACTCTGGGGGCATTTCTTACTGGCACATTATGGGGGGGCCACCATGGGGGAGAGGAGCACTATGGGGGGCATCTGGGGGCTCTAAAGGGGCTTTTTATTTAATTGACACATTATGGGAGGCACTATAGGAGAAAACAGAACTATGGGGCATCTGGTGGCACTATAGGGGCATTATTTGGGGGCACTATGGGGGAAGTGGGGGTTCTAAAGGGGACTTTTTTTCTTATTGGCACATTATGGGGGGCATTATGGCATCTGGTGGCACTAAGGGGGCATTTTTTACTGGCACATTATGGGGGGGGGCACCATGGGGGAGAGGAGCACTATAGGGGCATCTGGGGGCTCTAAAGGGGCTTTTTTTTATTGACACATTATGGGGGGCACTATAGGGGAGAACGGCACTATGGGGCATCTGGTGGCACTATAGGGGCATTATTTAGGGGCACTATGGGGAAGTTGGGGCTCTAAAGGGGCCTTTTTTCTTATTGGCACATTATGGGGGGCATTATGGCATCTGGTGGCACTAAGGGGGCATTTTTTACTGGCACTATAGGGGAGAGCGGCACTATGGGGCATTATTTGGGGGCACTATGGGGGAGTGGAGCACTATTGGGGCATATGGTAGCACTTGGAAGGGGCATTTTTTACTGGCATATTATGGGGGCACTATGGGGAAGGGGGAGAGGAGAACTATGAGGGCATTTACTGGGGCACTATATAGGGGTATTTTATACTGGGACATTAGCTCAACTGCGGGCACTAAGCGGGGGTATTTCATGTACTGTCATATTATAGGGAGAATTATTACTACTAGGGGGTATTAGCTTTACTACTACTGGGGGTCTATGAGGAACATGATTACTAGTATGGGTACTATAGGGGTATTATTACTACTAAGTGTGCTCTGGCAGAGAATTATTTCTATTGGTGGGATTTTGGGGAGCACTGTTACTTTGGGGGGCACCCTGGCACAGTATCATAATTTTTGGGGGACATTATCTTTATACTATTAGTGTCTGGGCGCAGTTATTTTTTAGAGCACTGTGTGCCAATAATTGTTGAAGGGGGCACTATCTGTGTGGTAGCAGTATTTCCAGGGGGACTGTTTCTGCAGTATAGTATTGGGGGCACAGCGGGCACAGTATTGGGGGAACTATCTGTGTGGTAGCAGTATTTCCAGGGGGACTTTCTCTGCAGTATAGTATTGGGGGTTGCAGGAAAGGGTGTTCAGAAGATGATGGAAATGTGGGAAACTAATGTCTGTTTGTCAATCTCTGCAGAGACGGGAGATGGCAGAAAAATCTTCATGGCGGTCTGGTCTGAATGGAGAATATAAAGAAAGAGAACGTCTACAACAAAGGTGACATCACTGGATGTAAGAGGTATGGGGCGCTATGTAGGAGAGGAGATGCTCCGGCTCCTCTCCCTGCAATTTGCAGAAGGAGGATTCAGAGCTGGGTGAGGACGGCCAAAGGGGCAGCAGGCCACGGGCGGGTGGCAGATGGTGGGGGGGAACCACAAGCCTTGAGCAGGATCTGGGGAGGGAGGAGAGCGGAGGAGCTTCCTGGCTGTAGCTTGTTATATAAGCAGGCAGTGCAGCCAGGACAGACCTCCCCTCTCCGTATGATGTGTAGAGACAGGCCGCAACTATAGAATGTCAGCTGTACAGTGTTTGTTGGGAGTGGCCTATTATATGTAGGAGGGGCTTTTAATAATGGGCGGGGCTAAAAATGGCGGCATTGTTAGAAATGGCCAAGTAAAAAGAATCAGCGCAACACACTACACCCACACCCCCCCCCTTCCCGCACTACACATGCCACATTTCTTTGCCTTTCGGACCCCCCCTAGACAAAATTCCTGGGTGCTCCCCTGGTGTAGGAGTCCCACTACCTGAACAATTGTACCACAATGTGAATGAGGCCCTCCTTTATGTGATATACAGGTTGTATCGGAGTGCCTCTTCCTTGTAATTTTTGGCAGCACTTGCACTTTATATACAAGTAAATATACAGGAAAGAATGTTTCCTAACAAGTTTTCCTCTGTCTAAACTTGATTTTATCTTCGGTTTTGTGCGTATTATTGTCATCCTGTAAAAGCGGTGTACTACTCGGACAACATCGTTCCCATTGAATCTGCTCCATACTCATCTCCCCAGACATCAGCTATTAGATACGTGTAATGTGTATGTGTAGCTAAGCTTAAAAAGAAAGAAAAAAAAAAAACACAATCGGGCCAGAACATGTTGAAAATATCAACTAATCTCTACTCTCCTCCGCCGATCCCCCACCACTGCTGCTCCAGTCCTCACCACTCTGCACTTCCTGTCCCGCCTCCACACTAGGAAAGGCCTTCTCTGCCAATCACTTATCAGTGATCTGCCAGTTTTTGGTCTTCCCTAGTGTTTCTGATGTGTTGAAGTGGGACTGAAAGTGCAGAGGATCCAGCCTAATTTAGTGAGCACCGAACTGCAGAGGTAGGGGAAATCACTTGGGGGATGGGGATGGGCGGGGGAAGCATCTCCGTTATTTTTAACAAATTTCCTGAGAACATCCCTTTAAATTGATGGCTCTTTAAAGTCTTCCTTAAAGAGTTGCGGAATTAAAAAAATAAAATAATAATAATTATAATTCTGGCAAGAGCGGCCCACTGTCCAATGTGTATGGGTGCGCCACAGCCCCCTTCCCGCCAAGCATCCATGTGTACAGGGGAGTCAGGCGGGTGTTTGTCAAGCAACTATTGAAATGTTACTTTATTCTGGCACCTCTTGCTACTCCAGCTCCTGCAATATTTGTGGCCTCTGTCTGATCAATGGCCAAGGCTCTTGCCTAGTTTCTCTATGCTTTACACTGCAGCACCGCTCATCAGGAAATGAAGGCATTGAAACCAGCAATAAGTAATTAGAACATATACTGAACTCCAGGTGCTGTAAGTAAAAAATCTGGATGCCCAGCACAGAAACAAATCGGAGCTGGATTAAGGTCGTTGGAGACCCCGGGGCAAAAATTTTGGTGGAGGCTTCCATTTTACCTATGATACTTGGACCTCGTATAACCCCAATTCAGCTACCTATAGGAAAGGTTGCTGCGCATGCATGTCACTTTCTTCACTTATCTATGGGATCTCAACATAACCAAGCATATTGCAAATCCTTCTGGTATCTACTGCAGGATCCACAGAAGAAATCTGAGGCCTTCAGATTTCTGCCGCAGATCCTCACAGAAGCGACCACCTCTCCACCTCTTTTCGGCTAGATAGATCACCAAACAGTCATCGTTGACCCTTGGGCCACAGGGGTGGGTGGTGGGGACCCCTTAGGCCCTCCATGACCTCCGTATAATCCATCCCTGTAAAGAATACATTAGGTCCGTGGTAAATTAGTTACCAACCGTTCCTCACCTTTTCATATCAACCGTGGTGACATTAAATGTGACTCCTTTCAACCAGAGGACCATGAAGAGGCGCTGGGAAAAGGGGCAATTCCCAATGGTCTGTCCATCAGAGCCCGCCTGGAGGGGGGAAAAAAATAAAAATAAATTTGGGGTTTTATATAAAAGGTAAAACAGGGAGAGGAGCACACAGCACATCGATGGGCGTCTCATCTCTACGTTAAACATTAACAATACACATGTTGTGCAAGAGAAGAACAAGGCAGAGAAAGTCAGCGGCTGCGGGAGAGGGAGGGGGGGGGGGAGAAGAGGAACCGAGCCAGAGACAGAGCAAATAATGAGGAAGAATGAATGAAGAGCAAGGAGTGGAGAAGTGGATTATTTAAAGTGGAGGGTAAGGCGTCTGCTGAGGAGGGTGCGGAGAACATGGAGTAGGCGAGCTCTAGTCCCATCTCCATTAACTTGGCACATGCATCCTAGTAAATTCCTCAGCTTTAAAGGGGGCACACCCATGTCTTACTAACCCTGGCACGGAGCAGCCACAATAAGAAATAATTCAGGCCCCAGGGCTGGAGAGAGGACACCTAGCAGAGCTGGGAAAGTGCCAATGCAAGTTCTGGGCAGAACAGGGTGCAGGCTTAAAGGGAACGGGTCATCAGAAAATTACCTTTTTATATTAAACATAGAATTTTTAGAATTCTTTTTGACTTTTAAAAATCTTTTCCTTGTCATCCATTTTTTTTTTTTTATGTATATAAAATAAATTTTCATACTGGCCACTAGGCCCAATTAGAGGTCTTGATTCATGCAGGTAACTTTTCAGTAGCTATTATCATTATCACCAGAGGCAGAATTACAATGACAAGTAACACCTCTATGTATAGATCCAGCATTGACAATAGGTGATACGACAGCTTATCTATTCCCTCCTGACCTCTGCACAGGTCACGGAGCATGCCTAGTAGTAAACTCTCCAATAGAAGTCAATAAGGTCTCCTCCTGACCATTGTGTCTATGGACCATCTCAAAAGACAGGAGGTCTCTACATATTCTAGGTCTAGTGGCGACACACTCCCTTTAAATGGAGAACGACCAGAGATGAAGGCAAGCAGGATCACAAAGGGTGTGGAGAATCCGTCAAGAAAGAATACAGACTGCGGGCAAACATTAACAGGATTTAAATTAAAACTGCAGGCAGGGACTGTAAAGAACAGATGTAGCAGAGCTGGGTAACCCTCAGGCACATCAAGTGGTTTACACAGGACTGCAGGGCGATCCACTTCATTATCTTTAATCAGAGAGTAACGATGATGCGCAAAGCAGCACCCAAAAAGATGGTTAACAAATCCAGCTCTGCTACATGTGGAAAGTAGAACCTACTAGAAGTTCTTCTCGCACAATGCAGTTGACATTGTCCTCAGATATGTGGACTCTTGCCTGATATTTCAAGGGACTTGTGTCTTCTTCATAGGCCCACCAGCTTCATGTGATGGACACACAGGTGCGAGGCTCGTACAGTTATCAGAGCGGTGGACCCGTGTGTCTGCCACATGACCAGGACAGAGTTCTATCCATGAATGACAGCAAGCAGAGATCCTAAAAACCTTGAGAACTGCAAGGTATGGCCAACACAAAGCAGATTTATTTTCTGCAGGACAGGTGGATTTTCCTGCGTTTCTGCTGCAAAATCTCATCCACTTTGCTGGTGGATTTTTCACCCGCAATTTTTGCCGTGAAAAATCCACAGCATGTGAACGTGCCCCAATTCAGAAAGTATATTTAGAAACCGTAAAACGTCTCATTTTATGAAGAAATAGCTTTTATGGACTGTAAAAGTAAGGCTACTTTCACACTAGCGTTCGTCTGGCCCAAATGCATTCTCAATGGAGGCGGATCCACTGAGAATGCATCCGCCTGCCAGCGCTCAGCCTCCGCTCCGCTCAGTGAGCGGACACCTGAACGCTGCTTGCAGCGTTCGGGTGTCCGCCTGGCCGTGCGGAGGCGAGCGGATCCGTCCAGACTTACAATGGAAGTCAATGGGGGCGGATCCGCTTGAAGATGACACAATATGGCTCAATCTTCAAGCGGATCCGTTCCCCATTGACTTACAATGTAAAGTCTGAACGGATCCGCTCAGGCTACTTTCACACTTAGAACATTTTCTAAGTTTTAATGCAGACGGATCCGTTCTGAACGGATGCGAACGTCTGCATTATCGGAGAGGATCCGTCTGATGAAACATCAGACGGATCCGCTCCGAACGTCTAATAAATTCCAACATTTTGTATGGAGAAATATTTTCTTACACGTGTCCGGTCATTAATCTCAGGGAAAGGAATGCAGCTATTTTAGTTGGACACACCTTGGTTAACTCACAGGGTTAGGTTTATTTGCGTGACATGCAAAAGTGACCTAACCGGACCAAGCCAGCATCCAGATCTGTGGGGCTTCACATAGACGTCACTCAGTCGTGTCCACCGTGGAAGAGAACAGTCGCCAGTGGAGTTGGAGGTTTGCCATGAGTTTATATCGAATATCTTTTACTAAGAGGATTTTAGGAGGACGCAGTGCCATCTTAATGGTATTATAGCTCCGAGACATAGAGACGTAGAAATGCCTTCTGTGCTCTACAAAAATAATCATCTGCGTACAGAAATAGCTGTGAGCCAGAAAGTACACACACCACACCTAGACCCTACAAAGAGATGAGGTCACTGAGTAAATCTTGAATTGGGTGGTGTCCCACCAAATCACCCGGTTCCTCCCATAGGCATGGGCAAGTCAGTGCTTAAAGTTCTTAAAAAGGGACTCCCCCTCCCACAAGAAGAGACTTATTACACCTTTCCTGGCCCCCGAGCCAAATGTACCTCCTTTCATTCGAGATCATGAGAGAGCAAAGTAAAAAAAGACCTTCTCTTCTTGTACTGCAGGGTATATCAGGGACCATTACGGGTATCGACAGACTATGATGTGCAGGGTTATTCATGGAGATCACCTAACAGTTGGACAGCTGAATGCCAAAACCATCAAAAGCAAGCCTCTCCTTGGCTGCCAAGGTCTACACAAGTGTCTTCAACAGTATCTTATGAGTCACGGTTTAAGAAGTCCACACCTGCTCAAGATCAACACAGAAGTCAATAAAGTCCCAAGATCTCCTCAGTCAGAATGAATAAGGGGTTCCGTTCAATTTCTGAACTTCATTCAACAAAAACTCTCTTTACCCAAGTGGTCAAAGCAACTACATCACCAAATGGTTGGAATGAGCCAGCAGTGGATAGTGTTCAAGTGCACAAAAGGCGCCCATATACTATTCAAAAGACAGCCAAACCTGCCCATATTTCAGCTGGATCGGCCAACGTTATGAAGTGTTATGGGAAAAACACATTGACCATGATGGATTTTAACATGAATGGTCCTTGGTTCATATGGGAGAGAAGCCGGAGGCATCTGACCAAGGCTTATTCCCTTAAAGTATCTTCATGGATAAAAGCTATGGCAGGCTAAAAGTAACTGGATCACCAAATGGTGGAGAATGGATGAAGAATACAAAAATGTAAGGATTTTGTTGTGTTGACCCATCTCTCCAAGTTCTACACAGTTACCAATCAACCCATGGTCATTGAAATTTCTCAGTCTCACATGGTTAGGGATAATGGGCAAACCATGTGGCCCAATGGATCAGCTTTTCACAGTAATTACTTAAAAACGATGATGGTAACATACTTTGCAAGACTGGGGGTCTGGGAACCATCACTATTAGCAGTAGTCAGACCCAATCAATGACAGGTTTATGGCAGAGTGAAATGATATGCAGAAATCCCCTTTAAGCCTGGCAGATATTGAGAACGGCATCTGTTTTCTGTAAGGCAACGTCTGCCAAAACCACAAAAGACACGGGACGTAGTCAGTTGGAAACTACCAGCAGCGCTTTTGTAATGACCCAGAGTGCCATTACCACTCTTTTGCACCTTGCTACTGTCTCCAACGCGCTAACCTATGTCACCAGAATGTATTTTACATCATCCCTGAATAATGTGCATATTTATTCCTATGAAACTGTTCTTGTTCATGCAGTTACCTGGTTTACCACAAGGTGGCGGCATTGTTGGCAGAGCTGTACTATATAGAATGGAACTCTTCTTCCATTCTATCCCCCTCTAGAGGGAGGAGTTTTAGCTAGTGTAGGTCAGTGTAACCTATCCCTCAGGAGGAGAGGTTGTAGGTCCAGCTTGTCCCCTGCTGGGGAAGGAAGCAGGCCTTGTCCTGTTTGGACAGGCCTTGCCTGTGAGTTTATACATGGTTGCATGTCCCCTCCTGGGCTTTCATTGACTAAAAGCCAAGCTAAAGAAGCTTGAAGCCAGGAAGAAGTTCCTAGGATTAGGGTCCATTCACACGGCCGTAGAATGGGTCCGCATCCATTCTGCAAATTGCGGAACAGGTGCGGACCCATTCATTCTCTGTGGGGCAGGAATGGATACGGACAGCACACAGTGTGCTGTCCGCATCTGCATTTCTGGAGCGCGCACTTAATCTTCCGGTCCGCGGCTCCGGAAAAAAATTTAATAAATATAGAACCTGTCCGCAATTGCGGACAAGAATAGGCAGTTCTATGGGGGTGCCAGCCGGGTGTATTGCGGATCTGCAATACACAACGGACGTGTGAATGGACCCATACAGTGAGAGTCAGACTACAGAAAGCTAAGTTCCTAAAAGTTCCTATTTAAGCCAGCCAACATAGCAGAGCTGAAGGAGTTCAGATGTAGCAGAGCTGAGAGTGTTTGCCTGCCAGAACTTCATGCCAAAGCTTGCTGGAGACCAAGACCAAGTCTGTATACTGTTTGGATTACCGTTTACACAAGTAAAGCCGTTTTTGGAAATACATGCAAAGTCTGGACTCAATTATTCCTCCATTATCCAAGTTAACTACCCATTTTGCACTGCAACGGACAACCACGTCTGGGATCCAAGGAACAATGTTTTCTACTTTTTTACCCACTGGTGGTTCGTAGTAATTATTACATGATTAATTGCTCATCATGATATCTAATAGATATATATTAAATTTGAATGCCCTAATTTTTGCAATATATATATATATATATATATATATATATATATATATATAGTGTCAATCTCTATAAGGTCATCACTAAAGAACATCTGAAAGAAGGATCAACCACATTAAACGTGCCATAATGCCTAGTAGGACTAGACTTGACTGGTTAAAAGCATACAGTACCCCCCCCCCCCAGGAGAAATAAGGGCTTAAGTGCACTGAGGGCGGGCACTAGCCACTCCACACACCTTAGCTCCTCCCCACTGCTTTTCTGGACACTCATCCTCCATTTAATTGACAGGGCCAGGCAGCCAGGTGGAGAGGGGAGTGTCCAGGGAAGCAGTGATGAGGAGCTAAGGTGCACTGAATGGTCTGGCCCCACCCTTGGTGCACTTAATCCATAATTTGCATATTTTAAAGACACATTTCTCCTAAACGCAGCAACGGATCGGAAGGTTCTTATTCATCAGGGTCAGCCATAGCAGGCAATATAGCTAGTTTAATAAGTTTAATTTATCTCAACTCAGGTACATTGTTGTAATATGGTTTGGCACAGTACTTTATATAGATGTAAGGAGGGTGGAAAGTGTATTTTTGATAGGTTTTCTTTTCCTGCATTGTATATATGGGGCGGCGGTACAGTATCTTGCGGTAGGTAGCCTGTGGCTCACATGTACTGAAAGGTCAAGACAGTGCGCTCTCCAGCGGGGTAGTTGTGGTCGAGCACATACTGGTCCCTCATAAATGTGGCTCTGTCGGCTACAGGGGAAGAGAGCGTGGTAGCTTCAGTGGCCAGCATGGGGACGCTGATCTGTAGAGACACTGGGTCACAGAGCCAGTCTTCAGGAGAAAGCAGGCAATAGAGGCCAGAGTGTAGTCCGCCTCCAAGGAACCTATGATAACGGTATGAGCCCCACCAAATCAACACTACATGGCCATGAAGGTAAGCAATATCCAATAATCCGGCAATATGAGGACTAGATTATCATTCTATAGTGATGCAAGTAGAACCGATCAACACTTTTTGCAACTTCTAGACGTCAATGGTGGGTGGTGGGAGAGAGGTGGGCTGGTAAAAGCCTAGTGTAAGGCAACGAGCAATAGTCAGTTGGGTCAGGAAATGAGCTGCAAACAGGAAGATCTGCGCCTCCCTTACAATATAACAAATCTAATTCTGGTAGGCGAGGGATTTTACTCAAAAAGTGATCAGAACAAAGCAGAACTAGCTGGGATCCGATAAAAAAGCAAATGATTGAGGTTGAACACAACCAATGCAACTGATGAGGTGCGGTAACGGGGAAAAAGCAGGTTCTGTCTCTCATCCTTTAAATTCCTCAGCAGGCTCGGTCACACAGAAAGGTCTCAGATTTCCCCCATTGTAATGGGCAAAATCGAATACAAAACCCACCTGCTAATATATGTAGATTCATACCTCTTGTTCAAAGCAGTCCAAGGGGATGGGAACCTATACGGTCACACATGGAGTCCATACAGTTTCATCTGATGGACCCATGGCCCTTGGAACGGACTCCATGTGTGACCCTATAGATTCAAGTCTCTTTGGACTGCTGGGAGAAAGAGGCATGAATCTACATATATCTGCAGGTGTTCTAGGCACCCCCATGCCACCCTATAGCGCCCCTGTGATATTCCTAGGGGAGAACCCCTCTAATGTGCCATACAATGGAGCAGGCCACCAGTCATTTTTTGGTGGCACACAAATACACAACATGGACTCTCTATACCGGCAAGGATCCTTAGGTGCAGATTTTTTTTCTAATATCTTCTGATATGACATGGAGGTGAAGGTAATCAGTGCTCCAAGACATCCAACCATCACTACAACCAAGTTATTGAGGGGTTCTAGCAATTTATGGACAAAGACCACAATTGTAACTCAGCTCACTCAAAAAACAAGTTCAGATTTAAAAAAAAAAAAAAAAACGGAAGTCACAAATAGTGTTACATTATAGTTTGTTTTGTTTTTTTTTACAGAATTTTGCTACAAAAAGTTCCTGTGTAAGTTTTTCAGATGGTTCCACGAACTAAAAACCCCCAAAAGACATCTGATCGCCCTAGGAAATTAGGGATAACTGACAACTACGAGATGTCGAAAATAAAAAATAAACAGGCTGGGATTAGCACAAATAAACTGTCCTTCTTGAATCGGATATCAATCTGAGCAACCAGTGATGAGGTTTAGTAAACATTTGTGCATGACAGAAGGTGACGACGCGTTACTGTGCAAACACAGGGACTGCTATGCTGCCCGAGGGCCTCTACCTAGAGCAACGCTGGTAACAATTGACACACCCTGATTCAGCCCACATGCAACATTGCCTCATTGAAGTGTCCTCGAAGCGACCACATGGACAAGTTCTGTCACTGGGTCGGCATTGGCTTCCATTGCCCTCAATATTATTTTTTCAGATTTGAGATATATATATATATATATATATATATATATATATATATATATATATACCACACACACACACACCACACACACACACACTACTAGGTAGGCAATGGTTTTGATGACACTAAAGTGAACCTGAAATCCCAACAGGGTTCCTCATGTCTGAACAGTTTTATTTTGAAAGACTCAAACATTTTGGGAAAAAAAAAAATAGTAGGGGAGGCGAGCCCAGGTAAGGAGAGGCGAGCCCAGTCTACGGTTCTCCCTGCCCCGCCTAATTGTGGTAGTTCTCTCCCTGGTTGTGTATCGGAAGAGACGGTCAGTGAAGCTGATCGGGGGTGGTAGTAAGAAGCCGCACAGCAGGCTCATCTCCTGTTCCAATATCATTTTTAAACTATGCTGTCCCTGGAACACCCCAGCGTTCCAAAGTAAAAACATAGCCGTCTGTCATGAAGGACCCTCTTGGGATTTCATGTGGCCCGTGGTTTGGGCGGCATGAACTTGATGGCAGGTTCCCTTTAATCACGAAGTCAAATTATACAAGAAATGAACAGCCCTATTACAACAAAAATACACAACTGCGATCGAAGAGTGTTCATTAAAATCACAGCAAACAGATTAATCACATTTTTGTTGTGGTTGGTTCCAGATTGACTTCAATTTGGGAAGACTAAGCCAGTGCTACTGTAATGTGGTTTTCCACAGAGGCAGTAACATTTTCCCTAAAACTACTTAAAAAAAAAAAAACATAATGACACCAAGGCATAGAATTGTGGATCACCAGTCTTTGTGCAGTACTAGGGTTGTTTCGGGAATTTTCAATACCCAATCGATACTTTTGCCTTGTATCGACCTCAATACCAGGATTTGACTTTTTTCGACACTAGGCTTCGATATTGCGCAGTCTAGTATCAGAGAACAAGGAGCGCGCTGCTCTCAGCGCGTTCCGTGTTCTCCTCAGCAGCACAGGGGAGAAGGAAGCCTTCTCTCCCTCACCCCTGTGCCGCTGCCACCAATGAGGAGAGAGGGGCGTGGGCACTGCGCCACCAATGAAAGTAGAATTCCGGAGGCGGGGAGCTGCGATTAGCGGCAGTTAACCCCTCAGGTGCCGCACCCGCCTCCTGTATTAAATGTTATTATTATATTATCATTGGTGGCGCAGTGCGCCCCCCCAGTATTAAAATCATTGGTGGCAGTGGCTACAGGGTCCCCTCCCCTCCTCCTCATTAGTGGTGCAGTGGATGTTCCGATCCGAGCCCCAGCAGTGTAATCCTGGTGCTCCGATCGGTTATCATGGCAGCCAGGACGCTACCGAAGCCCTGGCTGCCATAGTCGGCTCCCTGCTGCTGTGTGCACTATGCACAGGGCAGCAGGGAGAGTGTGAGATCCTATTCACCCTAATAGATCTCTATCAGGGTTAATAGGACAAGGGATTAAAAGATCCCAGGTTCTGGCACCTAAGGGGGCAAATTATTAAAAAGTAAAAAAAAAAACGTTAAAATAAATATTAAATATATAAACAATAAATAAACATATCACCACGTCTGAAAAGTCCAAACTATTAAAATATTTTTAAAAAATGTCCTATGCGGTGAGCACCGTAACAGAAAAATAAATTAATAAAAACCTGCGCGATTCCTCCATTATTTTTAGTCCCCTTGTCCCCCCAAAAAATAGGATCGGACTGTTCTATTATGGGCCGGACGTTCCTTAAAATGCGGAATGCACGCGGCTTTTTTTGGAGTTTTATTTTTTTCGCGTGGTATCGAGTATCGCAATACTTTTTTATGGTATCGAAACCGAATCAAGATTTTGGTATCAAAACAACCCTATGCAGTACATACCCTATTGGAATGTGTGAACATAACCCCATGAACCATTAGGAGGCTGTACATTTAGAAAAACTGGATCTATGTCCAAGGCCTCATGCACACGAATGTAGGCCGCCCGTGCCCGTATTGTCCTATTTTTTTGTGGTGCGGCGGACCGTATCTTGCGGATCGCGGACCCATTTAAGTCAATGGGTCCGCATCTGCAAATGGCGGGCACATGGATGGTGTCTGTGCATTGTGGACCGCAATAAGGGCATAGATGGCCTACATGCATGAGGTCTAATCCAGAGAGTCCAGATAGAGAGTTCCATTAAGCACCCACCCAGATAAATAGTGCCACAATGCAAATAGACTAATGGTGCCAATGCCAACACTGCATCCAGATAATAAATATCCCATTGCAAGATCGATCCAGGTTATTAGCTATAAGTACACATACGGCAATACCCTGCACAGATAAGACCATGGGCATCATATTACAAATCTGAACAAAATTAATCCATGACATAGCAGTGTGCCAAGGTAGACCTTGTCTATACAGAGGCTTATGTTCCCACCAGATCAGTGAACAACCTTACCACCCATGTAGGTGGATCACATGATGTGGCCGAGCTGCACCAAATCGGTTGTTGACTTGTTCACCAAAGAAGCCGACACATTTCTGTCCAACGTTTCGATGTGATCAGTTTGGTACATATTGTCCTGCTGCATGAACCCTGCGCAGATCTACGCGAAACTCAACCCTTTCGATATGGTAACATATCACACCAAGGTTTACACCTAGTCGGATGTACAAATGTGAAATGCTAGTTGAATGCCACCTGTGCATAAAGAGACCAGTTAACACATGCTGCTAGAATTTCTTCCCCTCAGTATAAAATAACCCCACCAAAAATGAGCCGTTGAGTCAAGGGGAGTTTCTACAGAAACCAAACGAGGGTATTAGAGATCATCGGATGGTCAACAAAGTCTTAAAATGTAGCCCTTGGCTGATGTTAACAGGGGGTGTCCGATTGAGAAAACCCGTGCTTTTATACCCAATTTGTGAATTCCGAGTTGATGGAGGTCTGTTGAGGTCCATCATCTCTTGGCCAGAGTGGAGAGCAGTTACAAAGAGCATCTATTGCTCTGGAAAACCTGTCCTACATTACATAGGCAACCCATTGATTGAAATGGACACTGTTTAATGCTGTATTTCTCCTGTAGAGGCGCTGAATACCTTCCAGTAGATTTCCCCACAGATTAGGAATGATCACTAAGGGCCCGAGCAATCAAGAGATCCTTTTAAAGGACCGTTTACATGGACCGATTCTGCAGACAAGCAATTCAGAAATGAACCATTTGCTCCCAATAAGTGACCGCTGGTCAGAAGTAGTGAAAGCTGCATTTACAGTACATGCAACAATCATAGTCTCTGTATGGGGATGAGATGCTGCCCAGAAACAAGGATGGCAACGAGTGAGCGTTTGCTTGTTTATTGGGTGAACGGCGACACCTTTAGATGGATCAGTTATCAAGAACAAGTGTTCCTAGTAATGCTCCTTCCCGATAATTGCCCAGATTGTTAACTCCTATAAAGGGGCCTTAACAAATAGGGAGTGCCCAAAGCGGAGAACCCTTTAAGGTGGTCACCTCTATGTACATGAACCACCAACAGAAACAATACTTTGGTGCTCATACCTGCTCAGGTATCCTTGTGTCACTGTATGGTGCCTACATATGACATCATATTACATATGTATAGTTCCCTAGGAGCCAGAGTCAAAAAAGGAAGTGCTGATAAACAATCAGGGAGGTTGTCACAGTAGTTAGAGACAATGAGGGTGTGTATAAGCATTATGGTTGAGTAAGAAGCAGACTCCTACACATACCGTAAGTTTGCACTAATGACTGGAAACACCCATAGAGGTACAGTAATATCAGAGGCATTTATGGCAGTGCAAGGGATGCAGGTTCTTTATCACATTGATAACTGCTTCGCAGTAAGGCTATGAGTCAGACTACATCACAAGGACAACTCCAGACAACCCACATGGACCAAGTCATAAATACCAAGTGACTTATCTAGGCATAGGAGACCTGGTGTAACCCGAGGGCATTCTAATGGAGTGGAGGAGGTCCTGGAGGAGACATGTGAATAAATCCGTAGAAGGCTATAGTGTTTGAAGCAGTGATGTGTCATCACTTCTACAACAACGGTTCTGTGTACTGTATATACAGCACATTCGGAAAGTCTTGAGACACTTTCACTGTATTCACATTTTGTTATGTTGTAGCCTTGTACTAGAATAAAAAAAATAATAATCATCGAGTTTTTCCCCATCATTACCCCATAATGAGAAAGTGAAAACAGAATGCTGGAATTTTTTGAAAATGTATTAAAACAGAAATATTTTTTTTTTATTTTGCATGGACAGAAGTATCCAGACCCTTTACTATGACACTTAAAATTTAGCTCTGGGGCCTCCCATTTTTCTTCATCATCATTGAGATGTTTCCACACCTTGATTGAAGTCCACTTGTGGTAAATTCAGTTGATAGGACATGAGCTGACAGGTCTTACAGCTGACAATTTATATGAGAGCAAAAACCAAACCATGAGGAGAAAAGAACTGCCTGTAGAGCTCCTAGATGGGATTAAGTGGAGGCACAGATCTGGAGAAGGGTACAAAAATTCTGCTGCATTGAAAGTTTCCAAGAGCACAATGGCCTCCATAGTTCTTAAAAATTGAAGACATTTGGGACAACAAGGACTCTTCCTAGAGCTGGCCACCCCCCCCCCAAACTAAGTAATTAGGGGAGAAGAGCCTTCGTAAGAGAGGTGACCAAGAAACTAATGGTCACTCTGGCTGAGCTCCAAAGATCCTGTGTGCAGATGGGAGTAAACTTCCAGAAGGTCAACCATTACTGCAACACTCAACCAATCTGGGCTTTATGGCAGGGTGGCCAGAAACAAGCCTCTCCCCAGGAAAAGACACATGAAAGCCCAAATGAAGTTTTCAAAAAAAAAGCACCTAAAGGACTCAAATACTGTGAGAAACAACATTCTCTGGTCTGATGGAACCAAGACTTATCTTTTTGGCCTTAATTTGAAGCATCATGTCTGGAGAAAACCAGGCATTACTCATCAACTGCCCAATAACATCCTTAGGCCTATTGCACACGGACGTTTTTTTTTTCCGTTTACTGGACGTTTTTTGCGTTCCGTATACGGTCCGTATACGGAACCATTCATTTTAATGGTTCCGCAAAAAAAAATTGAATGTACTCCGTATGCATTCCGTTTCCGTATTTCCGTTTTTCTGTTCCGTTTTAACATAGAACATGTCCTATTATTGCCCGCAAATCACAGTCCGTGGCTCTATTCAAGTCAATGGGTCCGCAAAAAAACGGAACACATACGGAAATGCATCCGTATGTATTCCGTTTCCGTTCCGTTTTTTGCTGAACCATCTATTGAAAATGTTATGCCCAGCCCAATTTTATCTATGTAATTACTGTATACTGTATATGCCATACGGAAAAACGGAACGGAAAAACGGAACAGAAACGGAAACACAACGGAAACAAAAAACGGAACAACGGATCCGTGAAAAACGGATCGCAAAACACTGAAAAAGCCATACGGTCGTGTGCAATAGGCCTTACGGTGAAGCATGGTGGTAGCAGCATCATACTGTGGGGGTGTTTTTCAGTGGCTGGGACAAGGAGACTGGTCAGGGATATTCTTAATCAAAACCTGATGCTACTTCTCTGTAATTTCTGCTAGAAGTTATAAATGAATTACTAGCAGTTTGCACTGAAGTTCCAGCTGGGAGTTACCATTTGGCGGTGTGTCCATGCACAGACAACCTTTACTGCAAATGGATTATGTGGTAAATAAGTTTATAACAGGTGTGACATATCTCTGCACACACATACCTGGTGCATGGAGATACATTTTTTGTATATAAGTCTAGAATAATAGAGGAATAGATACTCCAGATTTGTTAGAACGTGGGGAATGCAAGTAGTTACTAAAACAGACATTTCAGGAAAACCTCTTTATATGTGGTCAAAAAAATAAAATGCATAAACACATTCTGCTCTGGAACACAGAATTCAGAAACTGCAGTGTAAAAAAAAACACACATCCAAAAGCATGTGGTCAAAAAAGTCTATTCAAATGGGCAAAAAAGGGTTGCACCATGAGGGACAGACACTTTCATATAGGCGGTGTGACTGATCTGCTGATCACCACTGGTCCAGCTTCCAATGTCCCTGGAAACAGCTGAATTTTCCATGGGAAGCTTCTGAGGGTCAGGCGATGGTGGCCATTCAGATGAATGCTTGCCCACGTAATAAATGTATGACTTGAGCATGTGAGGGGCTCTCTGGGTCCTGAGAGGACAACGCCTTCTTTGATATTCATGTTCCCCAATTCAGCATATCGAACTGAGCCGTCTTTATGAGTCAGCACCTTTAAGATGTTCCAGTTGATTTGGGATCCAAATGCTAGGGATCATAAAAGGCAGATCAGTATCTCATTTTATGGAACTGAAATAGTTAAGGCCCCATTCACACGAACGTAAGGGCTCCATGCCCGTATTACGGACTGAAAATGGCGGGTCCGCAATATACAGGCACTGGCTGTGTTCACTCCGTGCTGCAGATGTGGGTCCGCGATCAACAAGATACGGCCAAAGATAGGACATGTCCTATCTTTTGCGAAGCGGAGGCACAAATAGGAATCTCTTCTGTGGGCTTTCGGGTCCATGCCTCCGCACCGCAAAAGATAGGATATGTCCCATCTTTCGCGGATCACGGACCCATTCAAGTCAATGAGTCTGCACCGCAATATGGGATTCACACGGCCGGTACCTGTGCATTGCGGACCGCGATTTGTGCATTGGTCCACAGCACGGACACAGAGCCCGTAGGGTCGTGTGAAAGAGTCCTTAAGGAAAAAGTAAAATGATCAACATATCAGGAAGCTTTGGCCACAACCTGGCCGCTCACAGGCACGGCATAGGAATTTCCCATAATCCCCTTGCACGGGATCATTTCCATAGCATGTACTGCACACACACAGGCACCAAAAGCTCCAAGAAAAAAAAAAAGAAACCCCTGCAACCTGGAATCTCCAATCAATACAAGGAGAAAGAAATAGCCCCTTCTTATAAGTTGGATTTTCAGGTGCCTTAAGAAGGTTTACACAACGACTGAGAATATTTTAGAGGGATAATGCCATGATTAACGTGAAAAGGTAAAAATCAGACATCATATAATACGTGACAATCTATTTCTAACAAAGCTAAAGTGTCTTCTCTGCTACAGCTCTCTCCCTATCACAGCTCAGGGGGTGTGTCTTCTCTGCTACAGCTCTCTCCCTCTCACAGCTCAGGGGGTGTGTCTTCTCTGCTACAGCTCTCTCCCTATCACAGCTCAGGGGGTGTGTCTTCTCTGCTACAGCTCTCTCCCCATCACAGCTCAGGGGGTGTGTCTTCTCTGCTACAGCTTTCTCCCTATCACAGCTCAGGGTGTGTGTCTTCTCTGCTACAGCTCTGTCATGGTCTTACCTTCTTGCTGTTCTCCTTCGTTTGACATGTGCTGGCGGCCATCTTGGTTTCTGGGTTTCTTGTAGCCTTCCACCCTGCGGCTCCTCCTTCCCACTGGGAGGAGCTGGATGCCTAGCTCATATATATATAGGAGGTCTGTGGCTTCAGTTCCTTGCTTGGTCCTCCTGTGTTCACATGCTTCTAAGACTGCTGCTGCTTCTGGTTCCTGATCCTGGCTTTGTCTGACTACCCTGCTGGTTCCTGATCCTGGCTTCGTCTGACTACCCTGCTGGTTCCTGATCCTGGCTTCGTCTGACTACCCTTCTGGTTCCTGATCTCTGGCCTCTCAAGACTCTGCTTCGGTTTCACCATTCGTTTGGACTTTTGCTTTACAGCTTTATTTTCAATAAAGCCTTCTTATTTTCACTTATCTCTTGTTGTACGTCTGGTTCATGGTTCCGTGACAAGCTCTCTCCCTATCACAGCTCAGCGGGTGTGTCTTCTCTTCTACAGCTCTCTCCCTATCACAGCTCAGGGTGTGTGTCCTTTCGGCTGCAACTCCCACAGCTTCTAACAGTAGACCCGGCTGGTGGCATTTGAAAGAATGAACTGAGCATGTGCGACCACCTCAGCAATGTTAAGCTGACCATACACATTCAATAACTGTTGGCTGAATATTTGAGCTACCTCTCCCATCTCCCCCATCATCCACGTACATGTTCAGCTTGGCCGAATGTGTCTGTGTATGCTATGGGGAGAGCAGAGAAAACCACTGCCAGAGAGTTCTTATCTTCCCGGAGAACAAAAGAACTGGGCGAAAATATTCATTTTGCCCAAAACTTTTTTTCCCCCCCCCCCCCCCCGACATCTATCGGGAGAGTCCAAAGCGCTCTACACACATTAGTGTGTCAGCTGAACCCACCATTCTCCGAAGGTTCGTCTGACACATGTATAACGTGTATTGCCTGCTTAAATGAGGTGGAAGGAGAAATATGGAAAAGACCAAACAGCAGGTAGCGCTATACAGATACAATATTTGGTTTAGTAGGAATTCTGAGCCCAGACATAATAGCAGTGACTACAGACCAGGACCTGCTCGATGGTATCTGCTACACCGCAAGAGGAGGAGGACCTGGTAAACCATGTCATGATGCTAACCAGCGTAATGAAGTTCTTTACCTGTTCAGCACCCGCCCCATCTGGAAACAGTTTGGGACCAGAAGAGGAGCACAGCACCAATGCAGAGTCTGGCCACCGTGGTGATCATACATACCTGATCCTCCGCGCTGAGTTTCAGCTCCATCACCGGCACTGCAGGTCCAGGGTCTCCTTGCATAAACATCCATTTTGACTTGGGGCATGTGACCGCTAGAGGCAATGACTGGCTGCATGGGAAGAGGGGTGTTGCGGAGAAGTTGCTGGGAGGGGGCCCGGTTAAAAATAAGCTATAGGGCCCCAGTCATTTTTAGTTACACCCCTGGTGACTAATATAAATCTCTCGAATTGTGTCATGACTGTACCAGCCCAGATTCTGTTCCAAGAGAAACTCCCAGGAGTCACTAATAACTCTGGTGGAATACTCTCCGATATAACCTGAGGTCACCGGCTGATTATAACCTGTGCACCTACAGCAGTCCAGACTACACGGGCTCCTCCAGGGTAGTACATTAATAGCATATCCACATAATATAGCATAATAGGCCGTAAGGGTGGTGTAATTTTAAAATATACATCATTAAAACACTTTGAAAGACTCATAGTTTCCACTTATTTTTCTCAATCCTGATCAGTGTCTCCGGCTTCCCAGAAACGACACAGTGTGATCTGTTTCTGGCACCATAGGCAGCCCAACACAACTGATCAGTGGGGGTACCGAGTGTTGGACCCTCACCAATCTGATATTGATGATCTAGGTTTCTAGGCCATAGGTCATCAATATCTG
Source organism: Bufo bufo (assembly GCF_905171765.1). Taxonomy (NCBI): domain Eukaryota; kingdom Metazoa; phylum Chordata; class Amphibia; order Anura; family Bufonidae; genus Bufo; species Bufo bufo. The sequence continues at coordinate 198,878,898 of NC_053396.1, read as the reverse complement.
CAGCCTGGAGAACCCCTTTAAGTGTTTATGGACCTGACATAGAGCTCAAGCTGAAGATTATTGGGGTTGTCCAGGCTTAGAAAAAACATGGCTGCTTCTTCTTAGTGCCACACCTGTCCATGGACCGTGTCTAGAACTGCAGTTCGGCCCCACTGTTCTTTTCAGGAGGCTCTGGTGGCAATTCCATCATGCTTGATAGCAAGAACAGCACTATCAAAAAGATGGAACCTCAACAGACCCCACAATATCTCGATAGGATCCAGTGTGCACCACTGGGATCCATTGTAGGATGGCTTGGGCCCAGAGTCGGGGCTTCCATTATGAACATAACTAAGAAAGCCTTACATGTCCAAAGCTAAAAATGAACATACAACCTTTACCACCACCTTATCTAAATAGGTCCAAACCTCTGTGCCAATGAATCTTTATAGGAGTTGGGAGGTTTGCTTTTCTGTTACAAAGCTCCAAATCCCCCCGCTCCGCTTCTCTTAGCTATAAAGCTAGATGATAAAATTCTGTCTTCATGAAGCCACCCCTAGGGGGAGCTTACAAAGAATGAATCTAATGCAATACAGTAAACTCCCCCTAGTGGAGGTTTCAGGTAGCCCAATTTTTTATCATATAAATAGGGGAATGTGGAGCTTTAAAAACATTGCAATAAGCAACAAAGTGGCCTAAAAATGGTCAAAATTTCAGAAAAATGTATGCAATGTACGCAACCATAGAATAAAGGGCACAATGAGCTCCGTGGCTGCAGTACTTTGCTCAGACAGTGGTCTTGGTATGCAAGCACAGGATGTTTATAGATAAATCACACTTCCTGCAGGATTCAGGCAGCTGTTCTCACAGGAAGTGGTCCCATTATCTCCCCCCATAGATTTCCATTACTCAAGCCACAAGACCCCCCCCCCCCCCTACTTATAAATTGTGTCATTCAGGAACAATATGCTTCCTTCCCAGGGTACAGGCCCTTCCAAGCACCATGGAAGATCATCATAGTAAAGTTTTGCAGCCCTGTATACCAGGACCAGACCCATCCTCAGAGTAGGGGTTGTATGCCGTTTATGGGTATGAAACTGCTTATTGACCCGTCAATAATAAAAAATAAAATCTGAGCCCTGGAGAGGTCAAACAGGCTCCTGTAACTTGTCCATCCCTGCTGTATACCATGACCATGATCTGCTGCACCACTGTAGGTTTTGCAAGTTAATATTTGTTGAAGGGGAGTATGCCTGTAACACAACAGCACATTCTGTGTGCACAGAGCGTGTTATTGGTGAGGAAACAGAGTCCAAAATCCAGGCCCCATGTGCAGTACTAAAAAAATAAAATAAAAAAAATGCAGAAAAAGCCACGATCCATGCATGTGCAATCCTACAGGTTGTCATAAGATGCTGGGAGCTGTAGTTCCTCTTTAAGCTGCCTTTACATTAAAATATAGAGTTTTTTAGCCTTGGAATAAGTGATCAGCGGCTCAGTTTTTACAGTGCCACTGTGCAATCAATTATTAAAATAGTTGGCACAGGTCAGCCAACAAAAAAAACTGGTCATCAAGCTCTTAGGACCCCAGTGATCGACTGTAATCCTCAAGATAAAGTGCTAGGTTTTACTGCAGCACCACCACAGGTGAGATTAAGTATTGCATGGTGTTCACTGAAATCAATGGGTGAACTGGATGAAATACAGATATGCCGGGTCCTCCAGAGAGAAACGCACACTTTGTGGTCACTCTCTCCTGGCTAATTGACGAGAGTCCCAAATGTACTCTGAAAATACCTCCTTTCACAGGTAATGAGACGTACAATGGTGAATGAATGAAATGAACACCCATGCTAAATGTTATCACTGGCTGTCCAATCCACTTAGATAAGTGGTAAAGTAAAAAATGTGGCAAAAAATAAACACGAATGTGAAGCAGCCTGATATAGTCGTGACGTGACCAGAAGGATATGACATAGTGGGAATCACCTCTTCTCCAATAACGCTGCAAATCTCCATGTCTTGAATAATGCAAGTGCGATACAGTCCGGAGACCCCAAAGTAGAGGTCTCCTACCTGTGGCTCTCAAGCTATTGGGAAACTACAGCTTCCAGCAAGACCTTCCAGAGCTTGCCAGGAGTTGTAGTTTCCCAACAGGTTGGAGGCACTTTCACTAGAGTATGAAGGCCCACTGAACCAAAATTTGAAAAACGTGTAAGCTGGTGACACCATTCTCAAATATGAACATAAATGCTCCTCTCGGTTCATGGTCTCCATCCTGTGGCCCTCCAGCTGCTGTGCAACTACAATTCCCAGTAGCCTGGGAATACTATTCATGTAGTGACAACCACTGTTGTAGGTCATCAAAACTGGAGAGTAAGGCCTCTTTCACACGGGAGTCATGTTTTTTGCCCGGATAAGATGCGGGTGCGTGGCGGGAAAATGTGCGATTTTTCCGCGCGAGTGCAAAACATTGTAATGCGTTTTGCACGCGCGTGAGAAAAATCTGCATGTTTGGTACCCAAACCCGAACTTCTTCACAGAAGTTTGGGTGTGGGTTAGGTGTTCTGTAGATTGCTATTATTTTCCCTTATAACCATGTTATAAGGGATAGTACAATAGGGCTGGAGGGGTTAAAAAAAATTAAAAATAATTTAACTCATCTTAATCCACTTGTTCGCGCAGCCCGGCTTTACTTCTGTCTTCTTTCTTCAGGACCTGGGTAAAGGACCTGTGATGACTTCACTGCGCTCATCACATGGTCCATCACATGATCTTTTACCATGGGGATGGATCATGTGACGGACCATGTGATGAGCGCAGTGACGTCATCACAGGTCCTTTACCCAGGTCCTGAAGAAAGACCCCTTTTAACCCCTCCAGTCCTATTGTACTATGCATTCTGTATTAAGAATGCTATTATTTTCCCTTATAACCATGTTATAAGGGAAAATAATAATGATCGGGTCTCCATCCCGATCGCCTCCTAGCAACCGTGCGTGAAAACCGCACCGCATCCGCACTTGCTTGCGATTTTCACGCAGTCCCATTCACTTCTATGGGGCCTGCGTTGCATGAAAAACACACAAAATAGAGCATGCTGCGATTTTCACGCAGCGCACAAGTGATGCGTGAAAATCACAGCTCGTGTGCACAGCCCCATAGAAATGAATGGGTCGGTATTCAGTGCGGGTGCAATGCGTTCACATCACGCATTGCACCCACGCGGAAAACTCGCCCGTGTAAAAGGGGCCTAAGAGAGTAGTAGGGGGCAGAGATTTTTCTGGACTTCATGTTAGTCATCGCCATTAAAGGGAACTGGTCACTCGCAATAAGCCCCATCAACTGCCTGCAGTACCCTAAAGCTCAAGGCATCTTGTCTCCAATGCTGTTTTTTGCTATTTGATCTGATGGCTAAATTTGCAGCAAGTTTTTTTTTATCCCCCTCCCCTCGCCCTGTGTACTAAGTGAGCAGCTTGAAGTCAAGGGGCAGCGACCTTCAGGCTTCAAGTCAAGCTTCCCACTCCACCTTCCTGCCTCCTTCACTCTAGATCGACAGCTCTTTTTTCTTTCTTTGGGCGTGATGCCCGCGATGATATAGTTTTCCGCACCTGCGCAGTGCTCCCAGCTGTATTGTACTTGGCTTCAGAGGCTCATTTTGCACAAGTGTAGACTCCTGGGAGCGAGCACACCTGTGAATCTCACCTGCTCAATGAGCCTCTGAAGCCTAGCTTTAAGGTACAGTGGGCTTTGGGGGGGGGAGGGGGGGGGGGGGCACTATGGACGTGACAGATTCTCTTTAATGAACATGACAGTCAGCTTCCTGAGCCTGGAATGGCTTATGAAGAAAATAAAAGGCTACTTGAAATCGCCCACACTCACAATCTCATACTCCAGATCTCCATCTCGGGTCCTCACTTTCTTCATCTACCCTCCACCCTTTATCCATTACTACTTGCAAATTTCGCTCATATTTTGGTCATGCAAAGTTTTTCCATGACTTTCACAAGGATATACCCAAGACTAGGCCTCGAGTATAAAAACTAGAGAAGCGTCATTGTGCGCCCCACCTCCCTACAGTCAGTGGGACATTTGGCTTCGTGTAGCTTCACCTATGATTACCACCACATTGCAGTAAGTAGACAAGCTCAACCTACTGGTATCCAAGCAAGACAAATAGGGAAATATCACAGTAACTTATCAGGAGGTAAGAGATGAAATAACCATTCACAATTTCCTAGACAGACTTCTGAGGGTTCAAACCATTTAGAACAGTGATTACCAAGCATGTCCAAAGAGCCTTCACCTGGGAGTTGTAGTTTGGACAATTTGGAGACCTGTGATGCCGTAGCTAGCCAACATCTTAGCTTGCAGACTTCTCTGTCCACTCAAGGACTTTCTAGCCATAAACACCATGCTTCTTTTTATATTGGAAAGTCAATCATCAAGTCAAGATCAAGTCAAGAGTCAAGATCATTCTTGGTCAATCATCGCATCTGACCTTCTAGGAACAACTGATTCTCACCCAGTCATTACAGCTGGCCATGTATGGCAGAGGTAAAGATGGCACAGTTGGCCTTTAAGTACTGTAGGATGGAGAATTTCTACCAACAAAGGGGGTTATCTGACTATGGCCTCATGCACACAACCGTGTCGTTTTTTTGCGGTCCGCAAACAACAGAAGCTGCCCGTGTGCCTTCCGCAATTTGCGGAACGGATGGTTCATTGTAGACATGCCTATTCTTGTCCGCAAAACGGACAAGAATAGGACATGCTATATTTTTTTTTTGCGAGGCCTCGGAACGGAGCAACGGATGCGGACAGCACACGGATTGCTGTCCGCATCTTTTGCGGCCCCATTGAAGTGAATGAGTCCGCATCCGAGCCGCAAAAACTGTGGCTCCGATGCAGACCATAACTATGGTCGTGTGCATGAGGTCTATGTCTAACGGATGACCTATCCATCTGGATAGGTCATCAGCGTCAGATTGGTGGGGGTCACACGAGCGTGACGGATTAGGTCCGGATGCGTTCAGGGTGTGTTCAGTGAAACTCGCACCATTTTGCAAGCAAGTTCAGTCAGTTTTGTCTGCGATTGCGTTCAGCTGTTTCCACGCGAGTGCAATGTGTTTTGATGCGTTTTTCATGCTCGTGATAAAAAAAGGAAGGTTATCAAACAATATCTCCTAGCAACCATCAGTGAAAACCGCATTGCATCCAGAAGCGAATGCAGATTTTTTCACGGAAGCCCCCAATCACTTCTATGGGGCCAGGGCTGCGTGAAAAACGCGGAATATAGAACATGTTGCGTTTTTTAACGCAACGCAGAACTGATGGGTGAAAAAAAACGGCTCATGTACACAGACCCATTGAAATAAATGGGTCAGGAATCAGTGCGGGTGCTATGAGTTCACGTCACGCATTGCACCCGCGCGGAAAACTCGCTCGTGTGAAAGGGGCCTAAGGCTGGTGCTACATGGAGATCTTGGTCGTGATGCCCATTGTGCAACCAAGGATTGCTGTGTAGCTCTAGAAACAGCGCAACTCGCTAGCTCCTGCAACCCCAGTATCGCGGGAAAAAAAATAAAAAGGAAGCAGGTGTGGATTTTTTTGATATTCTGAGGTCACGGTCGCCACTGCTTGCGAGTCGTGCTATCACCATGTAGCCCCAGGCCTATTAGCGGAGAAGAACTCCTTCAACTGCTGGACCTCATAGCACATTGCCCCTGGGAGCAGAAGACCTACTCAAGACGCAAAGGCAATTCAAATTTAGTCTACGATGGTCATCATCCATGACTGTAGGCAATTTCAACAAAACGTCAGTGACGCGACAGACCAGTCATAAAACGCTCGACGGCAGATTTCTAGCACCGTTTTTGAGGCAGTGACGAATTACGGTCACACCAGGTATTGCTGCAGATGTCAATAAATCATTTCAAAAACCTTGATCTAACCGCAACCTGCCAATACAACCCGAACACCCGTCACACTGGTTGTTCTGACATTTATGATTTTCCACTAACCATTACAAGCTCATGAAATTGACCGAACTACGTACAACACCTAACAGAATATTTACTGTAAATACAGTCCCTCTGGAATACGACAGCAGCTCCGCGTACGAGGCCTTCAACCTAACCTGCTGGGTCCTATGGAGAAGCGAAGAAAGAAGTGCACTCTGCTTCTTCAATATTTACCATGATCTACCATCTCCCATCCCCCTCCGCTTACAACCTAAACCTGTTCCTCTACACTCCTAGTAATCATCTTGCCCAGGATCCGCAAGGACACTCCGGGCTGCATCCAAATTTCTTTCTTTTTTACCCATTTTTGGTTCTATTTTACATACAAAAAGAATCCATTTGCATCTCAGTTTGCATCTTCTGGAGCTATTGACACGCGCACGCGCCAAAATAATGCATAATCTAAAAATTTTATACATACTACTATATAAACCTTCACATAAGACAGTATTTTGGGACAATGCAACTGGAGTAGGAGCCAGCTGCCGAGGGACATGCCACGATCGCCAGGCTTTTTAGATACAGAGCTAGGACAACAAGTGTCCTAGGGTGAAGGAAAGCTGAAAGATGACCTAACTGGCCCAAGGGAGACGTGGGCCATAGGATCGTATCATTGCAATGGGTCCCCCAACAGCTAGGCGGTTTTTTGTTTTTGTTTTTTGTTTTCCAGCATAGGTCCACCACCAAGCCCCTTAGGCCCTGGCATTGGCTCAGATTTGGGGAGAATGTGTACGTCTGTAATCGCCACATTATCTCCTACATGCCCATCGCAAACGTAACGAACGAACAAAAATGTCACCAAACAGTATAACAATGAATCAGTACAGTAGATAGATATCTGTACACCCATGGACATACATTACGGGACAAGAATTAACGCCAGCTAGTTTAAAATAAAAAAAATGGGGCAAAGTCGTGGACTTTCCTTCTCTAAAAATTGCTAAAATTTAAAGTTTTTGGGAAAGCTGGGTGAACATCAGTAAACGTTACTGCTCCTCAAGAAGTTTCCAAATGGACAGAACAGAAGAGATATGGTGACGGTAAGGGAACAGATTAGATTGGGCTTTTCAGGACTCTAGTAAAGTTGGGTTGCGACCACTCGGATCTTATCTACAATGCTATACAGACATATTCATCATCACTCAGCTATTGTCACCTGCTGCAAAAGAACGAGGACTAGTCACAAGATCAGATACCATTAAAAGAGACCACTGGAAGTCCTCACCTTCACAAAGAGCTCCACATCAGCCTGCTCTGACATCTTTAAGATTTCTGCCTCGCGCACAGTCCACGAAGGAAATAAAAAGTTTTGCAGTAGGGGAAAGATCCAGAGAGTGCAGTGTGAATGGGTGCTGGCTGGTGCTTTAGAGACGGGTGGGGTGGGAAGTGGCTGCAGGAGGGTTGGCTCTGTGGCTGAGGCAGGAAGAGACAGCACCAGAGCTGGGGGTGGTGGTAGACTGTGCGGATTGGAGAGAGGGAGAGAGTGGGGTGGTGTCTAGCAGCTAGTGAGGCAGGAGAGGAGTCACAGAGTTTGGGCTGGGGCTAGACACAGACTTTTTTTTCTTTTTTTCTGTAGATCTCATACGAACACATTGTGTCGCACGTATATGTGCAACTTTTACACCGCCAATGCATCACGAGGTGAAAAAAAAAGTCGCGAGCGGTTTATTAAAAGTCATCGTTTGCATGGTTAGGAACCAGTATAACCGGTTCACAGATGCAGTTTTTGATGCAATTATTTTTTCCAGCCAAAGCCTAGGATTGCCTATTTAACCCCTTAATGACCACACGCCATTCTTAGGCCAGGTCTACACGACGACATTTGTCGCGCGACAGATAATGCACAACTACATGTTGCGCAACAATTTTTATAATGGCAGTCTATGGTGTCGCAATGCGACATGCTGCGACTGCGACGCGACAGTCGCGGAAAAATCCATCTCGAATGGATTTTTTGCGTCTGTCGCGTCGCAGTCGCAGCATGTCGCATGTTGCAGCGCGACACCATAGACTGCCATTATAAAAATTGTCGCGCGACATTGGTGCGACAAAATGTCGTCATGTAGACCTAGCCTTATTCTGAAACAGAGCGCAAAGACGTGGTCCTGCAAAATAGCTGGGTGGGTGCACATGTAGATTTCTGCTGGCATTTTTCTGACCCTTTGCATTTTTTGGTGTTTTTTTTTTTAGCTCCAGATGTTAGCTGAAGGTCTATGGGAAATATGAAATGCAGGACACACAAGTGTTTTTTAAAATTCTACTGCCGGTTTGCTTTATTAGGTGGTGTTTTTTTTGTCTTTGGCCCCATGCACACGACCGTTTTTTTTGGCGGTCCGCAAAACGGATTTCCGTTGTTCTGTGATCTGTGACCGTTTTTTCTTCCGTGGGTCTTCCTTGATTTTTGGAGGATCCACGGACATGAAAAGTGAAAAAAAAAACTAAGTCAAGTTTGCATTGAAAATGATAGGAAAAACGGACACGGATCACGGACGCGGATGACTATCTTGTGTGCATCCGTGATTTTTCACGGACCCATTGACTTGAATGGGTCCATGAACCGTTGTCCGTGAAAAAAATAGGACAGGTCCTATTTTTTTCACGGACTGGAAAAACGGATGACGGACGCGGAAGCCAAACGGTGCATTTTCCTCCTGCACACGACCGTATGTGTTTTTGTGGTCCGCAAATCACAGATCCACAAAACACGGATACTGCCTCAGTGCGTTCTGCATTTTTCGGATCGGTACATCCTGAGCTCTGTTAGAAATGGCTATTCTGACAAGAATAGAACACGGAATGGAAATACGGATGCAGACAGCAGATGGAGCTGAATCTTTTGCGGCTCCATTGAAATGAATGGGTCTGCACATCCGACCCGCAAAAAATGAGGATCGGACGTGGACCAAAACTGTGTCATGTGCATAAGGCCTAATAGTCTTTTGACACCGATCAATGATCTGGCAGATTATCGGGAACGAAGCAAACTTTCCCCATAATTGCCTGATCATCAGCGGAGATGAGGGCAACATTTACATGCATCAATCACCTAAAAATCTATGGGGACGAGCGATATATATACAGTGATCGCTTGTCTCCATAGACCATAGAAAACGATTGTTCCTGAGCAGCAGAACGTCGTTTAGACAGCGCGATCTGCTGTGCAGGAACCATGATTTTTGGTGCCGGCAGAACTAAACGATCAAACTGTAATGTCTCATTAAGTAGACCCAGCAGAGATCACAAAAAGAGCATAAACGTTGCATTTCGGAAAGAGTTGTTGCATACATTACACTCGCCCCCGCAGTTGGTAAAAGTTCACACTAATAGGGTTAGTTAATATTTGTCATTGAAAGTGACACCAGAGTGGAGGTGATTAGCATCTAGTGTGTATGGAGGCATCAAATTCTCTTCTCACAATCCACCTGGTTTTCAATGAATTACAGAGCGAGCACATTTTTCTTTTTTAAGAATGAGCATATGATTGCTCACCACAGTCTTCATGCATTTAGTCCCTCAGCCCCATTGGGCCACGATATTGGGTCTCCATATGCCGCTGCATTGTTCCTCTAGCATCGAAATGCCGGTAGTGAAAGTATTGTGTAAGAGGGTCAGGTCTGTGTGTGGCCCTTGATCCTATTTCGGGATCCCGCTCAAGAATGACTTTGATACAGTAAAGAGGTGGAAACATGGCGGAGAACTTGAATAACTTTACTCCAGCAGGGGCACAACAAGTGGTGTTTATATAACGCCCCAGAGGTGCATTACCACCTTCTGTACCTCCATACTATCTCCTATGGTTAACATAATGTCATCATAGGTATTCATTTCTAGATCCTGCAAAATGTGCCTTCATAATAATGTTATGTAACTGTTTAAGTGTAATATACCTGATTCACCAGCAGATGGCGGCATAACGGCAGAGTTAGTTTACCTGGAATGGAACCCCTCTTTCCATTCTAGCTCTCTCTGAGAGAGGGAGGAGTTTAGTTAGTCAGCTTGTCTAGCCTACCCCTTCTAGGGGAGAGGTCGAGTCTAGAGTACCCCCTGCTAGGGAAAGGCTGTGTCCAAGCCGGCAGAGTACCTTCAGCTCTGCTGGATGTGGAGGCCACAGTACAAGAGCTTCAGAAGCCAGGAAGAAAGTTCCCTGGATAAAGTTAGAGACAGACCAGACTACAGAAAGTTAAGTACAGCGGAAAGGAAAAGATTCCTATTTAATCCTGTCAGCACAGCAGAGCCAGAGAGCAACAGATGTAGCAGAGCTGAGTGTGTTTTCCTGCCAGAACTAATGCCAAAGCCTGCTGGTAACCAAGACAAAGTTGGAAGATTGTTTCTTATGAACGTTTACCAAAGTAAAGCTGCTGTTCAACGTTATACAAAATCTGGACTCCATTTCTTTCTCCATCCCTTCCATCAATCACCCCTTGATTTTCTTTGCACGACCACGTCATGTAGGAACACCGTGACACATGCAACACCATTAAGGGACATTTAGGCCACCCTACACCCCTCTGGCATTTCTACCCTGGGTACCACCATATCACTAAAAAGGGCCTTGTGCCCTTTTTGCTTCAATGCAACTAGCGTCACGACAAACATTTATCTCATCTTAAAGGGATCCCATGGATGTTGACCCCCATGCGCTGCAGTTACAAACAAAGTATTAGTGGTACCAGGCTTGGTGGTTACATAGTCTCTTGAAGGTGCAGAGCTTGGTAGTTACAATTAGGGCTCTTTCACACATGCGTTCTTGTCTTCCGGCATAGAGTTCCGTCGTCGGGGCTCTATGCCGGAAGAATCCTGATCAGGATTATCCTAATGCATTCTGAATGGAGAGTAATCCGTTCAGGATGCATCAGGACGTCTTCAGTTCCGGTACGGAACGTTTGTTGGCCGGAGAAAATACCGCAGCATGCTGCGCTTTTTGCTCCGGCCAAAGATCCGGAACACTTGCCGCAAGGCCGGATCCGGAATTAATGCCCATTGGAAGGCATTGATCCGGATCCGGCCTTAAGCTAAACGTCGTTTCGGCGCATTGCCGGAGCCGACATTTAGCTTTTTCAGAGTGGTTACCATGGCTGCCGGGACGCTAAAGTCCTGACAGCCATGGTAAGTGTAGTGGGGAGCGGGGGAGCAGTGTACTTACCGTCCGTGCGGCTCCCCGGGCGCTCCAGAGTGACGTCAGGGCGCCCCAAGCGCATGGATCACGTGATCCATGTGATCACGTCATCCATGCGCATGGGGCGCTCTGACGTCATTCTGGAGCGCCCCGGGAGCCGCACGGACTGTAAGTATACCGCTCCCCGCTCCTACTATGGCAACCAGGACCTTAATAGCGTCCTGGGTGCCATAGTAACACTGAAAGCATTTGGAAGACGGTTCCGTCTTCAAATGCTTTCAGTACACTTGCGTTTTTCCGGATCCGGCAGGCACCTCCGGCAACGGAAGTGCATGCCGGATCCCAACAACGCAAGTGTGAAAGAGGCCTTAGAAGTGGCACAGGAAGCAGGAGAGTGCCATGCTCCTTTTTTCTGACCACATTCACTTTCATAGACCACTCTCTTCATAACACATCACGCCACCATTTCGTGACCACATCCAATTTTATTCGTGGACGGCTGCAACATATTGGTTGCAGTGCCCATGTCGTGCTCAGGAGATCTGTCAGCTCTTCTGGAAGCCTTACGGCCATTCCAGGAGGATTGGCCAGAATTCTCTTAGTGGGCATGCAGCACAGTCTCTCAGCGATGGCACACCTTGTATCGGTTGCAGTCCCTCAGTGAGGGCACTGTACACAGCATACTGGTTGCAGTCTTTCAGTGAAGGCTCACAGTGTGCTGGTTGTGGTCACGTCGAAAGAGCACACAGAGTATTGGTGGAAGTCTCTCAGTGAAGGCACACAGCATTTTGGTGTTATTGGCACACGTGTTATTGGTTGGAGTCCTTCAGTGAGGCCACACAGCATTTTGGTTGCAGCTCCTCAGTGAGGGCACACAACATATTGGTTGTAGTCTCTCAGTGAGGGCACACATGGTATCGGTTGCAGTCTCTCAGTGCGGGCACACAGCATATTGGTTGCAGTGTCTCAGTGAGAGTACACAGTGTACTGGTTGTGGCCTCTCAGTGAGGGCACACATCATATTGGTTGCAGTTCCTCAGTGAGGGCACACATCATATTGGTTGCAGTTCCTCAGTGAGGGCACACATCATATTGGTTGCAGTTCCTCAGTGAGGGCACACATCATATTTGTTTCAGTTCCTCAGTGAGGGCACACATCAAATTGGTTGCAGTTCCTCAGTGAGGGCACACATCATATTGGTTGCAGTTCCTCAGTGTGGGCACACATCATATTGGTTGCAGTTCCTCAGTGAGGGCACACAGCATATTGGTTTCAGTTCCTCAGTGAGGGCACACATCATATTGGTTGCAGTTCCTCAGTGTGGGCACACAGCATATTGGTTGAAGTCACAGAGTGAGGGCACACAGGATATTGTGTTTGTAATTTCAGACTAAATACGCTCCTCAAACGACTTCCGTTAACTGAACTTGGCAAGGAACTCACTGTCTTCATTCAGAACAACAGTATTCCCCAGGACCTTCCTCAGCCCACAGTACAAGCCTGCTTTCATATGAAAAAATTCTCCATCAGATGCCGATTTTCCCCCATAAAAGTTAATGGAGATGGAAAATTGGATTCATGGTCCAGTTATAACTGCAGAAGTCTGGTATGTGTGTGGTCACAAGATTTACAACGCATCTCCTCCCAGTGTTTACCTCATTCCCAAGAAATGTAAATCCGTCCTATAATAAGAGTTAATATGAAGCATTTTGTGAGCACTGGAGAAGCTTACAAATGGCCGCCTCCTGTGTCAGTAGGAACTGGCAGAGTATACTAGTAAAATAAGGGAGTGAGAGAATCCCATCTGTTAGATCACATGCCAAGGAACGAGGAGCTCGAGAAGACGGGAGAAGCAGCACGTGCAGAGTTTTTGCTTTAGGATCTGTAGAGTTTAAAGGTTTTATGGAGTAGAGCGGGGTTACATAGACACTGCTTACCTCTTTTTGTAGAAGCTGTCTGTCACAGATCATTTTTTTAAGGAAGTTCCTTCCCCTGTGCCCAACACTGAATGACGGACATGAAGTCCTGTCCTGAAGTGCTGAAGTGTGTATGATACAGGTTTTGCCCTAGCTGGTGCAGCAAATCATAATGCACACTGCTGCAGAACCTCATAATACACACCATAGCTGCTACAGAACCTCATAATACACACCATAGCTGCTACAGAACCTCATAATACACACCATAGCTGCTACAGAACCTCATAATACACACTTCAGCTTCTGTGGAACATCATAATACACACTTCAGCTGCTGCAGAACATCATAATACAACCTTCAGCTGCTGCAGAACATCATAATACACACCCCAGCTGCTGCAGAACCTCATAATACACACCTCAGGTGCTGCAGAACATCATAATGCACACCTAAGCTGCTGCAGAACATCATAATACACACCTCAGCTGCTGCAGAACATCATAATACACACCTTAGCTGCTGCAGGACATCATAATACACACCTCAGCTGCTGCAGAACATCATAATACACACATCAGCTGCTGCAGAATATCATAATACACACCTCAGCTGCTGCAGAATATCATAATACACACCTCAGGCAGGGGCGGATTGGCCATAGACCTTACAGGGAAATTTCCCAGTGGGCCAATGCCCAGGGGGCCGCCTGAGCCCTCCTCATGGCTGTTCAGTGGAAGTTTTTTGGAATGTATTTTATGCTGCTCGAAGTATTTTGTGATGGACTGTGGTATTTGGCTCTGTTGGGGTGGTATAATGTGCCACAATATGGCATTGCTGGCCCTGCCTTCCATCAATTTGGACCCGACTCCAAAACGGGGCCACTTTTAATATTGTTCCCAGGGCCACTTCAAGTTCCCAGTCCGGCCCTGGCTGCAGGACATCATAATACACACCTCAGCTGCTGCAGAACATCATAATACACTCCTCAGCTGCTGCAGAACATCATAATACAAACCTCAGCTGATGCAGATCATAATACACCAATCAACTGCTGCAGGACATCATAATACACACCTTAGCTGCTGTAGAAATTCTTTATTGAAAAGTTAAGGGAGTTTCATATCAGTCATTAATGGGCAGGCATCCCCCTTACCCTCAAAAAGAGGTTCTACAGCAGCAGAGGTGTGTATTATAACATACCCCTTACCATAAATTATGGATTCCATGACTTGTATAATTCACTTTGCATGTGGCTTTATGCTGTTGGGTTTATGTAATGTCTAATATCATTGTAATTCACAACAAGGGAAGGCTTTACCCTCTATATGCATTGACCCAGTGGTTTACCGCTAAAATCTCCAACACTACTAATTTTGCTAATGTATGCTGACTATGCACTTTCAGCAGTACAAATTAATAATATGGCTTTGTTATACACCAGTATTTCAAAAGGATGTATATGAGAAAAGAATAGTTAATTGGAGACAGTTGCCAGGTGGTAGGCTGGCCCGACCCCTCTGGTAAGAGAGCTGCTGCTGAATAAGCTAGTGAAAAGCTGTGTATGGTTGTTGCTAGTGTTTTAGGCCCAAGTAGCAGACAATGGTGTGTGAGCAGAATCCTGTGTATGTGTTGCTGTAATAGAACTCATGGAGAATCCTTATCCAGGGAGACGCCATCCCTCTTAGTGAAAAGCTGCCAGAAAAGCAACTGTGTTCAAAGCTAACCTCTGAGGGACAAGAAGCATTAAAGCTGTACAGAACATTGAGGACCATCAAAAGGAATAGTGCATGGATAAGAAAGCCAGTGAAGGTAATGCACGTTTACAGCTGCAGACTTCACTGCACGTGGTTTGGGTTATATTGCTTCAGGCACCCGACACACTACTGAAATTGACTGGTCATCGCTGTTGGACATTGTAGTACATGTGACTGAGAGAAAATTGTACACCTTTGGTCATTTGGGAAGATTGTATTGTTTGCTAGAGAAAGACTCAGAGAGGGCCATTTCCACCCCCGCCCTATACATGGTTTTTCCCTGTGATATATCTGATTACTGTGCCCATTACTTGTATTGTGCCATCCATCATCCACTCAGACTATATTTTGCTTTAACCAAGCCTGCCTGGTCTGTTTGTCTGCACATTCGACCCAGGGCCCTGTTCTCCTAAATTGCACCCGCTGCTTATCTAACACCAAGGGCAACCCAGCCACCATCAGGCAGGAACCCCTCGGGAAGAAAGGTTGCATCCCTCCACTGCATGCCCGGCCTGGGGGAGAAATGGAGCAGGGTTAGGCACTGTGAAGACTACTAGCACCCTCATTGCCACCTTGTCACTGCAGTGGCTGGATGTCATGCTTCGGTGTGGGAGGGAAACACCACACCGAGCATAGGAGGGAAGGGGGAAACAGGGAATCAGGCCTGAGAACTAGGGAAGGAAGATGGACACCTCCTAGTGAAAACCCTAACCAAAATCCTGACTGACTACCAGTATGAACAGACCCCAAAGGTAGGTGAGTTCATACACAGGAATACCTAGTCCTATCTAGCCCTATACGACCCTGGTACCAATGGCAGGGACAAGACTACCTGTTCCTCCAAAAGGAAGGACGAACAGGAGTCTACTTCAGGCCTAATACAAACTATAGGGAAATGCAACACACAGAACCCAAACAAAATACAAAATGGAAAGGAAAGACTTAACTTTAAAGGGGCTATGAATAAGGAAGGTTAAATGACCACATAAGCAACACCTGGAGGCAAGGGCTGTGGCCATACCAGAAACAACACAGACACCTATTGATTCACAAGGAAAACCTGTCAGATCAAACCACGCGTTGCCAGTCTCACAGATCTCCTGCCACTCACTGTCTCCGGGAAGTCCGTATGTCTTGGCACTTCCGTGACACCGGGTTTGAGGTGGCTCCAATGCTACTCTGGGTCCCCCAGGCATCGTCAAGGTGTCACCATATGTTGCTGCTCTCCAGAAGGGATGGTAAGGCATGGTGCACCCCAATGGGAAATAAGTCCAGAGAGTCAGGGTCTGCAGTAAACCAGTGTGCTTCTTTACTGGAGGAACTCAAGTACTAAACAATACAGGCAAGGAACTGAGCTGGCTTCTCCAGTCCTTCCCTGGCAGAAGAAGGGTTCATGCTGAGGAAAGGCCTGAGATAGCTGTCCCTCTCAGAAGGCTGGTATCCTGGCCAAAGGCTGGTGGCCCAGGGTCTGAGGCTCAGTAGGCCAGCTGGCTCCTTGGTCACAGGGCTGGTGACCCATGATCTGTAGCTCAGCATTCTCATCTCAGTGTCTTCTTCTGGTCACTCATGCAGTCTGGCAGAGTCTCTTCTTCAAAGCACTGTTCCCTAACTGCAGAACACTAGGGGCTCTGACTGCTCTTCTTATATACAGTTTCTAGCTAAACTAGACCTTTCTAGTGGGGTGGGTGGAGTGGAGAAACACAACCCAAACAAATAAAAAGTTAATATTCCCATCTGTCATCGACTTTAATTATACCTCATGGCAATGACACAGCAGTTTTTCCAGACAAAAACAAGTCTTAAGACATAATAACATAGGTAGACCAGACATCCAAAAGGTCAGTCTGTCTGGTTTTGGAGGAAAACAAGTCCGGCTTTTTCCCAGCTCAGACAATGTGGGCATATCGCTAGGATATGCCACCACTGTCTGATAAGTGCAGGTCCCACCTCTGGGACCCACACCTATCTCGTAAATGCAGTCAGCAAAATGAAGGCCTCCTTCCATTCATTTCTATGGGGTCGCTGAAAATAGCCGTCGGCTATTTCTGTCGGCCCCATAGAAGAGAATGGAAGCAGTGGCCGCGCAAGAGCGGTGCACTCCCATTCATTTCTATGGGATTACGAAAATAGCCGAGCGTGCTGCTCAGCTATTTTCGGCGGGCCAATAGGAACACTTGGTGGTGACTGGACCCTGCACTGCCAGCCACCACTTTGCCGGCTTCGTTTTTGGTTGTGTTTGCAAGATAGACCTATCAGACGATGGGGGCATATCCTAGTGATATGCCCCCATTGTCTGAGATGTAAATAACCCCTTAACTCTTATGGTAACTGTGAAAAATACCAGCTTCTCATTATTAGCTAGAAAATCCCAAAAGTCTCTCAATATTAACTAAACCTTTCCGCAGTGCCGTGCAAACACAGTGCAAATGAACAGGCTATATACACTCACCTAAAGAATTATTAGGAACACCATACTAATACGGTGTTGGACCCCCTTTTGCCTTCAGAACTGCCTTAATTCTACGTGGCATTGATTCAACAAGGTGCTGATAGCATTCTTTAGAAATATTGATTGGATAGCATCTTGCAATTGATGGAGATTTGAAGGATGCACATCCAGGGCACGAAGCTCCCGTTCCACCACATCTCAAAGATGCTCTATTGGGTTGAGATCTGGTGACTGTGGGGGCCATTTTAGTACAGTGAACTCATTGTCATGTTCAAGAAACCAATTTGAAATGATTTGAGCTTTGTGACATGGTGCATTATCCTGCTGGAAGTAGCCATCAGAGGATGGATACATGTTCTCATTCTGTTTACGCAAAAATTCGGACTCTACCATTTGAATGTCTGAACAGAAATCGAGACTCATCAGACCAGGCAACATTTTTCCAGTCTTCAACAGTCCAATTTTGGTGAGCTCGTGCAAATTGTAGCCTCTTTTTCCTATTTGTAGTGGAGATGAGTGGTACCCGGTGGGGTCTTCTGCTGTTGTAGCCCATCCGCCTCAAGGTTGTGCGTGTTGTGGCTTCACAAATGCTTTGCTGCATACCTCGGTTGTAACGAGTGGTTATTTCAGTCAACGTTGCTCTTCTATCAGCTTGAATCAGTCGGCCCATTCTCCTCTGACCTCTAGCATCCACAAGGCATTTTTGCCCACAGGACGGCCGCATACTGGATGTTTTTCCCTTTTCACACCATTCTTTGTAAACCCTAGAAATGGTTGTGCGTGAAAATCCCAGTAACTGAGCAGATTGTGAAATACTCAGACCGGCCCGTCTGGCACCAACAACCATGCCACGCTCAAAATTGCTTAAATCACCTTTCTTTCCCATTCTGACATTCAGTTTGGAGTTCAGGAGATTGTCTTGACCAGGACCACCCCCCTAAATGCATTGAAGCAACTGCCATGTGATTGATTGACTAGATAATTGCATTAATGAGAAATAGAACAGGTGTTCCTAATAATTCTTTAGGTGAGTGTATATCACAGCAAACATATAAAATGCAGGTACACAGTATTAAAGGGCATCTGTCAGCAGCAGAGCCGTCTTTAACAAGGGGCAGCTGCTTTGGGCCCATTTGCTCCTGAGGGGTCCAAGGCAGCTGCCTCTTGAGCCCTGCTGGCCACTGCCCCGGGTGTCAGGCTGTCAGCTGCACAGGGGGTGCTACCATGCCATGCCTGCCTGCCGGCACTTCAGGCAGCGAACTGTGAGAGCTGTGATTCTCTTAGGAGAAAGGACCTTAGATGACATCATCACCATGTGACCAGTAACCTAGCAATATTACTGGTCACATGTCTATGAGGTCATCAAAGGTCCTGTCTACCAGGAGTGTTGCTGCATGAGAAGTTTGCCTTAACTGTGGAGCTTTTTTGTGTGAAGATTACATCAGGAAAAGGTGACAGGGGCTGTTATACTAATATACTGTAAGCTGCTGTATACTGTGGGGTGCTGTATACTGTGGTGTGCTGTATACTGTGGGGTGCTATACTGCTCTACTGCATACTATGAGGTGCTGTACTGCTCTACTGTATACTGTGGGGTGCTGTATACGGTGGGGTGCTGCATATTCTGGTGTGCTATACTGCTCTACTGTATACTTTGGGGTCCTGTATATTGTGGGGGGCTGTATATTGTGGGGTGCTGTATACTGTGGGGTGCTGTATACTGTGGGGTGCTATACTGCTCTACAGTATACTATGGGGTGCTGTATAGTGTGGGGTGCTATACTGCATACTGTGAGGTGCTGTATACTGTATAGTTTTGGGTGCTATATACTGTGAGGTGCTGTATATTGTGGGGTGCTGTATATTGTGGGGTGCTATACTGCTCTACTGTATACTGTGAGGTGCTGTATACTGTATAGTATGGGGTGCTGTATACTGTGAGGTGCTGTATACTGCGGTGTGCTGTACTGCTCTACTGTATACTGTTGGGTGCTGTATACTGCGGGGTGCTATACTGCTCTACTATATACTGTGGGGTGTTGTATACTGTATAGTATGGGGTGCTGTATACTGTGGGGTGCTGTTTACTGTATAGTATGGGGTGCTGTATACTGTGGGGTGCTGTTTACTGTATAGTGTGGGGTGCTGTACACTATAGGGTGCTATACTGCATACTGTGGGTTGCTGTATACTATAGGGTGCTGTACTGCATACTGTGGGTTGCTGTATACTATAGGGTGCTATACTGCATACTGTGGGTTGCTGTATACTATAGGGTGCTGTACTGCATACTGTGGGTTGCTGTATACTATAGGGTGCTATACTGCATACTGTGGGTTGCTGTATACTATAGGGTGCTATACTGCATACTGTGGGTTGCTGTATACTATAGGGTGCTGTACTGCATACTGTGGGTTGCTGTATACTATAGGGTGCTATACTGCATACTGTGGGTTGCTGTATACTATAGGGTGCTATACTGCATACTGTGGGTTGCTGTATACTATAGGGTGCTATACTGCATACTGTGGGTTGCTGTATACTATAGGGTGCTATACTGCATACTGTGGGTTGCTGTATACTATAGGGTGCTATACTGCATACTGTGGGGTGCTGTATACTATAGGGTGCTATACTGCATACTGTGGGGTGCTGTATACTATAGGGTGCTATACAGATTGCATACTGTGGGGTGCTGTATACTATAGGGTGCTATACTGCATACTGTGGGGTGCTGTATACTATAGGGTGCTATACAGATTGCATACTGTAGGGGTGCTGTATACTATAGGGTGCTATACTGCATACTGTGGGGTGCACTGTAACGCTAGGGTGAGCCGAGCCCCGGTCTCCTTTCTGCAGAGCGGTGCCCACTTACAGCCCTGAGCCCAGCTGCCCAGAGCACTGACCCTGAGCCGCTGCAGTCTTCAGAACTGGAAGTATTTACAGTCATTCACTGTACTCTACCAGGTGTGTGGATTTATTTATTTGTGTGTGTGTTGTGGTGGAGGCCGTGATTGCATGCAAGGGTGTGGGAAGGTGGGATCCAGGATGCCCAAGTAAATTTTTGCCCAGGGTCCAATCAATATTAAAGACGGCCCTGGTCAGCAGTTTTGCACCTATGACACTGGCTGACCTGTTACATGTGCGCTTGGCAGCTGAAGGCATCTGTGTTGGTCCCATGTTCATATGTGCCCGCATTGCTGAGAAAAATTATGTTTTAATATATACAAATGACCCTCCAGGAGCAACGGGGGCGTTGTCATTGCAGAGTGAGCTGAGCCCATTGTTCCTAAAGGCTCATTTGTATACATTAAAACATCACTTTTCTCTGCAGTGCGGGCACATATGAACCTGGGACCGACACAGATGCCTTCAGCTGCCAAGCGCACATGTAACAGGTCAGCCGGTGTCATAGGTACAAATCTGCTGGCAGATGCCCTTTAAACAGTATAAGTCAGTGCAAATTAACCCTTTAAAGTGAAATAAAGTCAGGAGTTGACAACATCGCATAGGGGAAATAGGGACAAACGTCCAGAATTGAAAAAAATCGGTATATCTGCATGTTTATATTGCAACCAGACTGTCACTGCTCCTGCGACCAGGCACAAGGAATACAAGATTTTACCATTCTGACAATAATAATTATAATAATAATAATAATAAAATAAATAAAGAACAGCAAATGATCAGCAGTATCTCCAAAGTGTGTCCAAGTCTGTACAAGAAGCGGGAGGAAGGAAGCAGGGGAGGGGTGAAGAATAAGGACGGAGATTACAACAACATATCCCTGACGTGGGAGGGGGTACACTTCCTCCTTGCTAAAATTTGGGCTTTGAGACTATTTGCTTTGCACAGAGGGCGGCTCTTGTGGAACAACAAGTCCCAGAAAGTTTAAGATTTGCAGCCTGATAAGGACTGTACAGGATGAGCTTCTAGAAATCTATTCCTTTCTAAAGCTGTCATTTTATACAGTGAACTGGCTGATTATAACGGTGAGATTTTCACAAAATGTGTCACTGGGAGAACATGGACTTCGTAAGGAACCGGCATCTTATTGCTGTAGGGTCCTCTCTGACAGATTTAGCACCCACCAGCCACCATGGCTTCTGTCCCAATACAGATGGAAAGAAATGACATGAAGCAAAACCCATAGGGGGGGAGAGTTATCACAGACCGGTATTTTATGTCAGTCTCTGATATTCCCTGTGCTGCCGGAGGATGGGCCTTATACATGTTGATGAGTACACATAAATTAGGCGTGTCCTCTGGGATTCCGAGTGCGTAGACTGAAAATAAAGAGAAAGAAAACTGGAGTAAAAGAAAGTAAATTTTGGCATATAAATGAAACTTGCAACAATATTTCCGCCAGACCACTGGCACAGGGAGATGGTACATACCTTGGTATATTGAAGTACCCTAGTCAAAGAAGGGTGGCTTGTTATACACCCATTCTCCCCTGGCACTCACCATCCCCCCTAACAAGGTCCCTTAGTTTTAGTAACTACTTGCCTTCTCCCATGCAATAAAAATTTTGGAGCATCTATTCTTATGATTCTACAGTATGTTGCACCATTCCTCTATTATTCCTACTAGAAGCTTATGAATTAATTGCCAGCAACCAGTCAGTGCTGCCAGTGTCAGACAGTGCAGGGACACAGCTCCAACTGGTAATACTCATCTGGACCTTAACTACAGACTTCTTATTTTAAGTTTAATTAATACCAGTGTTGGGCGAGCATGCTCGGCCGAACACTTATTTCACTCGAGCATCACGATGCTCGGCACATAACAGTGTTCGGCTGAACACCGCGTGTGTGTAACACCCCAGAGTTGTGTTACGACACGCCTCGACCCCGCGACTGCCCTTTAAGAGCTTTTATATGGTCATCAGATATAATTTGCATTATGTCTCCACAAATGTGCATCTAAACCATGTTAAATGTAAATTTTCCTTGTAATTTTACAGGTCCACCAGCAGGTGGCAGCATCATTGGTAGAGATAGTTTTAATGTTATGGCCGTTCAGAGTGGAACGATCCTCGTCCCGTTTAGTATTCGGCGCAGGCGCGGGATTTACGGGACGAAGAGGAGAACTCGGACGTCAATCAACTGGACATGGGCGTGCCACTGCCAAAGGGTGAATAGACGGAGCCTCTAGGTGCTGCAGCAACGCCCTCATAGCACCTAGAGGCTCATTAGCATATTATAAGTCTTTATTTTAATAGAACGGCGGCAAGCAGGCAGTTATGTACTGCTGACATCAGCACATCGCTAATGTCAGTCAGCTACATAACAACGTTTTTTCTGATGACAGAAACCCTTTAATAAAAAATATTAATTGATTGGACGACAACTATCAATAAAATGGATTTTGCACTAACATGAAATTTGGATGTCTGTATTGGATGATATGTATTAATGCACATAAAAGATGCCCCCCACAAAAGATGTTACTGGTTACCTGTGGCATTTTTTTATGGGGCCATGTTTTAGGTGCAATACGAACAAGTGCCTTGCCTGCCCCGAGCAAGGCACTTGTTATTATTGCACATAAAATATGCCCCCATAAAAAAATGCCACAGGTAACCAGTAACATCTTTTGTGGGGGGCATCTATTATTTCATTACAAAATATGTGCATAGTGTATACTTACAAAAAAATATACATACCAAAAAATTGCCGCGAGGTGCTAAAGTGTTTGGCTTGAAGAAAAGGTGGCAACCCTACCAGACAGCCCGCCTCCACAGATAAAGCATTCCTACAGTAGCAGGAACAAAAGTGCTGAATACAAGTTCCCAGGAGGACAAAGAAATCGCTGCCCATACAGGAAGTGAAGCGGCGGCCATCTTGAAAAAGGGAAAATAGTCTTTTCTGCATTGGATGTTGGAGAAGCACCAGCTCTTGGATCTGAGTGAGTACTACTGTGCAAATAACCTTGCTAAAGAGTTATAATCTGTCTGCCAGAGCACCCTACTTCCCGAAATTGAGCAGTTGCAGCGACTCTTAAAGGAGCCACGCACCAATTCTGCTGCAGTCACTCATAGCAACCTGCATCTAAATTGCATTGTAGCCAGTACTAATTCCTCTAATCTGGTACTGGGTATCAAGGGCCATGTCTGACAACGAAGATAGCACCCACTTGGACTGCAGCGATCCACCAGCAGCAGCGGCAGCCACCTGCATCATGCCTCTCACTATGCCACCTGGCCCCCAAGTTACTAAGGAGAACCCCATTCACAGGGAATTCCGTGATAGAATGCTAGCCACGTTTAAGCTATATCCTGTATCACAGGATCAGAAAGTGGAAATCCTGATTTGCCAGTTACAGGGAGCTGCGCTCCGGGAAGTCAAGTCCTGGCCCCAGTCAGAGCGGAAGACCGCTGAGCAGATCCTAGACCGACTCAGTACCACCTTTGAGACTAGGACCGCCTCTGAACTTAAAATGCGTTTCTTTGGAAAGCGGTAGCAGTCAAAGGAGACCTTGAGAGACTTTGCCCTGTCCCTGCAGGAAGCCCTGTGGGCTGTTATCCAGATTGATCCCCGTGAAACTGAGGGACAAGACCAAACCCTCAAGGAACAGTTTATTGAAGGTGTCCTTGATGAATCCCTCAAACGTCAGCTGAAGATGCTGTCAGCTCAGCACCCAGATACCCCTTTCTTGGACTTTAAGGAACTTGTTATTGGCATCCTAGGGGAAAGTCACCAAGCTGAACCTCCTGAAAACAAGAGGGCAGGGCCCACACTACAGTCAAATAGCTGAACATGGGGCTCAGGCACCCATTCCAGATGCCGTAGCAGCTCTGACCCCTCAAGTCTCCCTCTTAGCTGAGAATATGGAGAGGATGAGGAAACAGCTAGAGCGACTGGAACAGCAACCCAAGGTGGGAAAAGGGACTTTTGCAAACAGAGACCACCCTACACCCGGTCCACAAGAATATCGGCGCCAGCCAGTCAGTAGGTTGTCAGACCCCGGTTATCAAAACATTAGGAAACAGCGATGCCTGCATTGTCAGAGGTATGGACACACTGAAAAGGACTGCCGTCAGTTAAACGGGTATCCCCTGAGGTCGAGGACCACCCCTTGGGAGGAAGAATACTAGGTCCCAAAGATCCAGCCTTTATGCCTAGGTATGTGGGCGCCCGCCCCGTGGTTGAAGTTGACATCAACGGAGTGAAGTTTTCTGCTTTAATTGATACCGGATCTCAAGTGACTACCATCTGCCAAGCAGCATTTAACACATGCCGAAACGGAGCCCAGCTGATGCAACCTCCTGAATCTTGGCTCCGCATCATAGCTACCAATGGCAAACCAGTGCCTATACTAGGTTATTGGGAACCTACCTTACAGATTGAAGATACTGAACTCTCATGCCAAGGGGTAGTCGTGATTCAGGTTCCAGATGATGACAATTGCCCTGTAGTCCTGGGGATGAATGTACTCGGCAACTGTTACCCTGAAGTGCTGAAAGCCTTAAAGAGAACCCTACTGACTACACCCCATGCAACTCAATGGGTTAATATACACCAGACCATTCAAGTGCTAGCCGCCCAACAAAAATTCAGCAATCAATGGGGCGAAATCTGCCGTGTCCGCATCAAGGATGCACACCCTATCAAACTCCAACCTGGAGCAGAGACTCTGATATGGTGCATCGGTATCCAAAGTCAAGATTATCAGGCCCTTGTGGAACCAATACAGCTTCAGGATCACCCTCTTGTCCTAGCCGCTAGGGAGCGTGGTCACCGTGTCCCAAGGAAAGGTACTTATACACTTAGTCAATCTGGGTGATGAAGCTGTGAAATTAAAAAAGCACTACCCAGTGGCCTGCCTATATCACATCCATCAGCAGGATATCCTGGATTACCCTACTGCTGCGGCTCAACAATCACTGCAAACAGTGGAGGAAGCCAAAGACCCGCCAAAACAGCCCTGGTGGGCCGAACTACACATTAGCGATACCACAACCTCTGCCGAACAGATCAGCGGTGTGCTGGACTTAGTCAAACACCATCAAGTCTTCAGCAAACATTCTCTGGACTATGCTCAGACTCACCTAATACACCATTCCAACTGGCACTCATCCTCCAATCAAGGAGAGATACCGACCAGTCCCTCCTGCCATGTACCAGCAGGTGAAGAAGATGGTGCAGGATAGGAAGACAGCTAATGTCATCCAGGATAGTCACAGCCCCTGGGCTGCCCCTAGTCCTGGTAAAGAAGAAGGATGGAACCATTCGTTTTTGTGTGGACTACCGTAAGATCAACAACATTACGCACAAGGATGCGTACCCCCTGCCACAAATTGAAGAATCCCTGGCAGCTCTGGGATCCGCTGCTTACTTTTCAACTCTGGATCTAACCAGTGGCTATTGGCAAGTCCCCATGGCACCAGATAAAGGAAAAACAGCTTTTGCCACCCCAATGGGTCTGTTCGAGTTCAACTACATGCCATTCGGGTTATGCAATGCCCCTGGGACATTTCAGAGACTAATGGAAAGATGTCTTGGACACAAAAACTTTGAGACCGTGTTGCTGTACCTTCATGATGTGATCACCTACTCTAAGACCTACGAAGAGCATTTACAGCACTTGGTGGAGGTGTTCCAGACTTTGACCAAACATGGACTGAAAGTGAACCCTTCAAAGTGTCACTTACTGAAGCCCCAAGTGAAATATCTGGGACATGTGAGTGCAGAAGCCGTGAGACCGGACCCCGACAAGATAGCTGCAGTACAAAGCTGGCCAGCCCCCAAAACAGTCAAAGAGGTCAAGAGCTTCCTCGGATTTGCAAGTTACTATTAGAGATTTATCCCGCACTTCGCTCAGATTCCGGAACCTATCCAGGAGCTTATGAAAGGTCACCCTAAAGGCTGTCAGAATTCCAAAATACCGGTGGAGTGGAATGAAGAGAGAGAAGCTGCTTTCCAACTGTTGAAAGAAAAACTTACAAAACCTCCAGTCCTGGGTTACCCTGACTACAGCCTACCATTTTGCCTCTATACTGACGCAAGTAAGAAAGGTTTGGGAGCTGTACTATCTCAGACACAAGCTGGAACTGAAAGAGTCATCCCCTATGCCAGCAGATCTTTACAAGAGCCAGAGTGGAATAACCATAACTACAGCTAGTTCAAACTGGAGTTTCTAGCCTTGGTCTGGGCTGTAACTGAGAAATTCAAGGACTACCTAGCTGCCACACCTTTTATGGTGTACACTGACAATAATGTAAAACAAAACATGCAATGCAACAGCTCTCTGCAAATCAAATAAAGTACAAAATTGCATAATAATTGCAAGTGCTATACTAATAAGTTAGAGATGCTTGGCAAATCATTTTGTACAAAATTATTTGAGCCCGTCTGCCGCACGTCAAGGCGATCTCTGTAAGACGGGTTCCTAACACTAAATTCTACCTGTTATGTGCCATGACGGCTACCATATACTGTAATTCAGCGAGTGTAGGTTCCATATGCATGCTGGGCCTGCCTTACTTTCTGTCATTTTTGGTGCCAAAATGGCCTCCATTAAATCCAAGGAATGCAGGTACCAACATACATGCCAACTCCACAACACTCCCGGTGCCAAATAGCCACCAAAGACTGCAATGAGAGTCCACAAACTATCTCTCTCCTGGTGCCAAATGGCTTCCAGTGAGTGAGGGGGAGCAGGCCAAGCTATATACTC
This sequence comes from Bufo bufo, assembly GCF_905171765.1. Taxonomy (NCBI): domain Eukaryota; kingdom Metazoa; phylum Chordata; class Amphibia; order Anura; family Bufonidae; genus Bufo; species Bufo bufo. Next base: position 198,851,972 of record NC_053396.1, on the reverse strand, counting down.
ACACTAATTAAAATCAGCCTATGGGGCAGACGAGCTGGTCAGGAGTGCACGACTTTGCAGTTTGTACTGGAGGTGTGGCTGGCACCTTAGTCGTGCACTCCTGACCAGCTCGTCTGCCCCATAGGCTGATTTTAATTAGTGTTAGTACATAGCTTGACCTGCTCTCCCTCACTCACTGGAAGCCATTTGGCACCAGGAGAGAGATAGTTTGTGGACTCTCATTGCAGTCTTTGGTGGCCATTTGGCACCGGGAGTGTTGTGGAGTGGGCCCGGCATGCATGTTGGTACCTGCATTCCTTGGATATAATGGAGGCCATTTTGGCACCAAAAATGACAGAAAGTAAGGCAGGCCCAGCATGCATGTGGAACCTACACTCGCTGAATTATATGGTAGCCGTCATGGCACATAACACGTAGAATTTAGTGTTAGGAACCCGTCTTACAGAGATCGCCTTGACGTGGCTCAAATAATTTTGTACAAAATGATTTGCCAAGCAGCTCTAACTTATTAGTATAGCACTTGCAATTATTATGCAATTTTGTACTTTATTTGATTTGCAGAGAGCTGTTGCATTGCATGTTTTGTTTTACAGTGTTGTTCTTAGCCATAGCAACGTGCCCCTGCGCTTTGGGATGTGCTGACTGACCCCCTTTTTCTTTGCAGTTTACACCGACAATAATCCGCTAGCTCACTTGAACACTGCACGTCTGGGAGCTCTAGAACAAAGATGGGCCTCTAGACTGGCGAACTTCAACTTCACCATTAAGTACCGGACTGGAAAATCTAATGACGATGCTGGCGCTTTGTCTAGGCTACCTGCCCAATTTCTACCGATGAGCAGTGGGAAGATGTGGAAATGCCAATATTCTACTCCCGATTTGCCCGGCAGGAGGCCTTACACACTTGGCGCCCGACCTCTAAAGTCACTTGTTTTCCGCAGACCTGTGACCCCTCACCTCCAGTTGAGAAAGAGCTCTGGATTAAACTACAGAGAGCAGAGCCATTGGAGAACTGTTGGATTATTTTTACAGCGGACGCATACCGGAGAGAATCCGACAGCGGAGAGCTGGGTGAGAGAAATATCTTGGCAAAAGACAACTTTTCCCATTTTTTTATACAAAGTTGACATTTGACCAAGATATTTATCTCAGCCAGCATGGGTATATGTAAAATGACACCCCAAAACACATTGCCTAACTTCTCCTGAGTACGGCAATACCACATGTGTGACACTTTTTTGCAGCCTAGGTGGGCAAAGGGGCCCATATTCCAAAGAGCACCTTTCGGATTTCACCGGCCATTTTTTACAGATTTTGATTTCAAACTACTTACCACACATTAGGGCCCCTAGAATGCCAGGGCAGTATAACTACCACACAAGTGACCCCATTTTGGAAAGAAGACACCCCAAGGTATTCGCTGATGGGCATAGTGAGTTCATAGAACTTTTTATTTTTTGTCACAAGTTAGTGGAATATGAGACTTTGTAAGAAAAAAAGAAAAAAGAAAAAAAATCATCATTTTCCGCTAACTTGTGACAAAAAATAAAAAGTTCTATGAACTCACTATGCCCATCAGCGAATACCTTAGGGTGTCTACTTTCCGAAATGGGGTCATTTGTGGGGTGTTTGTACTGTCTGGGCATTGTAGAACCTCAGGAAACATGACAGGTGCTCAGAAAGTCAGAGCTGCTTCAAAATGCGGAAATTCACATTTTTGTACCATAGTTTGTAAACGCTATAACTTTTACCCAAACCATTTTTTTTTACCCAAACATTTTTTTTTTATCAAAGACATGTAGAACAATACATTTCGAGAAAAATGTATATATGGATGTATTTTTTTTTGCAAAATTTTACAACTGAAAGTGAAAAATGACATTTTTTTGCAAAAAAATCGTTAAATTTCGATTAATAACAAAAAAAGTAAAGATGTCAGCAGCAATGAAATACCACCAAATGAAAGCTCTATTAGTGAGAAGAAAAGGAGGTAAAATTCATTTGGGTGGTAAGTTGCATGACCGAGCAATAAACGGTGAAAGTAGTGTAGGTCAGAAGTGTAAAAAGTGGCCTGGTCATTAAGGGTGTTTAAGCTAGGGGGGCTGAAGTGGTTAAAGGATAGCTCATAGTAACTAGACATATCAGTATACTTTAGTACCAGAGTGCTATAGAGTGGACTTGGGATTATCACCAGGATTCTTGCCTGCAAAGTGTCTACTTTAAAAGGGACAACTCCTTCATTGACAACTGCCGCTACCTGATAATAGGATTACAAGTGAACTTATTATTACTTATGCTATACAAAAAACTTTCCATTGATGAACTGTACCAACTGTCCAGAGACTATTGATTTGCAATAAACGTTCAACTGGTTTACAACAACCGACTCCTCATTCTGACTACTACTACTACACTCAACATTTGCACCTAACGGTGCTGGCGTCACGGACCAGGGGCCCAGCCGCAAAAGCACCTTACACCCATTACCATCAAGGGCACCTCAACTTCCTTCTGGCTGGTGTTCCCTGTAACAGAGAGTGCCCTGGAAGATTTCATGCTGTCTTCCTCATCACTGCACGCCGGCCCAGGGAGGCATCTGCTAACCGTGAGTACAAACAACTACTGCCCCCATTTGCCCACCTGTTTTCCCCTGGGGTGCCAGTCGCTGCATTTAGTGCTGCTGGGGGCATAATAACTGATAAGCACATCCGCCTGTCAACTGAAAATGCTGACAGGTTAACTCTTATAAAAATGAACAAGGCCTGGATTGCCTCTGACTTCTCTACTCCACCAGAGGAAAGCGGCTGAACATAAAGGCACTCTAAATGTGGCTTTTATGGTGTATTGAATGCACTGTAATCCCATGCACCCCTCCTCCATCATATCAACATGCTTATTAGGCTGCCCTTGCTCCTAATGTTTTAGAGGGTCAGCTCAGCAGCAGACCCTCACCCCTAATCAGGGGCGTAGCTAAAGGCTCATGGGCCCTGGTGCAAGAGTTCAACTTGGGCCCCCCTCCTCCCCACCTTCCCTCAGTGCTTTATGGCAAGGGGCAGGGGTGCACCTAGCCTTTCTGCTGCCTGAGGCAAAGATTTAAACGCCTCAAGGTAGGTCATCAATATCAGACCGGCGAGCATCCTCCGGCACCCCCACCGATCAGCTGTTTTAAGAGAGGGCAGCGCTCATATGAGAGCTGCTTTCTCTGCTCTGTTCACCTGCTCGCCGTAGTATTTGCAGTGATGAGCCGGTAAACACAGCAGAGAAGGCAGCGCTCGTACAAAGAAAAAAAAGTGGACAACCCCTTTCAAGACATTACATGCAGCGCTACAGAACATACAGGGCAATAAAGCCCCACATATCTACCTCTTACATCCAGTGATGTCTCCTCTGATGTAGACATTCTCTTTCCTCATCTTCTCCTTTCAGACTAGACCACCATGATGATTTCTTTTAGCCGCGTCTTGTCTCTGCAGAGTTTAACAAACAGACATCTTACTTTCCTACTTTTCCATCATCCTTACCTTCTCAACACCCCATCCTGACCCCCCTTCCCCATACTATACTGCAGAAACAGTCCCCCTGAAAATACTGGTACCACACAGATAGTGTGCCAGTACAAAAAATACCCCCTTACCTTTCAGATCAGACCTCCATATCAAACCCCAGATAAGACCCCCCCCCCACATCTCAGACCAGACCCCCTTTAGTCTTCTGTCAGACCCCATATCAGATCTCCATTAGACCTCCATGCCAGACCCCGCTCCAATATAAGACCTCATATAAGACCCCCGTTAAACCTCCAGACCCCCAATCAGACCCCCATTAGACCTCCAGACACCCAATCAGATCCCCATTAGACCTCTAGACCCCCAATCGGACCCCCATTAGACCTCCAGACCCTCAATCAGACCCCTATTAGACCTCCATAACACCATAAGACCTCTCTAGATCCCCAGTCAGACCCTTTAAACCCTCAATCAGACCCCCATTAGACCTCAGACCAGACCTCCAGACCCACATTAGATCTGCAAACCCCCATTAGACCTCCAAACCCCCAATCAGACCCCATTAGACCTCCACACACCCAATAAGACCCCCATTAACCTCTAGACCCCCAATCGGACCCCCCACACTTCAAAGCCCCTCCCCATGGGGAACACTGCACACGTGAGAGCCATCAGATCCTGACTGCGCTACGTGTGCTCCGAGGAAGCGACCCCAGCGCAGTACAGAGTAAGTGGAAAAAAGCCTCGGCCAGCAGAGCGCATCCATTGTGTGTGTGAGCGGGATGAGGCACCATTGGCCGCACAGCCCTACACTGGAGCAGGCCTGGCTGCCGCTAACGGCACGATAGCCTCCGTCCTATATCCGCACTGCACCTCGCCATGTACATACAGGTTTCTGGGAGGGTTACACTCTGATCTGCCCCAAAATAACCTCCATGTATCCCAGTGACTGGCTTGTAACCATGATGACATGTGGGGAAATATCCTTCTAAAATATAACCTTTATATGATATACATTAAAATATACACCTGAAGATGCATCACAATACAAAACATATAGTCAAGGGGTTCTGGGTGGATACCCCACTGCTGGTAGAGAAAAAAGAGACAAAACTTAGCACTGATACGCATAGGTGAATGCTAACAGTATAACCCAACCAACACAAGTATAACATGTATTGGGGTTCCAGGACGGATACCCCACTTCTGGTAGGACAAGAATATAAGATGTAACTGCTGCGCCGGTGTGGACACAGACAGTCTTACCTGACCGACCAGATGACTAGGATCAGCGTGGTAGGGGAGTCAGGCCTGACGGAAGGGAGTGTAGACAGGAAAAACAGTCATGAGAGTATGGATGCTGTGCCCTATATCACCCTATATACTTGGTAGGATTGGGGCCTGCTCCCATGCTGCCTGTCTACACAGAGCACTCGCCCTGAAAAGAGCGACCCCGTCCGGATACCTGTCCCTAGTTATGGACCTGAACCCTAGTCTAGTGAACAAACATAAAAAACACAAAGCGACTACAGGCCTCCCGACGTGGCACGTTTCTGTCGTGTCGACTCCTCAGGGGGATAAAATGCATGTAGAGACAAAACGAAAAATATACCGTCTATGACCGCAAGTAGCAGTCAAACATATGCTGCAGTAGGACGGTTACATGAAAGACTAGACCCAAGGTTCAGAGTCAAAGTCTAGGGGCAGGCATCCATGGTGCAGGATTGCCATGCTGCAGAGGAATAAATGCTTCTCTGCTCCTTGGTGTGTAAGGATCTGGTGGTCCTCACTAAAGGTAGTATCCCTAATGTTAAGGGGGTTCATCAACCTATACCAGCCACACTGACACATACCTTCATGGTGTTTAAATAGATCCCCAGCGCGCCTCTTCCAGGGAGACCGCCCTGTCAGCATCGGCGTCGGCGTGTGACGTCACGCGCATGCGCCGTGACGCACCAGACGCCGCCGCCGATACCACATGATTACGGCGACCAATCGGATCAGGAGGCGGAGGGAGAGAGCGGTTACCACGGAGAACATGTCAACACAAGGTAACCTCACAGTACGTCCCACAATGGAGGCGTCCGTGACAACGCTACAAAGCAAGATCGTAGCAGATTGAAACTGACATTTCTTGCAGGTTCGCAGCAACAAGAACTAGATAGAAAGACCTGGACACAATACCAGGTTGTTTTGGAAAATTGTGAATTAGTAGTATGTCTCCTATATGTGCATCCCTTCCAGAGGAATAGGATGCCACCATAGGATTGAGCATTACTATTGTTGAGGAGTAAGCTTAACCAATATCTATATAAAGCACCCATAGTCCAGCCTTTCATTCAGGCCCAGGGGTGCAGATGTTTTAAGGTGGAATATCCATCGGGATATGTGTCCAGCTCTTTCTATCTAGTTCTTGTTGCTGCGAACCTGCAAGAAATGTCAGTTTCAATCTGCTACGATCTTGCTTTGTAGCGTTGTCACGGACGCCTCCATTGTGGGACGTACTGTGAGGTTACCTTGTGTTGACATGTTCTCCGTGGTAACCGCTCTCTCCCTCCGCCTCCTGATCCGATTGGTCGCCGTAATCATGTGGTATCGGCGGCGGCGTCTGGTGCGTCACGGCGCATGCGCGTGACGTCACACGCCGACGCCGATGCTGACAGGGCGGTCTCCCTGGAAGAGGCGCGCTGGGGATCTATTTAAACACCATGAAGGTATGTGTCAGTGTGGCTGGTATAGGTTGATGAACCCCCTTAACATTAGGGATACTACCTTTAGTGAGGACCACCAGATCCTTACACACCAAGGAGCAGAGAAGCATTTATTCCTCTGCAGCATGGCAATCCTGCACCATGGATGCCTGCCCCTAGACTTTGACTCTGAACCTTGGGTCTAGTCTTTCATGTAACCGTCCTACTGCAGCATATGTTTGACTGCTACTTGCGGTCATAGACAGTATATTTTTCGTTTTGTCTCTACATGCATTTTATCCCCCTGAGGAGTCGACACGACAGAAACGTGCCACGTCGGGAGGCCTGTAGTCGCTTTGTGTTTTTTATGTTTGTTCACTAGACTAGGGTTCAGGTCCATAACTAGGGACAGGTATCCGGACGGGGTCGCTCTTTTCAGGGCGAGTGCTCTGTGTAGACAGGCAGCATGGGAGCAGGCCCCAATCCTACCAAGTATATAGGGTGATATAGGGCACAGCATCCATACTCTCATGACTGTTTTTCCTGTCTACACTCCCTTCCGTCAGGCCTGACTCCCCTACCACGCTGATCCTAGTCATCTGGTCAGTCAGGTAAGACTGTCTGTGTCCACACCGGCGCAGCAGTTACATCTTATATTCTTGTCCTACCAGAAGTGGGGTATCCGTCCTGGAACCCCAATACATGTTATACTTGTGTTGGTTGGGTTATACTGTTAGCATTCACCTATGCGTATCAGTGCTAAGTTTTGTCTCTTTTTTCTCTACCAGCAGTGGGGTATCCACCCAGAACCCCTTGACTATATGTTTTGTATTGTGATGCATCTTCAGGTGTATATTTTAATGTATATCATATAAAGGTTATATTTTAGAAGGATATTTCCCCACACTCTTTCATTGTGGGCCACTCACAGCTTTGAAGTCTTGAAATATCAATGGGATTGTTGTCACAAATAGTCTCAATCAGATATCTATCATTCCCACTGATATGGCAGGATTCCTAGCGACAGGATTTGATGCAGAGAACTGGTTACATGAGGCCAAGGATATATTCTCTGATAAACAGTTCAATCAGAAAAAGTACTTACCATCCTTTCAAACCGCCTTTGTAGATCTTACCCAGGTCTACAAAGAACAGATTACGTCCTGGTGGGAGGTGCAAAGTCTGGACAATTACATTAAAAATAATATTGTCCCAAGGGGGCTGCGTATCTCTCTCCTCCCAGCGGCTCGTCTACGACAACATCCCGGCTTCTTAACTAAGTGGGAGCAGGAAGCCACAAATAGTTCCCTTAGGCTTATGAGGCTTCTGCTGGATGAGGAGAGAGCTAATCTAGCCACCCTTAGTCAGAAATTGATAGAATACACGGAGGTTGTACAGACTTTTTCACAGGAAGCGGAATTCCAGAACAAAGAAAAGCAGCTCCAACTTACCCTAGAAAAATATCAATATCACCTAAAAGAAAGAAAACACCGGCAGTTTATTAGAGATCTCTCAGATTTTAAAGAAAACCGTATATATTCCTCTCTTGGTAACACAAGAAGAGATACTGTACCAAGCAATTCTGAGAGATCTTCTACTGAAACTGACCACTCCGATTCGGAGAGAGAAACTGTCCCTAAAGTGAGTCAACACCCCAATAGGGGCAGGTACAGGAAGGGTAAAGGTCGTGGTTCATACAGAGGCCAGGATAACCGTTTTTTAGGCCAGTTCAATCAAACTATGGAATATCCGCTACGCAGTCGCACACAGAAACCTCCGAATTAGTTTTGGGACCACAAGTCTTAAACCTTTCATCACGTGTCCTCAGTATCGATGAGACTAAAGCCCTAGAACTAGGCCTGACGTTTGTACCCACCCCAAAATTTGACAGATTTGCATCTGTCAAAGATATCAATTTGTTTATTCGCAAGTTAAGGTGGCATAAACACTTTAGATTAATGGACCGTCGCCAATGTCTTGAATTGGGGATTCCTACTGACTTACTTAAGGATGTACAATTATTACAGTCCTTGAACTCCAATGAGGACACTACCAAGGGTAACGGTCCATTTACTAATCTAAAAGTGAAAAGTACCAAGATGCCACCCACTGCGAACGAAGTGTCATGTATAGATGTATTCCTAAACATGGTCACCAGGGATCTAGAGGACCTCAGAGTGTCCACGCATCATTCCAACTGCGCCGAGTCCGTGACCACTGCTATTTCTTCATTAGCTGATGACCACCACATAGTCATCAAACCCGCTGACAAGGGGGGGAATGTCGTGGTCATGGACGCGGCGCAATATGAGAATATGTGTAGGAATATACTATCAGACACAGGGACGTATGAAGTTCTGTATAATGACCCCACCGAGGGATATAGGCGTGAACTTAAAATTATTTTGGATGAAGCGAAAGCTACCAATATCATTAATGCTGAGGAATTTGCTTTTCTCTTTCCCCTGCATCCCCGTAAATCTACATTTTACAGTCTCCCCAAAGTGCATAAGGGGGTTAGTCCTCTGAAGGGGAGACCCATTGTTTCGGGGGTGGACAATCTTAACCAGAATCTGGGTATTTACATCGACCGGATATTGGCACCGTTTGTCACGGCTCTCCCCTCCCATGTCAGAGATACCACCGACCTCCTTAAGCGTTTGGAGGGTCTGACATTGGAGGAGACCTGTCTCCTTTCCAGTATTGACGTTGAGGCCCTTTATTCCTCGATACCACATAATTTGGGCCTCAGGGCAGTAGAACATTTCCTTCGGTCACGGGGATGTCAGTATCGCGCCCACAGCCAATTTGTCCTGCGTCTTCTTGAATTTACGTTAACACGTAATTTCTTCACCTTTGATGGGAGGACCTACCACCAGCTCAGGGGTACTGCGATGGGGAGTCCCTGCGCCCCATCGTACGCTAATCTATTCCTGGGCTGGTGGGAGGAGACCATCGTTTTCAAGGAAGACGAGGCTCTTGACACTTATGAAATTGGCTTGTGGGCGCGATACATCGATGACATCTTCATACTCTGGAATGGAGATCAGGGGACCTTTGAAGCCTTCGTCCAGCATCTCAATCAGAACAATATTGGCATGCACTTCACCTGTGAGTCGCACCCCACGACTTTGCCATTCCTGGATATTAAAATCTCCAGGAACGCGAAGGGTGAACTGGACACGTCGATCTATAGGAAGGCCACCTCTACGAATTCCCTCCTGAGGTGGGAGAGTAACCATCCTCTCCCACTCAGGATTGGAATTCCTAGAGGTCAGTACTTGCGTTTGAGACGCAACTGCTCAGACAAGCATGATTTTATTCGCCAAGCAGCTGATCTGAGGACGAGATTTTTGTCCAGGGGATACCCCGACTTTGTGTTGAGATCGGCATTCCAGAAAGCCCTGTCTCGACCAAGATGCTCACTGCTCACTTCCAATCAACTATCCACTCCACCCACTAAGGTCATGAGAATCATCACCAATTTCGATAGGGGGTCTAAACAAGTCAGGCAGATTTTGGGGCGCCATTGGCAAGTCCTCAAAATGGACCCTGACTTAAAAGACGTTTTAGGTGACCAACCACAAATAACCTATCGTAGGGGGCCGAACATACGTGATAAGCTAGTGCATAGTCACTATGCACCCGATCGCACCAAGACCACCTGGTTGCGATGTAGAACTGTGGGCTGTTATAGATGTGGAAATTGTATAGCGTGCAAACGCATACAGGTTAGCAAGTCATTTGTGAGCAATGTCACAGGCAAGACATATTCAATCCCGCATTTCATTAACTGTAAATCTAGAGGGGTCATATATCGGATCCAGTGTGAATGTGGGATTGAATATGTAGGTAAAACGATACGGGAATTCAGGAGGCGGATAGGGGAGCACTTGGGGGACATCTCACACAAAAGAGATACCCCAATCTCTAAACACGTCCATACTGTGCACAATGGTAGAGCCTCTCTGAAGTTCCTCGGCTTTGATATGGTCAAACCGCCTGTGAGAGGGGGGAACTGGGACAAATGTCTGCTTCAGCAAGAATCCCGATGGATATTCCACCTTAAAACATCTGCACCCCTGGGCCTGAATGAAAGGCTGGACTATGGGTGCTTTATATAGATATTGGTTAAGCTTACTCCTCAACAATAGTAATGCTCAATCCTATGGTGGCATCCTATTCCTCTGGAAGGGATGCACATATAGGAGACATACTACTAATTCACAATTTTCCAAAACAACCTGGTATTGTGTCCAGCTCTTTCTATCTAGTTCTTGTTGCTGCGAACCTGCAAGAAATGTCAGTTTCAATCTGCTACGATCTTGCTTTGTAGCGTTGTCACGGACGCCTCCATTGTGGGACGTACTGTGAGGTTACCTTGTGTTGACATGTTCTCCGTGGTAACCGCTCTCTCCCTCCGCCTCCTGATCCGATTGGTCGCCGTAATCATGTGGTATCGGCGGCGGCGTCTGGTGCGTCACGGCGCATGCGCGTGACGTCACACGCCGACGCCGATGCTGACAGGGCGGTCTCCCTGGAAGAGGCGCGCTGGGGATCTATTTAAACACCATGAAGGTATGTGTCAGTGTGGCTGGTATAGGTTGATGAACCCCCTTAACATTAGGGATACTACCTTTAGTGAGGACCACCAGATCCTTACACACCAAGGAGCAGAGAAGCATTTATTCCTCTGCAGCATGGCAATCCTGCACCATGGATGCCTGCCCCTAGACTTTGACTCTGAACCTTGGGTCTAGTCTTTCATGTAACCGTCCTACTGCAGCATATGTTTGACTGCTACTTGCGGTCATAGACGGTATATTTTTCGTTTTGTCTCTACATGCATTTTATCCCCCTGAGGAGTCGACACGACAGAAACGTGCCACGTCGGGAGGCCTGTAGTCGCTTTGTGTTTTTTATGTTTGTTCACTAGACTAGGGTTCAGGTCCATAACTAGGGACAGGTATCCGGACGGGGTCGCTCTTTTCAGGGCGAGTGCTCTGTGTAGACAGGCAGCATGGGAGCAGGCCCCAATCCTACCAAGTATATAGGGTGATATAGGGCACAGCATCCATACTCTCATGACTGTTTTTCCTGTCTACACTCCCTTCCGTCAGGCCTGACTCCCCTACCACGCTGATCCTAGTCATCTGGTCGGTCAGGTAAGACTGTCTGTGTCCACACCGGCGCAGCAGTTACATCTTATATTCTTGTCCTACCAGAAGTGGGGTATCCGTCCTGGAACCCCAATACATGTTATACTTGTGTTGGTTGGGTTATACTGTTAGCATTCACCTATGCGTATCAGTGCTAAGTTTTGTCTCTTTTTTCTCTACCAGCAGTGGGGTATCCACCCAGAACCCCTTGACTATATGTTTTGTATTGTGATGCATCTTCAGGTGTATATTTTAATGTATATCATATAAAGGTTATATTTTAGAAGGATATTTCCCCACACTCTTTCATTGTGGGCCACTCACAGCTTTGAAGTCTTGAAATATCAATGGGATTGTTGTCACAAATAGTCTCAATCAGATATCTAACCATGATGACACCCATAAGGGGATAGCAGGTCCTCTCCTTACAGGCTTGATATCAGGACCCAAATCTGTGCCCCTTGTGAAACCTGTCACTGATCTGCAGCTGGAGAATATGGTGTGCAGCAGGCAGACGAGTTGCCCACAGCATAAACTAATGCTGGGCAGTGCACGATGTCCTATCTATGCCCCACGGTCTCATGCCAAATCTGGTCCAATTAGAGTGGTGTTCATTGGTCTTGGTTAGAATTGTGACACTGGTAGCGGTGGTCTGCGCTGTGGCTGGCAGTAGAGAGAGTGGCCCCTTCACAGTAGTAATGCTCACATGTGCCGCCTTCACAGTAGTAATGCTCACATGTGTCCCCTTCACAGTAGTAATGCTCACATGTGCCCCCTTCACAGTAGTAATGCTCACATGTGCCCCCTTCACAGCAGTAATGCTCACATGTGCCCCCTTCACAGTAATAATGCTCACATGTGCCCCCTTCACAGCAGTAATGCTCACATGTGTCCCCTTCACAGCAGTAATGCTCACATGTGCCCCTTCACAGTAGTAATGCTTAAATGTGCCCCTTCACAGTAATAATGCTCACATGTGCCCCCTTCCCAGCAGTAATGCTCACATGTGCCCCCTTCACAGTAGTAATGCTCACATGTGCCCCTTCACAGCAGTAATGCTCTTATGTGTTCCCTTCACAGTAGTAATGCTCACATGTGCCCCCTTCACAGTTGTAATGCTCACATGTGTCTCCTTCATAGTAGTAATGCTCACATGTGCCCCCTTCACAGTAGTAATGCTCACATGTGCCCCCTTCACAGTAGTAATGCTCACATGTGCCCCTTCACAGCAGTAATGCTCACATGTGCCCCCTTCACAGTTGTAATGCTCACATGTGTCTCCTTCATAGTAGTAATGCTCACATGTGCCCCCTTCACAGTAGTAATGCTCACATGTTCCCCCTTCACAGTAAAAATGCCCAGATATTTGCCCCTTCACAGTAGTAATGCTCACACGTGCCCTCTCACAATGTTTGCATTTCTTTCTGGCAAAGCTACCGCGTTCTGGCCCGCAAAATTTATACCATGTCTAGTGCGGCCCTCAGACGAAAAATGGTTGGGCACCACTGGTTTTGAGGGTCACCAGCAGACCATCAATCATAATTTTTCAAGGATGTGTATGATGACCTCCTATATGTGTAAAAAAAAAGTGTGTATTGGAGTGTCGGTTCCTTGTAATGTTTTGCAGAGTGTAGGAGTCCCACTACTTGAACAATTGTACCACGATGTGAATGAGGCCCTCCATTATGAGATGTACAGGTTGTATCGGAGTGCCTCTTCCTTGTAATCTTTGGCAGCACTTGCACTTTATATACTAGTAAATATACTGGAAATAATGTTTCCTAACAATTTTTCCTTTAAAATCAATTTTATCTAGGTTTTGTGCGTATTATTGTCTGTAAAAGTGGCGTACTACTCGGACAACATCGTTCCCAGCAGCAACTTAGGAGTCCAAGATGCATCCAGACATCCTCCCCATGCTGTTCCCGAACCATTTCGGTGGTGTTTCCATCAATTTATGACCTTTTTCTGTGAACCAGACACCCTCCCCTCTTCAGAGCAGGGGGTACCTGGTTTAATGCTCGGGTTCTCCCATTGACTTCCATTGTGCTCTGTAGAGCACCCCCTGAGCACTTTGGTGCTCGATCAACACTAATTAATACACCAATAGTAGGAATAATAGAGCGACAGTGCAACATGGAATTATAAGAAGAGATGCTCCAGAATTGTTATTACATGGGGGATGCAAGTAGTTACTAAAACAGACACGTCTGAAAAGGTTAAACGTCCTCTTTAAATGGCATCTGTCAGCAGAATTGTACCTATGAAACTGTTGCATTGCTGAGAAAAAGGATATTTTTTATATATGTGCGGTGAGCTGGATCGGGGTATGCACTCTGACGTCAAATTATGCAATGGCTGGGTCAGGTGTAGGTGATAGTCTATAGTTTTGTTCGTGACGCCAATTGCAGCGTGCACAGGGTACAATCACAGGGCCCTCCAAGGTGTTATAACTCACGCCCCAGGTTAGGAATGCCAGAGTGGTGTAATGTCTCTGTATGGTAGTGGTAATGGTGTCAACGGTGTCTCCTACCTGGGTACGGTTGGACTCCTGGATCCTGGCTCACTTTCAATAAATTGAGTGTAGTGCTAGTAGGAGTAATAGAGGAATTCGCTGAAGACATTGAGATCCAGACCTTTGGTAAAGTTCAAACTTGTCTTTACTGGTTGTAACTTTCATCCAAGCAAGATACAGCTTTTGCCTTAGGTCCCAGCAGGTATTGGCAATGGTTGGCAGGAATTTATCTTCTGCTCTCTCATGTACCTGGAGCTTGCAGGAAAGGACGTCTGTTTTGTAGCTCTATACTGTGGCAGGAATTTGGCTTCTGCACTCTCTATCTTCTACTGTCTGGGGACTGACTAGCTGAGGAGGAATATGGCTTCTCTTGGGTCTCTGGACTTTACTCACAGTTATCTTCACAGGGCATGCTTCTTCCTGGAACTGGAGTTGTCTGCATGCTTCATCCAGCCGAGGCTGCAAGGCTCAGGCTGGGGGTTTGATCAATGTCTCAGCCGAGACAAGATCCTGGTTTGGTTCCCTATATAGGGGGACTTCTGAAGACTAACACACAGCCTTCCCCAACAGGGGTGGCTGGCACACTGACTCTAACTTCCTTCTCTCCCCATGCTGCAGGATAGGGGCGCAGCCCACTCTGCTCACAGAGGGGGAGCTTAACTGGAATGAACTATTCCAGCTTAGGTGTACTAAACTGAACCTTGCTAACACATTGCTGCCACCTGCTGGTGAACATGGAAATTGCAGCAATATACATTTAACATTGTTTATAATGCACATTTGTGAGGATATAATGTAAAATTACATCAGTTGACAAAGTGAAAGCTCTTAACAGATTGTAGCAGGGTAAGAGAGTTTATTAACACAACTCTGGGGTGTTACATATGCACATGAGCATCCAGGAGCAACGGGTGCGTTACAATTACACCTAGTGGCTCTGCTCTCTCTGCAACTGTCTCATCCCCTGCACTTTGATTGACAGAGCCAGGTGTGATCAAGTTTTCATTGCCTGGCTGTCACTCATGGTACAGAGAAAGCAGTGACTCTAGGTGTAATGACAACACCTCCATTGCTCCTAGAGACTCATTTGCATATATTAAACACAATTTTTCTCAGCAATGCGGGCACATATGAACATGGGACCAACACAGATATCTTCAGCTGCAAGTGCAGATGTAACAAGTCAGCCAATTTCATGGGTACATATTTGCTGATTGCTCTTTAATAAGGGGAAAAATGGTCATAACTAGGATGAGGGGTAGGCAGAGCAGTCAGCTGCCTAGGGCACAATAGAGTTTGGGGAAGCAATTTATGCTTTAGAAAGAAATGTGAAGAGCAGAGCTGCACAAGCAGTAGACCTTACCATAGACATGTGGTTGGGGTGACAGCTGGCTCTGTATTGAAAATTACATTTGGAGGTGATGACAGTAGATGGAAATGGGGAGTATGTATCATAAATTATTTATATGGAATGGAAAAACAGGCATCTATTCGAATTGTAGGGGCTGAGAACGATGGGACTTCTGCCGTGGGCACCAAGAGGATGGCAATATGTGGTGTTATTCTTCAAAGATCATTTAGGAATTTCTATTCTAGCCACTATCCATGCACTGATAGCAGACTAACTCTATCGGTCATTATTGAATTGCATAGAGTTTCTTAAGGCCTCTTTCACACGGGTGTGTGCTCCCCGGTGCCAAATTGCGGACCGCATTTGCAGATCCGCAATACATGGGTGCCGTTCCATGGGCATTCCGCATCACGGATGCGGACCCATTCACTTCAATGGGTCCGCAAATCCGGAGATGTGGAAGGGTGCGGAACGAAAGCACGGAACGGAGCCCTACCGAAGCACTACGGAGTACTTCCGTGGGGTTTCGTCCTGTACTTCAGTTCCACAAAAAGATAGAACATGTCCTATCTTTTTGCAGAACGGCCGGATCGCGGACCCATTCAAGTGAATGGGTCCGCGATCCACTGCGGCTGCCCTACGGACTGTGCTCGTGCATTGCGGCCCGCATTTTGCGGGCCGCAGCACGACCACGGGGCGCGCGCGCCCGTGTGAAAGAGGCCTAAATGTAATTCCCCATGACATGTCGTCCATAATGTCCTCATCTGCAGACAGAGCAGTGCATTTAGCAGAGAAAATCAATGTTTTTCAGGTTGCACTGACCAGACAAAGTCTGAAATCTATCTGAGAGGTCATTAACTTCTCCAACCTGGCCTACAGGTTATTTATCAGATCACTCAGATCTGTTCTGCTTCAGAAAAGGATTACAATTAGACTGGATTCATACCCGATGCGGCGGTCACTCTTGCCAGTCATTTGCTGGTTGCCAGTGGTCAGTGTTAGAATATTTGAAGTTTTTGCACCTCATTTATTAAAACTGGTTCTGTCTGCGAGAAGCCATTAGGCTGACAGACGCAGTCAGGCGCCGGAGCGCAGTGTGCAGTGAGGCCCCACACATCCCTCTCACCGACCCATGGCAGGTCTGCACCAGGACGCAACCGTCTATTCACAATCTAGGGCAGTCATTTTCAACAATTCCTGGAGATCCCCTTTAGGACTTGCAGTGTCCCACTACTACGGCAGTGGTACACTGCAAAAGGGTTACAAATGTGCTTTTTTGAGAGATATGTATTGAATGTGTTTTTGGTGAATAAGGTGTTAATAGGTTGTCCATTGCAATCACTAGGTGGGGCTGTTGCCACCGTTCTCCTTGGGTGTGGTTAGAATACACTGTCAGGTGACAGTATCTAGACATTAAATGAGAGCAGATGCAAAGACAGAGCCCTAGATAAGAACAGACAGAGAGAAGCTAAGATAAAATAACAACAGATATATTTGAAAGGATGTTCAAGTGTTGAGAGGAGGTGCATGTAGAGGTTCTGTGGAGATAAGCTGTCTGAACAGTAACTTGTTCAGGGGAGTTAAAGAGTGCCTCTACTTTCACACAATTTCATTTAATTTAATAGATAATGGTGTAACTAGAAAATTTCAAAATCACTTCATTTAAACAATGTGCCTGCATCCACCTGAAAAAAACTGTAAAGTTATGACCACTAGGGGTCTCACTTCTACCTAATTTGCAGTCCACTGCAAGATCCATCCCTAGTAACCGAGATACAAAAGACGGCTCACAGGAAATGGGGATGTGTAAGAGCTAGCTGAGATCATGAGACTGATAAAAGAACTGCTTCTCCACTGCTTTTGAAGATTATAAGAGCCTCCTGTGTGTCTGTAAGTGTGATCTACCCCTTCTTATCTGTACTGCGAGCTGCAGAGATGAAAACACATATAGTGGGAAGTAAGAGAAAGGACGTGACAGCAGTACAGTGCTGGCAGACTTCACAGAAGGGATACACCCCCTGCTTCTTAGTGAAATGCATCTAGCTGTGCAGCTGAAAAACACTTTCCAGAAGCCCAAAAACACCTGTTCATTCACAGTTATGATTCTACAAAAAAAGTGCAGCAATTATGCAAACTTTTTTTTAAAAAAGCCAGGCACACTCTAAGTCTTATGGTCCCTGGCCATACATTGCAAGCAGCCTGGCCAACTGTAAGCAAAATACTACATCTCACTGAGAAAATTGGAAAGCATAACTGTGAACATGGCAACCTGTACAAAAGGGGCAGAACTTAGTCTGACATTGGGGTCCGCCTTGTGGTTGCCTTGTGTGATGTGTTACAGCCCTATTTCTAGGTGTTCCTGTCTAAATCAGCTAGAAAAGTTTAATGTGAGAATAAAATGCTTTGAAGAAACATTTTGGCCTATTAACTCCCTTCGCAGCCGTGTAACCTGTGAGAACTGTGGAAATTGTACATTGTATAAGAACTGCCATGCATGCTGAGAACTGTAAGTAATGTGCTTGGTCTGCAAGTAGTGTTCTACTACAATTCTGTCTCTCGTCATTGTGTCCACCCCTGCAGGGGACCCTGCCTTGCACCTCACAATTCATCACCACCAAGGGCACGCCAAACCACCATCCGGCAGAAGAAACCCCAGACCTGGGTGTGCCCCAAGGAGAAGAAAGGTGCGAACTTCACATCATTGCACGGCCCAGGAGAGTGCCAGAGTGAGTTAGGCAACTTTCACATTAGTGTTTTTTGCGGATCCGTCATGGATCTGCAAAAACGCTTCCGTTACAATAATACAACCGCATGCATCCGTCATGAACAGATCCGGGTGTATTATGTCTTCTATAGCCATGACGGATCCGTCTTGAACACCAGTGAAAGTCAATGGGGGACGGATCCGTTTTCTATTGTGTCAGAGACATTGTGTGTCAGGACGGATCCGTCTTGCTCTGCACCACATTGCGGACAGAAAAACACTGCTTGCAGCGTTTTTCTGTCCACAATGGGGATGCAACCAAACGGAACGGAAATTTCGTTTCGTTGAGTTTTGTCCCCATTGACAATGAACAGAGACAAAACTGAAGCGTTTTCTTCCGCTATTGAGATCCTATGACGGATCTCAATAGCGGAATTAAAAACGCGATTGTGAAAGTAGCCTAATAACTACGACCGCGTTTCTTTCTACTCTCACTTCTATCCTCTCCTCTGCTCTCCAACCCTGGGCATGCTGCAGAGTTAGGGCTTGCTCACACGAACGTAAGGGCGGTCTGCAATGCACGGGCACCGACCGTGGGGTAGCCGCATGCGGATCGCAGACCCATTCACTTGAATGGGGTCCGCGATCCGTCCGTCCCGGAAAAAGATAGAACAAGTTCTATCTTTTTGCGGAACGTAAGCACGGAACGGAACACCACAGAAGCACACTGTAGTGCTTCCGTGGGGTTCCGTGCTTCCGTTCCTTACTGCGTCTCCGGATTTGCGGACCCATTAAAGTGATGCTGGTGACCCGTGTATTGCAGAACCGCCCTGAGCCCTTACGTTCGTGTGAACAAGCCCTTACATAGTAAGGGTACTTTCACACTAGCGTTATTCTTTGCCGGCATTGAGTTCCGTCCTAGGGGCTCAATACCGGAAAAGAACTGATCAGTTTTATCCCCATGCATTCTGAATGGAGAGTAATCCGTTCAGGATGCATCAGGATGTCTTCAGTTCAGTCTTTTTGCCTTTTCAGGACGGAGATAATACCACAGTATGCTGCGGTTTTATCTCTGTCCAACCGGAATGCCGAATCCGGCATTTTTTCCCATTGAAATGGATTAATGCCGGGTCCGGCCCCAAGTGTTCCGGCAAAACGAATCAGTTTTTGCGGTCTGAGCATGCTCAGACTGCAAAAAAATGAGAAAAAAATAAATGCCGGATCCATTTTTCCGAATGACACCGGAGAGACGGATCTAGCATTTCAATGCATTTGTCAGACAGATCAGGATCCTGATCCGTCTGACAAATGCCATCAGTTTGCATATGTTTTGACGGATCCGCCTGAAGGAATCCTCTGCCGCAAGTGTGAAAGTACCCTAACTTGTAGGACAGAAAGGAATGAGGACAATCTAAGCAATGATAATCTCTCAGTAGTATAAGAAGAATGTAGCTGATGCACATATAATTGCAGCCACCACCCATCAGTCATTGCTGGACCTTGGCCTTTGACTTCGTCATACTATCAGTGACATCAGCGTGTTTAACCTTCTATAAGTAATCTGTTGGATATAGTCTATTCTGAATCATCGGGGTGGAGTAAAGTGTCACCAAGATCCACACGACTAAGGTTGTGCCTAAGGTTTTTCACAAGTCCAACCCAAGACCAAGGTGAGCACGGAGCACCAGGCAGACCTGGGCAGAAGGAGAGCCCATAATGATCTGGACAATCCTGCTTTACACTTGTCAAACCGAGGTTGGAGCTCATTGTTGTCCATTGTTGACTACGTACATCAGTGGTCACATCCTAAACTGCAGATCAGTTTGGACATTTATGTGGACACTTTGTACTCCACCAACAAATAAAAAAAAGTCTTTTTTGGCTGGGAGAAATCAGAAAAACTTTGAGAATCATGTAAATTTTTTACTCTATACTTTCTAGCAACGCAGAGTCCATCATGGTGTCGTGGTTGGTTGAAATGTCAAACCAATGGGGCGTACTGCTGATCATTCAGGGTATGTCCAGCAGGGGGAGATTTATCAAGACTGACACTTTCTGCGCTGGCCCTGTGGTGCTGGAGGATGCGCCTAATTAATTATCATAAAGTAGGTGCATCCTCCGGCAGTTCAGGCGCCTAAGTAGAAATCTATGGCAGCTTTGAAAACTGGTGTAAATGAAGATATATTTTCCTCAAGTGTTGGCCACACCCCATTCCCACCCTTGTCACGTCCCCTTTTGGAAAAGTGGGGAGGGTGGCGTTTCTTTAAAAATTCGTATTTAAAAATTGAGAATTTTTAAAGCCACTTTTCTGGTGCAAGGGAGATGATAAATCCCCTCCATGGTTCTCCAGTCAGATAGATTTGACAGGAGATCCTCTTATGCCTGTGTTTTGATGACCACTTTTAAGTTTAAACTTTTTGGTGGAACGTTAAAGCCTCATTCACACATCAGCGTTTTGGTCAGTGATTTCCGTCAGTGATTGTGAGCCAAAACCAGGAATGAAGCCTCCACAGACATAAGGTGTAAGGGAAAGATCTGCAAAAATTTGCTTTGTGGCGAACTACTTCATTACGAAGCACATTTCTTTGTAAGTAGCAGGTGAAATGACAGGGTACGGTGATGGCGCCACCCCGTCATTGTGACCCTCAGATGCCGCGTTCATCGCTGATCACCGCGATTAATATTAAGGCCTTTCAGCGGTTAATCATAAAAAATAAATACATTTATTGTACTTACCTTATCCATTTGAGTGTGAAGAGACCGCCGCGGCCATCTTGCTTGAAGATCCAAAGCGAAATCTCACGCAGTGAGTGATGACGTCATCACTCTGGCAGATGACGTCATTTGTCACTGCGTATGAGATTTTGCGCGGGATCTTCAAACAAGATGGCTGCGGCGGTCTCTTCACATTCAAAGGGTTGAGGTAAGTATGATTTTTCTATTTTTACCGCCATTTCAGGGAAAATGTATACGTTACCACAAAGCACAAGGAAATTCGGCTTTGCGGCGGATACTTTGATTCCCTCAACACTAATCGTAGCTTTACAGCTTCTGTAATAAATGGAAGCCACAAAGGCTAATACAGCAGTCTGAGGGAAATCCCTTTAACGGATCCCCAGCTGTGAAAGGCTTCATGGAGACCCCACATAAAACACATATACCTTCTATGTAAATTCTGTGGGGGGTCATTTCCTAAGACTGGCTTTTTACGCCAGTCTTAGATTCTCCCCCTACACTGTCATAAGATTCGTTTTTCGCTAACATTTATGCCTGTTTCCCCCATCCCCCCAGCTGTCAAACATGGCGTAAAAACAGCCATGCGCCTAAATACAGCCAGGTCAAAAAATGGACTTGAAACTTTTTTTTACCACTAAAATAGTCGCAAGTCCCTTGATAAATGACCGCCTGTATTTTCCTCCCTTCCCTCAGCAGAAAGGGCTATTCTCGTCCGCAATTCTCTAATTTGCGAAACGGTCACACGGGACTGCAAAAAATATGTGAATGGCTCAAAAATGACTGTATCTGTATCTCAGCTCCTCAGCAGGTCTTGTTTCTGAGACGTCTGTGGTTTCCACCGCAGTAACTTTGCAGGTTCGCGCTCAGGTCGGCCTCGTTCAGTAAACACTGATCAGAGTATACATACTCTGCACCCATCCCCGAGCGGCAGCACAGGCAGCAGGTGACGTACGTCTGGTCCTTATATACGGCTATAAATAGGTGCATCCTTCACCCCTACGTCACATCAAACAAGGAGCAAAGCCTCATCTGATAGGTAGAGAGACATGAAGCCACCTCCACCTACTGCAGCTTCCCGGCAGAAGAAGGATGCATACAGCCTGGTGGTGAACCCTGCAGGAGAAGCTCACGGCCTCCATACTGGACACCGAGGCGCTGGGCGGCTAAACCTATGTTCTTTGAAAAGAGGAGAACTCAGTGGGGGAGATTTATCAAAACTGGTACAAAGGAGAACTGACTTAGCTCCCTCTAGCAACCAACCAGAGTGATACTTTCATTTTCCAAAGGAGCTCTGAAAAATGAAATATGAAATCTGATTGGTGTGGTCAGAAGTGGCCCCATGTGGTAGGGTGGGCAACACAAGTAGGCAAGGTCATCAATACCATAGAGCAAAATACCGCCTCATCAGAACCATATACCACAGTGCAGCACAATATATTGACGAAAAGGCTGTCCCTCTGTGGCGGCCATCAATAGATCTGCAAAAAAAGGGGGTTAGTCAGCACCTCCCAGTGCGCAGGTGCACGCTGCCCTGGCAAAGACCTAGAGGAAAAAAAGAGACAATGCAGCAGCACTCTGCAAATCAGACAAAGTACAACAATGCTTACAAAAATTATGGTGCTAATACTACACTTATTAATAAAAGCGAGATGCTTGGCCAATGCATTTTGTACAAAACCATCTGAGCCCGTCTGCCGAACGTCAAGGCGATCTCTGTTAGAGGGGTCCTAACACTAAATACTACCTGTTATGCGCCATAATGACCGCCATAAAATTCAGGGAGTGTTGGACCCACAGTCGTGCACCCCTGATCAGCCTGTCTGCCCCATAGGCTGATTTTAATTATTTTCAGTATAAAGCTGTAGCCTGCTCTCACTACATTCATTGGAAGCTGTCTAGCACCAGGAAGGGTATAGAGTGGGCTCGGCATGCATGTTGGTACCTGCATCCCTTGTAATGGAGGCCATTTTGGCACAAAAAATGGAAAAAGGCAGAGTGGATCCAACATGCATGTGGGTCCAACACTCCCTGAATTTTATGGCGGTCATTATGGCGCATGACAGGCAGTATTTAGTGTTAGGACCGTCTAACAGAGATCGCCTTGACGTTCGGCAGACGGGCTCAGATGGTTTTGTACAAAATGCATTGGCCAAGCATCTCGCTTTTATAAATAAGCGTAGCATTAGCACCATAATTTTTGCAAGCATTGTTGTACTTTATCTGATTTGAAGAGTGCTGCTGCATTGTCTCTTTTTTTTTCCTCTAGGCCATCAATAGATGTAATTTTCTGTCCTCCTCCACCAGTTAGTTGTCTCTGATTAAGATACGGAGAAGGGGGCTTAGGAGGTGAGATGCAGGCGAGGGAGGGATGGAGGATGAACTTATATAAGGGGTAGCTGATTGTTGGTGATGCCGTCCACTGTGAGGAGAGTGACATCAGCAGCAATTTCTGTTGCAGGTGTCACAGCTGGCAGGGAAGTCGGCCCTCAAGGCATTCGATGGATCTACATGCTCGATGTAATACAGCATCATGGGGAACATACAGAAAAGCAACATCGAAATAAGGAAGAGTGACAAGGCAGCCTTCAGGGAGTGGTTATCTTGTTGAAAATGTTACTTAATAAAGCTGTGCCCACTCCATTTTCTCCATCAAATGGCGTTTGGGTTTTTTGTGGAAGAGCGGGTGCCGTAGTTGTAATGCGTCTGGTCCATGCAGTTCTAGCCTTTCTGCTGCTTGAGGCGAAAACTGAAACTGTGCCCCCCCCCCCCCATGCTAATTTCTTACCCTAACCGCTTTGCCACAATAAAAACGCTCATTCCCCATGGCATTTCCGCTGCCCCCCTCTTGCCCCTACCTGGTGCTGCCTGAGGCGATTGCCTCACCTGGCCTCATTGGTGGTGCACCCCTGCAGTAGGGCACGTGTGGTCGCTGGCAGAGAAGAGGGCTTGGGTGACCCCCTGGGTATTGGCCCACTGGGAATTCTCCCAGTAAGGTCTATAGCCGATCTGCCCGTGGTTGTGGTGGGTGACTAAGCCGGTTTCCCTTTGTACCAGTTTTGATAAATCTCTCCCAATATGTTATATTTTAATGCAAAATATGCACATTTGATTAATCAATTTTAATGATATTCTTAAAAGGATTGGCCATTTATTTACAGTATCTGGGTCCCCGGGGCCCCACATTTATAACTAGTCTCTTGAACTGACTAGTATCTAGGATGTTTGATATATTTGTGTATATTTCTTCCACTGAGAAATACAGTCTTCTTCACCTCTGTTGAATAACCCTGTATGCATAGCTGCCAACTGTCTCGAATTTAGCGGGAATGTCCCTGATTTTCAGAGACAGTCCCAGCAAATTAACGCTGTCCCGGGCAGAAAATGGACGGGGCTAACACAAACACCACCCATAAGTAGGTGTTCCCAGTTGGGGTCTAGATGCCTCAATTTTACCAACTTAGGGCTCTTTCACACTTGCGTTGTTCTTTTCCGGCATAGAGTTCCGTCGTCGGGGCTCTATGCCGGAAGAATCCTGATCAGGATTATCCCCATGCATTCTGAATGGAGAGAAATCCGTTCAGGATGCATCAGGATGTCTTCAGTTCCGGAACGGAACGTTTTTTGGCCGGAGAAAATACTGCAGCATGCTGCGCTTTTTGCTCCGGTGAAAAATCCTGAACACTTGCCGCAAGGACGGATCCGGAATTAATGCCCATTGAAAAGCATTAATCTAGATCCGGCCTTAAGCTAAACGTCGTTTCGGCGCATTACCGGATCCGACGTTTAGCTTTTTCTGAATGGTTACCATGGCTGCCAAGACGCTAAAGTCCTGGCAGCCATGGTAAAGTGTAGTGGGGAGCGGGGGAGAAGTATACTTACCGTCCGTGCGGCTCCCTCGGCGCTTCAGAGTGACGTCACGTCATCCATGCGCATGGGGCGCCCTGACGTCATTCTGGAGCGCCCCGGGAGCCGCACGGACTGTAAGTATACTGCTCCCCTGCTCCCCACTACACTTTACCATGGCAACCAGGACTTTAATAGCGTTCTGGGTGCCATAGTAACACTGAACGCATTTTGAAGACGGATCAGTCTTCAAATGCTTTCAGTTCACTTGCGTTGTTACGGATCCGGCGGGCACCTCCGGCAAATGGAGTGCACGACGGATCCGGACAACGCAAGTGTGAAAGAGGCCTTAAACATTGGTAAGCATGTGTATAGGACATGGGAAACTAGTGCATTCACATTATTCAGTAGAAGCCTAGTCGGGTCACACGACCCACCATTAGCGGCCATTGTGGGGCCGCTATACAGTCAGTTAAAGAGAGAGGCCGGTGCTTTTTCCTATAGTGTGCAAGCATGACCACTGCTGCTGGATTGCAGGGTGGTCGTAACCATGGAAATGAGCAGTGTATAATGTGATGGAAAAATGAATCCAGCCAGCAAAGGAGGCAATATGGAGAATCACAATACATTAGTAAGGGATTTGTATTAACTTTCTCTACACGATAAATGCCAGTTGCTGAAGTGAGACAACCCCTTTAAAATAATACTGGGGGCGGTGCTTGTCAGAGGAAGTTCTCAGCACTGAAGATATTATTAGTGATGAGCGGCATAGGCAATATTTGTTTTTTGCGATAATTTTTCATATAATATTTGCAATAAACTCGCAAATTCTAGAATTCGTGATCTCCAGTCATTATTTTTGCGATTGCGCAAATCGATACTAATGATGCGCATATTTTTTGCACAATACATGCAACTTCACATTTTATCAGGTCTGAGTAGATATTACTGATTGCTGCACTAAGTATTGTTGTGACATCACAGCACTATGTCTGCATGTATGTATGGATAACAGAGAAACAGTAATCCCTATAACACTACCTAACACCCTGCACTGGAACCTATCAGCTACACCAGTGATGTCCAACCTGCGGCCCGCGAGGCTGCGTCATGTGGCCTGCACAGTGACGGAGCTTGCGTATAGTGGAAGATGAAGGGACACGCCTGGGCGGCTGCAGTAGCGCAATACTGACACGATCACTTACGCCCGCCTGTGCCTGGACGCACAGCAATGAGGGTTTACTGCCTTCAGTGGGAAGAAAGCTGGCGGACTCTGGCCACGACTCACGCACTCCCAACCCCCTCACCACGGGGAACACTGCACACGCGAGAGCCATCAGATTCTGACTGCTCTACGTGTACTCCGAGGAAGCGACCCCAGCGCAGTACAGAGTAAGTGGAAAAAAGCCTCGGACAGCAGAGCGCATCCATTGTGTGTGCGAGCGGGACGAGGCTCCATTGGCCGCACAGCCCTACACTGGAGCAGGCCTGGCTGCCGCTAACGGCACGATAGCCTCCGTCCTATATCCGCACTGCACCTCGCCATGTACATACAGGTTTCTGGGAGGGTTACACTCTGATCTGCCCCAAAATAACCTCCATGTATCCCAGTGACTGGCTTGTAACCTTGATGACACCCATAAGGGGATAGCAGGTCCTCTCCTTACAGGCTGGCAGTAGAGAGCAGGTCCTCTCCCAAATCTGTGCCCCTTGTGAAACCTGTCACTGATCTGCAGCTGGAGATTATGGTGTGCAGCAGGCAGATGAGTTGTCCACAGCATAAACTAATGCTGGGCAGTGCACGATGTCCTATCTATGCCCCACGGTCTCATGCCAAATCTGGTCCAATTAGAGTGGTGTTCATTGGTCTTGGTTAGAATTGTGACACTGGTAGCGGTGGTCTGCGCTGTGGCTGGCAGTAGAGAGAGTGTGCAGCGTCCCACTAGCTTATGTGGGAACTGCAAAAGCTTTTTGTTGTCTTCTGTAATATCAGGCTGCATTGTGTTATTGTGTGAGATCCCTTTTTACCAGGCTGTCAGGTGCACTACATACATCCACCACTAGATGGGGTAGCACCACAGTATATATAGTGCAGTTCAGGCCTAGTTAGTCGGATGAGAGAAAGAGCAGGAATAGGAAGTGATAGAGTGAGAGTGCAGCTGCTAGCTGTGGGTAATGCAAGGCAATTCAAGACAACAGCCATTTATTCAGGCTTTAAGGACTTTTGGATTCAAGGTGAAGGACTTATTAGCTTCTGGCAGCCTCACCATTAAAGAGCTGGAGAAACAGAACCAGATTAAAGAGCGGTTTCCCAGTGAGTACATAACTAAGTACCCTAGCCTGAGACATTACCACCAGTACAGCCTGTTACTGGGATTTATCACATCCAACTTGCATGTGTATCAGAGACTGTTTAATAACTGGATGTAAACTGTTATCAAGAACCTGGTTATAGTAAAGTTCCCAGTTGGAGTTAAACCTGCCTCATTCTTCTAACTCCATACCACTACCACTCTCAACATTTTTCACCATTAAGGTGCTGGCGTCACAACAAAACCTAAACCAGGGGTCCAGCCGCACAAGCACTTAGCACCCATTCACCATCGAGGGCACCTCAATCACCACCTGGCCGGTGTCCCCTGTAACCGAGTGTGCCCCTGAGAACCCAGTGCTATTCTCCCCTTCATTGCACTGCTGGCCCAGGGAGGCGTCTGCTAAACCGTGAGTAACCGATGAACTGTATGTACATTCCGGCCCACCGTGCACCTCACGTGTTCTACCCCTGCGGACTGGCAGGCTGCAAATGGCCCCTTCACAGTAATAATGCTCACATGTGCCCCCTTCATAGTAGTAATGCTCACATGTGCCCCCTTCACAGTAGTAATGCTCACATGTGCCCCTTCACAGTCATTCGGCCTGCGCACTGACCAGAGGCAGAGCTTCCGCTCAGTTGAAGAAGGGACACGCCTGGGCCGCTGCAGTGTCGCAGTACAATTTTTCATCTGGACTCTCAGCCAGGCATTAGAGCACGTCGGAGAAGGTGAGGACAAGTCAGAAGGGAGCAGGAGTTCTATG
The DNA here is from genome assembly GCF_905171765.1 of Bufo bufo. Lineage (NCBI taxonomy): Eukaryota > Metazoa > Chordata > Amphibia > Anura > Bufonidae > Bufo > Bufo bufo. The sequence goes on along the minus strand of NC_053396.1, from coordinate 198,824,393 downwards.
GAGGATGTGACTGGCGAGGTGTGGTAGTGGTGGGAAGTGTCTTTTACTAAGTCTGGTGCCCGTGTGGGCAGTCTGGGTTGCTCCTCAGGAAGCGCTCCTTACTAGTAATATTAATGAGGGAGAGAGAACTCATAATGCTGCACCAAAAGGCATTTGTGGAGAGTTTCCTGCATTCCACTCCTTAGTCTCGCTATGTGAAGATATGTATGTGCCCCCTTCACAGTAATAATGCTCACATGTGCCCCCTTCACACTAATAATGCTCACATGTGCCCCCTTCACAGTAATATTGCTCACATGTGCCTCCTTCACAGCAGTAATGCTCACAAGTGCCCCCTTCACAGTAAGGCCTCATGCACACGGCCGTGTTCCACGGCCAAGAGCGGTCCGTGGTAACCCGGCCTGGCATCCTTCTGACAGCAGGAGCACACGGCGTCATTGGTTGCTATGATGCCGTGCGCTTCATGCCGCCGCTGCACTACAGTAATACTATCGTATGATCTATACCAGTGTATTACTGTAGTGCAGCGGCGGCATGAAGCGCACAGCGTCATAGCAACCAATGACGCCGTGCGCTCCTGCTGTCAGAAGGATGCCAGGCCGGGATACCACGGACCGCTCTCGGCCGTGCAACACAGCCATGTGGATGAGGCCTAATAATGCTCACATGTGCCCCCTTTACAGTAAAAATGCGCAGATATTTTCCCCTTCACAGTAGTAATGCTCACATGTGCCCTCTTACAATGTTCTGGCAAAGCTACCTGTTTCTGGCCCGCAAAATTTATACCATGTCTAGTGCGGCCCTCAGAAGAAAAATGGTTGGGCACCACTGAGCTACACTATATCAGGATCTAACCTACACCGACTATCTCCCACTAACTGTCTGTATTATATAGATGAGCTAACTAACTATCTAATGTAATCGGATAAGGAATAGGATCCAGATGAAAGCACAGAGCACAGCAATGACACTGCTCTCTCTCAGAACTGCAAAAAAACTGCAGAAAATGGCATGCTAAAAGTCATGATAAAATGGCCGATGCCTTTAAAATGAACTGCCCTCTCTTAGCAACAGTAGAACTGTAGCTGCTGCCCTTAGCAACCAATCACAGTTTAGCTTTCATTTTTAAAGCTGCTCTGGGAAAATGAAAACTGAGCTCTGATTGGTTGCTATGGGCAACAAAGCTACTTTTACAAAAGATAGTTTTGATCTGAAGTGACTGTGTCTATTGTTCGAATAGGAAATCCTACAGTTTTCTAATATGTAAGTAGTAAAGATGCTGCTTGCAAACTTTACTTATACCAGGGCGGTACACCCCCCCTGCACAGTGGAATGGTACAGCCCTGTGTAGAGCATCCATGGCCAACTCACTAGGAGTTAACAGGATATCAGCCATGTGACCGCCCTCATATGTCATGTGACCCCTTGCTTATGTTAGCACAAGAGCTGCTGGGTCACATGACACACCCACCCTGGTCACATGACTGGTTGTTAGCGGTGGGTTTGTCAGGTGAACAGAACTGTGCAGACCTTCTTCTGCCTTCTGTGTGAATGTGAAGTTTTTTTTTTCAAGTTAACTTTATTAACAACATCTTTTAGAGACAGGCGGCCGTGTTATATATCAAAGTGAGGTAGTTATTGCAATAACCGTAATAATAATAATCTCTATTCCAGCACTATTCCTATCCAGTTGAGCCCAAAGTGTGTCCTATGTACGCTATCTGTGTACGGAGCTATAGAATTGATTGTATAGGTAAAAATCTGTATGCAGTGATCTCCCACTAATGGTGGCTATGGGGAAACTGAGTGTGTGACAGGACGCAGAGAAGGAGATTCAATACCAGTCAATCCCCCCCCCCCCCCCCCCACGTTTCCCCTCCCACAATGCAATGCTTCTGGGGGAATATTACTGTATTATGGCATCCTATGGAGCATATAACTTCTGTAAGCTTCCACATGAAATCAGAGGTACAGTATAGACCAGGCATGCTCAATCTGCGGCCCTCCAGCTGTTGTAAAACTACAACTCCCACAATGCCCTGCTGTTGGATGATAGCTGTAGGCGGTCTGGGTATGCTGGGAGTTGTAGTTTTGCAACAGCTGGAGGGCCGCAGGTTGAGCATCCCTGAGACCGAGCCTCAAAACTCACCTATAACATCTGGGAGGCTGCCAGGAAAAGGAGAAAATTGGCAAGTATAGATTGGGGGTCTGTGATCTGTATAGATAAGGGGGATCTGGGGTCTTTATAGATGGGGGGGGGGAGTCTAGGGTCTGTACAGATAGGCCTCATGCACACGACCGTTGTGTGCACCCGTGGCCGTTGTGCCGTTTTCCGTTTTTTTTCGCGGACCCATTGACTTTCAATGGGTCCGTGGAAAAATCGGAAAATGCACCGTTTTGCAGCCGCATCCGTGATCCGTGTTTCCTGGCCGTGAAAAAAATATGACCTGTCCTATTTTTTTCACGGCCAACGGTTCACGGACCCATTAAAGTCAATGGGTCCGTGAAAGAACACGGATGCACACAAGATTGGCATCCGTGTCCGTGATCCGTGGCCGTAGGTTAGTTTTTATACAGACAGATCCGAAGATCCGTCTGCATAAAAGCTTTTTCAAAGCTGAGTTTTCACTTAGTGAAAACTCAGAACCGACAGTATATTCTAACACAGAAGCGTTCCCATGGTGATGGGGACGCTTCTAGTTAGAATACACTACAAACTGTGTACAAGACTGCCCCCTGCTGCCTGGCAGCACCCGATCTCTTACAGGGGGCCGTGATCAGCACAATTAACCCCTTCAGGTGCGGCACCTGAAGGGGTTAATTGTGCTGATCACGGCCCCCTGTAAGAGATCGGGTGCTGCCAGGCAGCAGGGGGCAGTCTTGTACACAGTTTGAATATCATTGGTGGCCAGTGCGGCCCCCCCCCCCTCTATTGTAATAATAGGTTGGTGGCCAGTGCGCCCCCCCCCTCCTCCCTCTATTGTAATAATTCGTTGGTGGCACAGTGTGCGCCCCCCCCTCCCTCCCTCTATTGTAATAATTCGTTGGTGGCACAGTGTGCGCCCCCCCCTCCCTCCCTCCATTGTAATAATTCGTTGGTGGCACAGTGTGCGCCCCCCATCGGCCCCCCCTCCCTCTATAGCATTAACAACATTGGTGGCCAGTGTGCGGCACCCCATCCCCCCCCCCCATCATTGGTGGCAGCGGAGTTCCGATCGGAGTCCCAGTTTAATCGCTGGGGCTCTGATCGGTAACCATGGCAACCAGGATGCTACTACAGTCCTGGTTGCCATGGTTACTTAGCAATAGTACAATAGTAGAAGATTCATACTTACCGGCTGCTGCGATGTTCGTGTCCGGCCGGGAGCTCCTCCTACTGGTAAGTGACAGGTCTGTGCGGCGCATTGCTAAATGAACTGTCACTTACCAGTAGGAGGAGCTCCCGGCCGGACACAGACATCGCAGCTCCCAGGTAAGTATGAATCTTTTACTATTGTACTATTGCTAGTAACCCGCTGCCACCAATGATGGGGGGGGGGGGGGGGGGTAGATGGGAGGCCGCACACTGGCCACCAATGTTGTTAATGCTATAGAGGGAGGGGGGGCCAATGGGGGGCGCACACTGTGCCACCAACGAATTATTACAATAGAGGGAGGAAGGGGGGGGGGGCGCACACTGTGCCACCAACGATTTATTACAATAGAGGGAGGAAGGGGGGGGGGGGGGCGCACACTGTGCCACCAACGATTTATTACAATAGAGGGAGGAAGGGGGGGTGCGCACACTGTGCCCCCAATGAATTATTACAATAGAGGGAGGAAGGGGGGGGGGGCCGCACTGGCCACCAATGATATTCAAACTGGGGAGGGGGGGGGGTCTGCCCCCTGCTGCCTGGCAGCCCTGATCTCTTACAGGGGGATATGATAGTACAATTAACCCCTTCAGGTGCGGCACCTGAGGGGTTAATTGTGCTGATCACGGCCCCCTGTAAGAGATCGGATGCTGCTAGGCAGCAGGGGGCAGTCATGTAAACAGTTTGTAGTATATTCTAACTAGAAGCGTCCCCATCACCATGGGAACGCCTCTGTGTTAGAATATACTGTCGGAAATGAGGTTTCACGATCTAACTCATATCCGACAGTATATTCTAACATAGAGGAGTTCCCATGGTGATGGGGACGCTTCAAGTTAAAATATACCATCGGATTGGAGAAAACTCCGATCCGATGGTATAAAAGGGACTCCAGACTTTACATTGAAAGTCAATGGGGACGGATCCGTTTGAAATGGCACCATATTGTGTCAACGTCAAACGGATCCGTCCCCATTGACTTGCATTGTAATTCAGGATGGATCCGTTTGGCTCCGCACGGCCAGGCGGACACCAAAAGCCCCAAATTTGGAGGCATTGTTCCTAATTTTCAGTAACAGGCCCGTCGAATTTGGGGTGTCCTGGGCAGGGCTCATGTAAGCCCACCCATAAGTGGCGGCCCTGGTAGGTTAATTCCCAGGATGAGGCCTTACATGCCCCAAGTTCATGAATTACAATTCTAGAAATGGGGGAGTCTGGGGTCTGTATAGATGTGGAGGGTCTTATAAATGGGGGAATCTGGGGTCTCGATGTGGAGGATCTGGAATAGGTTATGTGTAAATAGGGGAATCTGGGGTCCATATAAATGCAGGAGTCTGAGGTATGCATAGATGAGGAAAATGTGGGATCTGTATAAATGGTTGGGTCTGTCAATTGGGGGTCTGAATAGATGCGGGGGTCTGTATAGATGAGGAAAGTCTAGGGTCTGTATAAATGGGTGGGTCTGTGAATTGGGGGTCTTGGGTCTGTAAAGATGCATGGTCTGTATAAATGGGGTTCTGTAAATTGGGGAATCTGGTGTCTCCATAAATGTAGTGGGGTCTGTATAGACGGGATGAGTATGGGGTATGTATAAATGGGTAGGTCTGTAAATCGGGGGGTCTTGAGTCTGTATTGATGCAGGGTCTGTATAGATATGGGGATCTGTATAGAAGGGTAGAGTCTGGGGCCTGTATAAATGGGGGGTCTGTAAATTGGGGGATCTGGGGTCTATATAAATGTAGAAGTATGGGGTCTGTATAGATAGAGTGAGTATAGGGTCTGTATAAATGGATAGGTCTGTAAATTTGGGGGGTCTTAAGTCTGTATTTATGGGGGGTATAAATGTAGTTTCTTTAATGATATGGTGGTCCATATAGAGGGGTGGAAGTCAAGGGTCTATATTTCTGTGTCATCCTGTATTCACCTTGTGGCTCAAAAGCCGTGGTTTGGGGCGTGTCTTATATAAATGGGTGGGGCATAAACGCACTACGCAGCCCCTTTTTATACCCATGTTCCCATTTGTTACCTAATACGGTATAGACACTGGGGGCTATAGTCTGCTGTGCACACTATGGAACGTATATATACTGTAGAGCTTTAATATGGCCCTGTGCAGGAGGCCTCAGGAGCACAGTCGCCCTGTTTGCATAGAGAGTACGGCAGCGCATATCAGGTAACAGCGCAGGCTCTCTGCCTGCCAGGTGACAAAGAACAGCTTGTACGGCAGCTTTTACTATCTGTCATTATACAGAACATAATGCCGACCATGCCGAGCGTACATTATACAAAGGTAAGTATTATTATACAGCCATCAATATGCCTAGCGTAAAGCAGAATTAAAGTATCGTGTTCCTACCTGAATTCTATATGTAGATGGCAGTGAGGTGGTTGAGGGTGAACCTACTCTTTAAAGGGCCTCAAAATCAAACACCTTGCAATATATTTATCTTCTGGATTCTTCTCTGTTCCAGCATTGCTGCTGCCCGGCTGTTTACTGACCCGTCAGCCATACTGACGAAATAGCCCCTGACATGGGGTGGCCACTAGCAGCCCACAGTGGTGATATTTCTATGGATGACGAAGTCTAAGGTATGGAGGACACATCAGTACACTGACTGGCGGGCAATAGTGATGCTGGACCAGAGAAGAATCCCTACAGTAAGTATATTAAAAAGTTTTAATAAAAGACCATTTTTCTTATGTCCTTGTTGGAGAAAAATCGGAGACATGACTAGTTCATTAAAACAGTCATAATTCTGGCATACCTGCAGTCGCCACTACTGGGGGCATGGTTGTTTATTGCATACCGCCTTATTAAGGGAGGTAAAGGGCGGCCAAAAATAAAATGAAATAGAAAAAACAAAAAAAAATTTAATGCAAATACCTTTTTGACATTTCATTTTTCACCCATGTGTGCAGATTTCATGCCAAAATTAAAAAATAAAATGAAATACTCTAATATGAAATTCAATTTTAAATCCAGGCATAGGTAATGTGTGACAAAAATAAAATTAAAATAAAAAAAAAGCCTTTCCTCATTTAATTTTTGTCATTTAATTTTCATCACCCTTAGGCCTCATGCACACAACAGTTGTTTTTTGTGTCTGCAAGTTCGGCGTCCGCCCCAAAAAAACGGATGCGGCATCCGTTTTTTTTGGAGGATCCGTTTTTTTCCACAGATCCCTTGTAATAAATGCCTATCCTTGTCCGCAAATCTGAAAAAAGTAGGACGTGCACTATTTTTTTTTGCTGAAGGGAAACACTGACAACGGACGGGGAACACAAACGGATGAACTATCAGCATTTTTTTGCTGACCCATTGAAATGAATGGGACCCCATCCTATCTGCAAAAAAAAAAAAAACGGAACGGAGGCCGAGAAAAACAACTCGTGCATGAGGCCTTAGTGTTCTTTTATGTTCAAACGCTATAAGTTATATAGCTACTCCTCTTTTATGCTTTTGTTTTTAGAAACTAAATGGTGCACGCGTTTCACAAATATGGAGCATGTAACAGAAATCTCAATGCAAATGTGCACATCAACTAATAAAGTGAAGTGACCAGAGGGCGAGGACACGTCTTTGAGGACATATGGACATTATAAAGGCAACTCCTTTTTTAACCACAGCAGAAAGACTACTGGGGTCATTTATCAAACTGGTGTAAAGTAGAACTGGCTTAGTTGCCTATAGCAACCAATCAGATTCTACCTTTCATTTTGGACAGTTCCTTTGAAAAATGAAAGGTGGAATCTGATTGGTTGCTATGGGCAACTAAGCCAGTTCTACTGTACACCAATTTGATAAATGACCCCATACGTATTCACCCATTTCTTTGAATAGGCTCCATGCAATACCACACTTCTCCTTTAGTGGCCGCTGCAGGTAAACTGTGCAGCTTCTACCGCTAGTAAGAGTTGATCGCAAAAGGTTTTAAGGGGAAATTCATCATCCCCCTACGCATCTTCCTGGCTTGAAAACGTTTTTGCACTTTTTCATTGCTACTGTGACTTTTTAAGTTGCAACTGGCATTTTACGCTGCCCTCTCCAAGTTTACAAAAAGGGGGCGAGGCAGGGGCGTGGACGGGGCCATCAGCCCACCAGATTCATCATCACCGGAATCTAAGGCCACTCCGAACTGCTGTAGATTTCATTCTGGTGCACAGACTGACGGAGGAAGCATGCAATTCATGGGGAAGCCTGCTCAATAACACCCATATATACTGTACATTGAAAGACAATTCTTCGACTCGTGTATTATGCTCATGCGATTGCCTAATACGGGGCAGGGCTGCCCAGGGGCTCTGTGCAATGCACCATTAACATTAATAATAATTGTACGCAGGATAATTATATACTTAGGGCTCATTCAGACGGCCGTATGCTGTCCGCAAAAATACTAAATGCTATCCGTTTTTTTGCGGATCCGCGAAAAACGGATAGCATTCAGTATTTTTGTGGACCCATAGACTTCAATGGGGCCATGTTCAGATTTTCACGGACAAGTATAGGACATGTTTCATTTGTTTTGCGGAACTGTGGAATAGAAAAGGGCCCCATAGAAGTGAATGGGTCAGCATCTAATCCGCAAAAAAAGGATCCGCATTTTTGCGGATAGCATACGGCCGTCTGAATGAGCCCTAAGTATTATAGCTAGATTTTATGAAGAGTCTGAAAACTGTGAATTGGGCAAAGAAATAGTTAAAGGGAAGCTTTGCTTCTGCAGAGCCTCAAAAGATGTAACTGTCTGCAGTTGTGATGAGCTGCGTGCCGATAATCTGCATGGAGAGACGTCTGCACAGAGCTCTATTATACTGCAGCCGTTCTCCTCCCCTTCCTTTGCTACAGAAAGTCCCAAACTGACCACCCAGGTAGGTTAGACTTGAGTGCCACCTGTCACCAGTGCCATAGTCTAGCGTAGGCGTGCCCTTTATCATAGGCTGGCTCAGGCCATGGAGAGGAACGCAGCCAATAACCTTCCTCTGTCCCTTGGGTCCCAGGATATTTTTGCTGTCAGGATGTGAGATTGGGAAACAGCTCAAATTGTTGAACACCGTTTGTGTGGATTAAATTGAATGTTCTGGGCTGACGTTCTGCTGTTTGGCCACAAGATGCCGCCGTTTTCTAGGCACAGCTGACTGACTGCATATACATATTTCCATATTCAGGAGAGGTGGGGTTGCCAGGCTGAAGGAGAAAGAGGAAGTCGCCATATTGGAAGGACACAGAGACACAGAGAGGAGTGAATCCATTCACATCCAAGCGTGGGATCAACATTTTGCGACCACAGCTACAGTCAAGTTAAGCTGATTGCTGTTCAGGACCCAGATTCTGCCCAGTGGGCAGAGGACTTCTGCCAGGAGTGCTGATGAGAGATGAGGAACAAGCTACCTGCTCTGCGGTACCGCATGTTTGTTGAATAGACTCCTTGTGCGGTTCGGAGTCATCAGCGGAGACAGAGCAGACCCGGGTCGGTAAGATCGCGCACGCACCTCATCGCAATATTGGCGCTTAGAGACTAGACCAGGCCTGTAGTTAGCTAGTTAGGGTCTCTGTTTCGTGTGTCAGGCCAAAAAGTGCTTCTGCTGTTCACAAAAGGACTCCATAATAAAAAGAGACATTGCACAGTTGAGAGCTGATAGACGTCTCACCGGCTCAATCCAGCTCAGCGTTTTGCGCAGGAGTAATGCGCAGGCACGTGCCATAGGACCAGTTACAGGAGGGGGAATATTGTAGTTTATTATAAGATTGTGAACTTTTGTGTTGCACCGCAGGCCAGCCCGTATCATACACCCACATAATCGTTTGTGTCATGTCTAGGGTTATAACAGTCACGGTGTGGCCATTTTAGTTGTGCCTGCCAGAAGGCAAACTAGTGCAATTCTTTCTGGCATCTATTGCAGGGCGCCGTGCTGTGCAGCACAAGGGTCTCGGCCTGCGGGTTGAGTGTATGTAAATCCATTTTATGTTCCCAGAGGTTGGGGTTTGCGTTCAGTGTCATATTGCAGTAAAAAGCCTGTTTTGCAAAATCTGGTGTCAGAGTTGCTTTTCTCGTTCGTGACTTTGCTGTATCCTGGGGAGCCCACCCCGGTACACGGCTTACAAGGACAAAAATGCTACGGTGCAAATCTCTAATTTCGAGACGTGGTCCCCCTCGTCCCCGTGTCCATGCGCTCTGTCTGGTATTGCAGCTCAGCTTCCATACAGTGGAAGGGTCTGAGCTGCAGTACCACACACAGCCCATAGACTGGAGTGGCGTTGTTTTTGGATCGTTTACATCTACCGTAGCACATGGCATTGCTGTGGCAGTCATAACGGGCGCAAAAGCCAGGGTGCAATGGTAAGCAATAGAAGACACCCGATATTAAACTAGAAGTCCCTTTTAAAGAGCATCTGTCAGCAGGATTAACCCTATTAAACCATGCATAGTGCCTGCTAGGGTTGATCCTGCAGAGTAAACTGACACTTTTTAATGTATTTGTGTGGTGCCGTTTATTTATACACAAATTAGCATATTTATTGGATAGTGGAAACCATGGCGTAGGTGCAAGATTACAGGGCCCAGCATCTCTGTCAACCAAGTGAAATGGGGGAGTGTCAGGAGGTATAGGGCGGTGACGATTTCGTGCTCCGAAGGGCTCGGGCACACCCCTTGGTGCACCAATTAGCTAATTTGCATCTAAATAAAACGGCTACATTTTAGTAAATACATAAAAAGGTATCATTTCACTCAGCAGCATCTACCCTACCATTCAGTATGCCTGGTTTAATAGGGTTGATCCTGCTGACCGATGCTCTTTAAAAATGGTATTGGATTTTTAAGGGGTGAAAAATCTTTGCCATGTTGTATCAATCATCGGTATCCTTCTTTATAAGACTCCAGCTGTTAATTAGTTGTTGTTTTTTTGGTCTTCAGGCTGTGAATATTCTCCGATGGATCACTTCCAGGCGCCGACGAATATTATAATTGCTGATTCCCAAGAAGATGAGCAGGAGCCACCAGCAGAGGTTCTTAATTATGTATTGCTGATTTCCAGGAGGAACTTAAAGGGGTATTCTCCCCCATCCACAGGATAGGGGAGAACTATTAGATCGGTTCCACTGAGCACAAGAATGGGGGCCCGTACCCCATGGAGCCCCAGAAATGAACGGAGTGGCTGGTCCAGCATGCGCATGGCGTCTGGAGAACACTGACTGATCACTTGCTGTCTAACATGCCCTCCCCTTGACAGCAGCCATCGTCACCAGATAATCAGTGTTATTCACGTCACCCGTCAGCAGTGATCGGTGTAGTTAATTGTTAGGTGTGACACTGCGAGACTAAGGGATTTTTGTAAACTGTGACTAAAGCAGCTTCTGCTACAACTTTAGCCACAACAATGGTAATGGGAATAATACACAAGGTAATCTTTCTTGTGGAATCCGATCAGTGACGGTTCAACACGCCGCACCCCCGCGATCCGCTGTTCCCTGCATCCTCCGCCACTGGAAATAGCTCTGTGAATGGAACAGGAAGCACAGCTCCGTTCAAAGTATAGTGGTCATGCCGAGTACTGCAGCTCACCTCTCTTTGAAGTGAATGGGAGCTGAGCTGCAGTAACCCAGCACGGCCACTGCAGTTTGAACGGAGCTGTGCTTCCTGTTCCATTCACAGAGCTAGTTCCACTGCCAGCGTCTGCAGGGAACAGCTGATCGGTGAGGGTTCGGAACGTCGGAGCCTCGGATATTAATAACCTATCCTGAGAATAGGTTATCAATATCAGGAGCCTGAAAACCCTTTTTAATGATCGTAGGGGTCTAACATATGGGATCTTCACCCGTCCAGAAAATGAAGGGGCTACAGCTCTGATTCAGTGCTGCAGCTCCTCCCTCGCTGTTTTTCCCTACACAGCAGCATCCCGACCGCCCCGCTGTGCATGGAACCATAGCCAAGCCACTGACTTGAATGGAGATGTTGCAGTACTATTGTATAGCGGGTGGCTTGGGCATCGCTGTATAGGAAAGGACTGCGAAGGGATTTAATTGCTTACGCAGGGCTGTGGCCCTTTTATTCTTGGGATCGACAGCAGTATCATAAATTGGACCCCCACCAATCATAAAGTGATGGCATATCCTAGCAATATACCATCACTTCACGAGATGGGCATACCTCTCTATCATACTAATAACTAGGCACTAACGATGCGTCTCCTGTATGTTTCCTCTAGATATACCTGAGTGTGTTATGGCAGTCCGGCCATCTCGCGGCTGCGTATTATAACTCTGCTGACTGCTCCATTCACTTTATGCCGGATACTCCAGAGACAGAACAGCTCCGTCTGCTTAATAGAGGTCGGTGGCACAGTGACGGGATCTTATTATTGACTACATGCCTATAGCCTTTTCTTCATTTACTCTTCCAGGACTTACATACTGATTGCTCAGCACAGGTCATCCATAGCAGAACAGTAGGGGTCCGACTCCCTGCACCCATGCCATTCAGCTGTTAGAAGGGGCTGCAGCACCAGGGTGAGCCTCTTCATAGTATACCAAGCATAGCGCCTTACATTGTATAGTGGCTGGGCTTGGTATTGCAGCTCAATCCAATTCACTTGAGGCCACGTGACCAGCGGATGTGACGTCTCGGGACGAGGAAGAGGCTTCAGCGCTCTGCAGCTCCTTCCCACAGCTGAATGGCGGGGGTGCTGGAAGTCGGCCCCTACTGGCATGATACTGATGACGTACCCTGAGGGTAGGTCATCAGTATATACGGTAAGTCCCAGAAAACCCCTTTCATTCATAAATATGTATAGGGAATATATTGGTGAGTGGCTTATATTACATCTTTACAGACATATTAGTCGGAGACCAATGTCAGAATAAACAGAGCACTGTAAAGAAATTATTTAGCTCAGGATTTTGGATCTACCTACAACATGGAAAAAAAAAACAACAAAAAAAAACCGTCTGCTTCTGTTCAGTTCTACACATTTCATCCTCTGAATTGTTTACATTTATTAAAAATCATATTTGGTTAAATTGTTGAAAATGTAACCAGTTGTATAAAAAATGTTCCCCCGACCCAGCCAGTAAATAATACAAGACTGTACCGTATACTGACCCAATTCATCGCCCGCCGGGGGAGGAAGAAATGGGTATTCATTCTTTTATTTTATTTTTTATAGCTATCGCAGTTTTTTTTTAAATAATCCCTTTTAAGGTCATGTTCATACAACGCAGACTGACTTGATTAATATGCAGAAAATTAAAATAATCTGCATTGTGTGCACTAAGGGTACTTTCACACTTGCGTTGTTTGATTCCGGCAGACAGTTCAGTTGCCTGATCAGAAAAACTGTATGCAAACGCATGTCATTTGCAGACTGATCAGGATCCTGATCAGTCTGACAAATGCATTACAATACCGGATCCTTTTTTCCGGTGTCATCCGGAAAAAACGGATCCGGTATGTATTATTTTTCAAATTTTTAAAGGTCTTACCGGAACACTTGATACCGGCATTCAGGCAAGTATTCCGGAATTTTGGCCGGAGAAAATACTGCAGCATGCTGCGGTATTTTCTCTGTCCAAATACCGTAAAAGTGACGGAACTGAAGACATCCTGATGCATACTGAACAGATTGCACTCCATTCAGAATGCATTGGGATAAAACTGATCAGTTTGTTTCCGGTATAGAGCCCCTGTAACGGAACTCAATACCAGAAAACTTTAACGCTAGTGTGAAAGTACCCTAAGGCCTAATTAGGGGCAGATTGAGAACTTAAAGTGGCCCTGAAAAAAAAAACGAAAAGCGTCCCCAAATTTTCAGAAGGCGGGCCAACACAAATAGGCAGGGCCAGCAGAAGTAGGCGAAGCCTACAATACCGCAACGTGCAGCAGAAAATACTGCCCTAGCAGAACCAAATATCACACTGCCACCAGTCAGGGGCATAAGTTACTGATGCTCCTAAATTAATCGATGCTGAGAGCATCGGATCATTAAGTACCCGGCCGGCAGCCACGAGGAGGGCTCGCCGGGAAATTTCCCTGTAGAGTGCAATATTTCTATATAATTAGACGCGCTTGTTTACGCATTGCTTCTAGTAATGGGTTGACTAATCTTCATTATCACAGTCTAATATCTTCTGCGTCTTCCTTTTCCTTCCCCAGTGATTTCTGATCTGCAGCCAAGATGCATCGTGACCAGTGCGAAGCAAGACCAGAATCTTACTGACTTCCTCCAGATGCTGAGTAATCTCAATCCCTTACCAAACTTGCTTCTTACCACATATTTTCTCATTCCTTTTATTTCTCAAAAACTTGCCTGACAGTACAATTTCTTCCCCAAAACAGCGCCCCCCCCCCCTTGTCCATTGGTTAAGTCTGGCCCTTAGCCACTTATACGGTGTTACTACCAGGCACTGCCTAAGGGATCCGCAATATACGGCCCCGGCCGTTTTTTCACCGCATTACGGATGCAGACCCATTCACTTGAATGGGTCCGCAATCCGGAAGGTGCGGTGCCGAACGGAGGCACGGAACCCCACGGAAGCACTACGGACTGCTTCCGTGGGGTTTCTCTCCGTGCCTCCGCACTGCAAAAAATAGAACATGTGCGACAGGCGCCTCCCCCTGGGGCCCTCTGTAACGTGACCAAGGTGTAGGAATGCCGAGTGGTATAGTGCGGTCTAAAATGAGCTTTTTGTGTGTCACGGTGCTCCTACCTGTATATGGCTGGAACCCAGGTGTTGGCTCCGAAGCAATAAGTAGGGGAAATAATTAAGGGAACTGAAAGAAAGTCAGTCCGGACAGGAGCGCAGCGGTGGGGGAGGACGTCCATGAAGGGGCTTGGCAGTGCAGGACTGGTGAGGAAAGGGTCAATTGTGAGTGGGGGCGGGAGCGGAGGTGAGGCGCTAGTTGCTAGGGCGGCGGGGGGCGTGGCCAGAGGCGAGACTGAGGAAGAAGGCGGAAGTAAGAGCAGTGTGGCCAGGAGACTGAATCGGACGGACTGCAGCATGTCGGCGCCTGTGATGACGGTGGAGGAGATGCTGGAGAGGCTGAGGAGAGAAGCGGAGGTGCGGGGGCCTGGCTGGCTGCAGGAGCAGGTTGGTGCGTTTATAGTTTCACCTGCTCCTGTGGCTACCCCTAATGTTCGGGCTGCCCGGCCGCGGCGGAGTATTCCACCGGCACGCCTAAGCCCTGAAGTCACCCCCCGGGCCCGGCGCCGAGTAGGGAGCCCCCCTGTGGACCCTCGGCGGCGGAGAGCGGCCGCTCAGCCTTCTGCGAGCCGCTCTCGCCACGGGAGGAATCCCGATACGCGGCGGGGCCCTGTGAGGAGTGGGACGCCCCTTCCCCCGCTCCCTGCGGCTGTGCAGCTGGATTCGGGACCAGGAACGGTGGACCGGCCCAGTCCCTCCTTCAGCGGGCGGTCCACTCGGCTGTGTGATGATGTCCGGGTTCCTCGGACTGCACTGGTGGAGGACGAATACCAGCGCAGGTCCAGAGAAGATTTGAGCAGTGTGGAAGAAGGTCCCCTTGCAGTGGTGGAGGCCGCGGTCTCATCCCGGTGTCCGGCCAGTGTGGTGCAGAGGGTCGTGCAAGTGGTCCAGGAGGAGCAGCCGTCGACGTCCAGGAGCTATGATGGTGCAGTGTCCGTGCGGCAGGAGTCAGGATCTACGGCAGCGGGAGTCACAGCGCCCGTGGTGCCTGGTGAGATTGCTTGGGGGTCCATGTTAGCGCAGGGTCTCTAGGTTGGTGGGGGGGGGACCATGGGGGATTTTAGTAAGGGTTTGGGGCTGTTGTTGGGGGGTTTGGCGGGATGGTTGTCAGGTATGGGAGCTGGCGGGGGGTCTCCGTTGCCTGGGTGGGGAGTGGTGACGGGGTCAGGGGCTGGTGCGCAAGGGGTTGCGGCGGGGTTGGGGCCGGTGTCGGTGGAGATGCAGGCTGGTGGAGAAGGGGAGGGGCAGAGGTTAGATGATAGGGCTCGCGGTGAGGTGTATGTGTGCTTTGAGGGGCCGCTGGGGGCTCATTTGAAGCAGGAGGTGAGGGAGAAGATCTGGAAGGGTGAGTACGTGGAGATATTCTCGCTGCTCCCATTAGAAAGGTTTAATCTGGATAGGGGTAAGAAGGATGAGGGAAAAAAGGAGGAGGAGGAGAAGCGGCGGCACCGTTTGATCCCACGTACCTTTGCTATTTGGCTTCAGGCGTTTGCCATATTAGCAAGTGTCATTGGAAAAGGTCTCCGGAATGTTGTTTGGCGCTTTTTTGCTACCAGGACGCTATTGGGGAGGCTTATAGGGTTTATGGTGGGGCGGGTTGGCTCAGGTATGATGAGCAGTTCCGGCAGCGTAAGGCGGTGAGGCCTGATATTCGGTGGGATCATAAGGATATTGGGTTGTGGTTGAGGGTGACGGCGCCTCCTAGAGCTGGGCAGTCCTTTCGGGGGGATTCCGGGGGATCATCCCCGGGGGCGTTGGCAGCGGCAAAAGGGTTGTGTTTCCTTTTCAATGAAGGAAATTGCAGATTTGGGGCCAAGTGCAAATTTAAGCACGAGTGCACGGGGTGTGGGGGAGCTCATGGAGCTAACCGTTGTTTCAAATGGGGAAGGAATAGGGGGGGTGATGGTTCTGGAAAAGGGACGGACGCCGGTGTGGGTGGAAGAGATGCAGGGGTTTCTAGATAGATACCCGGATCGGGTTGCGGCTGGTTTGTTGGGGGATGGTTTTAGGTTTGGTTTTCGGATTCCATCGGTTGTTACGGCGGGGCCTATGGTTCCTAAGAATCTTAGGTCTGCGCTTGTTCACGCGGAGGTAGTGACGGAGAAGTTGAGGAAGGAAGTGGAGTTGGGGCGGATGGCGGGTCCATTCAGGGAACCGCCGATTGGGGAGTTGAGGGTGTCTCCGCTGGGGGTGGTGCCGAAGAAAGAGCCGAACAAGTTTCGGCTCATTCATCACTTGTCTTACCCAAAAGGTGCGTCGGTCAATGATGGGATAGATCCTGAACTGTGTTCGGTGGTCTACACTTCATTTGATGCGGCTGTAAAATGGGTGAGGCGGTTGGGGCAGGGGGCGTTGATGGCTAAGGTTGATGTGGAGGCGGCGTTTCGCTTGCTTCCGGTGCACGTAGAGAGCATGGGTTTGTTGGGATGTTTTTGGGATGGGGAATATTTTGTGGATAGGTGCTTGCCGATGGGCTGCTCTCTTTCGTGTGCATATTTTGAGACCTTTAGCTCATTTCTGGAATGGGTAGTGGTGGAAGTTTCAGGTTGTTCATCCATTATCCATTATTTAGACGATTTTTTATGTTTAGGGCCGGCGAATTCACGGGTTTGTTCTTTGTTGCTGCATACAGTGCAGTCGGTTTTTGCGCACTTTGGGGTACCGTTGGCGCAGGAGAAGACGTTGGGTCCGGTGACGGAATTGTGTTTTTTGGGGATTGTTATAGATACGGAACTGATGGAGTGTAGGCTTCCCCAGGATAAGTTGGTGGATTTGCGTCAGGAGATTGATAGGGCCATTGGGAGGGAGAAGATTAGGTTGCGGGAGTTGCAGTCATTGTTAGGTAAATTGAATTTTGCGTGTCAAATTATGCCTATGGGTAGAATTTTTTGTAGAAGATTGGCCGCGGCTATGGCGGGGGTATCGGCGCCGTATCATTTTATCAGGTTACGAAAGGAGTTAAAAGGGGATTTGAGGGTATGGGCGGAGTTTTTGGGTCAGTACAATGGCAGGTCTTTGGTGATGGCGGAGTTGTGCGATAGTGTGGATTTTGAGTTATATACGGACGCGTCGGGGGGGTGGGTTTTGGGGCTTATTGCCAGGGACAATGGTGTGCGGGCGTGTGGCCAGAGTCGTGGGTAAGTCGTGGGTGGGTAAAAAACATGGCCTTGTTAGAACTCTTTCCCATTGTAATGGCGGTGGTGTTGTGGGGCGAGAAGTTGGAAAACAGGAAGGTGCGCTTTCATTGTGACAATTTGGGGGTGGTTCAGGCTATCAACAGTTTGTCCACATCTTCCCCGCCGGTGGTTAGGCTGTTACAGTTTTTGGTATTGTGATGTTTGTCGATTAACGTGTGGTTGGTGGCGGAACATGTGGCTGGAGTGGCTAATTCAGTGGCGGATTCTCTTTCTCGTTTACAGTGGGAGCGGTTCCGGCTTCTTGCGCCAGAAGCGGAGGTCGCGGGTCTGGAGTGTCCGCCGTGGCTGTGGGCGATCCTGGAGGAGAAGTGATGGGGTTGTTGAGGGATTCGTTGAGCCCGGGTACTTGGAGGGAGTATGGTAAGGCGTGGACGACCTGGGAGGCGTGGAATGGGACTTGGGGTGCTGGTGGAGTGGATGGTGAGGTGCGGTTGTTGATGTTGTTGGGGCAGTTGAAGAGCGAGGGGTGGTCGGTGTCAAAGGTGAATCATCTTATTTCAGGTATAGCGTTTGGATTTAAGTGGCGGGGGTTACCTGATTTGACTAAGAGTTTTTTGGTGCGGCAGGTTTTGAAGGGTTGGCGTAGGCGTGCAGGGAGGGTGCCGGACTGTCGGAGGCCGGTGTCTTTTGAGTTGTTGGTGCAAATGGGTGATAAGTTGAGTGGTGTTTGTAGTTCAGGGTGGGAGCTGGGGCTGTTTAAGGCTGCGTTTGCTTTGGCGTTTTTCGGGGCTTTCCGCTTGGGGGAGTTGGTTTGTGACAGTGTTAGGAGAGCGGGGGGGGGGGCTTAGGAGTGAGGATATTTAGTTGGTGGGGGATAGGTTGCATGTCCGGATTTGCAGGTCAAAGACGGATCAGGAGGGTAGGGGGCAGCGTTTTACGTTGTTTTCGGTGCCGGGGTGTAGTATGTGCCCGGTGATGTGTGCGGGAGCGTATGGTGCGGGTCTGCAGAGTAACGAGGTCCCGTTTTTGAGGCATGAGGACGGTTCCTTTTTGTCTAGGTTTCAGTTTCTGGCGGTCTTTAAAAAATGTTTAAAGGTTTTGGGGGTGCCGGTCAAGGACTATTCTGGGCATTCATTCAGAATTGGTGCAGCAACTGAGGCAGCCAGGTTGGGCGCCAGTGAGGAGGTGATTAGGAGGATTGGGCGTTGGGAGTCGGTACGTTTTAAATCATATGTGCGGCCTGCATTGTTGTAGAGTACGGGTGTAGGTAGGTGATGTTGATTTCTCGTACTTTTTTCCATTGGGGGACACAGACCATGGGTATAGCTTAGAGATATTAGTAGGAGGGACACTATGCAAATGAAAGAGCTCCTCCTCCTCGGGCTATACCCCCCGACTCCACCAGGAGGAACTCAGTCTTTGCTTAGTGTCTGGTGAAGGAGGTTGACACTTTCATTCGTCTCCCTTTTGTTATTTTTCTTCCAGCTTGGGACGCAGGTCGGCATTGCGCCTTCCTGGTCCCCCATGGAGTGCCCGCCGCCGTTTGTTGGACGTTGCCAGGCTGCCTCCATTATCCCCCCAAGAAGGCAAGTGGATCCGGGCTCGACCTGTCAGCTCCGGCATCCCACCAGCTCCTGGGTCACCTGCTGCCACCTTCCTCCAGAGCACTGCACTCCTGAGCAAGGAGTCAGATGTCTGAAGAGGTGCATCCCTGCTGGTCCTGGAGTCGAGGGAGAAGATCTGCAGGAGCAGATAAGTATGAAGCTGCAAGGCAGCCATGTCCTCTGTGTCTCCCCCCTCCCTCCCTCCCTCCCTCTCTGCTCTGAGACGAATGGGGATCTAGGTGGCATTGTTGTTCTGTCTGGGGCGCAAGGGTCATGGAGGCACTTAACTGGGCAGGCGTCTCTGGATGTCCCTGCTCCTTCTCTGCCGGCATATCATGTCTCTGAGCACTTCGCCCTCCGGTCTCCGCTTCTCTGGGCTTGCCATCCCCCTTGCTGGGGACGCCTTACTTTAGTTTTTTCCACGCTGAGCGGCGCCGGGGGCCATTTTCTTTCCAAAAACCCCCCCTCCGGTCACTGCGGAGCCTGCGGCCCCCGCTTGTGCATCTGCCATGTCCAGCGCGGCCGCTGATTTGGCCCTGTTCGCCAAGGCAGCCATGTCTTTCATAGAACGTATGTCCGTTTCCAATCCTGCGGCGCCAACCACTCCGTCCCCTCACAGTGGTTCCTGCAGAGGACGCCTGACTACTAAGAGGCAGCGTGAGCGACAGCATCCCTCCTCGGATGACTCTGCTTCTCACCCTCGGCTAGAAGCTTGCTCAGACTCCTCTCCCCCCCCCCCCTTAGGGATCGCAGGTCTGAAAGGGAATTGTCCGGCTCGGACGAGGTCACGGAGCGGGACCTTCCGCCAAAGCTCTCCACCATGGTGGCTGATCTAGTAGCGGCTGTCCGTGACACCTTTAATCTCCAAGGGGATTCTCCTCCTTCCACTAGGAGGGAGTTCGCCCTTTTTCCTCCCAAAAAACCGGAGGCTGCTGTCTTTCCGGTCCATGAGGAATTTTGCGCTGTCATAGCCAGGGCATGGACCCGTCCTAATCAGAAGCTTTCCGCCACAAAACGCATGGATACTCTCTATCCTTTCCCGGCGGACAGCGTGGAGAAGTGGTCTTCTCCCCCTAGGGTGGACCCCCCGGTAGCCAGGTTGGCCAAAAACACGGCCCTCCCTGTCCTGGACGGCTCCTCTCTGCAGGACGCTGTGGACAGGCGCCTAGATTCTCTGGCTAAATCCATATTCGCACTGGCGGGCACGTCCCTGCGACCTGCCTTTGTCTCGGCATGGGTGGCCAGAGCTCTCTCAATGTGGCTGCAGCGCCATCACCAGGACCTGGCGGACCAAGGTGCGTCGGCGGACACGCTGGATTTGATTCTCCAGATGTCTCAGGCCTCCAAATTCCTCTGTGAGGCTTCCATGGACATTGGTCCCTTTTTTGCCCGCGTTTCGGCCCTCTCGGTCATTCAACGCAGGGAGGTCTGGTTGAAGGTATGGGATGCTGACGCTTCCTCCAAGCGTTCCCTTGCATACCTCCCCTTTGAGGGTTCCAGACTTTTTGGGGCTCAACGGGATGAGTTCATCTCTGCCGCTACTAGGGGCAAAAGCACTCACCTTCCCCAGGCTAGGGCTAAGCACCCTTTCGGGCGAGGACTTCCGGTTCTCGGTACCAGTCCTTTCGCCGCTTCTCTGCGAACAAGTCGTCGCCTGCTTCCTCTGCAGGAGGGTCACAGGACTCCCGCAAGCAGCCCTCTTTCAAACCCCAGCCTACCTGGCGCCCGAGGACACAGTCGACGCGCCCTTCCGCTCCCAAGCAATCTTCTGCATAAAGTGGCGCCCCCACCCCTCGTGGTGGGGGGCCGCCTGCTTTCTTATCAGCAGATTTGGACTCATGTTCAGGACGCATGGGCTCTAGAGATTGTAACGTCTGGTTACAAGATAGAGTTCGCGTCCAGACCACCGGAACGTTTTTTCTCCCTCCGCTCCGTTATTATTTATTTTCTTCCAGGGGAGTTTCTCGCGTCCTTGGACATCCATGGCGCTTATCTGCATGTTCCGATCGCAGAATCTCACCAACGATTCCTGCGCTTCGCCATTGGGGCTCGTCACTCTCAGTTTTGTCGCCCTTCCTTTCGGGTTGGCAACCGCCCCTCGGGTCTTTACCAAGATCCTGGCACCTATCATGGCGCTTCTTCGTACCAGGGGCATTCCTTTGCTGCCCTATCTGGACGATATCCTGATAAAAGCCCCCTCGCTTCCGCAGGCCGAGGACAGCGTCCGGATCACTGTTCAGACTCTGGAACAGTTCGGCTGGATAATCAATTTTCCAAAGTCCTCTCTGCTCCCATCCCAGAAGCTCCCCTTCCTGGGAATGGTTTTTGGACACCTTGTCCGCCAGAGTGTTCGTGTTTCTCTCTCTCTCTCTCTCTCTTTCTCTCTTTCTCTCTTTCTCTCTCTTTCTCTCTCTTTCTCTCTTTCTCTCTCTTTCTCTCTCTTTCTCTCTCTTTCTCTCTCTCTCTTTCTCTCTTTCTCTCTCTCTCTCTCTCTCTCTCTCTCCCCCTCCCATTGGACCCCTCTCCTTGCGGGCCTCCCAGTGAGGATTCAATCAGACAATGCCATGGCCTACATCAACCATCAGGGCGGGACCCGCAGCCGGATGGTGATGCAGGAGGGGACGAGAATTCTGACGTGGGCGGAGACGCACGTTCAAGCGCTGTCAGCAGTTTACATTCCAGGAGTGGACAACTGGACAGCGGACTTTCTAAGCCGCAACAAGGTGGATCCAGGCGAGTGGTCTCTGCATCCAGAAGTCTTCGAAGAAATCTGCCACAGATGGGGCCGTCCGGATGTGGACTTAATGGCGTCCAGGTTCAACAACAAGCTCCCAGTGTCCTGGCTCGCGCCCGAGATCCGAAGGCGTACGGATGGACGTGCAGGTGTCTCCGTGGCAGCACTTCAGCCTCCCCTATTTTTTCCTCTCCTACCAAAGGTTCTACGCAAGATCGAGGCGGAAGTGATCCCGACCGTTCTCATCGCCCCAGGGTGGCCTCGCCGCGCGTGGTTTTCGGACGTGGCTCGGATGCTGGCGGACGCCCCATGGCCTCTACCCGACAGACAGGACCTACTGTCTCAGGGCCCGCTCTTCCACCAGAATTTACGGTCTTTTCGTTTAACGGCGTGGCTGTTGAAACCGCCATCCTGAAGAAGAGGGGGTTCTCGGATTCAGTGATTAGGACCACGATCAGAGCGAGGAAGTCTTCTTCCTCCCGGATTTACTATCGTACCTGGAAGGCCTTCCTGTCCTTTTGTGAGAGTTCGGGGTTCCCTCCCCTTCGCTTTTACATCCCGATGGTACTGTCTTTTCTTCAGTCTGGCCTTGAGCAGGGACTGTCGCTTAGTTCCCTGTAAGGTCAGGTTTTGGCGCTGGCCGTCTTTTTTTGCAGAGGTCCCTTGCTCTTATGGGTCCTGTGAAGACCTTTCTTCAGGGGGTGGCACATTCGGTTTCCCCGTATGTTCCCCCTTTGTCTCCTTGGGATCTCAATTTGGTCCTGCGTGCTCTGCAGTCGGCCCCCTTCGAGCCTTTGAGGGAGGTCTCTCAGACTGTTCTCACCTGGAAAGTGGTCTTCCTTGTGGCCATAACTTCTAATACAGCTACATAGCGTAGTGATTAAAGTTCTGGGCTAATATGCAGAAGCTGTGAGTTCAAATCCCATCACAAGCTTTTAAATCAGACTGGTGTCGGAGCTGGCCGCTTTTTCCTGTCAGGAGCCTTTTCTGGTTTTCCACCAGGATAAGGTTGTATTCCGTCCGGTCCCCTCCTTTTTGCCCAAGGTGGTCTCTCCCTTCCACCTTAATGAGGATCTTGTCCTGCCTTCCTTTTGCCTTCTCCGGCTAACCCAAGGAACTGCATTCCCTGGATGTCGTACGGGCCCTGAAGGTGTATCTCGCGGCTACTGCTTCCGTCCGCCGTTCATGACGCTCTGGATCTGCTCGGCTATTTCCGCGGGTTATCGCGCTTGTGGTAGAGTTCCCCCGGCTAGGATTACAGCTCACTCCACTAGGGCGGTGGGGGGCTTCCTGGGCAAGACGCAATCGTGCCTCTGCGTCTCAGCTGTGTAAGGAGGCCACCTGGTCGTCCTTACATACCTTTACGAAGTTTATCAGTTGCATCACTGGCTTCGGCTGATGCGGTCTTTGGCCGCAGGGTTTTGCAGGCTGTGGTTCCTGTTTGACCGTTGGACGTTCCTCCTGGCGGTGCTGAGTTTTTTTCCCACCCCATGGACTGCTTTAGGACGTCCCATGGTCTGTGTCCCCCAATGGAAAAAAGTACGAGAAAAGGAGATTTTTGTGAAACTCACCTGTAAAATCTTTTTCTCGTCTTTTCCATTGGGGGACACAGCTCCCACCCATTCTGCCTGTTGCAGGAGGGGTCTTCAGTTCAGTTTCTGTTTATGGTTGGACCTTATGGCTTGGTCCGATGGTTTCCATAATTTTTTCTTGCTCCTTCTCCTACTGCTTGTGCAACGCCTGAGTTCCTCCTGGTGGAGTCGGGGGGTATAGCCCGAGGAGGAGGAGCTCTTTCATTTGCATAGTGTCCCTCCTACTAATATCTCTAAGGTATACCCATGGTCTGTGTCCCCCAATGGAAAAGACGAGAAAAAGATTTTACAGGTGAGTTTCACAAAAATCTCCTTTTTGTTCTTTTGTGTTCACAGGTCGAATGATGGCGGCGTTGGTGTGGATTTTAGGGCACTCCTATGTGTTCTGGGGTGCGATCAGAGCGGATGTGAGGCCGAGTGGGCGGCAGTTGGGTGTGAGTCCGGAGTTGGCTACGGTCAGGTGGTTGGGCGTCAGAGGTATGTTGTGGGGCGGAGTGTTGCGGGAGGTGCATCATTTCGTGCGGTTGGATCGTCCTCCTGATGTGTTGGTTTTGCATGTGGGGGGGAATGATTTAGGAAAGCGTCCGTTTAGGGAATTGGTTCGGGATGTCAAGTTTGACTTACTTAGGATTTGGGCGTTGTTTCCGGGGGTGATCATTGTCTGGTCTGACATTGTGCCGCGGAAGGCGTGGAGGGGTGCGAGGTCAGTGGAGATCCTTAATAAGGCTCGGATAAAAGTGAATAGAGCGGTGGGCCGGTTTATGGCGAGGAATGGTGGTGTGGTGGTGCGGCATGAGGTGTTGGAGAAGGGTGAGGGTGCGTTTTGGAGGACGGATGGGGTGCACCTGAATGCGGTAGGTACGGATTTGTGGGCTCTGGGGCTCCAGAGTGGAGTGGAGGTAGCTTTGCGTATGTGGAGGGACACGCAGGGTTGAGGTAGTCAAGCTGCGCGTTCTTGGAGGCGGGGGAGGTCCTTGAAGTGGAGGAATATGGTGGTACCTGAGGATGGGAGGGCCCCGCGGGAGGGGCTGGACTCTCATTGAGGAGCTGGTAGGAACTAATTACGCGTCCATCAGTTGCTGCCTCCGAGCTGGGTTCAACGGCTGGGGGCAAGATGGTGACGCAGGTTTTCCAGTGTTTATAAAGTTATTGGGGCTTCTAGGACCTCCCTCGTCATGGGTTAACTTATGTTATATTTATGTTGTATTTATTTAATAAACGGCTGCTGTGGCCGATTAAATCCAAGCAGTGGTGTGGCGTGTTTATTTATATGGGTTAGGGTGAGGGGTGGGGGCTAAGGGATGGGTAGGTTTATAGGACTGAACGAATAGCCAATGCCTTCTTCAAGTCAGTCCGGACAGGAGCGCAGCGGTGGGGGAGGACGTCCATGAAGGGGCTTGGCAGTGCATGACTGGTGAGGAAAGGGTCAATTGTGAGTGGGGGCGGGAGCGGAGGTGAGGCGCGAGTTGCTAGGGCGGCGGGGGGCGTGGCCAGAGGCGAGACTGAGGAAGAAGGCGGAAGTAAGAGCAGTGTGGCCAGGAGACTGAATCGCCCACCCGCCCGACCCTATTGGAAGTGAAAGTTGTGAGGATTGGTGTTGTTATATGTCGCGGCAGTCGTGGAGGCGGGGGAGGTCCTTGAAGGGGAGGAATATGGTGGTACCTGAGGATGGGAGGGCCCCGCGGGATGGGCTGGACTCTCATTGAGGAGCTGGTAGGAACTAATTACGCGTCCATCAGTTGCTGCCTCCGAGCTGGGTTCAACGGCTGGGGGCAAGATGGTGACACAGGTGTTCCAGTGTTTATAAAGTTATTGGGGCTTCTAGGACCTCCCTCGTCATGGGTTAACTTATGTTATATTTATGTTGTATTTATTTAATAAACGGCTGCTGTGGCCGATTAAATCCAAGCAGTGGTGTGGCGTGTTTATTTATATGGGTTAGGGTGAGGGGTGGGGGCTAAGGGATGGGTAGGTTTATAGGACTGAACGAATAGCCAATGCCTTCTTCAAGTCAGTCCGGACAGGAGCGCAGCGGTGGGGGAGGACGTCCATGAAGGGGCTTGGCAGTGCATGACTGGTGAGGAAAGGGTCAATTGTGAGTGGGGGCGGGAGCGGAGGTGAGGCGCGAGTTGCTAGGGCGGCGGGGGGCGTGGCCAGAGGCGAGACTGAGGAAGAAGGCGGAAGTAAGAGCAGTGTGGCCAGGAGACTGAATCGCCCACCCGCCCGACCCTATTGGAAGTGAAAGTTGTAAGGATTGGTGTTGTTATATGTCGCGGCAGTCGTGGAGGCGGGGGAGGTCCTTGAAGGGGAGGAATATGGTGGTACCTGAGGATGGGAGGGCCCCGCGGGATGGGCTGGACTCTCATTGAGGAGCTGGTAGGAACTAATTACGCGTCCATCAGTTGCTGCCTCCGAGCTGGGTTCAACGGCTGGGGGCAAGATGGTGACACAGGTGTTCCAGTGTTTATAAAGTTATTGGGGCTTCTAGGACCTCCCTCGTCATGGGTTAACTTATGTTATATTTATGTTGTATTTATTTAATAAACGGCTGCTGTGGCCGATTAAATCCAAGCAGTGGTGTGGCGTGTTTATTTATATGGGTTAGGGTGAGGGGTGGGGGCTAAGGGATGGGTAGGTTTATAGGACTGAACGAATAGCCAATGCCTTCTTCAAGTCAGTCCGGACAGGAGCGCAGCGGTGGGGGAGGACGTCCATGAAGGGGCTTGGCAGTGCATGACTGGTGAGGAAAGGGTCAATTGTGAGTGGGGGCGGGAGCGGAGGTGAGGCGCGAGTTGCTAGGGCGGCGGGGGGCGTGGCCAGAGGCGAGACTGAGGAAGAAGGCGGAAGTAAGAGCAGTGTGGCCAGGAGACTGAATCGCCCACCCGCCCGACCCTATTGGAAGTGAAAGTTGTGAGGATTGGTGTTGTTATATGTCGCGGCAGTCGTGGAGGCGGGGGAGGTCCTTGAAGGGGAGGAATATGGTGGTACCTGAGGATGGGAGGGCCCCGCGGGATGGGCTGGACTCTCATTGAGGAGCTGGTAGGAACTAATTACGCGTCCATCAGTTGCTGCCTCCGAGCTGGGTTCAACGGCTGGGGGCAAGATGGTGACACAGGTGTTCCAGTGTTTATAAAGTTATTGGGGCTTCTAGGACCTCCCTCGTCATGGGTTAACTTATGTTATATTTATGTTGTATTTATTTAATAAACGGCTGCTGTGGCCGATTAAATCCAAGCAGTGGTGTGGCGTGTTTATTTATATGGGTTAGGGTGAGGGGTGGGGGCTAAGGGATGGGTAGGTTTATAGGACTGAACGAATAGCCAATGCCTTCTTCAAGTCAGTCCGGACAGGAGCGCAGCGGTGGGGGAGGACGTCCATGAAGGGGCTTGGCAGTGCATGACTGGTGAGGAAAGGGTCAATTGTGAGTGGGGGCGGGAGCGGAGGTGAGGCGCGAGTTGCTAGGGCGGCGGGGGGCGTGGCCAGAGGCGAGACTGAGGAAGAAGGCGGAAGTAAGAGCAGTGTGGCCAGGAGACTGAATCGCCCACCCGCCCGACCCTATTGGAAGTGAAAGTTGTGAGGATTGGTGTTGTTATATGTCGCGGCAGTCGTGGAGGCGGGGGAGGTCCTTGAAGGGGAGGAATATGGTGGTACCTGAGGATGGGAGGGCCCCGCGGGATGGGCTGGACTCTCATTGAGGAGCTGGTAGGAACTAATTACGCGTCCATCAGTTGCTGCCTCCGAGCTGGGTTCAACGGCTGGGGGCAAGATGGTGACACAGGTGTTCCAGTGTTTATAAAGTTATTGGGGCTTCTAGGACCTCCCTCGTCATGGGTTAACTTATGTTATATTTATGTTGTATTTATTTAATAAACGGCTGCTGTGGCTGATTAAATCCAAGCAGTGGTGTGGCGTGTTTATTTATATGGGTTAGGGTGAGGGGTGGGGGCTAAGGGATGGGTAGGTTTATAGGACTGAACGAATAGCCAATGCCTTCTTCAAGATCCAGTCCAGACCTTGTATGTAGTTGAACAGCAGCTTAACTTTGCATAAACGTTCTCCAAAACGGTTTACAGACATTGTCTTGGTCCCAGCAGGCTTTAGCATTAAAACTGGCAGGCAAACTCGTCTCGTCTACATCTGTTTCTCTCTGGCTCTGCTGTACTGACAGGCTGGCTGTATAACTTAACTTCTTCTGTATGCTGCACTTCTCTCTTTATAGTCTGGTCTGTCTCTTAATTTATGCCAGTAAACTATGCTCCTGGCTTCTGAGGCTTTAAGCTTTGGCCTCCATGACCAGCAGAGCTGAGGGTGTTCTGGCTGGCTTGGGCACATCCAGCAGAGATATCTTCCTAGCAGGGGATAAGCTAGACTGACTAGATCTGGTCCCCGCCCTTCCTGCAGGAAGTAGGACCCGCCCACTCCTCTCCGGGGCGGGGAGGGGGGGGGTAGAATGAAATGGAAAGCTCCATTCTATGTGACTGTAGCTCTGCCATATTTGCTGCCACCTGCTGGTGGACCAGGCACATTACATGTTAACAGTTGCAAACAATAGAAATGCACAGTGTATAGGACCTGGAATAAAATGCATAGATGACATTATATTAGCCCATTAAAGACAGTAGCGGAGTGAAGAAGTGGTAATGCCACTCTGGGGCGTTACACATGTTCTATTTTTTTGCGGTGCGGACGGATCACGGACCCATTCAAATTGAATGGGTCTGGATCCGTCTGCGGAATCCACACGAATGTTGCCCGTGCACTGGGGACTGCAAAATGCGGAATGGAATTGCGGATGTGTGAATGGAGCCTAATGTGTATGGCCACCTTTACAGTGTGAGTCTCTCATCTGCCTTTCTGAACTGGTTTCCAATATACTTTCTCCTCATCACGTGTGGACATTACTGCTTTGTTATCCTAATCTAGACCCGGCTCCAGATGGTGCAGCTGATGGAAGATTCAAAGCTGAGATCTGTCTGTTTCCACGAGTGGACTTTGGTAATCTTCTTAGAATTCTATGTATCCCCTGTCCGGAAAAGAGCGGTGGAGCAAAATCCGAATGGATTCTGACCAATCCCAATGACTTTAAAGAGGTTTTTCAGGCTTTCTACAGTTTTTAAAGATCTGCTCATATAGTCGCTTACCTCATGCTTTTATTTTCCATTTGGACTCTCCTGACCCGTTTTCCCCATGTAAACCACTCGCTTTGGTTTGTTTCCATCCTGTAGGTTGCACTTCCTGTTGCCGTATCCAACCAAACCCATGATGCACTTCTCCTATCTCTGCCACACCTCCTGCACCTCCCCTAACAACGCCCTGCTAGTTTATTGCTCCTCCCACCCAGCTAGTTACAAAGACACTCCCTTATCACTGCCCCACCCATCAACATGACATCACAGGATGTAAGAGAGAGCTGCATGGACATGGTCATGTGACCACAGCCCAGAACGGAAAACAGGGGCAATAAAGGTGCTGGAAATACATGGCAAAATGACAGCGACCTTCATACATGGTTATTTTATAGGATGTTGATGCAATCCGGAAAATACCTTCATTGGGTTTATTACAACAAGAATATTGCAGGAGATTGTGTTAGCGGACGTTTACATGTAGAATCATTTTGCAAGAACATTAGGCACATATAGGATTTTTCTCATCTAACCGCGCAACAATGATTTTGCTACTGAGAAAATAACATGCGATTTAGGCCTCCTGCACACGACCGTTGTGTGTTTTGCGGTCCGCAAACCGCGGATCCGCAAAACACGAATGGCGTCCGTGTGCGTTCTGCAATTTGTGGAATGGCACAGACAGCCATTATTATAACTGTCTATTCTTGTCCGCAAAACGCTGACAAGAATAGGACAGGTAATATATTTTTTGCGGACCACGGAACGGAGCAACGGATGTGGACAGCACACCGAATGCTGTCCGCATCTTTTGCGGCCCCATTGAAGTGAATGGGTCCGTATCCAAGCCGCCAAAACTGCGGCTCGGATGCGGACCAAAACAACGGCCGTGTGCATGAGGCCTTATACTAAAATGAGCGCGCTGATTCCAAATATGAACTTGGAATTTGCCTGACAAGTCTAGATTTTAACCCCTTAAGGACCCTGGGATTTTCCATTTTTGCGTTTTTGTTTTTCACTCCCCGCCTTCCCATAGTCCTAACTTTTTTATTTTTCCATTCACATAACCTTATGAGGGCTTATTTATTGCGGGACAAGTTGTACTTTCTAATGGCACCATTGGCATACCATGTAGTAGGAAGCGGGAAACAACTTTCAAATGGGGTAGGATTGGGAAAAAACACAATTCTGATAAAGGTTTTTATTTTATTTTTTTACACTGTACACTATTCGGTAAAATTGACCTGTTATCTTCATTCTCCAGATCAGTATGGTTACAACGATACCACACTTGTATAATTTTTCTTGCGTTTTGATACTGAAAAAAAAATATTTAAACCTTTGAGTAAAAAAAATAATGTTTTTTATAACCATATTCTGACCACTATAACTTTTTTTTTGTTATGTGTACGGGGCTGTGTGAGGGCTTTTTTTTTTTGCGGGACAATCTGTTCTTTTCAGTGATACCAATTTGAAGTGTGTGCGACTTTTTGATCACTTTTTATAAAAAAAATTATTGGGTAGTTGAAGTGACAAAAAAATGGCAAATTGTCTGTTTTAATTTTTTTTTCCCGTTACGCCATTTGCCATATGCCATTAATATTGTTATATTTTAATATTATGGGCATTTTCGCACGTGGCGATGCTCATGATGTTTATTTTTTTTTATTGTTTAAGTTTTTTTATTTTAAGGAAACGGGGGTGATTTCAACTTTTAGTTTTTACTGTATTTGTAAAAACTTTTTTTTACTTCTTTTTTTTTTTACTTTTTTTAAGTCACCTTGGGTGACAATAACTGGCAATCATTAGATTGCCTATTGTGTTCATTGATGTCTATATAGACACCATTGAACACTTCATTTAAACTATACCAAAACAATGCTGCCACCTAGTGGCCTGTATTGGTATAGTCATCTAATAGGCACCGAAGCCTGCTTGAGGCTTCAGCCTATTAGATCAATGTAACAGGTTCCCCGATCTCAGCCGAGGAATGCTGTTACCGGAGCGCATGTGCGCGACATTTGACTACGGCATCTGAAAGGGAAAATTTATGCGATCAGCCTTATGGCTGATCGTATACATGTGCCGCGGGTCTCTGCTATTTAAAATAGCAGAAACCCGGCAGCTATGGCGCCCGCTGCACGTGCGAGCGGGCGCCATGTTTGGGGACCGGACTTCCGCCGTACATGTACGGCGTAGGTCCTTAAAGGGTTAAGTTATACATGCAAAGCCTATTCAGTTTATAATATTAATGCATTATATTGGAGATATTCCAATGGACATGTCCAGACCTGTTCGGACGTGCGCAGGCTGATGCCAGCAGTAAGTACATAAGGCAAGCTGGACAGATTTTGATAAAGTGATCTGTTATAGCGCTATCAGTTTTAAAACTTAAGGTGGATAAACGCAAATGGTGGATAAACGCAAGAATCTGACAAAGCGAGTGCGTCTTGCAGCTTGGGATGCATTTGTGCTCGTAGTGCAGAACTTCCTTGGGAACAGACGAGCTGCAAACTCTGCTGAATTAGTAGACAACCTGCTTACAGCATATGAACAACTTGGCTGCCGAATGTCATTGAAAGTGCATTTCTTACATTCCCATCTTGACTTTTTCCCACCCAATTTGGGACACTTAAGTGACGAACATGGAGAGCGGTTCCATAAAGATATTTATCTGCAATGGAGAACAGGTATCAAGGCCACTGGAATCCCAACATGATGGCGGACTACTGCTGGTTTTTGCAACGGGAAAATATGACCGTTCACAAACGCAAAAGCAGATGCCTGAAGCACTTTTAACAGTACTGGGCCTCGCTCAAGTAAGACTTTTAAACTGAAAAACGAGACTTTTTGAAATGTTGTTATTCCACTACATTTTCATACACTGTTTACTACGCAAACTTTGATGTAGATCCGGTAATTGTTGGAGTAAAACTCGTTCTGTTCAAAATTATTCAATGCTTTCCAAGTGCTTAATTCATTTAGGCGTACTTATTCATAGCAAAAGTTTGTGACGTGTTACAACAATTCTGACTTCAGATTTGTAATCCGCACACTCGATTTAGTATAGGACAAATGGTTTTTGCCCAGTAGCAGACAAAATTTTTTTTTTTCTTGTTGCGTGGTGATTTTTATTGAAGCTTTTCAACTATAATCAATAAATCAATCAGAACATTAGATTTTTTTTACAAGCCTTTTTTGGGATCGTAGCCCATTGTTCTTTTTTGTCAAATACATACACATAAATTAAAGGTATGACACATTTAAGTTATAAAACAAAACAAAGATATATATATAAATCTATAACATAATATAACAAGGATTTTTCTCATTTTTATGCATGATGTATTACAACGGTATTCAGGAATGGCCTCCAGGAAGGAATGTGCCGCCTCATGTGGCAGCAATGGCTACATTTGTAAGCATTCAAGTGGAATTAAAGTCAAGGATATCATTTCCATTGTCATTGTTTGCAGCACCCAGCCCTAAGTTGACCCTTTTCTCCGGCATGATATGAATATTTTGCAGATCGGTATGTGAAGAAATGGATGGCATTATTGACCCTGATATAGTATTGTCTCTTTCCTCAGCGCTTCCCGTCTGTAAGCAGAGGGTCCTCTCAGGAAATTTCTCTTTTTTGCCATCGAACCTCACAGAGCCTGAGAAAATTCTGCACCTCTCCTCCATCATACCCTTTGACTGCCCTCTAATGGTAAGAGCTGAAATTACTGTTCCTTTTCTTTGGTTTTAATTGCCTTCTATCCCTTGTTTATAGACGTCTTTCATCTATCTCTTAGGGCATATTCACACACAGCAGATGTTTTGCAGCACATGCTGCGAATGCTCCATCTACTTGAATGGGGTTTGCAGAAATCTATCTGCCTTCTGCACAGGCCTGAGACACAAAAGCAATTTTTATGGCAGGTTTTTTAAGCCAAAGCCTGCAAATGTATATATAGATATATAAAGGACAGACTAACGCTTCTCCTTGGTTCTGCATCCGCTCCTCCGTTTGTCTTAAATAATCTGCCACAAAAACTGCATGTGTGATTCCAGCCTAAGGGCTCATGCACACGAACGTATTTTCTTTCCGTGTCCGACCCGTTTTTTTTTCAATGGGTCCGCAAAAAAAATGGAAGTTGCTCCGTGTGCATTCTGTAATGTCCCAGAGTGGCATTACCACTTCTGCACCCTGCTACTATCTCTAATGAGCTAACAAAACATCATCTTATGTATTTTGTTCAGGTCCTATACACTTTGCATTCCTATTTTGTTTGCAACTGTTATGTTCACATGTAATGAGCATGGTTCACCAGCAGGTGGCAGCAAACACAGCAGAGCTACAGTTAGGTAGACTGGAGCTTCCCATTCCATTCTAACCTCCCCCCTGGAGAGAAGTCGGCGAGTCCTACTTCCTGCAGTAAGGGTGGCGGGACCAGTGAGAGTTAGTCTAGCTTAAGCCCAGCTAAGGAAATGGAGTAAGGGCTCGTCTCCGCTGGACGTGCCCAAGCCAGCCAGAGCACCCTTAGCTCTGCTGGCCATGGAGGCTAAAGCTTGAAGCCTCAGGAGCCAGGAGGAAAGTTCCCTGGCCTAATCTAGAGACAGACTATACAAAGAGAAGTGCACCATACAAGAAGAAGCAAAGTCATACAGTCATTCTGTCAGTACAGCAGAACCAGAGGGAAACAGATGTAGCAGAGTCGAGTTTGCCTGCAAGTTTTAATGCTAAAGCCTGCTGGGACCAAGACAAAGTCTGCAAACCGTTTTAGAGAACGTTTATGCAAAGTAAAGCTGCTGTTCAACTACATGCAAGGTCTGGACTCAATCTTTCTTTCAAATCCCTCAATTATTCCCCCTATTTATTGCTTCGGAGCCAAAGCCTGGGGTCCAGCCATATCCAGGTAGGAGCACCGTGTCACATAAAAAGGCATGTTAGGCCGCACTATACCACTCGGCATTCCTACATCTGGGACGCGTTTATATATAGGGCCTTAGGGGGAGGCGCCTGTTGCAATTCCGTTTCCGTATGTCCGTATTTCCGTTCCGCAAAAAAATAGAACATGTCCTATTACTGTCCGCATTATGGACAAGGATAGTACTGTTGTATTATGGGCCATCTGTACGGAATGCACACAGACATCATCCATATTTTTTGCGGATCCGTATTTTGCGGACCGCAAAATACATACGGTCGTGTGCATGAGGCCTAAGGGTGTGTTCACACGACCATATGTATTTTGCGGTCCACAAAACGCAGATCCTCAAAAAAATACACACATCAGGTTTTTTTTTGCAGAGCCATTTTAACAATGCCTATTCTTGCGGTCCACAAAAAGGACAAGAATAAGACGTGTTCTATCTTTTTTGCATGGCTGCGGAACAGACACAGAAATGCGGACAGCACACCATTTTTTCTATATCCAATCTGCAAAAAATGTTTCGAACCAAAAATACAGTCATGTGATTGGGGCCTTAAGGGTAAGACTACATGGCAGGGGCGGTCATGCTACGCTTGGGATGCCCCTGCCTGCGGCTGAATACTGGGCTGCCATACAGACTGTTAACTCATTACAACTGCATTATTTTTCCTGTCTTGACTAGTAATGGCGGTGTGGTAACTGGGGGAGTGACAACTGCAAATCTGCATAGCTCTGTTTAGTCTCTTCCAGCTTCCCGTAGATGTTATAAGGCTATTGCTGACCGACCAGGCCCGTACCTACAGAGAGCCGAGGTCAGAGCTGCCAGGCGCATGGATTTCCCTCAGTTCACATCAGCGAGCAGCCTTTGCGTTCTCCGGCTCCGTTTTAGGATCAGTAGAACGGAAAGGACAGATTCGGCACATAACTGAGACGAACGGAGCCCACGGACCCCATGGGCTATAATGGAATATGTTAGGTTTTCGCCCAGAGGAAGATTTTTGAAGCGGAGACAAAAGTCCTGGATGCACAAATTTTGTCTCCGCTTCAAAAATCTTCCTCTGGGCGAAAACCTAACGGACCCTATTATAGTCTATGGGGCCCATGGGCTCCGTTTGGCTGAGTTATGTGCCGAATCCGTCCTTTCCGTTCTCCTGCTCCTATAGCGGTGCGGGAGCACGGAAAGGCTGAACGCTGATGTGAACTCAGCCTAAACTGGGCTGCATTTTTTGCAGCCCACCATAATTGCATCTTAACCCTTCGTGCCCTAGTTTTGTGTTTTTTTAGATTGATTATTCACTACATAAAAGATATATAACAAATACAGCCAGCAGGTGGCAGCATTACCGGCAGCAGACAGTCTCTGCTCTCTTATTGATGCCTCCCCATGCTCAGTCAGTCTTGATCCATGTGTTGGTTGTGGGTCAGGCTACTTTCACACTAGCGGCACAGACCTCCGGCAGGCTGTTCAATCGGGTGAACAGCCTGTCGGATCCGTCCTGCTGCTAGTGACCGTGTGCCCCCGGACTGCCGCTCCGTCCCTATTGACTATAATGGGGGCTGGGGCGGAGTTTTTGCAGAGGCACGGCAGCGCATGTCCGACATTTATTCCGGCAGCCTCTCGTCGTGCATCCGCCGGAACTCCGCCCCCATTATAGTTAATGGAGACGGAGTGGCAGTCTGGGGGCACACGGTCACTAGCGGCAGGATGGATCCGAGAGGCTGTTCACCCGACGGAACAGCCTGCCAGAGGTCCGTGCCGCTAGTGTGAAAGTAGCATTAGAGAAGACACTAGTAGCTTGGGATGAGGCAGAACTTGGTTTACTTGTGTGGATTAAGTTCCAAACATACAAAACATTTCAGCAAACTGTAACAGCAGCCATCTTGGTATAAGAGAGAAAAAGAGAACCAACAATTTTTACAGCTATACACAACGGGTAACCTTAACATACAGCGCCATCTACTGGTCAAGTGATGTTAATACACAATACTGTATATGGTACATGCTGATGCATCCCCAACACCCCTTCTCAACGGCATGTGCACAATTATACGACATTCAGTCTCTTTTGCATAAAACAATGACGTTCCCTTGGCAAAGGTTTGGTGAGTGCGTCTGCAGTCATCTCCTCTGATGTCCCTGAGCAGATGATATTTTACATGTGCTTGGTTCTTGGGTTAATCTTCTCAGAGTGTGTGAGCTTTATGCATCCCGGATTGTCTTCAAACATGGGTGTGGGTTGTGACATATTCAGTCCCATGTCTAGTAGAAGTTGACGAATCCAAATGGCTTCTTGACATGCATGTGCTGCTGCTATGTATTCCGCTTCAGTTGAAGAGAGTGCAACAGTCACTTGTTTCCGACTAGACCAGCTTATTGTTCCTTGTCCATACTGGAAGATGTAACCACTTGTAGATTTGCGATCAGTGGTGTCTCCAGCCCAATCGGCTTCCACATATCCAATCAGTTTTGGGTTTGACGATGCTGGAAGTCGCAGCTTCATCCGATTTGTTCCCTTTAGGTACTGCGTTACCCTCTTTACTGCGTTCCATTTGTGTTGACACGGTGTTGCCTGCAAAGTATTCCCACTGCTACGGCGATATCTGGTCTTGTCACGGTGGCGATGTATAGCAATTTTCCGATTGCCCTGTGGTAATAATCATTGTTAAGTAACAAGTTTTCTGTTCCATTGTTTTTGGGATTATCTGGTTCCATTGGTGTTCTCGCTTCCTTTGCATCTTGCATTTGAAACTGTTCTAATATTTCTGTAATTTTCTGACTTTGGTTAAGAAGATAGCTTCCTACTCTATTTGAATTCCTAGGTAGTGAGCAATGTTCCCCAGCAGCAATGGCAAATGAGAACCCTTTTTACAAAAGGGGGCTGCCACTTAACCTGAGACGGGGGGGGGGGGGAAGGAATTGAGCGCAGGCTTGCGCAACTTGGGAAGTTCTTCGGTAGCTGGGGGGAGTCCTAACAAGCATGGCCATCTGGGTGAGGACAAAACTGGGCAACAAGACACACAAAACAGCCAGCACGTCCTCACTCGTCAAGTCTAGTCCATGAAGTGGCTCCCATTAGTTCATGGTTTTCTTCAGCATGCTGATGAAGGATGCCTCCTTAGAGGAGGTACCTGGAGTCCTCTTTGCTGCTGCTAAAGGACATCAGAGGGTGCTTCTGCCTTTTGTGAGCTAGGCTGGCTGCCACAGTGATGCTCTGCTGACCTCAGCTGGATGATTTTGGTAGTGACCGTGTGGTCACACTTGCCATAGTTGTAGCAACCTTCTGCTTTACAGGACCAGAACCTCCTGCCGGGGGAAATGGATTTAGTATCTCTGGCTGTAGAGGTTGTGGTAGTTGGACCTCCAGTGGTGGTGATGGATCTCGGGAAGCCCTCTCTATTGCCGACGCCAACTTCCAGGGTAATTGATAAATCACCACCGTCGGGATATAGGTGAACATTGTGGTGGACACACATCCTAGTTGGTAAGTTGGTGGTGGGGGCAGATCAGGAATAATAAGCTCCGCTTCTCACAAAAGCGGAGTACTCCTGCAGGCAGTGTACACAACCCACGGCAGGGGGATCTTCCTGCCAGCACTCCGGGGCCGGTGCTGGGACCAGGGGCTTGGCTAGAAGGGTCACCCCAGTGGCAAAGGGACTCTTAAGGGACTCCATGAGGGTATATTCCACATGGTCCCCCGCGTAGAGGCTGTGTCTGGCCTGGGATAGGTAGGAGCGCTTGATGGAAAGACGACCCACAAACAGTTCCTCACCGGTCTCGTCGTCCGATAGGAAGCCGCTTCCTCTCTCTACCGAAAACCAGATGACGGTTCCTCTGCGCCACTCCAGCTTTGGGTCTCCTGGCTGTGGTCGATCCAAGACGCGGATTGCCCAGTCTTCAATGGCCCGCTTGTATTCCCACATGGTCGTCGCGTGGGCCGTCACTTCTTTCGGCACCATCGGATTGAGGCCAACAAAGGAATCTTTCTTCATGGGCGGTGGAGTGGATACTCCGGCCGCCTCCACCGCACCAGCCAGCGCAGTGAACGCCCCAGATCCCTTATCCGGTCTCCGCAGTATTTGCAATACCCGGATGTCCTGCACAGCAAGCGCGCAGGTCGGGAGCGTCGTCTCCATACATAATTTCACTCCAGTTCAGCTTAGGCCACGCCATCTTGCTTCCTCTTTTGCCAAAAAAA
Source organism: Bufo bufo (assembly GCF_905171765.1). NCBI lineage: Eukaryota > Metazoa > Chordata > Amphibia > Anura > Bufonidae > Bufo > Bufo bufo. The sequence goes on along the minus strand of NC_053396.1, from coordinate 198,787,036 downwards.
ACTGGTGAGGGAGGAGGAGCTTTAGGGGTGGAGTTTCCTCCCTGTACATTTGCACTGGGTTGTACCCTGCGGGCAGGGCTGTATTTCCCCGCTCTTGGGCTGGGCGTTCCCTTGTTTTCCCGCTCTTGAGGTACAAGAAGAAGGTACGCCATCACTGGCAAAGATGGCATATTAACCCCTCGGATGCCAGCGTGCACTTTCCTGCGCCTGTTGCTTCACAGTAAACACAATAAAGTCATTTCTGTCAAATCTGTAGGCCTTGTAGTATAAAGGCACGCAAGTAAATCCTGTTTGTGAGGCCAAACTTGCAACGGGCTCCTCCCACTAGGGCCCTTTATAGAAAAAACGTGTCCCATGGGTAGGAAATGCCAAGTGGTATAGTGCGGCCTAAAATGTCCCTTTATATGTGTCACGGTGCTCCTACCTGGATACGGCTGGACCCCAGGCATTGGCTCCACAGCAATAACTAGGGGGAATAATTGAGGGATTTGAAAGAGAGATTGAGTCCAGACCTTGTATGTAGTTGAACAGCAGCTTTACTTGAATAAACGTTCATCAGAAACAATCTTCAAGCTTTGTCTTGGTCCCAGCAAGCTTTAGCATTAAAACTGGCAGGCAAACTTGACTCTGCTACATCTGTTTCTCTCTGGCTCTGCTGTATTCACAGGCTGATTGTAAATCTCAGATTCTTCTGTCTGCTGCACCTTCTCTCTGTTGTCTTACTCTTAAATTATGCAAAGGAACTATGCTCCTGGCTTCTGAGGCTTTAAGCTCTGGCCTGCATGGCCAGCAGAGCTGAGGGTGCTCTGGCTGGCTTGGGCATGTCCAGCAGAGACATGCTCTGAACACCTTCCCCAGCTGGGGGTAAGGGCTCTTTCACACTTGCGTTGTTCTTTTCCGGCATAGAGTTCCGTCGTCGGGGCTCTATGCCGGAAGAATCCTGATCAGGATTATCCTAATGCATTCTGAATGGAGAGAAATCCGTTCAGGATGCATCAGGATGTCTTCAGTTCCGGACCGGAACGTTTTTTGGCCGGAGAAAATACCGCAGCATGCTGCGCTTTTTGCTCCGGCCAAAAATCCTGAACACTTGCCGCAGAGTCGGATCCGGAATTAATGCCCATTGAAATGCATTATTCCGGATCCGGCCTTAAGCTAAACATCGTTTCGGCGCATTACCGGATCCGACATTTAGCTTTTTCTGAATGGTTACCATGGCTTCCAGGACGCTAAAGTCCTGTTTGCCATGGTAAAGTGTAGTGGGGAGTGGGGGAGCAGTATACTTACTGTCGTGGGCGCTTCAGAGTGACGTCAGGGCGCCCCACGCGCATGGATGACGTGATCGTATGGATCACGTCATCCATGCGCATGGGGTGCTCTGACATCATTTTGGAGCGCCCCGGGAGCCGCACGGACTGTAAGTATACTGCTCTCCCGCTCCCCACTACTACTACGGCAACCAGGACTTTAATAGCGTCCTGGCTGCCATATTAACACTGAACGCATTTTGAAGACGGATCCGTCTTCAAATGCTTTCAGTTCACTTGCGGTGTTACGAATCCGGCGGGCACTTCCGGCAAATGGAGTACACGACGGATCCGGACAACGCAAGTGTGAAAGAGGCCTAAGCAAGAACTAACTAGAAACTGAGAACCACCCTTCCTGCAGGAAGTAGGACTCGCCCACTACTCTCCAGTGGGGGGTTAGAATGGAATGGAAAGCTCCATTCTACCTAACTATAGCTCTGCCATGTTTGCTGCCACCTGCTGGTGAACTAGGCACATTACATTTGAACATAACAGTTGCAAAACATTGGAAATGCACAGTGTAGTGGACCTGAACAAAATACGTAAGATTATTTTTTTTTTTAGCCCATTAGAGATAGTATCAGGTTGCAGAAGTGGTAATGCCACTGTGGGGCGGTACACATGATGGGATACTTCCAAAGTATTCCTCCGACAAAAGGAAGAAGAACGAGATGTGAACGGCAGAGAAACTTTCCTCCTTGCCTAAAGAGACTAATATTGCCTGAATATTTCCTGCTGTCTTGCAGCTTCTGAAAGTTACAGTACATGGGCCCGAAACAAAAAATATGTAACAGGGCCCTCACCTAGTCTGTGCCATTCATAATAGTGGGGCCTTTCGGTTCTTTTGGCTCATGTCACACAACGGAGTGTGTTACTCTGGGCACCAGAGAGCCGCACATATTACAGACCTGGTGCTGCCTGCATGGACCCTTAGTTCCAACGTATTAAATTTAAAGGGGTTGACTCACCACCGACATTGTTGCCTTATAGTTAGGATACATTTGATTGGTGGGGGTCTGGCAACTAAGTCGCTTTTCAAGTTTGCCGAGCTTTTTTCCACGTGACCAGCCATTTCTTGCCATGCTTGGGTCATGCATGACTACTCCATTGGATATTTGTCATAATGCATATGGATCTATAGATGATGAGAGGTTTGGATCTATATAATATAGACAATATACCATGAGGGACCATATAACAGGCGAGCAGCGAGGTTCCTTTCTTGACAGCATGGAGCCCAAATATTTACCTCTCAGAAAACAAGTCATGTTTTCTCATTTTCTTTATATTTTAATTTCTTCAGTTTTTTTTTCAGGTCTGCACTTTAGGAGGATTGCTAAAATTTCTTGACCGGAGGAGGATTGGCATTGAACTGGAGGACAACAGTGTGGGAGTACCAGTCCTAAGTATCAAGAAATATGTCATGTATGATGTCCTGATACTTACAGATATGTTCCTTCTCCTGTGAACTGCTGACTTATATGCATTTTTATTCATACTGCAGATATTCGTGTGGTTCACAATGACGTGCATTCTTACAGTATACTCTATACTGTACATATACTTGATATCAGTCACAGTTATATCTAGTATTTCAAATACGCTTTGAAATTCACTGCCTACATTTAATAATTTTCTGTTAAAATACATTGCTTTATAGAGTGCCATTTTTATTTTCTTATAGAGATTCCAATCCCCTGCATAGACATAAATTAATAACATAATTCTGGCTGCCTGCAGCCACCACTAGGGGGAGATCACTGCATGCAGTTTTATTTTAGAGTTCATTATATGAACAATATGCATTAAGCTCCTAAGCTCCCTCTAGTGGTGGCTGCAGGAAATAAACATTTTATCATTTAAAGAGGTAGTCCAGGATATTACCATTGAGGACCTATCCTCAGGACAGCCCATCAATGTCTGATTGTCCGGGTTACGATACTCTGCACACCTGCCGATCGGCTGTTTCAGAGTAGCTCCAACACCAAAGTTGTCACCAGAACTACACAGCTGTGTCCATTTTGTAATGGATGGAACTAGTAACGGCAGCGCTGCTCGCTTCATTCAGAACAGCAGTGCAGTTACCAGCTACAAGGTAACAGCTGACTGACGAGGTGTTGGACCCTCACCAGTCATATATTGATGACCTATAGTAAAGCCCTGCACAGATCCTTTAATTCTTCGTCTATGCAGGGGATTTGGAGCTATGCATCAGAGAAACTGAGCTCTGATGTTTGTCAGGTTTAGAAATGGTGATATACAAAGCTATTTAAGATGTTAAGAGACACAATAAAAATTTGGATTTGGGACTAGGATCCAATCCTGTTGATGGCACACTGGATTGGCAATGGGCCCCCAATATATGGTCCTTAGTGTAAAGGAAGTAATGTATCTCTGTTTGTCTTCTGTGTCTAGGACTGACATTGTAGACATGGACCAAGATACCTTTAGGTAAGTAATGTGACTAAACAAAATCATAGATGGGGCTTTAATTAAGGCCGGAGGACATCTGACGGAACTGGTGTCAGATGCGCTACAACTATTGAGATCTACTGGGATCTACCACAGCTAGGAACTGGCATTGAGTTCAGGTATGATTTATGCCAGTTTTCTGGTGTACATTGTAATAAATGTGCTGGGTTGTATAATCCTCTCCCCCGCCGACCCTCTTTTCTCCCCCATCCACTTTATTTAAAAGTGGCGAGTGCGAAGCAATGTATCCTTAAAGTAAATGCTCACTTTAGAACTTAGAGTTAGTAGTTTTACTATTGATAGCCTTTACTCAGGCCATCAATTTCTGATTGGTGAGGATCTGACATCCGACACCCCCTCCCCCCGACTAACTGTTTCAGGGTAGCTCTGATGCCAGAAGTTGACCATGGGACCAGTGGCGTGCCTAGGGTGTTTGACACCTGGAGCGGGTCCTTTCTCTGCCCCCCCCCCCCAATACTTTGTACCCCCTCACAGTAGTATTGCCCTCATTATACAACCTTCACAGTAGTTTTGTACAGATGTGTGCCCCCTCACAGTAGTTATGCCCACATTGTGCCCTCTCAAAGTAGTTATGCTCTCTCTGTGCCCCTTTCACAGTTGTAATGCCCTCTTTGTGCCCCTTCACAGTAATAATCTCCATTATGCCCCCTTCACTGTAATAATCCCCATTATGTCCTTCATAGTAATAATCCCCATTGTGCCTCCTTTATAGTAATAATGCCCACTGTGCCCCCTTCACAGTAATGCCCATTGTGCCCCTTCACAGTAATGCCCATTGTGCCCCTTCACAGTAATAATGCCCACTGTTCTAGTAATGCCCTCTGTGCCCCCTCCATAGTAGAAATCCCCATTGTGCCCCCTTCACAGTAATAATGCCCAGTGTGCCCCTTCACAGTAATAATGCCCACTGTGCCCCCTTCACTTTAATAATGCCCACGGTGCCCCCTTCACAGTAATAATGCCCACTGTGCTAGTAATGCCCTCTGTGCCCCTTCCATTGTAGAAATCCCCATTGTGCCCCCTTCACAGTAATAATGCCCATTGTGCCCCCTTCACAGTAATAATGCCCACTGTGCTAGCAATGCCCTCTGTGCCCCCTCCATAGTAGAAATCCCCATTGTGCCCCCTTAACAGTAATAATGCCCATTGTGCCCCTTTACAGTAATAATGCCCACTGTGCCCCCTTCACGGTAATAATGCCCACTGTGCTAGTAATGCTTTCTGTGCCCCCTCCATAGTAGAAATCCCCATTGTGCCCCCTTCACAGTAATAATGCTTATTGTGCCCCCTTAACATTAGTAATGCCCTCTGTGCCCCCTCCATAGTAGTAATGCCCTTTGTGCCCCCTCCATAGTAGTAATGCCCTCTGTGCCCCCAGCTGTTTGAAGAGAGGGCAGAGCTCATACGAGAGCTGCTTTCTCTGCTCTGCTCGCCGTAGCATTTGCAGTGATGAGCCGGTAAACAGAGCAGAGAAGGCAGCGCTCGTACAAAAGAAAGCGGACATCCCCTTTAAAGACATACTTGGAAAACATTACATGCATCGCTACAGAACATACAGGGTAATACAGCGCCACATATCTACCTCTTACATCCAGTGACTTCTCTTCTCTGATGTAGATATTCTCTTTCCTCCTCTTCTCCTGTCAGACCAGACCTAGAGAGTTTAACAAACAGACATCTTACTTTCCTACTTTTCCATCATCCTCCCACCTTCTCAACACCCCATCCTACCACCCCCAATACTGTGTCCACTGTGCTCCCCAATACTTTCCTGCAGAAATATTACCCCTGAAAATACTGGTACCACACAGATAGTGCGTCAGTACTAAAACACCCCTTTATATTGTGCGCTAGTAATAAAAAAAAAAAACACCTTCCTTTCAGATCAGATCCCCATATAAAACCCTAAATGACATCCCCCAATCTCAGACCAAACCCCCTTTAGACCTCTATGTCAGACCCCATATAAGACCCCAAGTCAGGCCCCCATTAGACCTCCAGACCCCCAAGTCAGACCCCCATTAGACCTCCAGACCCCCCAGTTAGACCTCCAGACCCCCCAATCACACCCCCCAGTCAGACCTCGAGACCGCCCAGTCAAACCTCCAGATCCCCAAGTCAGGCCCCCATTAGACCTCCAGACCCCCAAGTCAGACCCCCATTAGACCTCCAGACTCCCAATTAGACCCCCCAATCAGACCTCCAGAACCCACATTATGCAACGGCACGTTCGCAGGGGAAACACGTGAGGCTCACGGTGGGCCGATGGGGGTAGTAGTTGTTTGTACCCACGGTTAGCAGAGGGTCGGCAGTGCAGTGGATGGGTCGGCAGTGCAGTGGATGGGAAGACAGCACTAAATCCTCCGGGGCACTCTCTATTGCAGGGAACACCAGCCAGATGGAAGTTGAGGTGCCCTTGATGGTACAGGTGTTTAAGGTGCTTTGGTGGCTGGGCCCCTGTGTTCGTGACGCCAGCACCGTAAGGTGCAAATATTGAGTGTAGTAGTAGTAATGAGGAGTCAGTTGTTGTAAAACAATTGAACATTTACTTGAATCAATAGTCTCAAGGCAGATATTACAGTCCACCAATAAAGTGCAGTCATATAGCACCAGTAATGATTCAGATGTTAAGGTAATGGTAATACTTTATATTAGGTTTAGGCAATTGTCAATGGATGGATTTTCGAATACTGTTACTTGACAGACAAAGGCTGAGTATATTTACTTTAAGTCCAGACTATAGCACTCTGGTACTAAATATGCTGTTTTCTACTTATCTTGAGCTATCTAACAAGGGCGTTCTCCCTCGTGGCAGACATCAGTCTTCTGCTACATCATTTGCAGGATGCTCTTCTGAAGTAATCAGGATTTTAGGTTTCCACTATATCCCGGAAGGCTTCTAGTGAATAAGGACAATTCTGCGCACTAATTATCTATTCGTGTCCCGGCACTTGGAAAGTTGCATCTTATAAAGGGAAAAGCAATGTGGGCTTCCATCTGTATTGATGGACACGCTCATTGCTTCTGTTTCGGCACCCCCATGAAAGCGCTGAGAGCCAGCACCCGGGGCGGAGCGACCCCCCCCCCCCGCCTGGGCACGCCACTGCATGGGACGAAATAGTTCTGTCTGTGGTGTAGTGGACAGGGCTGTTATGGAGCAGCTCTGCAGTTACCAGCTCCGTGCACTACACAGTAAATGGATCTGTCTCGTTCCGGTACCACAGTTACTGCAAAAGAGCTGATCAGCGAGGCTGCATGGTGTCGGACCTTGCTGGTCAGATACTTATGACCTATCCTAACAATATGTCATCAATAGTAAAATCCTGGACAACAGCTTTAAATTATAAAAATCTGCCACCACTAGAGGGAGCTGAGGAGGTAACGTCATAGAATCTATACAGTGAACTCAGCAATAGCACTGATAACACTGTATGCTGTAAGCTCATAAGCGCCTTCTAGTGGCTGTCAATGGCAATTTGACTGCATGGGGGAGATTTATCACGAAGGGAATTTTTAAATTCAGTTTTGCAGGAATTTTCTGTTGGAGTAATTTTACAAAATGTATCAAACGTCACACGATGGTTGATAAATTTGCTGCATCTTTAGCCAGAGGCGTAACTATAGGGGAAGCAGGAGAAGCGGCTGTTTTAGGGCCCTGACCCCGAAGGGGCCCATCCAGGAGGAGAAGGACTAACAGATTTTGTCAGGGCAGCCTTAACAGTATTACACAATGAAATGATATACAGCGACAGTATAGACCATGTAAGAACAGCTGCCGGGCCTGGTCTGAGAGCGATCTTTACTAGCCACAGGAATGGGGGTGGCATGAAAGGAAGGGGTTGCGAAAAAATTACTGGGGGAGGGGGGCCCCATTCCAAAATATGCTGTGGGGCCAAGTCATTTCTAGCTACGCCACTGTCTTTAGCCGTATATCCAACACTTCTGTTTGGAGAAGGTACTACGCTTCCTATGCCGCCCCTTTATTGCGACAATTGCTGTGACTTTTTGAATAGTCACAGTTGATAAATCGGGCTTCAATCAGCTGTAGAATGCAAAATGTTATATAGTTGTTGCCCAAAAAAGCTCAAAAGCTCACGGATACTTGTTTTATCACTTTTTGAAGCCAACTGGAGAGCAGAACTTGATAAATTCTACTAGTGTTGAGAGCAAATATTAAAATTGCGAATATCGCCACTTCGAGAATTCTCGAATATTTTTAATATAGTGCTATATATTCATATTCGCGAATAGTGTTGAATATTCTAATCGCAAATTTATCGCAAATATATTACATTGCCGATTTAAGCAATCAATTAAACAATGACTGGAGATTTCTCGAATTTGCAAATTTATGGCTAATATTCGGCCAAAAATTAGCAAAATATCGCAAATTCGAATATTGCCTATGCCACTCATCACTACTCTGTATCAGGGAAGCGCTGCTCTGACTGCTGTAAAGATATATGAAGACCTTCATTTAGGCTGGACCTAAACACATGATGCTAAAAGGGGAAGGTTAACTATAAAAGGGTTTTCCGAGATTTTATAACTGATGAGCTATCCTCAGGATAGGTCATCAGTATCTGATCGGTGGAAGTCCGACACCCAGGACCCCAACCAGCTGTTTGAGAAGGCACCTGCCTTCTCCGTGCTCACCAAGCACAGCGCCGTACATAGTATAACGGCTGTGCTTGGTATCGCGCTCAGCCCAGAGCTGCGCATGGGCCACGTGACAGATGAACGTGTCATCACTGGCCTAGTGAAAGCTGAGAGAAATCTGTAGCGCTGCTGCCTTCTCAAACAGCTGATCGGTGGGGGTCCAAGGATAGGTCATCAGTATTAAAATCTCAGAAAACCCCTTCAAGCTAGCCTTGTCCATAAGATACTTGCTGTTGAAATGATCAGTTGCTTTGTGGCTACCATCCCCAAATCCCAAATTACATTAACAGTGGAGATAGATGCATGTAATATACCTGTGCAATATTACATGACTGTAGTTTATCGGTGATACTATATGATACTGCTGAAATACTCAGTCTTCGCCTATTTTTCTTTCTTTTTTTTCAGTGTTTTGCACATATTCAAAAGTGAAGCGCATCCATCTGTGTATAAAATGTGTTCCGGAGGAAAAGAAGGACTGAGCCTTTTTGGTAATACTGAACCTACGCACTCCCTCACGTCATATACCGTATACTCATGTAGACAGGTGCTGTCATCACAAGGACTTACCTTGGTGCAGCATTGGGAAAGTGCTTGGATTATCAGTTCTGCATTCAGTATCTACTAGATAATATCGACCTCCTCTGGGAAGATGGGTTGGTTATATACTAAGGGGGCCATTTATTTGGACCAGTGCTGGCAGTGGCCTACATAGAGAAGTAAGGGCCCCATAGCAAGGATCAAACCAGACCCCCAACACAGGTCCACCTAAATCCCTTTGAGCCATTTTTTCCACTGCTCATTTTCTAAAAGCTTTTCCTTTAGAGGATAGAGTACTGACCAAGTTTTCACCCCCAAGAGGGGATGATCCCAACTGGGCCCCCTCTTGCTCTGGGCCCCATAGCAGTCGCATGGTCTGCCCCTGAGTGCCGGCCTCTACATAAGCTAGGCGCATCCACCGCCAGTCTAAATCATCGCCAGCTTCCTTGCTGGCGTAGATTTACAACATTTTCTATGCCTAGAAAATGAGAAATGAGATGGGCCTGCCGGCCCACCCCCGCCACGCACACCCCTATTTAGACCTGGCGTGAGCAGCGGGAAAGTCGCAGAAGCTGGTGTATATCTAACCCCCAAGTATTTATGATGGGGAGGGTAGGTGATATTACATATGGAAAGTTTTGGACATACCAGTCTCATCGTTTCTTCAACTTGCGCCCTATTTGTGATAGCATACAGTATATCTGGTCAGTTTGCTGGAAGTTGGGCCAAAGCTGGCCAATAAACGAATGCTGATCAGCGATGTACTAGTTGATGTGCTCTTGTTTAAAGGACCCGTTACACAACCCCATGCAAAGTGACAGAGGGACGAACATTTGTTATTACCGTTCCCCATTCACTTTCCATATTGTCAGCAGCACATCCGCTGTTTACACTGGGTAGTATCCTGCTGATACATTATGATTTAGGTTGCTGAAAGATGTGATCGCCTGAGAAAGAAGCATTTGCTTGTTTTATTGGGTGATTGGAGCCACCTTTACACGGGCCACCCGCCAGTTATTGCGAATGGGCGCTGGCTCGATCATGAGTTGGTGTAAAAGGGCCCTAGGACTGCAGGATCAGACTACACAAAGTTTGTTTGCTGTCTGTTACCATGGAGACACATATTGTGCAGAGAAGTAGAAACTTTTTAATCAACCCCTATTGCAAAGATTCATCATTTTTTGCAAAGGTGCACAAAGCATTTAAAATAAGGCTGCTGTATAGAAGGAATATGGTGATGAGAAAAGCAGGTTTTCTGACTGTTGTCATATTTTAGGTCTTCTTAACCGATGCCAGTGCAGGTGGGGAGAGAATACGATGAGGTAAGTTGCAACAATTCTGTCTACTATGACGGCATTGGATGAGGCTTATTTAGCAAAATCCATCATTTTTACATGTACCTTGAGAGCTTTGGAATGTTTTGTGGGCGGAAGGAATTGTAATATGTGCAAAATGTATTAAAAGGACTATCCAAAACTGGTAACAAATCTCCAGGGGGGCGGGCATGGTCTAAAAGTGAAAAAAATATATATCATACTGTGTAACTGCATTTTATATGTTGTGATATATATCCTGTTCATTATCACTGTATTTTTAAGGCTCTGTGGAAAGGGTAAACGAATACTGAGAGACTGTTAGGACTTTGAATAGGAAGCTGGTAATTTTCCACAGCTGCCATAGAGTTTAACGAAGAGCTTGTTTTTGGGGGTAAAAGCCAGATGTTGTTTACCACCAAACCGAGACAGACTGGCCTTGTGACTGTCTGGTTTAGCTCTGTTATGTCTGGAAACTTGTTTTTGCCTGGAAAAACTGCTCTGTCATTGCTATTGAGTATTATTAAAGAGGTTGTCCGGGATCAAACTTATTTTTTTAAAAACAGCTTACTCACCGTTACAAGCCGGGTCAATGTTCACCAGATGTTTTTAGGTAGCTTTTATATTGCAGCATGGCTCCTACAGTCCCCAACAGATTGTTTACATATCTGTTTATCTATGCGATCACTTCCTGCCGCACTGCACTGTGGGTCCCAGCGCAGCGCAGCATCTCCCGATTTCTACATTCTAACATCGTCCCTGCACCCCCCCCCCCTCATACATATTCATGCCTCATGCACATTACATGGGAGGAGTTTTCTATGCTAACTAGCATAGTGATCTGCCTCCATTCATTATAAAGCTCCATGCCCTGTGACGTCACCGGACCGGAGGGGCGGGGCTTAGAGCGAAGTCGGCCGGCCTAGTTACCGCCCCTCCATCCACTCTGCATAATTACTTGGGCTGCCAGTGACGTCACCGGGCTCCCTGAGCAGCGGAAGAGGAGGCTTTGCTCGCCTGCCAGGGACCCAGTACGTCACTGAGAACAAGAAAACAGTCACTTCCGGCCAAGAATTTACTGGATGAAAACGGGGCTTGAGAAATATGTGCAAAAGGTAGTACATGCATGTTTGTAATGTGTAAGGCAGTCTAGTACTATTAGACCAATGTCCCCAATCCCGGACAACCCCTTTAAAGCTCTAATGGTAGTCTATGCCAGACGAGAGTGGTTTGTTTGTGCTGAGCTTCTCCACTCCACCCCTCCCACTAGAAGGCTCTAGTCTAGCTAAAACTGTATATGAGGAGAGCAGTCAGAGCCCCTAGTGTTCTGCAGTTAGGAAACAGTGCTTAGAAGAGGAGACTCTGCCAGCCTACTGAGTGACCAGAAGAAGACGCTGAGACGGGGATACTCTGCCACAGACCCTGGATCTCCAGCCTTGGACCAGGATATCATCCTTCTGAAGAGAGAGATGGACAGCTAGCTCAGGCCTTCCCTCAGCATCAAACCCTTCTTCTGCCCTGGAGGAGACTGGAGAAGCCAGCCCTATGCCTCACCTGTATTGTTTTGCACCTGACTTCCTCCAGTAAAGAAGCACACTGGTTTATTGCAAACCCTGAATCCCTGGACTTATTTCCCATTGGGGAGCACCACGCCTCACCATCCCTTCCGGAGAGGAACAACACGTGGTGACACTTCGACCCAGTGTAGGGTTGGGGCCACCCCAAACCCGGTCATTGCACACCAAGCTCTCATCTCCACCACTTTCGATCTCTGCCGGACCTGAAGTGTTTCATGCCTTCTAAATGCACGCCACTGCTGCCAAATCAATGTCCTCAGTGGTGACACATCAGTAATGGCACGTGACCGCTGAGCTTCAGTAGTCACATGCCGATCCTGCACAGGTCACCGCTGAGACCCTTATTGGCCAGCAATGGTGGCATGCATGTACATGGCACTTCACATTTCTGGTCTGACAAAGAACAGAAGCGGCAAAGATGAGAGTTCAGCACGATCTGATTTTTTTTTTTTACTTTTACACCATGCCTCTCCTCAGACATCCCCTTTAAAGATGAGCATCATTTTATGGTGAAAATACTGGCATACATGTACTCCAGCCATGGGGTGATATATGGAAGAGAAATGCGCCTAGACATCTACGCCAAATATATTGTGCAATAATTTTTTTTTTTTGCTAACAAGCAAACTCATGCATTCTACAATGTAACGCCTCACGCAGACGTCCGTGGAACATGGTCCGTGAGATATCAGACTGGTATCCTGCGGAGCGCACGGCGTCATAGCAACCAATGACGCCGTGCGCTCCTGCAATGCCAGTCCGGTATCTCACGGACCGTGTTCCACGAACGTCTAGCTGATACATTTCCCCAACCTGTTATCCATTGCTTCTTTTTAGATTGTGGTTGATGAGGCCTACACGGAACCAGGAAGAGCTGACATCTCGCCTTGATGTGATTGAATTTTTCATGGCTCCGCAAAACCAGGAAACTACCAGCAACATTCAGAGCTGCCTCAAGTACATAAAAAATATCCCTGTGAGTCTAAGCTGCAATTTTGCCAAACCATAAAGGTCTATTTCTTTTTGTATTAGGCTGGAGATGAACATGCTGTTAGTCTTCCCCATAAACAAAGCACATACAATATGCTTACCTATTAAGGGAGATAAGCTGCTGCCTGGCGCCACTGCTGACGTTTATCTCCCGGGGAACAAAGATACGTTCAGATACAATACGCCTGGTCCTTTTTTTCCCTAGGGGCTGTTCTCATTAGACTGTTAGTTAATTTTGGCTAATATTAAAGGGGTTTTCCCACAAATACAAACATCCGCTATCCACGGGATAGGGAATAAGTATGCGATTGGTGGGGTTCCAATCACTGCAGATCAGGAGAATCGGGGGTTGAGCATGAGCACTGCCTCTCACTGCATTCACTCTCTATAGGACTGCCGGAGACAACCAAGTACAGCGCTCCGCTATTTCCAGCAGTCCCATGCCGATTGTGCCTCCATATGGAATGGAAAGAAAGGGATGAAAATGAGCTCTTAACAAGCTCTGCCTCTGATGCCACCAGGTGTAAGGCAGCTATTGTATAAGTCAATAGGCCTGGAGACATGACTCGGATATTAAATAAGCCAGCACCTCATCTGCAGACAGCTGTTTCAGGGTGATTGGGGTGACAGTGCAGAGCAGAGATTGTACCCCCCAAATCCGTGAGCCAGTGCTCTCTACTCTGCACTGACGAGGGGCAATCACCCCGAAACAGCTGTCTGCAGATGAGGTGCTGGCTTATTTAATATACGAGTCATGTCTCAAGGCCTAACATTGACTTATAGCAGGCATGCTCAACCTGCAGCCCTCCAGCTGTTGCATAACTACAACTCCCAGCATGCCTGAACAGCCTACAGCAGGGCATTGCGGGAGTTGTAGTTTTACAACAGCTGGAGGGCTGCAGGTTGAGCATGCCTGACTTATAGGATAGCTGCCGTACATCTGGTGGCGTTAGAGGCGGAGCTTGTCTAGAGCTCACTTGCATCCCTTTCTTCCCAGAATTCCAGAGGAGCATGTATGGCCTATAAGTCTCCTCACGCCGATCAAGGTGCTTTCTCCCCAAGGAGAGATTGTACCCCCCCAAATCCATATGGAATGTATATGGAGGTACTGTACAACTCCGAGATCATGTGAAGTTGCATTATGGTTGTGCACACAAGCCCTCATTATTGCTGAGCATATATGCTGTAATGAATAATCAAAGCATCCCCAGTGAAGATACACCGATCAGCCAAAACATCAAAGAGTAACGAAACTTTTGTATACATTTTTGTTCACATGTCCCTAATGCCCTAATAACACTTTTGTAATATACTTTATTAATGGTTTTTGTATTTTTAATACACTTTTGCCTCCCTAAGGCCTCTTTCACATGACCGTTTTTTTCCCCCCGTTTACGGGCCGTTTTTTTGCGGTCCATATACGGTCCGTATACGGAACCATTGATTTCAATGGTTCCGCAAAAAAAACGGAATGTACTCCGTATGCATTCCGTTTCCGTATTTTCGTTTTTCCGTTCCGTTTTAACATTGAACATGTCCTATATTTGGCCGCAAATCACGTTCCGTGGCTCCATTAAAGTCTATGGGTCCGCAAAAAAACTGAATGCATACGGAAGTGCATCCGTATGTCTTCCGTATCCGTTCCGTTTTTTGCGGATCCATCTATTGAAAATGTTATGCCCAGCCCAATTTTTTCTATGAAATTACTGTGTACTGTATTTGCCATACGGAAAAACGGAACGGAAAAACGGAACGGAAACGGAAACACAACGGAAACAAAAAACGGAACAACGGATCCGTTTAAAACGGACCGCAAAACACTGAAAAAGCCATACTGTCGTGTGAAAGAGGCCTAAAGTGCATGTTTCGGTGAGTTCTGAAAAGCTTTACATACCGATCTACATTTGAATACAAAATTGCGCAACATTTGTAAGCCTCATCCCTGTAATACATGTACAACTACAATGGTGACTAATAAGGCTGAGTTCACCTAAGGGCTCATGCACACAAACGTATTTTCTTTCCATGTCTGTTCTGTTTCTTTGTGTGGACCATATGCAGAACCTTTCATGTCAATGGGTCCGCAAAAAAAACGGAAGGTACTCCGTGTGAATTCCGTTTCCGTAAAAAAAAAAAATATAGAACATGTCTTATTATTGTCCACATTACGGACAAGGATAGGACTGTTCTATTAGGGGCCTTCCATTCCACAAAATACGGAATGTAAACGGACTGCATCCGTATTTTTTGTGGATCCGTGTTTTGTGGACCGCAAAATACATACATTGGTGTGCATTGTGTGAGCCAAAACCAGTAGTGAAGTCGACTCAGAGATCAGGTATAATGATTTGATTTGCACCTGTTCTGGGTTTTTGATTCGCACCTGGTTTTGGCTCCCAATAACTGATCGAAATAACCGACCAAATAACTGAAGTGTGAACTGAGCCTAAGTCGCCTGTCACGTTTTTCTCCTAATCAGCTGATACTAAAGCGGATGACCCTCTCCAACACCAAGGTTTCGGACTGGCAGCTCCTGTACAAGGTACATTTGTCTCCACGGCTGGTATTTATGTGCCCCCATTTTAGGATTAGCCAGATAGTAAATGCTCTTCATTTCTCTCAATCCGCCATATTGTTTGCAGAGTGTCTACAGTGCTGTTTGCATAGGAGAAATATGCCGCTCGTTGCCTCAGACTGTGACCCTGTTCAGTCGCATCTCTTCTGCGTTCAGCGGTGACCTGCACTACATTGCCAGCATCATTAGTAAAGTGGTTTGTATCCCGACACTTTCTTATCTATCTACACATAAACCCTTGACAAACCTTTTTTTCATCTACAGTCAATTAGAAATAATCCAAGTCCCATGTTACAGCGATCTTGCCCATTCAGATCCATATATTCTTGCCTACAGATATAGGGCTACCTGCAGCCACCACTAGAGGGAGCTTACTGCACACTCTCATACATTGACCTCAAGAATAAAACTGTTTGCAGAGAGCTCCCTCTAGTGGTGGCTGTAGGTAGTCAAAATGTTATCAGTCTAAATCTGTGTCTAAGAAATCAAAAAAATTCCACTATAAAGATATATATGGAGGTTACTCAGCCCAGGATCTTGGAATCCCTTTTCCCATGTCTCCTCTATACGAACTTTATTTTTTTTCTCGTCTGTTTTATACTGTGTCATCAAACTCAATTTTTCGTTTGCATTTGTTTCCCCAGGTGGATTTTGAAGAAAGCCTAAGGGAAAAGCGGTTTTGCATTAAACCACAGATAGATCCAACTGTAGATGACAGTAAGTGACGTTTAGTCACGCGCAGACCTTCTAGAAGCATTTTTGAGCAAATGTTATTGATTTTACTTTGTTCTGAAAGTGTAATTTTTAGGTCCAAAGTTTTGTATACAGGGCTTTCTGATACAGTCCACTATATAGACACAGTTGTGGAATTAATTAAAAGGGTTGTCTGAGATTTTGGTATTGATGGCGCATCTTCAAGATAGGTCATCAATATCTGATTGGTGGGGTCCGGCTCCCAACACCCCTGCTGATTAGCTGTTTGAAGAGACCACAGTGCTCTTCAAATAGCCGTGGCCTCTTTCTAGGCCGGTGATGTCATGTACACCGGTCACATGGCCTAAGTGCAGCTCAGTCCTTGTTCAAGTGAATAGGTCTGGGTTGGAATACCAAGCACAGCTGCTATACAATGGATGTCGTTTGTCGTGGCATGCTGCTGATTGATGAGGGTAGGGCCGACTTTTGGGGGGGGGGGGGGTGCAAACAGGGCAATTCTAACATGCTGCAGCAGTCCGCTACTGTCTACCCCGCACAGTCTCCCCGTCTCACCAGACCTCAGTCACTGCACAGAATTAGAATCCTGCTGCCACACACATCCGACGTTCTGTCCATATATTGCCTGCACTTGCTCCAGGCTGCAAGGCCCAAACATCAGACTGGGATGACTGGGCCTTCTGCTGGCTCGGACCTCAGCTGCTGGACTGCAGGAGATCCCAGGACCCTGTCTTATGAAAGCACCTGGTACGTCCATCCAAGCATGCAGCAGTGTCTGTGGAGGAGGGTGCAGGGCTGCTGGTGGTCACTCTCATTGTAACAGCCCTGCACTGCCCTCAAGTATTGATGGTCACTGATCTGTGAGTTCCTTCTGTGAGCGCCCTGTGCCCCCTCTGTGAGCGCCCTGTGCCCCCTCTGTGAGCTCCCTGTGCCCCCTCTGTGAGCTCCCTGTGCCCCCTCTGTGAGCTCCCTGTGCCCCCTCTGTGAGCTCCCTGTGCCCCCTCTGTGAGCTCCCTGTGCCCCCCTCTGTGAGCTCCCTGTGCCCCCCTCTGTGAGCGCCCTGTGCCCCCTCTGTGAGCGCCCTGTGCCCCCCCTGTGAGCTCCCTGTGCCCCCTCTGTGAGCTCCCTGTGCCCCCTCTGTGAGCTCCCTGTGCCCCCTCTGTGAGCTCCCTGTGCCCCCTCTGTGAGCTCCCTGTGCCCCCTCTGTGAGCTCCCTGTGCCCCCCTCTGTGAGCTCCCTGTGCCCCCCTCTGTGAGCTCCCTGTGCCCCCTCTGTGAGCTCCCTGTGTCCCCTCTGTGAGCACCCTCGTGTGCGCTCCTTGCGACCCCTGTGTGCGCTCTGTGTGGCCTCTGTGCTCCCAGTGGGAGTTGTGTGTGCTCCCTGTGCCCCCTCTGATCCCGGTGTGTGTCCCCTCTGTGAGCTGTGTGTGAGCTCCTTGTGTCAGGAGTGTGCTACCTGTGACTCCAGTGTGAGCTAGGTCTGCAGCACTTTTAGGACACCACCAAAAAGCGTGCTTGTGACGTGGCCATTCTGCATTCAATTACCGCATGGCTGTCTGGGCCATAGAGGGCTCTAGTTAAACTATTGAAGACTGCATTGTTTAGGTGGTCTGCATTGTTAATTGGGGGAGGGGCAGTGGCAATGGAGTATAGATCACAAATTAGCAGTGTTTTTTTCCCCAGTAATTGGGGGGAGCAGAACAGGGCTGCTAATAAAGGAATCTGTAAAGCTATGTCACATATTATAACAGTGTGTCCTCCACAGATCCCCCATAACAGTGTGTCCTCCACAGATCCCCCATAACAGTGTGTCCTCCACAGATCCCCCATAACAGTGTGTCCTCCACAGATCCCCCATAACAGTGTGTCCTCCACAGATCCCCCATAACAGTGTGTCCTCCACAGATCCCCCATAACAGTGTGTCCTCCACAGATCCCCCATAACAGTGTCATCCACAAATCCCCCATAACGGTGTCATCCGCAGATCCCCCATAACGGTGTCACCCGCAGATCCCCCATAACGGTGTCATCCGCAGATCCCCCATAACGGTGTCATCCGCAGATCCCCCATAACGGTGTCATCCGCAGATCCCCCATAACGGTGTCATCCGCAGATCCCCCATAACGGTGTCATCCGCAGATCCCCCATAACGGTGTCATCCACAGATCCCCCATAACGGTGTCATCCACAGATCCCCCATAACGGTGTCATCCACAGATCCCTCATAACGGTGTCATCCACAGATCCCCCATAACAGTGTCATCCACAAATCCCCCATAACAGTGTCATCCGCAGATCCCCCATAACAGTGCTATTTTCAGAACAATATTCGCATATTAAGGATGACGATGCATGCACACGGTGCTCTCCCTTCACTTCAGGGGCCCGGATAAGACAACCCCTTTTTTTCTGCTTATAAACTGCACCATGAAAAAAATGAATTGCCCTGGCCATTCTTCATGCGGGTTCCATGTCCAGAATTCCCTTTTGAAAATTGGCATTAATGAAAATTCACAGCAAAACTGCATCAAAAAGTGTGTTATAAAATGCATCAGACAAAAACGCATCCAAAAAACCTGATGTGGATTCTGCATTAAGTTTTTTAAGCACAGAAAATACTCTGTGTGAACATACCCAAAGAGGCTGCAGGAGCAGCAGCTTACAGTGGAAAGGCTAAAGAGAGATAAGGTGGCCGTCTACACTCAGCTGCTGTCCGTGCCTACAAAGTTCTGTCAGACTTCTGGTCCAATATTTCAGGATTTGGGGCCCCACTTTCAATTTTGCCTAGGGCCACACTTTGTCTAAAACCGGCCCTGGATGAGGGTGCCAGGTGTTGAGGTGCCGCTGATCTGATATTGATGACTTACATTATTAAAACCTGGAAAACCTCTTTAGTGCTTGTACGACATTTTTCTGGTGTAGAAAAGTTAGACATCTAGCTTCAGTCTCAATAAATTCCCCCCGCCGAGCGTAATAATATAATTTTGGCTGCCTGTGGTCATTGAATTGTGACTTGGAGTTTATCTTATCAGTAGGCACACCAGACTGATATACAGTATATACATCTCCATAGAGTGAGGCCACCTGCAACTGTACTAAAAAAAGCAATGAGCAACCATTTCCTGTAACTAACCCCTCTCGAGCTGTAGAGAAACCACTGTTTTTCCAGAATGTGCTCTAATGATGTGAATCAGTGGTCTTCAAGCTGTTGCAAAATTACAACTCCCAGCATACCCTGACAGCTGCATCCTTGTCAAGGCATACTGGGGGTCATAGTTTCACAGCAACAGGGGACCCACAGGTTGGAGATCACTGCTGTAAATGTTCTGCTCTGGCTTCACTAATAGTATTGTATAAAACGGAATGAATTAATCATATAACATATGTAGTTTAATAAGGTTGGAGATAATAATAATAATAATTTCCTTTTCCAACTATGGGGCGAGCACCTATCTTGAAAACAGGATACCATCTCGCGCCCCCCCCCCCCAAGAGGTGGATGCACATTCATGATTCTCTCCATTCATTTTTATGGTAGATTAAAATTACTCGGTTATATTCAGACTGCCGAGACTTATACCCTTGCCCCCCAACACCTTGGCCGTCTTGCAGCCTATAATAAATAACAACACTTGACAACCATCTTTTTGGGTGAGGGTCGGTCACAGCTTCATTAGTTATTTTTCTCAAACCATCCAACTCTTATAATACCAAACAAAATGCCTCGCAGTATAAGAAGCAGTATGCTCCACAGAATTCATCCTTGGGCAAGTCCGCCTTCTTCTCCCTCTTAAATGACTCAACCGACCTCCGCTGTGACTTCTGAACAGGAATAGATCTGAAAACGGAACACCAGCAGTGAGAAGAACAATAACAGAAAAACAACGAAACAAGGGGTGGGTGGGCGGAAAGCTTTCACTGAGGTGCCGGAGAAAGAGGCTGTCCTCTGTCCCTTCCTCTTCTTTTCTACATATGGCCACTACCACCCCTTTTAGCCAACCGGGGGAAGGGGGGGGTAAGCAGTCTGCCCCACAGAATTCATCCGTGGGCAAGTCCGCCTTCTCCCTCTTAAATGACTCAACCGACCTCAACGGAGGAGCCCATGTACCCCTACACGGCGCTCCGACCCCCACCCAACAAGAACAGTGCTTGCTCCACGCCATCTTGCAAGCCAGAGAGAAAGATGTTGAGACTGATATCGTTGAGATGTACACCATCAGGCCTCATGAGGCACATATTATCGCCCTCCAACTGTCGGTGACGCACCACAATTCCCGCCCTGGAGCGTACAAAGTGAACGATACTGGCATTGACCGTCCTCCTGGCACTTTCTATAGCCTACGCATCCCTAATCCCTGCCAAGTTACTCTAGGGATGATCTCTGACCAGACAATTACGACTTCGTGGAAAAAGGAAGGGAGTTGTTCCAGGTCCACCCTAATGAGAGTAATGAGCTCGGCCAATTTTAGCCGGCAGAGGTCATTGCCCCCGGCATGTGTGACTAAGACGACCGGAGAACGGACTGCTCTACTTATCTCGACCGCTTCAGGCAAGACTTGAAACCAACGTAGACCCCGAGTGCTAGAGACCTGGACGTTCTGGAAGCTGAGCCTGCAACCACCAGGCCAATATTCGGACCGCTGGCCTGCCCAAAATATATAAGAATGTCCAAGAAAGCAAATGGTCGGCTGGACAGGATCTGCAAAGAAAATCAAACTAATAAGTGGGGGGGGGGGGGGGGGGGGCACATATGAGGAGAAACACTCCAACCTCCACCTACCAATACCTTGCACTTCAGAGTCTGGGAAACCGGCTCTAGCTGCCTCCGTAGCGGCTCCAATGCGGAAGGAATGGGTGCCGAAGTCCGAGCTAGGGAGACCTACGACTGCGAGGCAACGGGTAAAAACTGACTTAAACTAAAAACAGGTGAGTGGAGTGCCGTCGGCATGCAGCAAAAGGGGGGCGCCCTAGGGACGAGACGCCAATAATTCCGATGCTGGGCCCTCTACCTGATACAAAGCCAAGCGCCTAGGGCGAAAAGGTCTGTTTTTGAGGAGCAGATGAAAATACGGAGGGAAGAATCGCTGAGGAGCACAACCTCAAACTGCAAACCTCCTGGCTGGAAATGCGATTGAGAAACTAGCTCCCCAATCCTAAGGGCTGCAAAAAATGCTAAGCAAAAAGCCGCATGAAAACGCACAACTTCCGCCAACGAGGGACAAACAGAAGGTAAGACGTTGCATAAATGGGTCAATAACAAATAAGATACTGGGCGTCTATGCTTGCAACATACATACTCCTTGCACCAGCCCTTAAGGGCTTGGCGAATGATGAAATGTTTGGTGACGTCGGGCCAACCGTGCAATTTAAAATAGAAACTAATGCCCGAAAGCCTACGCTGCGCCACAGTAGCACAGACCCCTTGGTCCCTCAGCCATAATAGATACAAAATCGTCACCTCCAACCAGGCAGTCAGGGGCTTCCCTGCTGGTACATCTCCAACACGTGCCCCTCATTTCGCCCACGCCTTACTATGTCCAGTCCAAGTCGCAGGTGCAACCGATACCGATCACTGCATGATGTCGCTAGTGAGAGCAAGTCCCAAAGCTGTTGCGGGCATGGAAGGCCTTTCTGGTCAGCCTCCGGCAAGAAGTTCTGGAATTCGTGCCAACGAAAATGGGAAAGAGCATCAGCGGCACCATTGTGTACGCCAGGTACATGGCGAGCGTGAAACCAGACGTTGAGCTCCAGACATCGAAGCACGAGATGTCGGAGCAGTGCCAACACAGGAGCGATGAAGATGTCAACTTATTAATACAGTAAACCACCGCCACGTTGTCCTTCCAGAAACACACCCGTATGTTCCTAAGTTCATGGCCCCATAAATTAATGGCAACGATAATAGGGAAAAGCTCCAAGGAGTGTAATAGCTCCAAGGAAGGTACTAAACAATTCGAAAAAATTGCAGGAGATGGAACAGCCTATCAGTGGGCAAGTGTCTTAGAAATACAAGTCGTCCACCATACATCCCAGAAGATGGTAGCTCTCCGTGTGCACCGGAAGCAGACGAAAAGCTGCTTCGATGTCGGACTTAGCCAGCAAGGCTCCTTGTCCCACCGCTCTGACCAGAACCACCGCCCTATCAAAAGGCACATAAGAAACCGAGGAGATGCCATTGTTAACAGACATGCCCCTGGGAAAGGAAAAGTGGTGGATCCGTCAGAATTTTCCCGGTTCCTGTTTGGGGATGAGGCCTAATGGCGAAACTCTGATATTAGAAAAAGAGGGGGGGGGGGAAATGGGCCAACCATCCTGCCTAATAAAAACTTCTTTATAAATGTTTTTTTTGCAACAAGTCGCTGTTGTCTCTAGCAGACTTTAAATTGCTAGCAAAAGTAGGGGAATGTAAAAAATAGAATGGTATAAAAAAAAAAAAAAGAAAACCCACATCAAATTTGGTCCGCGGCTTCTTTGTTGGGGTACAGATCTAACCACTTGGACATCGTTGCCACGCCCACCGGAGTCTTTCCCACTAGTGGGAGCTGGGGGCTTGGACCCGGGGGGGTTGCCTGAGCAACGGACCACGGCGTGAGATCTGCCGCAGACAGAACACTCATGCTTGTATCTACACAGGGCAAAAAATTTGCAATGTCCCTCGTTGTACAGCCAGCATGCTCCACTGGCGCCTGTACGTTAGAGGAGCCAGCAGCCATAGAAGGAAAAAGATGCACTTTTTGCGCCATCATAAGGCAGAGCTATGAATCAGTGACCTTAACTCCCCAGCCTATCCCTGGATGTAGCGCTAAGCGCTGAAGGAACTCTTCTTCATACCGCCACCATGCAGAGCCTCTGTGAGACTTGTATGCGCTACAGATACAATCCATATATACGAAAAGTTCAGCTGACCATTCAGGGTGGCGGAGGGCCATAATATATCCCAGGACGGAAAATGCTTGCAACTAATTACCTATAGTATGGGCAACTTTTGGTCTGCGATCAATGAATCTATCAGAATTTGGTCTACGCTCTTTATCCACCGTGTGTTGATCGACTGATATTAAAGACCAAATATCTATATACTGGTTCGCCCATATTTTATTTCTTGTCTCCTCATCTATATGAGCACCTAAGGGGCTGAGGCCACAAAACAGGGATTCCTTATAGTCACTAGTTCTGAGCAGTGTAACAGGTTTAGGGGCAGGGGGTGGAGGGTGCAACCAATGCGGAACTAGGGTCTAACTGCACGAACAATGTCTTAAGGGCAGGCACCAAGCGTTTTGCTACTGAGGAAGCGCCCCACGCCCCGCTGAAATTAAACTCACCAGTGGAAGACGTCGCAGGAGGGTCCTTGCCATGACTGGAGGATCAGTTTCTGGAACCATGATGGCTGGTTCAACCCCGCGGGACGACCTGTTGGTCGCATGTCCAGGCTCCCGCCTCTTGCGTTAATATGATCTGCAGGAACTCAACTCCGATGAAGAAGGCGACCGCCACCTGGAAGACCTCGAACGAGCAGACCTGCGGCTTCGCCTGGAGGATCTGCACGCATGGCGGGTACAGCGATGCCGTGAGATGCCGACCTGCGCCTATTTCGGCGGTCGGAGATGTCAGCGGGAGAACGCGAACGAGTGTGTGTTCTAAGGTAGTGAGGGGGCTGGTTTTGTGCCCTGTCAGCGACTTGCACTGCAACCTGCCCTGTAATAGATGGCAGGGGGGTTGGAACAATAGGCTGAGAAGTCATAGGGGCATCCTGAGGTGGGGGGTGATTTTTTAGTATTAGTGGCCGGTGGGGGCTCATTTGACGGCCCCTGAAGAAGGGCAGAAACATGGGGAGAAGCCTCTTCTGCAGAGGAGGAAGAGCTGGGGCGATTTCCCATATCTGAAATGAAAAGGGGGACAGTTAATGGTCCGGCCAGGAGACTACCATGGACCTGAGCGCGCGCGCGCCTGTTGCAGGCATGGGGGCAGGGGTAAACTCAGTGCGTCCGGAAGCGCTGAGGCTTGGCATGCCGGCGCACTGTGTCCTGCGCCCCCCCGTCTCCTGCATCGCATTGAGGAGTATACAGGTAGCGGGGGGAGAGAGGGACTGAGGTGAGTGGGTGGATGTTCCTAGAAGACCGCCTGCCATCCGCTGCATACAATGGGGCATCGGAGGGAGCAGAGGGGGCATAGGGGACAGGTGGAACCGGAGGGACACGAAGAGGGAGATGGGACAGCTTGAACAGGGGGAACAGAGGGAGGATGATGCAGGGGCTTGTAATCCCGCCAGCAGGCGAGATAGACTAGCCGGCACTTCATTTTGTAAGTGAGCTGCCATAGCAGCGATTAATACCCTTTCGTCAGTCACACCTAATGCAGCTTGATAAGCTTTCACTGAGGCGCCGGAGAAAGAGGCTGTCCTCGGGCCCTTCCCCTTCTTTTCTACATATGGCCACTACCACCCCTTTTAGCCAACCAGGATTGGGGGGGAAGCTTGATTACTGGAATGCCTCTTTTATCTTACCAGCCTGCTAACCAGAACACCCCTGCGGGCTGTGCCACTCTAACCAGGCTGCAATCCTTTCTTTAACCCATTGCACCGCCATGCTCTATGCAGTCAAGGACGCCTGCATTTATGCACCTTGGCGTCGTCTAGAATTTCCATAGATGTGAATGGACAGAACCACATGTGCAACCAATCACCTACAGTATCTATTCATGGCCAGATTCTCCAGAGGTGGGACCCATACCTATCAGACATTTATGGCACGTCAAATCAGTTTGCCATAGATGTCCCGATACCGTAGTAACATGATGGAGAATGATGTCGCACACCTTTGCTAGCCCTCCATTCACACAGAAGACCTCAATTCTTGTGATTGGTCGAGCCCCCTAAAGCCACATTATGCTAGAAGCCAATTTATGCTGGTGTCACTCTGGCATTTTGAGGGGTATTGCAGTTTTTGGTACTTTTTTTTTTCTTCTGCCATTTTTTGCAACATTTTTAGGCAACTGCAGGGCTGTTTCACACCACCTCTTGTGCCGGATCAGGTACAAGACTGAGACGAACTGAGCTGAACAATGGAGTCTGTTCAGTTTACATTTGTGCTACTGTTTTTGTCCGGTCTTTTTCACGGAATCTGTAACGGAGGCTCCTAACACAGATGTGAACAAGCTTTAACATGAAGATCTATGGGAAATAATACCAGCAGGACAAACAGGCATTTTTTGACACTTGAAGTACTGGTCATGTACTTTTCTCAATTGCATTATTTTTTTTTAATCACAGCACTTTTCCCCCCCCTTATTTCCTTCCATTTTTCTTCCATAGATGCAATGTGTGTTTTTTAAATAGTGTTTTAATTTGTACTAATTTATTACCCCATACTGCTCTACAGAGTAAAGGGCTCATTCAGACGACTGTATTCAGACTACCAATTTTGCGGAACGGGCGTGGACCCATTGATTTCAATGGGGCCTCAAAAGATGAGGACAGCACACCGTGAGCTTTCCGCATCCGTAATTCTGTTCCACGCCCCCGCCAAAAAAATAGAGCATGTCCTATTCTTGTCCACAATTGCAGACAACTATAGGCATTTCTAGCATAGTTCCTGCCATGTCGGTATCCGTGTTTTGCGGACCGTAAAACACTAGGGACGTCTGAATTAGCCCTAAGAGATATGACAGTAGGGTACATACCTTCCTATGAAAAAAACACATGAAATAAAAAAAATAGCAGGGAAAATGGCAGGTGGTAAAATACACTATGTGGGCAAAAACACATAAAAAAAAAATAATAATAATAATTTTTGGGGGAGTTTTTGGCCCAAAAACACACAACACCGTATGCGGCTGCAAGGAATTTCCCTCTACTATTCACAGGCGCTGTGTGACAGTTCTATCTTTGTCTTCTCAGAGAAACGTCGGCTGCAAGGACTGCCAGACTTCCTAACCGAGGTTGCACGTAAAGAACTGGAGACCTTGGACGTTCAGATACCATCCTGCTGTATTGTCTACATCCCGCTGGTGAGAAAAATGAGACAGAATAGGACCATCTTGGCACCCATCATGCTTCAGGTTTAAATACAATGAAAAAAATAAGTGATGGCAAGGGTTTGGCACAGAGGAGGGGCAGGGTCGGGTACACAGCACCTCTTCAGTCATAACAATTACGACTGCGACTATCTGCGCTCAAGCCAGGTCTAAAAAAGCATGCATAGCGTGGGCGGGGGACAGGCCGGTTCTCCTCAGTGTCCCGTAAATCCCACGCCTGCTCCCACTTTGCTTAAGATAGCATAGCTGTCTGGTTTCCGCAGTTTCACACATCAGACACCTAGGACAAATGTCTGCAATTGGCGATAACGCTAATCGCAGACAGATGCTGTGGTCAGTTGTGACCACAGCATCTGAGGAGGCTTTCATGGGAGCCATTCATTTTCTGCAAAAGCCTGGATCTCTCTCTGAAGAAACTCATGCTATTATAGTTGTAGTTCTTATGGAGGCCTGCAGGTGGCAGGGCTTCATAAGAACACAGCGAATTGACGATCTCAAGATCAGATATTCAAGCCCCCAAAGAAAGGCTTAAAAGAAGTTTTACAAAATATAAAAAAATATATAAAAATTCAAATCGCTCCCTTTTCCCATAATAAAATTAAACAATAAAAAAGAAAGATCATAGGCATTGCCACATCCCAAAACGCCCGTACGATTAAAAAATAAATGTATCTATCCCATACAGTGAATGTTTAAAAAAATAGATATCAAAATGGATGATTTACAGGAATAAAAAGTGATCAAAATCACTGAAAACTTCAGATCGCCCCACATAAAGAGGCCTCACACGGGTCGGTTTTTATTTTTTCAGAAAAAACTATATAAATGTGGTATCTCTGTAATCGTACTAACACAGAGAACGAAGTTAGAAGTTAACATGTCAGTTTTACCACATAGGGAACACCATAAAAACAAAATCCATAAAGCGGTATTGTTTTTTTTTTTTTTTTTTTTTTTTCTCAATTTCACCACATATGGAATTTTTTTCCAGCTCCCCACTACATCGTATGCAATATTAAATGGTGCCAATAAAACATATAACCTGTCCCATAAAAAAACTGTCTGGAGTAAATTTCAGTTCTGGTGAATGGACAGCAGAACTGACAAATTTAAATTGGTGAGAATTAACCTGTGAAACGCCGGTCTTTAGTAAATGACCCCCTTTGTGTCAAACCGGCCTTACAGTCTTGATATAAAAAGAAGTATCTTAGAAAACAGCATTTCATTGCACACAGAACCGTCTGTAGTAGATCTCTGGTATCGGCATCAAGAACCATCTTATTCCTATAGATTGGATTCCTGCTTTCCATCAAGCGCCTCCCGTCCATGCAGGAGAAGACGGACTTTGAGATCGATGGTCTGGATTTCATGGTGAGAAGTTTACTCCTTTCGTCTTCAGTTTTGCCAATAGCAAAACTCCAAGAGGACCTTCACACAACAGATTTTACAGTGGAACTTTGGCGCGGACAGCCACGCCCAAAATTTTTCTGAAAACCCGCCGGCAACCACGTCCTTTCTGCCTTCCATTAATTTCAATGGGAGGCAGCGCTGAGGATCACGCTATAAGCCGTCGCTCTGCAATCCTCAGCTCTGCTTCCCACTGGGTTGCATGGAAGACAGAAAAGACACAGCAGCTGGCGGGTTTTTGACATTCGAAAATTCTGCGGTAAAATCCGTTGTGTGCACATCCCCTTAGGGCTTATTCACACAATCGCAAGGTCGCCGTGCCCATGCTGTGGACTGAAAATAGCAGTCCGCAATTCACGGGCACCGTCCATGTGAATCCTGTATTGTGGTGGGGACCCATTGACTTGAATGGGTCCACGATCCGCAAGATAGGCAACAGATAGGACATGCTTTATCTTTTGCGGTGCAGAGGCACGGACCCGAAAGCCACGGAAGCGCTTCAGAGTGTCTGTGGGCTTCCAATTCGCGCTTCCGCTCTGCAAAGGATAGAACATGTCCTATCTTTCGTCATATCTTGTGGATCGCTGACCTATTCAAGTCAATGGGTCGTCGTCTGCAGCATGGAGTACACATGGCCGGTGCCCGTGTAAATCCTAAAACCTTACTGGTTTTAGGATTTATGATTATGCTGCGTACGTCACATACTGTCCCTGATTTACTCATTTTACTGCAACTAGAAAGTGGCGCAAATTGACATAATTCCAACCTGAGCACCTGTGATAAACCTCAGGTCTACACAGCACTGCTAAGGGTACTTTCACGCTAGCGTTAAAGTTTTCCGGTATTGAGTTCAGTCACAGGGGCTCAATACCGGAAAAAAACGCTTCAGTTTTATCCTAATGCATTCTGAATGGAAAGCAATCCGTTCAGTATGCATCAGGATGTCTTCAGTTCAGTCA
The DNA here is from genome assembly GCF_905171765.1 of Bufo bufo. Lineage (NCBI taxonomy): Eukaryota > Metazoa > Chordata > Amphibia > Anura > Bufonidae > Bufo > Bufo bufo. The sequence continues at coordinate 198,758,472 of NC_053396.1, read as the reverse complement.
CTCTTCCGGAACACTTGCCGTAATGCCGGATCCGGCATTAATTTCTATTGAAATGTATTAATGCCGGATCCGGTACCAAGTGTTCCGGAAAAACGGATCCGATTTCCCGGTCTGCGCATGTGCAGACCTTTGAGAATGCGAACAAAAAAAATACCGAATACGTTTTTCCGGATGACACCTGCATTTGTCAGCTGGATCAGGAAACAAATGCTATCCGCTTGCATACGGATTTCCGGATCCGGCAGGCAGTTACGGCAACAGAACTGCCTGCCGGCATCCTCTAACGCAAGTGTGAAAGTACCCTAAGCTAACATAGTCTATAGCAGGGGTGGCCAACCTGTGGCTCTTTGCTTCTTCAAGTGCGGCTCTAGCTGTAGAGCCGGGAAGCAGTCAGGCCGGCTCACTCTCCACCCCATGCTCAGATCTCTTTTCCTGATTGGGCACTGTTACTACTTTGCAGCTCCAGCTCACTCTCCACTACGTCCTGATGCACACAGTGTGAGAACGTAGTAAATGGAGATACGCGCTATGACCTGACGTTGTGCTCATCAGGTCACAGTGGAGAGCGTGTCAGACCTGCAGAGTAGTAGGTGCCCGAGCAGGAGCCCAGTGCATGATCAGGAGAGGGAAGAGATTTTTTTTTTATTATAGAACTGAGCATGGGGGTCTGATCTTAGCATGGGGGTCTGATCTTAGCATCTGAGGTTCTGATCTGGGAAATGGGTGTCTGATCTGAGCATGGGGGGGTCCTGATCTGAGCATGGGGGGGTCCTGATCTGAGCATGGGGGGGGGGGTCCTGATCTGAGCATGGGGGGGGTCCTGATCTGAGCATGGGGGGGTCCTGATCTGAGCATGGGGGGGGGGTCCTGATCTGAGCATGGGGGGGTCCTGATCTGAGCATGGGGGGGGTCCTGATCTGAGCATGGGGGGGGGGTCCTGATCTGAGCATGGGGGGGGGTCCTGATCTGAGCATGGGGGGGGTCCTGATCTGAGCATGGGGGTCTGATCTGAGCATGAGTGGGAAGATCTGAGCATGAGGGGGCAGATTTGAGCATGGGGGGCAGATCTGAGCATGGGGGTCTTGTTTGAGCATGGGTTGGTCAGGTCTGAGCATGGGGGTCCGATCTGAGAAGGGGGGAGATCTGAGCATGGGGGGGGGGGGGGGAAATCTAAGCATGGGGGGTAGATCTGAACTCTGAGGGTCTGACACTGGAAGTATGATTTGTGTTGTCTGAGCCGAGCATTGGGGGTCTGTTTTGGAGGTTTGATGAGATTTGGGGATCTTATTGTAGGTCAGATGAGGATTGGGGATCTGATTTAGGAGTCTGATCTGAGGTCTGATGGAAAATATATTTTTTCTTTTTTTCTCTGCCAATGAAAAATAAGAAAAAACATTTTTTTGCAGACCTCAGATCGGATGAAAAATATTTTTTTTTAATCTTATTTTTCTTTGTTAAAACCTAGGTGCATCTCGTAGGGCGAAAAATGCGGTGACTTGTGTGTAAATGTATAGCTTGTGGCTCCTGGTAGTCATAAGTTGTTTTTTTTTGGCTCTTTGTGTATGTAAGGTTGGCCACCCCTGGTCTATAGGGTTAGTAAATCTGTGCCACTGTGTATCGTATACATGCAGTGGATGGCGGGTATTCTCACTACTGTGCTGCCCTCTGCTGTCAAGAGTGAATATATCATTTATTCTGTTGGTTCCTCCGGTATTCTATGTCTTCTTTGCTGTTAATCTTAAACCATTCTGCAGTCATTTGCGATGCAGTACATTTTTATTTACAAAATGACTTCAAAACCAGAAGAATGAGACCTGCTGGCACCTGGAGATTTTGGGTATACAGGTGGAGTAAAAAGTTTCATTCACATCTCAATTATCTGCCAGTTATCTTATTTTTTCTGTATTTTCTTTTATTCTGAGCAGTTTCTGTCAGGCGATCGACTTCATTACAGAAGTGCACGGACCAGAGAGCTGGATAGCGTTCTGGGGGATCTCCACTGTGATATAAGAGGTCAGGCGTCTGATCAGCATTTTTAAGGGCGTCGCACATATTTGGGACATTGTGGAGTCAGTTTGTCTAACAGGCTGTCAGTACTGTATTCCTAAATGAAGGCCTCAGGCCATAAATAAACCACAGCTTACACTCCTCTATTGGCAAGCAGCGGCTGCTGACTTATTATTGCTAACCAGGGTACATAGTCACCTCGTAACACCTCTTTATAGTTCCCATATAGATATAGGGGGTCATTTATTAAGACCGCCGTTTTTGAGCAGGAAAAGGTCGCAGACCTGGCGTATATAAGTTCGGAAATGACACCCATAATCTATTGAACACACATGACATTAAATACCTTGATCCTGACTTACATCTTATATTGTACTCCAGAGCTGCACTCACAATTCTGCTGGTGGAGTCACTGTGTACATACATTACATTACTTATCCTGTGCTGATCCCGAGTTACATCCTGTATTATACTCCAGAGCTGCACTCACAATTCTGCTGGTGGAGTCACTGTGTACATACATTACATTACTTATCCTGTGCTGATCCCCAGTTACATCCTGTATTATACTCCAGAGCTGCACTCACTGTTCTGCTGGTGGAGTCACTGTGTACATACATTACATGACTTATCCTGTACTGATCCTGAGTTACATCCTGTATTATACTCCAGAGCTGCACTCACTATTCTGCTGGTGCAGTCACTGTGTACATACAATACATTACTTATCCTGTACTGATCCTGAGTTACATCCTGTATTATACTCCAGAGCTGCACTCACTATTCTGCTGGTGGAGTCACTGTGTACATACATTACTTATCCTGTACTGATCCTGAATTACATCCTGTATTATACTCCAGAGCTGCACTCACTATTCTGCTGGTGGAGTCACTGTGTACATACATTACTTATCCTGTACTGATCCTGAGTTACATCCTGTATTATACTCCAGAGCTGCACTCACTATTCTGCTGGTGCAGTCACTGTGTACATACATTACATTACTTATCCTGTACTGATCCTGAGTTACATCCTGTATTATACTCCAGAGCTGCACTCACTATTCTGCTGGTGCAGTCACTGTGTACATACATTACGTTACTTATCCTGTACTGATCCTGAGTTACATCCTGTATTATACTCCAGAGCTGCACTCACTATTCTGCTGGTGGAGTCACTGTGTACATACATTACTTATCCTGTACTGATCCTGAATTACATCCTGTATTATACTCCAGAGCTGCACTCACTATTCTGCTGGTGTACATACATTACTTATCCTATACTGATCCTGAGTTACATCCTGTATTATACTCTAGAGCTGCACTCACTATTCTGCTGGTGGAGTCACTGGTACATACATTACTTATCCTGTGCTGATCCTGAGTTACACCCTGTATTATACTCCAGAGCTGCACTCACTATTCTGCTGGTGCAGTCACTGTGTACATACATTACATTACTTATCCTGTACTGATCCTGAGTTACATCCTGTATTATACTCCAGAGCTGCACTCACTATTCTGCTGGTGTACATACATTACTTATCCTGTACTGATCCTGAGTTACATCCTGTATTATACTCCAGAGCTGCACTCACTATTCTGCTGGTGGAGTCACTGTGTACATACATTACTTATCCTGTACTGATCCTGAGTTACATCCTGTATTATACCCCAGAGCTGCACTCACTATTCTGCTGGTGGAGTCACTGTGTACATACATTACATTACTTATCCTGTACTGATCCTGAGTTACATCCTGTATTATACCCCAGGGCTGCACTCACTATTCTGCTGGTGCAGTCACTGTGTACATACATTACTTATCCTGTACTGATCCTGAGTTACATCCTGTATTATACCCCAGAGCTGCACTCACTATTCTGCTGGTGGAGTCACTGTGTACATACATTACATTACTTATCCTGTACTGATCCTGAGTTACATCCTGTATTATACCCCAGAGCTGCACTCACTATTCTGCTGGTGCAGTCACTGTGTACATACATTACTTATCCTGTACTGATCCTGAGTTACATCCTGTATTATACTCCAGAGCTGCACTCACTATTCTGCTGGTGTACATACATTACTTATCCTGTACTGACCCTGATTTGTATCCTGGGAAGTGCACTCTTTACACCAGGCACTGCACAGTAATCAGAGGGAGGTAAGTACCCCTCTGCATTATAGGAGCCCAGCTAAGCTGGTGTGTGTGCATCTGACAACAAGCTTGTTGACTGTCTCCAATGATGACCGGCAGAATTGTGAATGCGGGATTTGGGTGCACAAATGAAGATGTAACTGCAGTGATAGATGGGTATCAGTAATGCCACAAGCCATTAGATATGTATGAGTGTATGTAACATGTGTGGGTCGTCCACAGATCACGAGACCATGATCATGCATCAGTTGCAGACACTGATCCTGGAAAGGTCCGCTGTTTTACAAGATGTGATTGATTACATCGGGCAGCTGGATGCTCTTCTCGCCATGGTTGTCTCTGCTCGGGAGTACGGATACGTCCGTCCTTGTTACACGTCAAACAGCATCATTAATATAAAGGAGGGCAGGTGAGGAGGTGGGGGGGGGGGGTCCACCATGTCTCACGCTAATATGTACCATCGCCATAGAGTCTTTGCTTTACTCTACTTTTTCTCTCCCAGACACCCCCTTATGGTATTTTGCTCCGGAACTTTTGTCCCAAACCCAACCATGATTGGAGAAAAAGAGAGGAGGATCAAAATTTTGACAGGACCCAACTCATGTGGGAAGAGTGTATATCTGAAACAGGTACTGCGAAAATGTCAGAAGACATAACAGAACATATACCGTACATTAAATGTACATGCAGACTAGAGGTACAGAACTCTATAGAAATGTATGCTAAGAACAGACAGGGATGTTTTATTAATTTCAATATATATCGGTATAGGTGAGCTTTTTTTACCAACTTTGAAAAATGATAGAAATTTTCTTGTAGGCAGCGACCACTAGGGGGAGCTAACTGCACATGGATTTATACAACTAGTATAGAGCTGAAAGGGGGCTGAATAAATCCATCTGCAGTGAGCTCCCCCTAGTGTTGGCTGCCGGTAGCAGTTCAGGGCCCCCTCGGGCCCCATGCAGTTGCACAGCCCTGACTGACTGTCTACTTTTAATCCCAGGTGGGTCTCATTGTCTTCATGGCTATGATTGGAAGTTATGTCCCTGCCTCTTATGCTGAAATCGGCCCCGTCGATGGAATCTTTACTCGTTTACAGACACGTGAATCTGTGTCTCTCGGCTTGTCCACTTTCATGATTGACTTAAACCAGGTTTGTAGGTTTAATTTTTCTTTTCATTTTCAGCTTAAAATGTTGCTAATTTTTAATATTCAATTATTTAAAATGGTTTTCAGTAATTAAGCTTTTGTAGCATGTGCCCGCAGTCGCCCCCCTGAAATAGAAAATTCCTGCTCTCCTGCTACACGCCGCTCTGGTCCTCCACGCTGCCTCTGCTCTGACTCTCATCTGGCGGTGCATGGGCATGGTCACATGCACTGCTCCAGCCAATGACTACACTGCGTGCAGAATTATTAGGCAAATGAGTATTTTGACCACATCATCCTCTTTATGCATGTTGTCTTACTCCAAGCTGTATAGGCTCGAAAGCCTACTACCAATTAAGCATATTAGGTGATGTGCATCTCTGTAATGAGAAGGGGTGTGGTCTAATGACATCAACACCCTATATTAGGTGTGCATAATTATTAGGTAACTTCCTTTCCTTTGGCAAAATGGGTCAAAAGAAGCACTTGACAGGCTCCGAAAAGTCAAAAATAGTGAGATATCTTGCAGAGGGATGCAGCACTCTTAAAATTGCAAAGCTTCTGAAGCGTGATCATCGAACAATCAAGTGTTTCATTCAAAATAGTCAACAGGGTCGCAAGAAGCCTGTGGAAAAACCAAGGCGCAAAATAACTGCCCATGAACTGAGAAAAGTCAAGCGTGCAGCTGCCAAGATGCCACTTGCCACCAGTTTGGCCATATTTCAGAGCTGCAACATCACTGGAGTGCCCAAAAGCACAAGGTGTGCAATACTCAGAGACATGGCCAAGGTAAGAAAGGCTGAAAGACGACCACCACTGAACAAGACACACAAGCTGAAACGTCAAGACTGGGCCAAGAAATATCTCAAGACTGATTTTTCTAAGGTTTTATGGACTGATGAAATGAGAGTGAGTCTTGATGGGCCAGATGGATGGGCCCGTGGCTGGATTGGTAAAGGGCAGAGAGCTCCAGTCCGACTCAGACGCCAGCAAGGTGGAGGTGGAGTACTGGTTTGGGCTGGCATCATCAAAGATGAGCTTGTGGGGCCTTTTCGGGTTGAGGATGGAGTCAAGCTCAACTCCCAGTCCTACTGCCAGTTTCTGGAAGACACCTTCTTCAAGCAGTGGTACAGGAAGAAGTCTGCATCCTTCAAGAAAAACATGATTTTCATGCAGGACAATGCTCCATCACACGCGTCCAAGTACTCCACAGCGTGGCTGGCAAGAAAGGGTATAAAAGAAGAAAATCTAATGACATGGCCTCCTTGTTCACCTGATCTGAACCCCATTGAGAACCTGTGGTCCATCATCAAATGTGAGATTTACAAGGAGGGAAAACAGTACACCTCTCTGAACAGTGTCTGGGAGGCTGTGGTTGCTGCTGCACGCAATGTTGATGGTGAACAGATCAAAACACTGACAGAATCCATGGATGGCAGGCTTTTGAGTGTCCTTGCAAAGAAAGGTGGCTATATTGGTCACTGATTTGTTTTTGTTTTGTTTTTGAATGTCAGAAATGTATATTTGTGAATGTTGAGATGTTATATTGGTTTCACTGGTAAAAATAAATAATTGAAATGGGTATATATTTGTTTTTTGTTAAGTTGCCTAATAATTATGCGCAGTAATAGTCACCTGCACACACAGATATCCCCCTAAAATAGCTAAAACTAAAAACAAACTAAAAACTACTTCCAAAAATATTCAGCTTTGATATTAATGAGTTTTTTGGGTTCATTGAGAACATGGTTGTTGTTCAATAATAAAATTAATCCTCAAAAATACAACTTGCCTAATAATTCTGCACTCCCTGTAGTGTTAGCGGTGATGTAGGCACAAGCAGCATGTCACGCCAAAGCCCATGCACCACCGAAAGAAAACCGTGCGAAGACCGGAAGATGGACACAACAAAGGTAGCCTGGAGGACCCGAATGGCGTGGACCAGGTAAGTATGAATCTTCTGTTACACGGGGCAGACAGCAGGCACTGGCTAAAAAATCTTAATTACCGAAAACCCTTTTAAAGGGGTTGTGTCATTTCAGACAATGGGGGCATATCTCTAGAATATGCCTCTATTGCCTAATAGGTGCGGGTCCCACCTCTGGGACCCCCACCTGTATTGTAAACAGAGCTGGCAAAGCCCCAGAGGGCGCACCGTGCATGCGCGGCTGCCCACCATTACTTTTCTATGGGGCCACTTAAAATTCCCTCGTCCCCATAGAAATGAATAGGAGTGGTGGCCACGCAAGCACAGTGTGCTCCTATTTATTTCTATGGGGATTCTGGGCCAATAGGAAGGCTTGGTGGTGGCCGGACCCGGCACCGCTGGCCACCACTTTGCCGGCCTCGTGTTAGGCTTCGTTTAAGAGATAGGTGTGGGTCCCAACTCTGGGAACCACACCTATCAGACAATGGGGACATATCCTAGCGATATGCCCCCATTGTCTGAGATGGGAATACCCCTTTAAGGCCTCATGCACACGACCGTTGTTTCGGGTCCACATCCGAGCCGCTCGGGTGCGGACCCATTCACTTCAAAGGGGCCACAAAAAATGCAGACAGCACTCTGTGTGCTGTCCGCATCCGTTGCTCCGTTCCGTAGCCCCACCAAAAAAATATAGCATGTCCTATTCTTGTCCGTTTTGCGGACAAGAATAGGCATTTCTACAATGGGCCGCCCGTTCTGCAAATTGCGGAAGGCACACGCGGCTTGCATGAGGCCTAAGTCATATTCACATAAAGCAGCTTGAGACATTTTTCACTACATTTTATTGGGCTTTTGAAAAAAAGACACTACATCCAAATGAGTTAGGGTACATGCACACGTTCAGGATTCATGTGCGGAGAATCCGCACTGAAATCCGCAGGTGTTCGCAGGCAAATCTGTGCGGTCAATCCGCATTAATTGGTGCGGATTTGCATACGGATTTGCGTGCGGATTTGGTGCGGATTCGGTGCGGATTTTCCGCATGCGGATTTCACTAAGTGAATGAAGAAAATCCGGTCAGGAAAAAAAAAATTAATTGACATGTCGCGGATTTTAAAATCCGCACCGCAGGTCAAAATCCGCGCGGAAAAAATCTGCATCGTGTGCATTGAGAATTTCAAATTCTCATAGAATACAATGTACATGACCTACGGTGCGGATTTTCTGCACGCAAATCCGCGCGCAAAATCCGCACGCAATCCTGATCGTGTGCAGGGGGCCTTAGATTGGTAGATTTGGATTCGTCCTGCTTTGGACAAATGTGAATCTTTGTGATTCTTTCAGTAATCAGCGTGAGTTCCCGATCGCTGAATCGGAATTATACAGTATAAGTGCAACAATGCGGTCCACAAGGGGTCCCTTTAAGATGAGATAAGTGTTTTGTGACGCCAGTTGCAATGAAGCAACAACGGGACAGAGTGCCTTTAAGAAATGGTGTTGTTACCCAGATGTAGGAATGGCCGAGTGGTATAGGGTGGCCTATAATGTCCCTTAATGTTTTGTGCATGTGTCACGGTGCTCCTACCTGTATACGACTGGACCCCAGGTGTTGGCTTTTAGTAAACGTTCATCGGAAACAATCTTCAAACTTTGTTTTGATCCCAGCAGGCTTTAGCATTAAAACTGTGGCAGGCAAACTCCTCTCTGCTACATCTGTTCCTCTCTGGCTCTGCTGTACTGACAGGCTGGCTATAGAACTCGGCTTCTTCTTTATGCTGTACTTCACTTTGTAGTCTGGTCTGTCTCTAGTTTTCTCCAGGAAAAACTCCTCCTGGCTTCTGAGGCTCCAAGCTGTGGCCTCTATATCCAGCAGAGCTGAAGGTGCTCTAGCTGGCTCGCTTTGCTTGGCTGGGGCACGTCCAGCAGGGACATGCACCTGCTGCACACCCTTCCCCTAGCTGGGGGTGAGTTAGACTGACTTCTAACTAACTAGCCCCCTCCCCTCCTTAGAGGGAGAGATAGAATGGAAAGAAGGGTTTCATTCTCTCTAACTGTATCTCTGCCATGTTTGCTGCCACCTACTGGTGAACCAGGTATATCACACGTTAACATAACAGTTATAAACATAGAAATGCACAGTGTTTAAACCTGAAATAAATACACATGATGACATGAGGTTAACCAATAAAGACAGTAGTGGGGTGCAAAGGTGGTAATGCCACTCTGGGGCGTTACATAAGTTCCGCTGTGGCCACATGAAGATGGCCGCTAGTAACCCGAGCCTATATGAGTCTCGAGTATGTACCATTACTGTGAGTGGCGGCGCATGCCGAAGTGTATTGCACAACGTATATGAACCCAGAGTCGTTGGTTGTACTGCAATCCATAATGAATCTAGGTTTGTATTCGTTGTGTAATACAGTTAGTTACAGAGATGGCGCATTTGCGAGACTCACATTCATGTGGCCACAGGAGGAGCCCATACTGTGTAAGGCTACTTTCACACTACCGTTCGGAGCGGGTCCGTCTGATGTCTGTTCAGACGGACCCGCTCATATAATGCAGACGTTTGTATCCGTTCAGAACGGATCCGTCTGCATTATAACTTAGAAAAAATTCTAAGTGTGAAAGTAGCTTCAGACGGATCCGTCCAGACTTTACATTAAAAGTCAATGGGGGACGGATCCGTTTGAAGATTGAGCCATATAGTGTCATCTTCAAACGGATCCGTCCCCATTGACTTCCATTGTAAGTCTGGACGGATCCGCTTGCGTTCAGGTGTCGCTGCCAGACTGATGCATTCTGAGCGGATCCGCGTCCACTCAGAATGCATTAGGGCAGTACGGATGCGTTCGCGGCCGCTTGTGAGCCCCTTCAAATGGAGCTCACAAGCGGAGCCCCGAACTCTAGTGTGAAAGTAGCCTTATACAGGTACGGTGATCGGGAACTCTTAGGCCCCTTGCAGACGAGTGTGTCTGGATTAGGTCCGGATGCGTCCTGGTGCATTGCGGCAAACCCACGCGAGTAGTACGCAGATGCAGTCAGTTTTGACTGCGATTGCGTTACGATGTTCAGTTTTTATCACGCGGGTGTAATGCGTTTTGCACGCGCGTGATAAAAGCCGACTGTGGTACTCAGACCCGAACTTCTTCACAGAAGTTCAGGTTTGGGTTAGTTGTAGCGTAGATTGTATTATTTCCCCCTATAACATGGTTATAAGGGAAAATAATAGCATTCTGAATACAGACTGCATAGTACAATAGGGCTTCTTTTGTGAAGAATAGGACCTTTGATGACGTCACTGCGGTCATCACATGGTCCGTCACATGTGACGGACCATGTGATGACCGCAGTGACGTCACCACAGGTCCTTTTCCTGTGCACAGCAAAGATGAAGACAGAAGAGAAGCCAGGCTGCGCGATCAAGTGGATTAAGGAGAGTTAAATTATTTTTATTTTTTTTAACCCCTCCAGCTCTAGTTTACTATGCATTCTGTATTCAGAATGCTATTATTTTCCCTCATAACCATGTTATAAGGGGAAATAATAATGATCGGGTCCCCATCCCGATCGTCACTTAGCAACCGTGCGTGAAAAACGCACCGCATCCGCACTTGCTTGCGGATGCTTGCGATTTTCACGCAACCCCATTCATTTCTATGGGGCCTGCGTTACGTGAAAAACGCACAAAGAGGAGCATGCACAAGTGATGCGTGAAAATCACCGCTCATGTGAACAGCCCCATAGAAGTGAATAGGTCCGGATTCAGTGCGGGTGCAATGCGTTCAACTCATGCATTGCACCCGCGTGGAAATCTCGCCCGTGTGAAAGGGGCCTTACTGCTTAGTGAAAGAATCACAAACATTCGGATTCGTCCAAAGTTGGACGACTCTGAATCTACCGACACTAATCCAAATATTTTTCGTGGCACTTTTCTTCAGAGTGAAGAAACATATCCACGGCACTCACCCGACTTGCCAAGTATCCTTTTTTAATTGAAGTGCACGATACAGGGAGGTAACGATGTAGCACAAATCCTCGGCCTACGGCCGTTTCGCATCGTGCGCCGTTTTCTCGAGGCCTAAGTGGGATGGCCGTAAGCACATCCTTTTGAATCTCACACCGCCTGATTCACAGGTGTATTATATCGCTACTTGTGTTATACATTCACACTGATATTAACCAAACGTTTTCTAAAAAAAGAGAATAATTACAGTCATATTGCAAAAATGACCCATAGTAAAAACAAACCTAATCAGAGAAAGGAAGATAGATCATTTCTGTCCATCAGTCCACAGGGTCCTAAAGCTCTCGTTCTCACTATCCATCTAGCTTCAGCCTGTAGTAACACTCAGAGCCGTTCACTGGTGGGTGAATTCTTTGAAGACCTGCAAACCGCAGGCATTGTCAATCACCCTTGTGTTCACATACATGTTCTATGAGGCGAGTACAGCCTTTACCTGTTTTCAAAGAATGAAAAAGTTCACACACGCGTTTATATGAAGGGCGTATATTAATAAAGAATTGTTTTTCCTATATAAAAGAACTCGCATGGACAAAATATCACATAAACCCGGAAATCTGTGCTGCATGCAGAAAACTGCATCAAAACTTATCATTTTGTTTCTACAGCTCCTTTGCAGGTCTATGTGTATCCATGGTTACAGACTGCAAACAAACCCTGCGTAGTCTGATCCCTGCAGTATGGCTGCACATAGGTCTGCATAGGAGCTACATACATAAAATATTACTAAACAAGCAACTTTTTTATTTTAGATGCATTGTCGCTATTAGGGATGAGTGAATCAACTTTGGATGAAACATCCGAAGCCGATTCGCATAAAACTTTGAATACTGTAATAGAGAGAGCAGGCACTCTAACATGGGGGGTCACATGGAACTTTCATTATAGCATTTATTATGAATTGATAATAAACATAAACAATCTAAAAGTAAAAAAAGCGAGCGCTCCGTACAGTTTTAGAATGTTTTGAGCTCAGATGATTCAGTGCGGGTGCAATGCGCTCAACTCACGCATCGCATCCGCGCGGAATACTCGCCTGTGTGAAAGGGGCCTTTGTGCGTTTTTCACGTAACGCAAGCCCCATAGAAATGAATGGGGTTGCGTGAAAATCGCAAGCATCCGCAAAACCGCAAAACCCTTTTTCAGAACTCCGTTTCGGTTCCAAGTGGTACCTTGGAACTGAACCAGAGTTCGGGAAAAAGGTTTTTAACAGTAGAAATAATTTTTTTAAGTTATTACCCGAAGTCTCAGGAGACTTCGCAAAGTAATAACTTCGGTTTATCGGAGCCAATACATTCTAATACTGTACGGAGTGCGCGCTCCGTACAGTATTGAAATGGAGTTTTATGTGAATAGACTTTAGATGTTTCATCCGAAGTCGATTAACTCATCCCTAGTCGCTATAAAAAATATGCTGGAAAAGTTGGCATTTCCATTAACTTCCATTAATTTAATGTTATTACAACCATTTACTTTATTTAGGTGGCAAGAGCAGTGAACAATGCCACTAGAAGTTCACTTATTTTAATAGATGAATTTGGAAAAGGGACCAATACGGTAAGAAATGTCACTGATATTCCCTATTCTTGCATAGTGAACTGACAATTAAGTGCATAGATAGATAGATAGATAGATATCCTTTTTTCATTTTCCAGTAGTGTAGACACTGCTCTTTTGAGGTCTATTCACAGATTTTTAATTTTTAATCTTATTGTGGATTTTGAGTAGTATTTAGGATCATTATTCATGTGTAGAAGTCGTTCTCTATTCAACTTCAGCTTTTTTTTTACAGTTGGTGTTATGTTTTCTTCCAGAATTTGCTGGAATTTCATTGAATCCATTCTTTCCTCTACCCGGGAAATGTTCCCCATGCCATTGGCTGCAACACAACCCCAAAGCAGGATTAATCCACCCCTATGCTTAAAGAGGTTGTCCAGGTTCAGAACTGAACCCGGACATATCCCCATTTTCACCCAGGCAGCCCCTCTGACTTGAGCATCAGAGCAGTTCATGCTCCGATGCTCTCCTTTACCCTGCGCTAAATCGCGCAGGGCAAAGGCATTTTCTGGAGTTCCAGTGACGAACCGGGCTCTCCATGGGGCTGCCAGGCGGAGGCTTCCGCCCAGCAGTGAGCCCGTGACGTCACCGGCACTGATGGGTGGGCTTTAGCGCTGCCCTAGCCTGTAAAACAGCTTGGGCAGCGCTAAAGCCCGCCCATCAGAGCCAGTGACGTCACCGAACACACTGCTGGGCGGAAGCCTCCGCCCGGCATTGTGTTGTTGTAAATAAAAGAGCCTTTGCCCTGCGCGATCCAGCACAGGGCAAGGGAGAGCATCGGAGCATGAAATACTCCGCTGCTAAGATCGGGGGCAGGGGCGTAGCTATAGGGGTTTCAGAGGTAGCAGTCGCTACCGGGCCCAGGAGCCTGAGGGGCCCAAAGACCCTTGTGCCACATAAGACACTGGCATTATAGAAAGTGCATACTGGTCAATTTACACCTCTGGCTGGAGGGAAGGGGTTAGGTTAAGAATTTGGCATGAGGGGGTGCCCTTTCAATGTTTGCCTCAGGCAGCAGGAAGGATTTGTGCTCCCCTGCCCCTTGCCAACAAGCACTGAGGGACGGGGGCCCAAGCTGAACTCTTGCACCAGGGCCCATGAGCTTTAGCTACGCCCCTGATCGGGGGGGCTGCCTGGGTGAAATTATGGGTATGTCCGGGTTCAGCTCTGACCCCGGACAACCCCTTTAATGGTTGGAGAGGTGTTCTTTTCATAAAATTCTGTTCCCTTATTTTCTCCAAACAAACCTTTGCTCATTGTGGTCAAAGAGTTCTATTTGAACCTCATTGGTCCACGGGACTTGTTTCCAAAATGCACCAGGCTTGTATAGATGTTCTTTTGCAAACTTCTGAATTTTTGGGAAATGGTTAGAGGAGTGTGGATACTTATAAAGATTTGGATTGTGCATCACCTGGCCTTTCCTGATTGTGATCAAATCTTGACCCAAACGGCTATTTGAGGTCTGAGACCACGTTTATCTGAGCGCTGAAATCTCTTTGGGTTCACATACTTTCTATTTTTCACTGTAAAATTGTACAAAACCAAAATAGTTCACAGATATATTGCTGAAAATGTTGAAAAGTGTGTTTCATCTTTAACTTTATGCCTTTTGGAGATCATTTCCTCTTTAACTTGCTTAAAGGGGTTGTCCCAGGAAAAACAGTTTTCAAACCAGCACCTGGATCTGAATACTTTTGAAATTTCATGTAATTAAAAATTTAACATATCCACTGAGTTATTCAATAAAATGTATCTGCGCTGTTAGTTTTTTTCCTTAGTTCTCTGTTCTGCTCACTGAGAAGGCCGCACATGCTCAGTTTCATCCTTCAACTGTCTCCTGAGCTGTGATAGAGAGAGCATGGACACGCCTCCTGAGCTGTGATAGGGAGAACATGGACATGCCCCCTGAGCTGTGATAGGAAGAGAATGGACACGCCCCCTGAGCTGCAGTAGAAAAGACACTCCCCTTGAGCTGTCAGCTTGATATAAATCTAGCAGAGCAGTGAATGGGGAGATCTCTGGATCCATGTGAGGTCCAGGGCTGGTTCTAGCTTTGTTAGAAAGAGAATGTCATGTACTATATAATTATTTTACATTACTTATGGGATAACCCCCTTAACAGCTCATAGTAACAGTAATTTTGACCAGGGATGCTCAAACTTTGGCATGCCACTGTAGATAGATAAAGCAGGCAGATGTTACTTATGATAGAAGATCTATGTATGTCTCTCCAGGTGGACGGCCTTTCCCTTTTAGCTGCCACTCTCAGACACTGGATAAAGCAGGACTCTTCCTGTCCCCATATATTACTTTCTACTAACTTCCACAGTCTGATTCAGCTGAAAATACTCCCAGAAAGTCCCATAGTGCATTATCAGGTAAGACACGCCATTCATTAATACTGCAGGTAGCAGGAAGATCTTGGTGGTTACGATCTTAGCTCCTGACCCAGACCTCACTTGACCCCTATCGCATATAGGATGGGTGGCCCCTGCACTGTGGGTGTTTTGGATGTAGTGGACCTAGTAACTTTAACCACATTCACTTACACACACTGGAGAAGATCTATAAGAACTGATGTAAAGGAAAAAAGATTGCGTCTTTTATTTCTAAAAGTGTCTCGGAACAAAACGAGAGCTGAGACCCAACTGATTGCCGTGCTTAGCTCCTTGTCGTTTGCTTTGGCCTAGTTTCGATAGTCTCCCTGTATTCTCTACAGACGTTTGAGTGGTGTCTGGATGGGGAGGAACTCATCTTTTTCTACCAGCTTAAAGATGGCGTTTCTGAAGTGAGCCAGGCAGCCAGGGTGGCATCAATGGCTGGTATGCCAGAAGAAATCATCAAGAGAGGAGTAGAGGTAAAGTACTAACTGTTCTTAAAGGTGTGGTCTGGGATTTAGATATTGATGACCTATTCTAAGGATGGGTCACCAATAGTTCAGCTCACAACCCCTTCGGCGATCAGCAATTGAAAGAGTTAACAGCGCTTATCAGGGGCGGATTGGGAAATTAAAGTGGCCCTGGAAAAAAACTAAAAGTGGTCCCGCGTTAGGTGGGACAAAATTGATAGAAGACAGGGCAACATAAGTAGGCAGGACTAACATAAGTAGGCAGGGACAATAGAAGTAGACAGGGGCTGCAGTACCATTGTGCAGCACAAAGTACCGCCCCAGCAGAACCAGATACCAAAGTGCAGCACAAAATACCGCCGCCATCTCCTCAATATTTAAATGTATCGCCGTCCTAAGGATGGTAATACAGTTGAGTTCAGGAGGGCAACTGCGACCGTTGAGCTTCAGATAATTATGTACCTAGCCTGGGCCATCAGGAGATCTTGGTTGGCCCCCTGGGCATCGGCCCACCGGGAAATTTCCCTGTAGGGTCTATGGCCAATCCGCCCCTGGAGCTTATGTGAGTGCTTCAGGCTCTTACTAGGCCCATGGCGTCATGCTCTACAGTCACATTGCCTTTCTGCAGTTCAGTCCCATGCGAGTCAAAGGAACTGAGCCACAATACCGAGTACAGCCACTATACAATGTATGACACTGTGCTTGGTTTACAATGAAGAGGCAACAACAGCTGTGCAAGAGTCCCATCCCCATCAAACAGCTGATCGGTAGGGGTGCCGGGGGTCAGACTCCCACCAGCTTGATTCAGTTACTGAGGATAGGCCATCAATATGGATAACCCCCAGTAAAATCACTCAAGGTAAGTTTACATTGATGGTACACCTTTAGGATGGGCCATCAATATGTGATTAGTGGGCGTCCGACCACTGAATGAAGAGGCTTCAGCCACAGCCTCTTCACTTCAATACTGCAGGTCAGGTCCATTCCATTAAGTAGGCAGTAAACACCGACAATTAGTAGCGTCAGATATAATGCGTAAATAATTTTTAAAGGGGTGTCCATACATATCCGGTAGGTGGGAGTCCTAGCTAAGACGTCCATATCATGGAGGAGGAGAGAGCCACCATATATTTAGCCCTTCAAATAGGAAATGATGCACGTTTCATTTTAGTGTCGCACTACTAGAGAACCTGCAAGGCTTTGTTCAGACCGGTGTCATGTCTTCTGCACAGGAGCCGTGATGGAGCTATCATAAATCAATTTGTTCTTCAATCTATAAGTTTATGTAAAAGTCTCATTACATTCTCACTTTTGAACCTAAGGTTTCAGAGCTGTTTCGGAGAGGACACGCCATCCAATGCCTTGATCAAGCAGCTAAGCAAGAGAAAATGGACAAGTAAGGGAAATATCAATGTATCTTTAACCAACAGAGCATGATTATGTATACAGTTCACATGTGATGTGGGATCGGCATCTGTAACACCCTGGTGAAGAATGTCGCTGGTGAAGAGGGGCCAGAACAACTTTTATTGTAACGCTTCCCCTTTCAGGAGAGGCACAGGAGCATCCCGGGATCTCAGTATTAAGCACTTCTTATAACAAGGATCAATTATTATAAGCTAACAGTTATCCTATGTATTTGGCCAGCACACGCCATACCGGTTTTGTCCCTATGACACTGGCTGACCTGTTACATGTGCGCTTGGCAGCTAAAGACATCTGTGTCGGTCCCATATTCATATGTGTCCGCATTGCTGAGAAAAATGATGTTTTTATATATGCAAATGATTCTCTAGGTGCAACAGGGGCGTTACCATTACACCTAGAGGTTCTGCTCTCTCTGCAACTGCCATGCCCTCTGTACTATAATTTACAGGGCCAGGCAGTGTAAACATCATAATGCTTGGCCCTGGCAATCAAAGTGGAGAGGGTGCAGCAGTTGCAGAGCCTCTAGGTGTAATGGTAACACCCCCATTGCTCCTAGAATGTCATTTGCATATATTAAAACCTCATTCTTTTCAGCAATGCGGGCACATATGAACATGGGACCAACACAGATGTCTTCAGCTGCCAAGTGCACATGTAACAGGTCAGCCAGTGTCATAGGTACAAATCTGCTGACAGATGCCCTTTTAAAGGAGTTTTCTGGTTTGCAAAACCCATTTTCAAACAGTACAAGTTGGCAGAAGAAGCTCCACTTTTCAGGATCCATATGCCTGTGGGACTAGACAGATTGATGTAATAATCTGACCTTGTCTGCATGCGTTCTCGCTCTTCCAGCTCACCTCGCATGCTTTCGTTGCTTTCATTTCAGGTGTCAGAAGCTGGTCTCCAGTTTTCTTAGTTTAGACCTTGATGATCCTCAGACTGACCTGCAAAAATACTTGTCCGATGAAGTCCTACCCTTCTCCACGATATGGTGAATTGAGTATTAGACTGATGCAATAGGATTTCAGGCTCTGTAAGGATCCTTGTTGTGTACAAGTGACGAGCCGTACCCTGCAGCATATGGTTATATCCGTTTTCCAGTTCTCCTTATTTTTAGAAAAATCTGATTAGTAAAGCAGGCTGAGATAGATCGATTGGTCCAATCAGCAGGACTGTTAGGATCAGTTTACCCAATCAGCGGGGCTGCTTCATTTGCATAAACCCTGCTGATTGGACAAATTGATTCGATCAGCTCTGCTGATTGGACAGATCGATTCTGTAGAATCATTTCGCTCATCTGTATCGTGATGTGACTGCAGCCAACTTTCTGTCATCTCTGCTCTCTACCTAGTAGCAATAAAGCTGTGCCACCCAGCCGTGTGGCTATGGAGACTCTACCTAAAACACACGATCCCAACATCCAGCCTGATACTCGGGTGAATTGTCTCCGGGCAGGGGCTTGGCAGTACTGAGCCCACACTGTCTCTTACTGCCACGATAGATATATCAGATTAGGATGGAGAAGCGTAGTATTCATATATAGATAAGCAGATCATCCTGTGGGTATTAATGTTGTCATCCAGTAGATACCACAATGTTTTTTGCTTTTATGTTAGGTTTTCAGCATTAAAAAAAAGTATTTTCAATAAAACGAGACATACTGTATATCCTCTGCTCGTCCATTCATTTATTTAGAGATGAGTGAAGTTCTTAAAATATTCGATTCCGCTGCTTCGCCGAATTTACTTCATGACGGATTACTTCATCACGAAGTTCAATGACGGGGGCGATTGTGCCACCCCCATCATTGAACCCCTCAGATGCCGTGTTCATCGCCGATCGCGGCATCTGAGATCAATATTAAAGCATTTTAGGGGTTGCTTTATACATACTCCCCTCATCTATTTGAGGCCTCTGTCGCCATCTTGCTAGAAGATCCAGCGCGAAATCTCTTGCGGCGCGTGATGACATCATCATGTCTTCTGGCTTGGTGACGTCATACGTCATTCGCATGGGATCTTCAAGCAAGATGGCTGCAGAGGCCTCTTCACACTCAAATAGATGAGGTGTATGATATGAAAATCGATTTGTTACCACGAAGCACAAGGAAATTCGGCTTTGCGGCGAATCAAAATTTCCCTGAAATTCGTATCGAAGTCCACTTCATGAACTTCGATTCGATCTCTACACAGTACATTTATTCTTTCATTAATGTTACCTTAGTTCGCCATTTGTATTAGTTTCACTGTTTAAAAATGTAATGATAGCTATATATACAATAATAATAATAAAACCACCATAATCCTCAACGTTTTGATCATTGTGGCTGACAAAGACCCCCCCAAGACTCTTCACATGATGCCTTGGACATATCTTGAGATGCCCATACACATTAGAGGAACGTCATTTTCAGGTGTATGAGGGTGAGGGGGGAGTCTCCTGATTCTCCTCCACAGAAGATGTTCGTTTAAAAGAAGGATCGGGCTGTTGGATTTCAACACGTCCAATCCTTGTTTCCCACAAGAGATAAACTTATGTCCCTTTCTCCCCTGAAAACGCATGCACATTCGGCCAAACCCAGAGAAGGCAATTGTATAGGGGAGTTAGAGAGAATAGCTGCTGGCCAAATGAGCCTTCAGCCATTGGCTCCTATAGGGCTGAGTTCACACCAGTTATTTGGTCAGTTATTTCCGTCAGGTATTGGGAGCCAAAACCAGTAGTGAAGCCTCCAGAGAGATCAGGGATGATAGAAAGATTTCCTCCCGTTCTGTGTTTTTGACCCGCACCTGGTTTTGGCTCACAATTACTGATGGGAATAACTGAAGTGTGAACTTGGCCCAACATGTGCCTGTTCATTTATATATATATACGCAGGATTAATATGTAAAATAATAAATAAATAAATAAAAGTCCCCAAATGGGAAAAAAAATAAAGCTTTATGAAGTAAATGGCAAAACAGATAAAACTAAAGCAATTTTTTAAAGGGGTTGCCCCATGATCAATGTAAAAAAATATAATCCAATATCCTATATTAAACGACGGTCTCTTTATAACAAAGCTAGAACCAGCCCTGGACCTCACATGGCTCCAGAGATCTCCTCATTCATTGCTCTGCTGCTAGATTTATTTCAAGCTGGCAGCTCAGGGGGCATGCGCTTTTTCAGAAGGCTTTGTCCTTTCTACTGCAGCTGGTGGCAGCTGAAGGATGGAACTGAGCATGTGCGTCCACCTCAGTGAGCAGGTCAGAGAAATTAGAAAAACAGCAAACAGCAGGTGGCGCTGTACAGATAGATTTCAGTGAATAACTCAGAGGCTATGCTAAATGTTTAATTACGGTACATGCAATTACAAAAGTATTCAGATCCAGGGGCTGGTTTGAAAACTGTAGGGTTGGAGAACCGCTTTAACTATTTTTGTTAGATAAAATTCATAGAAGACATAAAAAATTATGCTATGATGTATGTGCCATAAAATAATGCAACTGAACTTGAGGACTACTTTAAAGGGCATGTGTCACATTGAACGTGGCGCCTGATCTGCAGGCAGCTTGGTATAGAGCGGGAGGAGCTATGATTAGGAGTCCAGTGGGTGGTCCTATTAGTGATTGACACTATCTTTGTCTACCTATACAGAGAAGGCTGTCAATCACTAATAGGACCGCCTACTGGACTCCTAATCATAGAATGAGCAAAGATATAAATATAGAAAATATAGAAAGTTCTACTGAATCATTTCTCACAAAACTATATATCATTCCGCTCAGCTCCTCCTGCTCTATAACGTGCCGCCCACAGATCTGATTGCGTGGTCAATGTGACGGGTTCCCTTTAAACCACGCAGCTGTAAAAGTGGTGCTGCGTACTCCTCAGCAAAGCATAAAAAATGATTTCCGACCAGGGAGAAGAAAACGATTCCTAAAATGGTGCAAACAGACGGATTGTGAATCCAGTGCAAGGTTAAGATGACAGAGATAAAGGCTTCCTAGATGTTCCTTCTGCTCGTTGTATAAGATATTAACATCTTGTAATCCCCGTGTCTCTGAGACAGTATGACAGGCCCAAAGTAAACCATCCAGTGAGAAAGAATATATAACCCATCGGTGTCTCTCCAGCCGCGGGCTATCAGGGCATGCTGGGAGTTGTTGTTTTGCAGCTTCATTTTCTCTGATTACCTGGTTTAACAACCCTCGGAGGGCATCCACCTGGTAGGTAAGTGTCTTTATGTGGTGCCGAGGCTTTGTTCTGCAGCAGCCGATTGTCAATTACCACTAATGGAAAGCTATTTTCCTGGTTTACGTCATGCCGCCTATTACACAAAGCCGCCTCAGGCTAGGTTCCCACTCCGTGTCATTGTCTACAACAAATCCTGTCCTTACACATCAGCCACCTGTCAACAGTAGGACTTGCTACTTGCCGATGGGAATATTTGCAAATAGAAGTACAAGTGAGGTCTTGGGTTCTCAAACCAGCTAGAGAGCCCCTATCAAACCCTAATCTGAGGCATTCAGAAGCACTGGCCACAATGCAAAATCTTTGACAGGAGAAAGCTGCAGCAGAATGGACACCCCCTTAGCTGCGATAGGGAGAGGGCTGCTGCAGGAAGGACACGTCCCCCTGAGAAAGAACGCACCCCCTAAACTCCCAGCCTTCAAAGAATCAAGCAGAGCAGTTGGTTCTACCTTTGTTAAAAAGAAACGGTCATGTACTATATGATGTCTGATTTTCAGTTTTTACATCAAAAGGTTGGACAGAGGCGTGTAGTTCTGTGAAGAACAGCTGATTGGCGAGTGTGTGCAACCACCGGACAACCTAGGGGCGATGTGCGTGAGCGTACTAGTGATAAGGTGCCGAGGATAGTAGTACTCACAGCGTGCAGTGGATGGTAAGACAGCACGAAATCCTCCGGGGCACTCTAGGTTGCAGAGAACACCAGCCAGATGTTGGTTGAGGTGCCCTTGATGGTAATTGGTGTTTAAAGTGCTTTGGTGGCTGGGCCCCTGGTTCGTGACGCCAGGACCGCTAGGTGCAAATGTTGAGAGTAGTAGTAATGATGATATAGAATAAGGAGACTAGAGCTTTTAACGAACACCCAGTACTTTACAGATCCACAGGTCATCAATATAGGAAAAAGTAATTTACATCAAGGCAACTTTTACAGGGATTCACATTAGTTCCCAGAAGTTGCATTAGGCATAGTCCTCTATGACAATCAGTCATTCTCTCTCTTATTTCTCCAGGTTGGAGGGATGAACTATCTCTGTTGTGCTGTATAATCCTACACCTCTGTATCCTCTTCTAGGAATACTATACCCTGACAAATGGCCTTTTTGTCTTTAATTATGGTGGGCAGCTTGTAGCTTAGAATCTCTCCACGAGGCTGGAGTCTGATACACGACAGTTACCTTCCTTTGTCAATATTCTCATTCCCTCTCTGAGTTGCCTGGTTCTTCTGTAATCTTTTCCCTTCTATGGGCTGGTACATGGAACTAAGGGTACTTTCACACTTGCGTTGCCGGATTCCGGCATGCAGATCCGCCAATCTGTATGCAAACGGAAACCATTTGTAGACGGATCCGGATGCGGATCCTTCTCACAAATGCATTGCAATACCAGATCCGTCTCTCTGGTGTCATCCGGAAAAACGGATCCGGTATTTTTATTTTTTTTACATTTTTAAAGGTCTGTGGATCCGTCAATGCGCCAATTTTAATGCCGGCACTAATACATTCCAATGGAAAAAAATGCCGGATCTGGCATTCCAGCAAGTGTTCGGGATTTTTGGGCCGAAGAGAAAAATGCAGCATGCTGCGGTATTTTTCTCCGTCCAAATACCGTAAAAGGATTGAACTGAAGACATCCTGATGCATCCTGAACGGATTGCTTTCCATTCAGAATGCATTAGGAGAAAACTGATCAGTTTTTTTCCGGTATTGAGCCCCTAGGACGGAACTCAATACCGGAAAACTTTGACGCAAGTGTGAAAGTACCCTTACACACGTCTGCAATTTCGTTCCGCGGAATTGCAGACCCATTCATTTCTATGGGGCAGCACGATGGGCCGCCCGGATCCGGAATTGCACACAATGACCTTCTTGCTCCTTCTGCTCTGCGCTGTGTAGAGCGGAGTTAACCCCGGGAGGCTTGTTAGAACCTGCCCCCCCCCCCCCATGCAACTTTATGAGAACACATTTACAAGCACAGTTTACATGAAAAACAATCACAACATTAAGCAGTGTGTTTCAGGACACTGCATGTGGACGTCAGACCCCCACCAGTCAGATGTTAATGGCCTATCCTGGTGGCAGGTCATTAGTATTAAAGTCTCAGAAAACCCCTTTAAGGTGCGATCCATCATATCCATATCCCTCCGCGTCTCTCCGTCACACCCTCCTGTGAACCTTTCACCCATTAAGCCGGTCAGTGTCTTTCATTCTCTGTCGGAGTGACCCTCTCCCCCGGTGAGGACACGGTAGAGCGAAGCGCTGATAGCTAATCCCTTTTGTGCTGACTCTGCTGCCCGAGCCTCTGTCACAGATTAACCGCTAGCAGATGCCACATTGTGGGCACCGCTTACAACCTGCCCATCTACTGGACCCTGATGTGATAATTGTCCTCATTGCTCTATACAACCTCAGTCACACAGGGCAGATCTGGTGCAGGGTTTGAGGCCATTTTTAGAGTAAAACTAACTAAACCAAAGTAGAACAGAGGCGCAGACTTTCACTTAACTCCTCTGCGTGGCGTATAGCGTAGAGCCACCGACTCTGAGGCTTTTTTTTTTATCACACTCCATTATTAGTGTTGAGCGTGAATATTCGAGTAGCAAATTTTTATCGCGAATATCGCCACTTCGAGAATTCGCGAATATTTAGAATATAGTGTATATATTCGTCATATCGAATATTCAGCATCGAAATCGAACACATGATTCCTCTCTGCTTCTTGCCGGTGGGCCAATGAGAAGGAAGCCATGTCAAGTTCACACCAATACTAAGCGCACCAATCAGTGATCTGTAGCCAGACCCGCTAAAATGTGAAGCTGCACGTAGTGCGAAAAAATATTCTAATCACTGCCGATTAGCGCAATCGCGAATATATTGGAGCACTTGACTCTATCTGCGTATAAAGCTATTGTAATGTTCTGCCGTGCCAACCATTTTCTACAGTCTCAGGAGAAACTCATGAAGCTTCTAGCAGCTTGAAAAATTTAACCAAAGTGACCCACGCCTGTATTTTGCGTTACGAATTCGCATTACGCGATTTTTACATTGCCGATTTTTCGCATTCAATTAAATAATCTCGAATTCGCGAAGATATGACAAATCCTACAAAATAATCATGAAATATCGCGAATTCGACTATAGCCCCTGCCGTTCATCACTATCCATTATCAGTTCCAGAAAGAGTTCCATCATACTAGTGCCAGGAAGAACCCACTATTGGATCCTGCCAGAGGTCCTCCAGAACAGTTCACTCATATTCACAGCCAGAGAGGTCCTCTCCAAGTGGTGCTTGCCAGTTAACCCTTTCTAAAACTGCCTGCCAGAGGTCTTCCAGAACAGTGCCAGAAATCCTGCCCTAATAGTGGCAGTCAGAGGGTCCCGACTCCCCACTAATAGTGCCAGCCAGAGGTCACAAGAGTTCACTAATGGTCACAGCCAGAATTGTCTCCTCAAAGCGGGGGCTGCCAGTGACCCCCTACTAAAAATACCTGCCAGAGGTCCTCCAGAAAAGTCCCAGAAAGCCTGCACTAATAGTGACAGTCAGAGAGTCCCTACTAATGGTGCCTGCCAGAGGTTCTCCAGAAGAGTTCACTCATGTTCACAGCCAGACAGGTCCCCTCCAAGTGGTGCCTGCCAGTGAGCCCCTACTAAAAATGCCTGCCGGAGGTCCTCCAGAACAGTGCCAAAAAGCCTGCACTAATACGGTAGTGGCAGTCAGAGGTTCCCTCTAAATGGTACCTGCCAGTGATCCCCTACTAATAATGCATGCCAGAGGTCCTCCAGAACAGTGCCAGGGCACCTACAATAATAGTGGCAGTCAGAGGGTCCCCACTAATAGTTCCTACCAGTGAGCCTCTACTAATTGTGCCTGCCAGAAGACCTGCATCATAGTGGTGGACAGAACTAAACCATAACAGTGCCCCTCTAAAAGGCCACCTGCACTAATTGTGTTAGAAGGAGTGCTCCCAATAATAGTGGGGACTAGGAATGTCACTAAGAATAGTGCCAACCAGGTCACCCCTTGCTGTAACAGTGCCAGCCAGGGTGGCCACATTAATAGTGTCAGGCAAAGCGCTCTAGTAAGAGTACCGCCTAGAATGTTCTCATGAATAGAGTGCCCACATTGGCATCCAGAAGTGACCCTAGTAGTGTTAGTCGGAGTTCCTCTAAAACAGTGCTCCTATAGCAGTGCCAAGTGGAGATTTTCCAAGTGCAGTGTCCTCCATAGTGTTCCAAGGCTTAAACAACCTCCTCCTTTCATAGTAAACTATAGGTTATGTTCATACAACCCTTCTAATCTTAATTAAATAGACCTGAGGATTGAGGGCGGACTCCACCCTTTCTCTGCCAGTCTCCAGGCCTTTGTCTGAGCCGATCCCTAGATCACTTCCCCCAAGTCCGGAGCAGCATTGTCCCTCTAAACTGTAGATCATTAATCCTCGCTGTGCTGACATGGCTCGTTCTGTCCCCATCGTTTTGTTGAACAGATTAGGCACCCACAATAACGAGTACACAGCAGAGCCGACTGTGCACCCTGCAGCATTATACTGATCAATGGAGGGGCTGGAGATATGGCCGCTTGTATTTTTTAAGCTTCACTTTTTTTAACTCCTTGTTTTCCTATTTTATCTAGGCTTATGGGAGGTTTATTTCCTGTTTCTGGTGGGAAAAAAAAAAATCTGCATTAATAGCAACATTTGAATTCCAGATCATTGTTCAATGTATACCCCATGTTGCAGTCCAGTTTGCAGAAAATCCCGCAAAATTATTGTCAAGCTTCTGATCCCCGCCCCGACTCCAAGTGACTTGGTTCCATGACTTCTGTGGCCAATCACTGGCCTCAGTGGTGACATGTGCTAGAACGGCTGACTAGCAGTGATATGCTGTTCTAGCATATGTGACCAGCGGGGACTGGAAACAGCTGGGAACGGGGCAGTGGTGCAGGAACGTAAAAACGGTGGACAGGTAAGCTTTTTTTTCAATTGGCCGCAGGTCACGACCATTGGGGTTGTCTGCTCCTAGGGTGGACAACACCTTTAAAGCTTACCCCATAAGACAATTGGGAGAGGTCTACCTCCGCCTGACCTGGAGAGGTGGCCATTCATGAGTAGAATGAATGAAGAGTTGGACGCATATCTGCAGGTCTCTTCCTGAATGCTGCCTCATCAGGTGGTACAGGTGTTGGTGGAACCCAATGCTAGAGAGACATGTGTGTCCCAGAGATGAGACCCACATCCTTCATTTTGGCATAACCTGAGGATAGAAGGTAGGAATACCCCTTTAAGGGCACTGCACCTTGAAATTTCCTGATAATAGATACTGTACTTCACCTGATCTTAGCCAAGGCCTTAAGGCAGATTATCATTAAGATGATCGCTAACGAGCATTTGTATGAACGTTCGTTAGCGATCATCTGGCAGTGTAATACTGCCGCCGATTACCTGATGAACCAGCAAACTCTCGTTCATAAGGTAATCGTGATCTTTTAACATGTTAAAAACAATCCTGGTTTGCCGGCGGCAGATCGCGCTGTGTCATAGCAGCGGTCTCCTCCTCTAGCGAGCAAGCAAATGTCGGGAGGGAATGCTTCCTGCCCATGTAATAGGGCCCTTAGTCCAAGTGATACAACCATAAAACAGACCCTAAAATGTGGCCGTGTAAAAAGATCCTCTTAGGGCTCATGCACACGACTGCTTGCAAATCCGCAAAACGTGGATACTGGTCCTGTGCATTCTGCATTTTTCGGAACGGAATGTCTGGCCCATAATAGTAACATAATGCGGACAAGAATAGGACTTGTTCTCTACTTTTGCAGATGGCCATAACGATGCAGACAGTGAATGGGTCCGCATCTGACCCGCAAACATTACGTTTTTTTGTGTGCATGAGCCCTTACTGATACTATTTCCTTCTGATGGAGTCATATAGGTACAATAGAACATTACAGTCTGTAGTATTACAGAAATTGTGCATAAAATGATAACATTCTCACAGTAGACCCGCAGCTTATCTAGGATGTAACACTTGTTTGCCATGAGAAGGACAGACTGTGTGAGAACTTCGCATGCAGTGCGGAAAGGAAGACGTAAACCAGTATCCACAATCCCGGAGATCCTAACGCTTTATAAATGCTTCATGTAAGCCTAGATGATAAGCAGCATTGTCTTATCCTAACAATTATTTTATTTCGATACATTGTTTCACAAATGTACACGGCATTTTGATAGCGAGCGATATTTTAGCTTTCCCACAGCAAAATTTACAGTCGATAATACTACTCGGGTACCCTCTTAATCTGGAAGTTTTTAGGTTATCAGTATAAACTTGGTGGGGTTAAGACTCCTGGCGCACCCTGTCGATCAGCTGATCAGGCACCATGACCGGAGCAGGACGGCTTCATACACTGAGCAGTGGACGCAAATGGTACTGCAGTGCTGCTCCTATTCACTTCAATGGAATTCTAAATTATATTTAGATACATTATACTGTATATACATATTCTATATTCCCACAATTTTAGGTGGGGAGATTTTAGCACATATTTATCTGATCAGTGAATCGGGTAAAAAAAATGAATGATTTTCTGCATTTCTCACATAATTTACAGTATACCCAAACTTTCGGATAACTTTTCAGAAAAAGCTGCTCCTTCTATGACTCAGGCTACTTTCACACTAGCGGCACGGACCTCCGGCAGGCTGTTCCGTTGGGTGAACAGCCTGTCGGATCCATCCTGCCGCTAGTGACCGCGTGCCCCCGGACTGCCGCTCCGTCCCCATTGACTATAATGGGGGCGGGGGCTGAGTTCCGGCGGAGGCACGGCGATAGGCTGCCGGAATAAATGTCGGACATGTCGTAGTTTTATTCCGGCAGCCTCTCGCCGTGCGCTGCTGTGCCTCGCTGGAACTTCGCCCCTATTATGGTCAATGGGTACGGAGCGGCAGTTCGGGGGCACACGGTCACTAGCGGCAGGACGAATCCGCCGGGGGTCCGTGCCGCTAGTGTGAAAGTAGCCTTATATCGGGCATATTTTAGCAGTTCTCTCCTTTGTATGCTCTATCTCTAATTCTCAGTTGTCCCTGGGCTGGTGGATGGAGACTAGCTACTCCCCATAGACTACACATGGAGACACAAGAATCTCCTTAGGACATTACAGCAGGGTGTATACAAATCTCTTAGGGCCCCATAGTAAAATTTAGTATGGGCCCCTCTCTTCCACCCAGTTTCACATAATACATTATAAAATTGGCTGCCTGCAGCCACCACTAGGGGGAGCTCAACGCATAGGAATATAAAGCTACTGTAAGCTCAGAGCCTACATGTAGAAATGTTTATACCTTGGGGCAATGCCATGTCCATTGACCCTGTGACCTATGTGTCTGTATCACAGACCCCTAAGCACTATCCTAGTCCTTGGGCCAGTCTCACAATGGTCTTTTGGTACAGACTGTTGACAACCTTGGTACCCGTACAGTCTAGTTGTGAAGGGAGTTTTCTGCAGAAGCATACATGTGAATTAAATGGAAATGCAAAGAATTCAGATCACAATTATGGGGATTTCAGAAATATTTAAGCAGATGTTCCAAACTCCTCTTCTCTTTCTCTCCAGAGTCTACTCACTCAGATGGTTTTCATATTCTGGAGTTTTTCCCAGTGAATTCTCTTCTCAAAAAAAAAAAAAAATATATATATATAAATCCATACACATTTATATCTATTTGGATCCCAATATAAAGCCATAGTGTCCCAAACTACCAGCCATATGACCAGGACTTATATTGGATGGTGCCCTGTGTGGTGCCTTCTGCTGCTGCCCATAGGACGTACTGGAATATAGTGATGAGCGGCAGGGGCAATATTCGAATTCGCGATATTTCGCAAATATTTGCGCGAATATTCGTCATATTATTTTCTTGATTGCGAAAATCGGCAATGTAATATGCGCATATTGCGCACGCAATACAGACATGGGTCACTATAGCTACATTTTTCAAGCTGCTAGAAGTTACTATATTATTACTAGAGATGAACCGAATAAAAAAAAAAAAATTCACTTTGTGACGATAGCGCCTCCCCCGTCATTGTACCCCTCAGATGCCGCGTTCATACATGAGTGTAAAATTAACAATAAAAAAAAAATAAAAAATCTAACTTACCGCCTCCATTTGCTCGCGACGGGCCGGCCGCCGCCATCTTGCTTGAAGATCTCGAGCAAAATCCTATGCGGCGCGAGATTACATCATCACGCAAGCTAGCATGGTGACGTATGATGTCATCACGCCGGCATGATGATGATGTAATCTTGCGCCACACGGGATTTCGGCCGAGATCTTCAAGCAAGGTGGAGGCTGGCGGCCCGTCGCGAGCAAATGGAGGCGGTAAGTTTGAATTTTTTTGTTTTTTATGCTATTTCAGGTTAAATCGATTCGCTGAAATTTCGGCTTCTAGGCAAATTGAATTTATCCTGATTCGATTCGCTCATCTCTAATTATTACAGACCTAATGAAATATATTACAAGAAAATCACATAAAAATTGGCATAAACTCAAAACTAGCATCATAATAACATCCCTCTATGTTGTACTATAACACCTGGGACGTGAGGCATTTATTTTTACAGGATGTTTTCAGTTTGTGCGCGCAGTAGGTTATACGTATATCTATGCTAAAATAGCTTGAAACCAAAGCAACTAGATATACAGAACTGGCCTCAAGAATTCTGTATTTTGCAGCTTTCTTTTGGGCACTTTTATCAATACTAGCGTGTCACATGGCGGATTCAACAAAAGTCCTTTTAAGTAAAAGGTGCCAGATGGGCGCACACCTGGCACTGTTTTCTGGTGTTTTGCAATGTTTGTGCCCCGCCTCTTCATATTTAGCCCCACCCATTTTTCTCACCAGTTCTGAGACGTCTTGAGAAGTGAAAAAGTCATAAGTTTCAGCATTTTTTCCCACTAAAACACACTGATTATGTCCCACTCCTAATTCATTACTGTCAAGGGAATTTGAACATTCTTCTTCCTAAGGCTACGTTCACATCTGCGCCAGTTTTTCCATTTTTCTCTACCACCCTAATGCAGATCTGAACATAGCCTTACCTGTACAGATCCTGTACTTCTCATAGCTAAGGATTTGCTGCAGATGTATCCAGTCTAGACAATTTTCTGTGGGTAAGGGTCCATTCGCACATCCGCAATTCCATTCCGCATTATGCGGAACGGAATTGCGGACCCATACATTTCTATGGGGCCGCACGACGTGCGGACCCGCACTTCCGGGTCCGCAATTCCGATCCTGAAAAAATGGAACATGTCCTATTCTTGTCCGCAATAGCGGACAAGAATAGGCATATTCTCTTAGTGCCGGCAATGTGCGGTCCGCAAAATGCGGATCGCACATTGCCGCTGCCCGTGTTTTGCGGATCCGCGGATCTGCAAAACACACACGGATGTTTGAATGGACCCTTAAACGGGTTGTCCAGGATAAAAAAAATTAAAAAAACATGTCTCTTTTTTTCCAAAAACAGTGCCACCCATGTCCACTGGTTGTGTGCGGTACTGCAGCTCAGCCTTAGGGCTTGTTCACACGAGCATGTGATGCCCGTTGCCGTATTGCGGATGCAATTCAAATTCAAATCACCATCTTTTCCCATATTAAAAATAAAAAACAAAAAATAAAGATCAGAGGCTAGGCTACTTTCAGACTACCGTTCAGAGAGGATCCGTTTGGTGTCTGCACAGACGGATCCGCTCCTATAATACAGACGTTTGGATCCGTTCAGAACGGATCCGTCTGCATTATAGTTTAGAAAAATTTCTAAGTCTGAAAGTAGTTCAGACGGATCCGTCCAGACTTTACATTGAAAGTCAATGGGGGACGGATCCGTTTGAAAATTGAGCCATACTGTGTCATCTTCAAACGGATCCGTCCCCATTGACTTACATAGTAAGTCTGGACGGATCCGCTCGCCTCCGCACGGCCAGGCTGCAAGCAGCGTTCAGGTGTCCGCCTGCTGAGCGGAGCGGAGGCTGAACGCTGCCAGACTGATGCTTTCTGAGCAGATCCGCGTCCACTCAGAATGCATTGGTAGCTGGACGGATGCGTTCGGGGCCGCTTGCGAGACCCTTCAAACGGAGCTCACAAGCGGAGCCCCGACACTAGTGTGAAAGTAGCTGGGACTGTGTCCTAAAATGCCTGTAGTATTAAAACATAAAAGTATTAATTCCGTACGGTGAAAGCTGTACTGGAAAAAAAAATCATACTGGACGATTTGCAATTTTTTAGTCGCTTTACCTCTCCCTTAAAAAAAACTGAATAAAAACTGATCAAAAGCCTTAGGCCCCTTGCAGACGAGCGTGTCCGGATTAGGTCCGGATGCGTTGCGGCAAACCCGCGCCAGTAGGTACCCAATTGCAGTCAGTTTTGACTGCGATTGCGTTCCGTTGTTCAGTTTTTATCACGCAATGCGTTTTGCACGCGCGTGATAAAAATCTGAATGTGGTACCCAGACCCGAACTTCTTCACAGAAGTTCAGGTTTGGGTTCAAGGTTGTGTAGATTGTATTATTTTCCCTTATAACATGGTTATAAGGGAA
Organism: Bufo bufo; assembly: GCF_905171765.1. NCBI lineage: Eukaryota > Metazoa > Chordata > Amphibia > Anura > Bufonidae > Bufo > Bufo bufo. The sequence goes on along the minus strand of NC_053396.1, from coordinate 198,726,551 downwards.
AATAATAGCATTCTGAATACAGAATGCAAAGTACAATAGGGCTGGAGGGGTTAAAATATATTTTTTTTAACTCACCTTAATCCACTTGTTCGCGCAGCCCGGCTTCTCTTCTGTCTTCTTCTTTGAGGAATAGGACCTTTGATGACGTCACTGCGCTCATCACATGGTCCATCACATGATCTTTTACCATGGTGATGGATCATATGACGGACCATGTGATGATTGCAGTGACGTCATCAAAGGTCCTTTTCCTGTGCACAGCAAAGAAGAAGACAGAAGAGAAGCCGGGCTGCGCGATCAAGTGGATTAAGGTGAGTTAAATTATTATTAATTTTTTTTAACCCCTCCAGCCCTATTGTACTATGCAGTCTGTATTCAGAATGCTATTATTTTCCCTTATAACCATGTTATAAGGGAAAATAATAATGATCGGGTCCCCATCCCGATCGTCTCCTAGCAACTGTGCGTGAAAATCGCACCGCAACCGCACTTGCTTGCGATTTTCACGCAGCCCCATTCACTTCTATGGGGCCTGCGTTGCGTGAAAAATGCAGAATATAGAACATGCTGCGATTTTCACGCAACGCACAAGTGATGCGTGAAAATCACCGCTCATGTGCACAGCCCCATAGAAATGAATGGATCCGGATTCAGTGCGGGTGCTATGCGTTCACCTCACGTGTGAAAGGGGCCTTAGGCCTCATGCACACGGCCGTTGCCGTATTGCGGCCTGCCTACAGTGGGTCCGCAATACACTGGCACGGCCGTAAGCACCCCGCATCATGGATGCAGACCCATTCACAAGTTCTATTTTTTTACGGCGAGAACGGATCACAGACCCTTTCAAGTTGAATGGGTCTCGATCCGTCCCGGTCCCCAATGCACGGAATGACCACACAACAGCCACACCTAAATGGTATCAATAAAAATGAAAGATTCTGCCTGCAAAAAACGAGCCCTCACACAGCTCCGGGGTCCAAATATGGCCATGCAACATACACAATTGTGTTGTTTTTTTCAAAGTTTTTTTTTTAAAATTAAAATACAAGAAAAACGATACAAATGTGGTATTGCTGTAATTGTACTGACCCAGAGAGTGAAGGGAAGGTAAGAAGAATTGTGTTTTTTTTTTTCCAATTCCGCCCCATTTGGGATTTTTCCAGCTTTCCACTACATCCTGTGCAATATAAAATGATGCCTTTAGAAAGTACAAACTTGTCAGGCAAAAAACATAAAAATAAAAAAAAGTCATAAGGCTATGTGAAAGGAGAAATAACAAAGTAATTGCTTCTGGAAAGCAGGGAGTGAAAAATGAAAACGAAGAAACGGAAAATTGCTCGATTCTTAAGGGGTTTGTGATTGTAGCTTCCACTGGTCTCTACTGGGTCCATATAAATCAATGTCTGCTGTGTTTAAACATGGGCGCCATATTGTGGATCCAGCATTGGATTGAAGTCCTTTGGGCCCTCTAGAGAAAATGATTCTGGGGGCCCACCCTCTGTGTGTATAAGACCGTAAGAGCCCTGTTTTATTAGGGGTCCTTTATTGCCAGAGCTTGGGACCACCGTAAGGATCCTCTGGAACTCCGGTGGGCCGGTCCGACCCTGTGTGGATCTGTAACGTAGCCTTACAGCACAGCGTCCGGCCCTAAGCCTGCAGAAGCCACTTAACCCTTTGTGTGAGAAATATGTGGAGTATGCATTGTGTTTGCGTTGTGTGCATTGTGCTCCATTGTGAGTATTGTGTTTGCATTGTGTTTTCTATGCCATCAAGAGGTCAAATATGTGTTACTGAGGGTCAAAAAAGATGCAGAAGTTGTACCCATAAGAGAAGAGGAGGGTGACAGGTGAATTTGGAGGAACAGGGACAGAAGATACACGGGGGGACAAAGAGGGGAGCTAGACAAAGGGACATTGAAGTAGGGGGAGGGGAGAGAAAGGGCTGAGAGCCAGGCAAGTGTTTCTGGTCCCGTCTGGTCCACAGTCCCATGTGTCACACATGTGACAATCTCTAAAACCACAGGAAGCATCACAAGCTACAAAGAGAAAGAGGTAGAGACTTAGCAAGAATCACAGAGATTATACTGGGAGAGGGAGGGGGAAGAGACAGCCAACTGGCCCATAGACTGACCCAGGGCCAGGGGAAGAGAGTAAGGAGAAAGTGCCAGAGACACGCAACAGCCATAGCTAATCCTGCAGGGGGGAAAGCAGAGCCAGGAACAAGGCTTCTGACAGATGAAGAGACTGCAAGAGAAGGAGAGACTGGCAGGAGAGAGAGTGTGAGTAAGAAGAGACTGCAGGGAGGAGACGTGCTCCAGAGCAGAGGGGAACACCCTGTGTCACTAGGGGGGGCCGGTGGAGCCTTGGGGGTACTTTGATGTAATTTATTTGAGTAGGGGGTGGGAAATATTTGGAAATGCTGTTATAGAGAAGACAGGCTGATGTCCAGCATAAAGAGAGCAGACAAAGAGATGACCAGAGACCCAGAGAAAGGAACAGCCTATATAGGGATAGATAGACAGATAAATCCATTCCCAGTCCTAACTAGATTATATCCTACTTGCTTTAGAAATTGTACTAAGTATTTAGTTCTGTCAATAAAGCTTATTTTAATTACTTAGATATGACATAGAGAGACAGACAGACAGATAGTAGAGAGATAATAAATAGATAGACAGAAAGCTTTTTGATTACAATACCCTCAAGTCACCATGAGCACATTGCTCCTTTCCTGCCCTACCTCTCCTCTCTGCACCCCCAGCCCCTCCTCTACCAATGTTGGCCCTTCTCCCCCTGGTGCCCCTTCTTTTCCTTGTCCTTCCCGAGGCTTTCTCCGCAGCCTTCGGATCCTATACCACATTTTGGAAGAAGAAGGTGGTGGCCGGGTGCATGTGCAGGATATTGAAGGACTTTGGGGTGGACCAAGCATTCTCGCAGGCGTCCCACAGGCTCTTAGAGATGCAACTGCTTCAAGTGGAGGATACCTAAGTTTTCCTCGACTGGTGAGGGGGCTTACCCAAGCGCTGAGAGCAGGAGACCCTCAAGACACAGCTGCACCAAGGAAGAGGGGTGAGTCTGAGAGATCTGATGGATCTTTCTAACATTGAATATCTTCTACTTCTCTTCCTAAGTGTTTCTTCATTCTGCTTTTTCATCTCATCCCCTTATTCTCCTTCGCCTGTCCTGTGCGGTCTCTCCGGTCTGACTCTTGTGTATCATAACCCTCTTTAATCTGCGCCATCTGTCTGGGTGTAATCTGTACATTAAGAGAAAAAGGGCTAAGCATGGAGGGATTATTAGTTCATGGCAACAAAAAAAAATTACTTTGTAGGGTATTAAAGGAGGTCTGTGGACAATGTGGCAGGTAGGACTCCCACCAATGGCCTAATAAAGTCATACTGCTCTGGTCGGAGACTGTTGGACTCAATGACTTCTCATGGCAGGGGCTGGATCAGTAGGGATCTCCAACGCCAGGACTCCCTTTTTTTAGGATGTAGGTGGGAGTCCCTTGGCAGTCTGCCATATACTAATGATATTCCATTTCACACACTGAAAAGTGGACAGCCCCTTTAACCCTGACCATGGCATCATAGACATTTGTTATAGAGAGTCATAGCCAGGCTTTTTGTCACCTGAGACAAGGATTCTGCGTGCTGCCCTAGCCCTCTATCTTAATTCTTTGTCCAAGGGAGAGTGATTTGTTGTTGTCCCCCTTGGCACCCAGGGCACATGTGCCACCATAGTACATGCAGAATATATACAAGATGTTCAGCTTTTGGTTGGCCAGGACTGAAATGTTGATGTTAACCTGGAAACTAGACTGCTCGGACCAGACGTGATCAGACATGGTCAGAATGGATGGTGACCCATACGTTGTAGTATGTATGACAATATCTACTACAAGGTGGGCTGTCATGGGCCTATTTCTACATGACCCATCTTCCCGCACTGGGTCTGAAGTTCACGATACTCTTCTCTTCTACAAGGGATAGGCAGGAAATGGGGGCAAAGAAGTGCTGGACCCTTCTGACTCCACAAGGTGTGGAATAACCATCTGATTGTTGGGGTCCGACTGCTGGAACCCTGACTGATCCTCATAATAGGGGTCCTATTCCCCCATCTGAATGGAGTAACAGGTCGAGCATGTGTGCTGGCAGAGATGGCCAAAGGTAGGGGATAACTTTTAAACGTGGCACATACCTTTTAACGTGAACCAGGTGTTTTCTGCTCCACTATCTGAGAGCAGGATATGATAGAGAGAGAGAGAGATGCTGAGCATTTTGATGTATAGGTTTATATGATTTGGTGCAGGATTTATGGGTCAAAAAAGCAGAGTAAGTCCTGACAGGACTCCTAAGAGAGACAGTGAGAGTCCTGCTAACCCCGCCCACACAGGATGAGTGACAGACTGCTCTGTACACACACTGAGACAGAGAGGTGTCAATCATCCTGTGTGGGTGGGGACAGCAGGACTCTCACTGTCTCTCTTAGGAGTCCTGTCAGGACTCACTCTGCTTTTTTGACCCATAAATCCTGCTCCAGATCATACAAATGTTCTTTCTTTCTTTCTCTTTCTCTTTCTCTTTCTTTCTCTTTCTCTTTCTTTCTCTTTCTTTCTTTCTTTCTTTCTTTCTTTCTTTCTCGTTCCAGTCCTTCGCTGTACCATGTGACTGTCCCTTAGGTTAACTGACTCTCTTATCTGTGGGCTAGAAGTCGCTTTCTTCATTCATTTATTTTCATTTCATCTCAATGAAAGTCTCATAGAATAACGAAAGTGACTTCCGATCAACACTAAAGCGGCGTAACATTTCAGTGAGTCACATGGTACAGCGGAGAATCGGAACAAATTTCTATAAAGAATTGCGTCACTGTTTCATTTAACATGACATGTTCAAGATCTCTGCTTGTTGTCGGTGAAAGTAAACATTCTGATTTAGATCCAGAAGCAGAAAACGCATCTGTTTCAAGTGTCGGCACCTGCTGCCCTACCTTTTGCATACGTACAGTTAGTATAGGTCAGGAGCGGGGTGATAAATTACCAGGCTCCATAACGCGGCGGTCCTGGAGATGACAATCTGTCTGCGGCCAGTCCTGACGTGAACTCTTAATTTCATCAGAACAGATGCAGATTCATAAGATGGGAACAGATGGAGAGATCAAAACATTAATTACTGAGAGAGGAATATCAAGCCTCTTATAATAAATGTCCTTCTTAAAAGTGCAGCTCTCAGCCTGGTGACGGGGGGGTCGTAAACCACAAGTGATGTCGCTCTCTCTGTCTGTCTCCCAGGGTCTAAGGCTGTCACCCGTTCCCAGAGCATCAACCATGACGTTGCCTCCACCGCCGCGCGCCTCACACGCCAAGAGCAGCGCGTACGGCGCCACACACTGACAAGTGGGATCGACTACAACACGGTACCTGCCAATGCTAAGCAATTGTGTGTATTACTATCTGTGGTGTACATAGAAGAGAGGGGCCCCAAAAAGAGTCTGTGCACCACCCATTATGGTGCTACTCAGTACAGAAGGGTCTGATGTTTGTTTCCTGCTCCAGATCCTTTCAATGACCACTGGGACAATTCCTTCTCATTATAAGGCTCCTCAGGGGAGGGGACTCTTGGGCAGGTTCTTGCCAGCCAATAGCAAAGAGGATAAGCCCAAGAAGAGCAAGAAGCCATCTCCCCAGTGTTTTTGGCAGGACCTAAGGACACTTTAAGGCCATGTTCACATCTAGTATTTTATTTACATGCAGTGTATGTGCTGAAACTCTTGGCCCTTACACCAGATGTATCCATAGAGCCCAAATGACCTGATGGAGGGGAAAAAAAAAATATTTTTGGTCTCCGTTGGGCTGGTATATGGCAGCATACCTTTTATTTCAGCTCCATAGTAAGGCACACCTGTACAAATGCATACCATTAAACATGAGGGCTATAGGCCACACCAAACAGCATATGTCATAACCCTCCATCAGACATCTATGTGTGTGAACAGTGTCCGGAAACAAACAGCGATCCAAAGTCTGTTCACACTTGCATTTTAGGGTCCAGATTAAAGCCACCCAACGTGGTTCTCCTGAAGCTCCCATTGGCCCCTATGGGGATCTTAATTTGCTTTAGTAGTAGCATGCAGAGATCCGGAGCTTGCAGCCATAATAGGGACCCTAAAATGCTGCCATATAACAGCAGTCTGAAGTGGGCCTTGTTGTGTCCTCAGGTTTGGTTCTCCAAGTTTCTTCATTTAGTTAAATGATTTGCACCATCTCAACGACCCCCCTCTAGGATCTAACAGGACATTAGATGGGGGGGGGGGGTACACTCTAGTAGGGAGAGAGTAGCTAACAAGGTATACCTACCACTCATTTCTTCATCATCTGTGACTTTAAAGATACTGCAGACTTAGATTCGTGCAAAAATGGTTGTCTTCCCAGCAAGCAGTGGGTCTCCTATATTCAGTACAATCAACCTAACTGTACAGAATTCATTATAATGTGTCCTTACTAAATACAGGGACATAGGAGATGAGGTATACCTGCCACTCCATTTTTCATTGTAGGTAAACAGTGACTTTAAAGATACTGCAGCCGTAGGTCTGTGGTGCATGCTGCGCAGAAACGGGTGGCTTCTCAGCATGCAATAGGTCCCCTATATTGGGTACAATCACCCGTACTGTACGGTGGTCATTATATTATAATGTGTCCTTACTAAGTACAGGGGCGTGAGAGACAAATCACAGGATGTGAATACTTCTCCAGCTTCTGCGCAGCATGCAGCACGGACCTGTAAAAGGAAGCAGAATTCACTTAGCTTTGGTTCTCTAAGCATCTTCATTTAGTTAAATGGGTTGTGTCATTTCAACAAACCCCCACTACGATCTAATGGGACATTAGATGGGGGGGGGGGGGGCACACTCTAGTAGGGCGAGACCCACTAACAAGGTATACCTGACACTTAATTTTTCATCATAGGTAAACAGTGACTTTAAAGATACTGCAGCCGTAGGTCTTTGCTGCATGCCGCGCAAAAATGTGTGGCCTCCTAGCATGCGGGGGGTTCGCTATATTCGGTACAATCAGCCGTACTGTACAGTGGTCATTACAGTATGGTGTGGCTTTAGTAAATACGAGAACCTAAGAGACAAAACGAGGGATGCGAGGACTTCTCTTCTCCAGCCTCCTCGGCACAGCATGCAGCATTCACTGAGGTCTATGGAACTCTTGTCTGATTTTGTTATCGAGGGTGCACTTTATTATTATTATTTATTATTACAGCGCCATTCATTCCATAGCGCTGTACATGAGGAGAGGTATACATACATAATACAGACAATTGCACTAATCATAAATAACTTTAATGACACTTTAGTCCATGAAGATACTACGCATAGTCCCTCGTGATTGATGTGATGATGGGGAGTGTAGTACTGTCCGGCAGTATCACACAGGATAATCTTAGATACAACAGACCTGCAATTATTTATTTATTTATTTATTTACAATGTTTTCTTCTACTTGTCTTGGAGCTCAGTCCTTTCCGTTCTCTCGTTCTTGTGTCGACCACCTCTTCTCGGTCGGTCCCTCTCATCGTGGAGGCCTAGGAGAGGCAGGAGAGGGTGGGCGACAGGGGCAGCGAGAGGGTAGACAGATAGGGGAGGGGTGGGAATGAGCACTGACGAGGGAGTGTCAGCTCTGCTCGCATAACTTCTCCATTCACACGGGGCTGGAGGCAACAGGCGGACAAGTCTGTGCGGCTCTGCCCAGGAAGGGGGTCGCTTAGGGAGACGACATCAAAGAGGGCGATGTAGGCAGAGGGCAGGTGCAATCACACCGGTAATTTTAGGAGACGGTAAATTGCAGGGGGGGGAAGAAAGGCACAGAAAGAAGTGAAGGGGGGAGAGAAGTCCCAGTCACATGAAGTCGTGGATCCAAAGAGCCTCATAAATACCGGGAGGTGGGGGCTGGGCGGCACGTACAGGTATATACACCGACACGCCTAGAGCTCCTGAGGGAGTACATGCTCACACCCTCTGTTATACAGCTGCCTGTACAGTATACCGTCATCTGGTGACACACACGTAGGCAGCCTGTATATAGACTGGACCTGTACACACCGTGCGGCAGATGTCGGCTTACATGTGATCTTTCCTAAGGACACACATCTTGTATGGCTGTACACGCGGCTTACACCATCCTCATCCTCCCCCTGCACAACAGCCGAGAGGCCCTGACCTTCTACCTGTGGGTGAGTGTCCGCTAATGTACAGTACGGGGGGCTATGGGGTGTGGGACGTATCTGTCATCTCATATCCATCTATCTCCTATCTAATATCTATATACTATCTATCTATGTAATATCTATCTAATATCTATCTATCATCTATGTAATTATCTATCTATCTATTATCTATCTATCTATCTATCTATCTATCTATCTATCTATCTATATTATATTATATCTATTATCTATCATCTATCTATCTATTATCTATCTATCTATCTATCTATCTATCTATCTATCTATCTATCTATCTATCTATCCATCCATCCATCCATCCATCCATCCATTTATCTCCTCCTCTTCTGTCACCCTTTATCTTCCTGTCTGTCCGCTCCCTGCTGACACACGCTGTATATCAGTTAATCCGATGGGGGTAGTAATAGCCCAGTATGCGGTAGATTCGGTGCTGCCTGATACACACTCAGCCGGTGACCTCTGGTGCTCCGCAGTTATTGTGTTTTCGCCTCCTTTTCTTGCTCGGTGTTGTCTCTCCAGCAGTTGCCTCCCTCTTTCGGGTCTGACACCCTATAAACCGTCATATTTTCCTTTTACCATTGACAATACCGTACATGTTTATTGCCCTGACTGCCGTGTGAGTGTCCGCAGCCCTGCACATTACCGGTGACTGTACGATCTGAGCCGCGGCATCCTCATGCTTGAGTCATACGTGCTCCACAACATACATAGACATTATGTTATTCAGTCCGGATCAAGCCCCAAAGTGGAGCGTGTATCCTCCAGTTCAATCCATATGAAAACAGCGCCGCCCTATCTACTGCAACTAGAAGTAAAAAATTCAGAAACTGACTTAAAGGGGTATTTCAGCTAAAACAGGTTATCCCCTATCTACAGGTACCCCCACCGATCATGAAAATGGGGGCCCCAGCCCGTACCCTGTGGAGCCCCCCGCTGGGGCCCCCGTTCTAGTGATCAATAGGACAGGGTATAACTTGTTATAAGCAGAATACCCCTTTAAGGATCCATCATTTATTACTGGACTGTATTGTTAAATCGTCTTCAGGGATACTGTGCTGCTGAGGCAGTGTATCTAAGCCTGTCATGTGTGATACTGCCTCAGAGGATCTCACAAAACTACTCTCCCCATTGGAAACTTAATTTGTTTTTATTTTGTTTATAACCTTTTCTTGCAATTTTCAGGGATTAGTGACAATAGTAAGGAAAACGCTCCCTAACCTGTGGCTCATAAAACTACAACTCCCAGCAGGTTTGACAGCCCTAGGAGCGAGCCTGCAGAGAACAATCCATGGTAATGGTGGCACAAGTCCAATGTCTCCGTGTGAGGGACCTCAGGTCATGATGGTCACTAGCAACGTATTCTTGTATTTGTGATCTGCGGCCATATCAGCCGAATCAGGTAAAGGGAGCCGTGTGTCTTCTAGGTGCAGGCAAGGAAGTCACTTAGTTACAATTCCCTAATCCAGAGGTGACGGGTTCACCTGTAGGAAGCCTTCTCTGGGAATCGTTAGGATAAAGTACGTTTTACTAGTAGTAACCAGCGCGGTGACAGCCATCATCTCAGAGGCCTCCACCAATACTTACCATATTAATCATTTTGTAGGGATGAGAACAATTCATTAGCAGAGCAAGAATAATTACAGAATTTCTATAAGACGTTTCCAAGAAAATAACCTCTGAGGCGCTGGCACTTCTCAAGAGGGTCCTACATTCCTCAGTTCTGTGATAGTTTACTTATGTGACCCGCCTGATAGATTCCTGTCATTGCTGGTTAGAATACATACACAATATCTATCTATCTATCTATCTATCTATCTATCTATCTATTTATCTATTATCTATCTATCTATCTATCTATCTATCTATCTATCTATCTATCTATTATCTATCTATCTATCTATCTATCTATCTATCTATTATCTATCTATCTATCTATTTATCTATTATCTATCTATCTATCTATCTATCTATCTATTATCTATCTATCTATCTATCTATCTATCTATCTATTATCTATCTATCTATCTATCTATCTATTATCTATCTATCTATTTATCTATTATCTATCTATCTATCTATCTATCTAATATCTATCTATCTATCTATCTCCTATCTATCTATTATCTATCTATTATCTATCTATCTATCTATCTATCTATCTATCTATCTATTATCTATCTATCTATTATCTATCTATCTATCTATCTATCTATCTATTATCTATCTATCTATTTATCTATTATCTATCTATCTATCTAATATCTATCTATCTATCTATCTATCTATCTATCTATCTATTATCTATCTATCTATCTATCTATCTATTATCTATCTATCTATTATCTATCTATTATCTATCTATCTATCTATTATCTATCTATCTATCTATCTATTATCTATCTATCTATCTATCTATCTATTATCTATCTATCTATCTATCTATTATCTATCTATCTATCTATCTATCTATCTATTATCTATCTATCTATCTATCTATTATCTATCTATCTATTATCTATCTATTATCTATCTATCTATCTATCTATCTATCTATTATCTATCTATCTATCTATCTATCTATCTATCTATTATCTATCTATCTATTATCTATCTATCTATCTATCTATCTATCTATCTATCTATCTATCTATTATCTATCTATCTATCTATCTATCTATCTATCTATCTATCTATTATCTATCTATCTATCTATCTATCTATCTATCTATCTATCTATTATCTATCTATCTATTATCTATCTATTATCTATCTATCTATCTATCTATCTATCTATCTATTATCTATCTATCTATCTATCTATTATCTATCTATCTATCTATCTATCTATTATCTATCTATTATCTATCTATCTATCTATCTATCTATCTATTATCTATCTATCTATCTATTTATCTATTATCTATCTATCTATCTATCTATCTATCTATTATCTATCTATTATCTATCTATCTATCTATCTATCTATCTATTATCTATCTATCTATCTATCTATCTATTATCTATCTATCTATCTATCTATCTATTATCTATCTATCTATTTATCTATTATCTATCTATCTATCTATCTATCTAATATCTATCTATCTATCTATCTCCTATCTATCTATCTATCTATCTATCTATCTATCTATCTATCTATCTATTATCTATCTATTATCTATCTATCTATCTATCTATCTATCTATCTATTATCTATCTATTATCTATCTATCTATCTATCTATCTATCTATCTATCTATCTATCTATTATCTATCTATCTATCTATCTATCTATTATCTATCTATCTATCTATCTATCTATCTATCTATCTATTATCTATCTATCTATTATCTATCTATCTATCTATCTATCTATCTATTATCTATCTATCTATCTATTATCTATCTATCTATCTATCTATCTATCTATCTATCTATTATCTATCTATCTATCTATCTATCTATCTATCTATCTATTATCTATCTATCTATTATCTATCTATCTATCTATCTATCTATCTATCTATCTATTATCTATCTATTATCTATCTATCTATCTATCTATCTATCTATTATCTATCTATCTATCTATCTATCTATTATCTATCTATCTATCTATCTATCTATCTATTATCTATCTATCTATTATCTATCTATCTATCTATCTATCTATCTATTATCTATCTATCTATTTATCTATTATCTATCTATCTATCTAATATCTATCTATCTATCTATCTATCTATCTATTATCTATCTATCTATCTATCTATCTATTATCTATCTATCTATTATCTATCTATTATCTATCTATCTATCTATTATCTATCTATCTATCTATCTATTATCTATCTATCTATCTATCTATCTATTATCTATCTATCTATCTATCTATTATCTATCTATCTATCTATCTATCTATCTATTATCTATCTATCTATCTATCTATTATCTATCTATCTATTATCTATCTATTATCTATCTATCTATCTATCTATCTATTATCTATCTATCTATCTATCTATCTATCTATCTATCTATCTATTATCTATCTATCTATTATCTATCTATCTATCTATCTATCTATCTATTATCTATCTATCTATCTATCTATCTATCTATTATCTATCTATCTATCTATCTATCTATCTATCTATTATCTATCTATCTATTATCTATCTATTATCTATCTATCTATCTATCTATTATCTATCTATCTATCTATCTATTATCTATCTATCTATCTATCTATCTATCTATCTATTATCTATCTATTATCTATCTATCTATCTATCTATCTATCTATTATCTATCTATCTATCTATTTATCTATTATCTATCTATCTATCTATCTATTATCTATCTATTATCTATCTATCTATCTATCTATCTATCTATCTATCTATTATCTATCTATCTATCTATCTATCTATTATCTATCTATCTATCTATCTATCTATTATCTATCTATCTATTTATCTATTATCTATCTATCTATCTATCTATCTAATATCTATCTATCTATCTATCTATCTCCTATCTATCTATCTATCTATCTATTATCTATCTATTATCTATCTATCTATCTATCTATCTATCTATCTATCTATCTATTATCTATCTATTATCTATCTATCTATCTATCTATCTATCTATCTATCTATCTATTATCTATCTATCTATCTATCTATCTATTATCTATCTATCTATCTATCTATCTATCTATCTATTATCTATCTATCTATTATCTATCTATCTATCTATCTATCTATTATCTATCTATCTATCTATTATCTATCTATCTATCTATCTATCTATCTATCTATCTATTATCTATCTATCTATTATCTATCTATCTATCTATTATCTATCTATCTATCTATCTATCTATTATCTATCTATCTATTTATCTATTATCTATCTATCTATCTAATATCTATCTATCTATCTATCTATCTATTATCTATCTATCTATTATCTATCTATCTATCTATCTATCTATTATCTATCTATCTATTATCTATCTATTATCTATCTATCTATTATCTATCTATTATCTATCTATCTATCTATTATCTATCTATCTATCTATCTATTATCTATCTATCTATCTATCTATCTATCTATCTATCTATCTATTATCTATCTATCTATCTATCTATTATCTATCTATCTATCTATCTATCTATCTATCTATCTATCTATTATCTATCTATCTATCTATCTATCTATTATCTATCTATCTATTATCTATCTATTATCTATCTATCTATCTATCTATCTATCTATCTATCTATCTATCTATCTATCTATCTATTATCTATCTATCTATTATCTATCTATCTATCTATCTATCTATCTATCTATCTATTATCTATCTATCTATCTATCTATCTATTATCTATCTATCTATCTATCTATCTATCTATCTATCTATTATCTATCTATCTATTATCTATCTATTATCTATCTATCTATCTATCTATCTATCTATCTATCTATCTATCTATCTATCTATCTATTATCTATCTATCTATCTATCTATTATCTATCTATCTATCTATCTATCTATTATCTATCTATTATCTATCTATCTATCTATCTATCTATCTATCTATCTATCTATTATCTATCTATCTATTTATCTATTATCTATCTATCTATCTATCTATCTAATATCTATCTATCTATCTCCTATCTATCTATCTATCTATCTATCTATCTATCTATCTATCTATCTATTATCTATCTATCTATCTATCTATCTATTATCTATCTATCTATCTATCTATTATCTATCTATCTATCTATTATCTATCTATCTATTATCTATCTATTATCTATCTATCTATCTATCTATTATCTATCTATCTATCTATCTATCTATCTATCTATCTATTATCTATCTATCTATCTATCTATCTATCTATCTATCTATCTATCTATTATCTATCTATCTATTATCTATCTATCTATCTATCTATCTATCTATCTATCTATTATCTATCTATCTATCTATCTATCTATCTATCTATCTATCTATTATCTATCTATCTATTATCTATCTATTATCTATCTATTATCTATCTATCTATCTATCTATCTATCTATCTATCTCATATCTATCTATCTATCTATCTATCTATCTATCTATCTATCTATCTATCTATCTACCTATCTATTATCTATCTATCTATCTATTATCTATCTATTATCTATCTATCTATCTATCTATCTATCTATCTATCTATCTATCTATCTATCTATTTTGTTATGTTGGGACCTTGTGCTAAACTAAAAATACCCCATAATGTGAAAACAGAATGTTTGAAATTTGTTTGCTAATTTATTGATTTTATTATTTAAGGAATATCTAAAATCTTGCATTAACATAAGTATTCAGGCCTTTACTCAGTTGTTTCAGAGGCCTCCACCAATACTTATCATAGAGGATCCTAATCATTTTGTAGGGATGGGAACAATTCATTAACAGAATGGGGAATAATTACAGAATTTCTATAAGAAGCTTCCCAACAAAATAACCACAGAGGAGCTGACACTTCTCATGAAGATCCTACATCCCTTAGTTCTGTGATACTTATGTGATTCACCTGATACATTCCTACTGTCATTGCTGGTTAAAATATACATTTGTTTATCTACCTATCTATCTGTCTGTCTATCTGTCTATCTCATATCTATCTAATTATCTATCTGTATCATCTATTTATCATGAATTTTGCACTCAGGACTTAGGCTACTTTCGCACTCGCGTTTGGTGCGGATCCGTCATAGATCTGCACAGACGGATCCGTTCAGATGATACAACCGCATGCATCCGTTCAGAACGGATCTGTTTGTATTATCTGTAACATAGCCAAGACGGATCCGTCATAAACTCCATTGAAAGTCAATAAGGGACGGATCCGTTTTCTATTGTGCCAGATTGTGTCAGAGAAAACTGATCCGTCCCCATTGACTTACATTGTGTGTCAGGACGGATCCGTTTGGCTCAGTTTCGTCAGACGGACCGTTTTGGTGTCCGCCTCCAAAGCAGAATGGAGACGGAACGGAGGAAAACTGATGCATTCTGAGTAGTGTTGAGCGAACTTCTGTTTTAAGTTCGGCGTCTAAAGTTCGGCTTCCGGTTAGCGAAGAATCCCGATATGGATTCCGAATTCCGTTGTGGTCCGTGGTAGCGGAATCAATAATCGTCCATTATTGATTCCGCTACCACGGACCCCAACGGAATTCGGAATCCATATTGGGATTCTTTGCTAACCGGAAGCCGAACTTTAGACACCGAACTTAAAACAGAAGTTCGCTCAACACTAATTCTGAGCGGATCTTTTTCTATTCAGAATGCATTAGGGCAAAACGGATCCGTTTTGGACCGCTTGTGAGAGCCCAAGACGGATCTCACAAACGGAAAGCCAAAACGCCAGATTGAACATAGCCTTAGTTGAAGCCCCTTTGGCAGCGATCAGCCTCCAGTCTTCTTGGGAGATGATGCCACAAGGTTTGGTCACCTGGATTTGGGAATTTTCTGCCGTTCTTCTCTGCAGATCCTCTCAAGCTTTGTCAGGTTGGATGGGAACTGTTGGTGGAAAGCCATTTTCAGGTCTCTCCAGAGATGTTTGATTGGGTTCAAGGGTTCTGGCCGGCTGACTTTCCCAAAGTTGTTCCTTAGTCACTCCTATGTTGTCTTGGCTGTGCTTGTCTTAGGTCCAGGGTACTCATGATCAGGTTTTTATTAAGAATATCTCTGTACTTTGCTCCATTCAGCTTTCCCTCAACTCTGACCAGTCTCCCTGTCCCAGCAGCTGAGAAACACTGTAGGGATGGTAATAGGCAGGTGATGAGCAGTGCCTGGTTTCCTCCAAACATTACACTTAAAATTGAGGCCAAAAAGTTCAATCTTGATTTTATCATACCAGAGAATCTTACTTCTCACAGTCTGAGAGCCTTTTAGGTTCTTTTTTGAAAACTTTCATATGTCTTTTACTGAGGAGAGACTTCTTTCTGGCCACCACGCCATAAAGCCCAGATGGAGTGCTGCAGTGATGATTGATCTTTCGGAGGTTTCTCCCATCTGTACATAGGATCTTTAGAGCTCAGTCAGAGTGACCATTGGGTTCGTGGTCACCTCTCTTGCTAAGGCCCTTCTACCCTTATTACTTAGTTTGGTGGGGCAGCTAACTCTAGGAGGAGTTCTGGTTGTTCCAAACTTCTTCCATTTAAGAATTATGGAGGCCACTGTGGCCTTAAAGGGTTTCTACCACCAGAAATACTGTTATGTAGCTGACTGATATAGCGATGCGCTAATGTCAGCACTACATAACAGTATGTTTCTAACATTTGTCCCTGCAGCCGTTTTTGTAAAAAAAGCACTTTTATTATATGCTAATGAGCCTCTAGGTGCTATGTGGGCGTAAAATCAGCACCTAGAGGCTCCGTCCACTCACCCTTTATCCCGCCCAGGTCCCCTGTTCTGCCCGCCCCGCTCCTCTTGATTGATGGCACGGTCCGCCGCATCGTTGACGAAATCCCGCGCCTGCTCCGTTCACTTCTGTCTTCGGCGCAGGCGCAGTGAGTGAATGATGCGCTCCTGGTGCCGGATTCCTCACTGCGCCTGCGCCGACTACGCCACAGTGAGGAAGCCGGCATCAGGAGAGCAGCCTTCACTCATTGCTCCTACGCCGAAGACAGAAGTGAACGGAGCAGGCGCGGGATTTCGTCAACTATGCGGTGGACCGTGCCATCAATCAAGATGAGCGGGGCGGGCAGAACAGGGCGGCTATCTATCTATCTATCTATCTATCTATCTATTTATCTCTCTATCCCATATCTATTGTGGGGTTTCGCTCTGGTAGACAGGATTAGCGGATGCAGTATAGAGGCAACAACAAGTTCTTTGGATCAAACAGTTCAGTGTTTTATTCACACTTTAGGCAAGTGACAAAACAAGCAGTCATAAACAAGCAAAAAGTCACCTTGCGGTGTTGGTGGTAATTCACACCATGCAGCAATTCTGCCTCAAAGAGTCCTTGATGATAGCAGCACCAACCTGTTTTCACGCCGAACAGTTAGCAAGTCTTCATCCAGACACAAGGCTCACAGATCCCAACACAGAGACCTGGCTTCTGAGCCCAGCTGCCTATTTAAGGACAGCCAGGTGCTGCCAAAACCCGGACCGGCACTTAAAATCCGGTCCGGTATTTGCCTTTACCTGGCTGTAAATCAGCCCAGCAGCACATGCTGGGAGGAAAATACCTGTTTTCCGAGACAAAACCTCTCACTGTGTCACACTATCTGCTGGAATTATAGCTCTAAGTTGTCACAAAACTTCACATTTTAGGCCATCCCCCATTTCCCACTAAGGCATGCCCCTTGTCAAGCTAGGTGTTGAAAATTTTCTCGAAACTAAATACACCAAGTGGCACTAGCTTGTGCCAAGTTGTGATTTTGGTGAGTTAACGACAAGGTCTAGGTGCACCCACATTGGTAAAACTGGGCCAATAATTTTACTGACCTTTATAATGTTATTCCAAATTCCTGCATACATCCCTGTATCATGTATAGACATATTCTGAGAGTTCAAGATATTCATATTGTGTAATAAAAATGTCATTGAATCATTGCTTCACACTGGATTTACCCCTATGAACTGCTCCCACCACTATTTTTGACCTAAAAAGCTCCTTCTAAAGTCTCAATATATTCCATGGTAGGGCTCAAGTGTCCATGGTACGTAAAATAGTTGTGTAGTTGTACATGTATCTAAGCACACCCTTACTATCCGTCCAGAATGTAAATTAATCGATTGTAATGTCCATTTCATCCTGCTAGGACTGCTGCACAAATTTCGAGTCTTGAGACAGAGTGTGCAGGATTTGGAGTCAGCTTGGCCTTACCTAAGAGAAGGGGCGTTGCTAGGGCCTCAAAAGATCCGGGGTCCAAGCACCAATGCATATGGCCCAATTCTCTAAGTTGAACAACCGCACTTCCCCCCTGCAAACACTAGCACTGAAGACATTTTACTGTACTTGCCATACAGCAGCACATACCTGTCACATCCAAGGCCTCCTAGGTGACGTCTCCTCGGATGTAGATCTTCTCTGTCATCATCTTCTCCATTCGGTCCGGACACTTCTCTCAGCCACCACGTCTCTGCAGAGTGTGACGCACAGACATCTTAGCTTAGCTGTACCCCCAAATACTATCCTGAAGAAAAATGAGTGCCCCCCATAGTAACAGTACTCCTCATAGTCCCACCAATAGTAATTCCCTCCTAGAATGCTCTCATTAGTAATACTGCCCCCTACTGGACCCAACAGTGATAATGTTCCACAAGAATGCCTCCATTAGTAATACTGCCCTCTACAGTGCCCCCAACCGTGATAACGCTCCCCAAGAGTGCCTCCATTAGTAGAAGAGACCTCCAGTATTAATAATACCCTCACAGAGCCCCCAGTAGAAATAAGGCCCCCTATTGTCCCCCCAGTGGTAATAAAGCTCTCTACAGATCCCCCAGTAGTAATAAGGCCCCCATAGTGCTCTTAGTAAAAATAAGGCGGATCTATAAGTCCCTCCTATAGAGCCCCTAGTAGTAGTAAGAATGCCTAATGTCCCCTGGATTTAAAATGCCCCCCTCAGTGCCCCCAGTATTTATATCACCCCCTACTGTTATAATGCTCACCCTGAAGCGCCCCAGTATTTATAATGCCACCTGCAGTGCCCCCTGTAGTTATATTTCTCAGTTTAGTGTCCTCAGAAATTATAATTACTCCGCACCTCCGCCATACAGTCCCATGTAAATAACACTATTTCCCTCCCTCCGCCATAGAGTCCCATATAAATACCATCACACCATCTCTCCAGCCCCCTCCAATATACAGTCCCATGTAAATCCCATCCCTCTCTATATACAGCCCCCTCTAAAATACAGTCCCATGTAAATAACATCATACCATCTCTCCTGCCCCTTTCAATATACAGTCCTATGTAAATAACATCACTCCCTCCCCAGCCACCTTAAGCATACAGTCCCACGTAAATAACATCACCTCCTCAATATTCAGTTCCATATACAGTACAGACCAAAAGTTTGGACACACCTTCTCATTCAAAGAGATTTCTTTATTTTCATGACTATGAAGGCATCAAAACTATGAATTAACACATGTGGAATTATATACATAACAAACAAGTGTGAAACAACTGAAAATACGTCATATTCTAGGTTCTTCAAAGTAGCCACCTTTTGCTTTGATTGCAGCCTGTGGATGACCTTGTAAGCATCATCAACAACAATCAATTGACCGGAGCGGTCTTAGCAAAGATTGAGCAGGACAGGTGGACCATCCACATACGCTCGGTGGACACTGTAACCTGCATTTGCACAGGACAAGTTATGCAGTGCTACAGTTTCACTGTTGGGCCAAAATTTAGAAAGATCTTTGCAGGTCACGAATGGTGGTCAGAGCGGATTATGGGGTAAATTCTGCTGTCAGGTTCCCTTTAAATGACAACATTCTGTCTACCTGCAGTCACCACTAGAGGGAGCTTCTAGTTGTTTACTTTAATCCTTTAAAGGGGTATTACCATCTGGAACATTTATGGCATATCCTCAAGATATGCAATGACTTTCAAGAGGGAAGGCCCCTGGAGAAAGAGGAGACTGGCTAGCTTTACTGTGTACCTAGTAGTTAGCTCAGCCACTGATGCATCTATGATAACTAGGTACTTTGTTAAATAATCTATCCAGTTGTTCATGTGATCCCATGGGCTGGTTGAGATCCTGTATGCTGCCTTTCTATCTGCAGTGCAGTCAGCACACCATGCCATGTATCTATCTATCTATTATGTATCGCTCTAATCTATCTCATAGCTATCTGTCTATCATCTATCTATCATCTGTATTTCATCTTTAAGGCATTTGGTGCTACTTAGATTTTGATGGTCTTTATATTAGGTCAGTGGGGGTCCGACCCCTCCACTCCCACCTATCAGCTGCCAGCACCAGGAACTATACAGGGAGTGCAGAATTATTAGGCAAGTTGTATTTTTGAGGATTAATTTTATTATTGAACAATAACCATGTTCTCAATGAACCCAAAAAACTCATTAATATCAAAGCTGAATATTTTTGGAAGTAGTTTTTAGTTTGTTTTTAGTTTTAGCTATTTTAGGGGGATATCTGTGTGTGCAGGTGACTATTACTGTGCATAATTATTAGGCAACTTAACAAAAAACAAATATATACCCATTTCAATTATTTATTTTTACCAGTGAAACCAATATAACATCTCAACATTCACAAATATACTTTTCTGACATTCAAAAACAAAACAAAAACAAATCAGTGACCAATATAGCCACCTTTCTTTGCAAGGACACTCAAAAGCCTGCCATCCATGGATTCTGTCAGTGTTTTGATCTGTTCACCATCAACATTGCGTGCAGCAGCAACCACAGCCTCCCAGACACTGTTCAGAGAGGTGTACTGTTTTCCCTCCTTGTAAATCTCACATTTGATGATGGACCACAGGTTCTCAATGGGGTTCAGATCAGGTGAACAAGGAGGCCATGTCATTAGATTTTCTTCTTTTATACCCTTTCTTGCCAGCCACGCTGTGGAGTACTTGGACGCGTGTGATGGAGCATTGTCCTGCATGAAAATCATGTTTTTCTTGAAGGATGCAGACTTCTTCCTGTACCACTACTTGAAGAAGGTGTCTTCCAGAAACTGGCAGTAGGACTGGGAGTTGAGCTTGACTCCATCCTCAACCCGAAAAGGCCCCACAAGCTCATCTTTGATGATACCAGCCCAAACCAGTACTCAACCTCCACCTTGCTGGCGTCTGAGTTGGACTGGAGCTCTCTGCCCTTTACCAATCCAGCCACGGGCCCATCCATCTGGCCCATCAAGACTCACTCTCATTTCATCAGTCCATAAAACCTTAGAAAAATCAGTCTTGAGATATTTCTTGGCCCAGTCTTGACGTTTCAGCTTGTGTGTCTTGTTCAGTGGTGGTCGTCTTTCAGCCTTTCTTACCTTGGCCATGTCTCTGAGTATTGCACACCTTGTGCTTTTGGGCACTCCAGTGATGTTGCAGCTCTGAAATATGGCCAAACTGGTGGCAAGTGGCATCTTGGCAGCTGCACGCTTGACTTTTCTCAGTTCATGGGCAGTTATTTTGCTCCTTGGTTTTTCCACACGCTTCTTGCGACCCTGTTGACTATTTTGAATGAAACGCTTGATTGTTCGATGATCACGCTTCAGAAGCTTTGCAATTTTAAGAGTGCTGCATCCCTCTGCAAGATATCTCACTATTTTTGACTTTTCTGAGCCTGTCAAGTCCTTCTTTTGACCCATTTTGCCAAAGGAAAGGAAGTTGCCTAATAATTATGCACACCTGATATAGGGTGTTGATGTCATTAGACCACACCCCTTCTCATTACAGAGATGCACATCACCTAATATGCTTAATTGGTAGTAGGCTTTCGAGCCTATACAGCTTGGAGTAAGACAACATGCATAAAGAGGATGATGTGGTCAAAATACTCATTTGCCTAATAATTCTGCACGCAGTGTATAGTAAACTAGCAGAAGGACCCGGCTTCGCATGTGTATATTTTATCTATTTAATTTAATGGTTGTGTGTGTCGTTAAAAGATATCGACAGTATCCACTATAACAGTGACATCTACAGTACCCCGCCCCTTTAACAGTGACCTCCACAGCGGCCTGCCCCCTTAACAGTAACATCCACAGCGCCCGCCCCTTTAACAGTGACCTCCACAGCGGCTGCTCCTTTATTAGTGACCTCCACAGCGGCTGCTCCTTTATTAGTGACCTCCACAGCGGCTGCTCCTTTATTAGTGACCTCCACAGTACCCCGTCTTGTTAACAGTGATTTCCACAATAATCCGCCCCCTTAACAGTGACCCCTACAGGGCTCTGTTCCCTTAAAATGTGACCTCTACAACACCTCGCCCCCTTAACAGTGACCTCTACAGCACCCCACCCCTGAACATTGACCTCTATATGTCACGGACGTTCCCGTGGCAGGTACCAGGAGATCGGAGAGACTGGCAACGCATGGGTTAAATTGACATGTTCTATTGGCTGATAAGGGACATGTGACCGTGGGTATGGCAGTTGGGATATGAAGTTGGCATATGAAGAGAGACTTGCAGGCTTCTATTGGCTAATGTAGGTCATGTGATGTGCCATATTTGCATTTTTTTGGGGAATATCTCAGGAACGGTACGTGCTAGAGTGCTGAGACCCGGTCTAAAACCTTCTGGACACCTCATGTACCTGTGTGCCAAATTTCGTGATTGTAAATGCGACTGTACGGATTCCTTTAGCGGACATACATACACTCAGTTTTATATATTAGATGGAGCCGGAGGCAGAAGACTCTGTCCACTGTGTAGTTTCCAGCACAGGTCAATACCATTCACGTGATTGATAGCTGAGCTGCAGTACCCGGCATGGCCACTACACAGCGGATGGAGCCTTCTACCTCCGGCTCCATTCTCTTTATATTCTCCAGCTGATTGGTACGAGTGTAGGTGTTGGAGCTCCACCGATGTGATATTAATGACCTATCTGGAGAATAAGTCTTCAATATCTAAGTCGTGGAAAACCCCTTTGATGTAAGAACAAGCGCTATTCCTGTATTGTTATATAGCGTCAGCGTTATTTCTGCTTTTCTGTAGTTATTGATAGTGTTGTAGAGTTGTGTAGATGACCACTATAGATGAGCTCACTTCTTCCACCCCTTCGCCTGCACATCCGTCCTCAGTAGAACATTTCAGGCTTCTCCACTCCCTGCAATGTCAGAAGAAGCCATAAATTCTGTATATTCTCTCTTACAGCTACGTCGCATGAAAGAATTGGAGCAGGAACGAGATGCTCTACTAGATGGTGTCCAACTGGTGGACAGGGCCCGAGACTGGTACAGGGACCGTCTGCAGGAATCTGAGCAGCAGAGGGATTGGCCGTGCACCTTGGTATGTAGAGGCCCACTTACTGTATGTCTCTGTCCTGAAGCTACAGTTGTTTTCAAAATAATAGCAGTCGGACATTACTAACCTGATCAATCACTGTTTTTGGTAGAAATGATATTTCTACATGGCAAATAAATTACTAGCAGGTGTAGTAGAATAATAGAAATCCAACAGACCCAACAGTCATGACATGCGTGCTGCTGATTCTGTGTAATTGAATCACTAATTGAAATGGGCCTGTTCAAAATAATAGCAGTGTGGAGTTCAATTAGTGAGGTCATTCATTCTTTGAAAAACCGTTGGCAATTATTGCCCTTTTTTAGGGAAGGAAGGCAGAAAATGTTGTACATGCTGGTTACAGTGCATTTCTCTGAGGAAAATGGGTCGTTCCAGACATTGTTCAGAAGAACAGCGTACCTTGATTAAAAAGTTGATTGTAGAGGGGGAAACAAAGTAAGAAGTGCAGAAAATGATAGGCTGCTCAGCTAAAATGATCTCAAATGCTTTAAAAATTGCAACCAAAACATGAAAGATGTGGAAGAAAGCGAAAAACTACCACTCGAATGGATAGAAGAATAGCCAAAATGGCAAGGACTCGGCCAACAATCAGCTCCAGGAAGATCAAAGAAGGTCTAAAGTTACCTGTGAGTACTGTTACAATTAGAAGACTCCTATGTGAAGTCAAGTTATCTGCAAGAAGCCCCCGCAAAGTCCCACTGTTGAAAAAAACATGTGCTGAAGAGGTTACAATTTGCCAAAGAGCACATTGACCGGCCTAAAGAGACATTTTGTGGACTGATGAAAGTAAGATTGTTCTTTTTGGGTCTAGTGGCCGGAGACAGTTTGTCAGACGACCCCCAAACACTGATTTCAAGCCACAGTACACTGTGAAGACAGTAAAGCATGGTGGACAAGCATCATGATATGGGGATGTTTCTCATACTACTGTGTTGGGCCTATTTATCGCATACCAGGGATCATGGATCAGTTTGAATACAGAATACTTGAAGAGGTCATGCTGCCTTATACTGAAGAGGAAATGCCCTTGAAATGGGTGTTCCAACAAGACAATGACCCCAAACACACCAGTAAACGTGTGGGGGATTGGGTCAGCACAACCTGTATGTAGGTGCACATCACTATGGCGAAATACATATACAAACGGAAAATACTAATGTGATAGCACTCGGCATCCAGCATTCTGCCCTGCCTCCATGCTGGATGAGGCATTGGTGTACATTTTGGCCAAAGCGTAATAAGCCACTCACCACGTCAAGGTCGCCTCTATTGAGTGGTCCCTAACACCAGTAAACGTGCAACGTCTTGGTTCCAGACCAACAAGATTGACATTATGGAGTGGCCGGCCCAATCCCCGGATCTTAATCCAATAGAAAACTTGGGGGGCGACATCAAAAATACAGTTTCTGAGGCAAAACCAAGAAATAGAGAAGAACTGTGGAATGTAGTCCGATCATCCTGGGCTGGAATACCTGTTCACAGGGGCCAGAAGTTGGTTGACTCCATGCAACACAGACGTCCGGCAGTTCTCAGAAACAGCGGTTATACAACTAAATAATAGTGAAGTGATTCAAAGGAAAGCAAAATCTTCAAACATTTCTCAGTTTATATAGTGAATGTTTGAGTTTGTAAAGAAGAATACAAACACTGCTAGTATTTTGAACAGTCTAATATTCACTTTTCTTAATTTTTTTTTTAGAGGAACAACACAAATTTGATATATTTTTCTTCATGTTTTGATTTGGAATAGAATGTGCAGTGTTCCCGATGCATTTATGTGTATAGAAATAAAAGCTTTTAGAAGGATTTTTAGCTTTATTCACTTTTTCAAACACACTGCTATTATTTTGAACACAACTGTATTTCTTTGTCCTCCATCTACCCCATCCACGGTGGCTCTTCTACCACATAAACCTGATACAGTCCTGCTTCTCATCCTCAGGACCAGACCCCGCCGCCTCCTCTCCTCGGCTCCGCGCTGTTGGTGCAGATCCAAGAAGTTAACAGATTCTTGAGTGACCTCATCTCATCTTCTGAAAAGGTGTGAGCTTCCATAAGAACACTTCTAAGCCCTAGTACTTGCTTAAAGGGGTTCTCTGCTCTTTTTGAAATAAAGCTTAAAGGGACATTCCCACAGGATATGCCAGAAATGAGATAGATGGTGATGGTCCCACCTTCCAGAACCTTCACCAATTAGGAGTATGAGAGCGCTACTGAAGTCTGTGGAAAGGGCTGGATGGTGGGAACCATGGTTATAATAGATTTTTGGCATATCCTATGGATGGGTTTACACTGCTGCTCTGTTCTGCCCCTATGCTTTACACTGCTGCTCTAATCTGCATGCTCACATTGGTTGCTGTGAGTAAGCACAAGCCCACCACGACCATGTTCTTAGCTCGTTGACTTCTTGCTTATATTCACAGGCTGAAAACTGTTCATTCCTACTCTTTCTCATACAGCTGAAGTTTCTTACACTATAGCTCCTGTTCGGGACGCCAGGCTAATACTGATACTTTGTAACGAACAGATACATATAACTGGACACACAATTTATAGCCCTGTGGTCAATCTTGTGCATGATGCCAGTGTATCTCGCTGGTCTTGACTTCTAATAACTTTGTATTTTAAGGGTAATCGGAGACAGTCGCCCTACTCCACAAAGCATCCTGACGCCATCAGCACACTGAAGTACCAGAACCAGCTGCTGACCAGGGTGAGTAAGAGATGGGCATAGCCGCCAGATGGAAAAGGATGGGATGACGGTATATTAGGGTTACCTACCGATGAACACCATTAAAGGACACTCTTCTGACGTGTAAGGTTTAGTAAATAATTGAATTCCCAATTAAATAACAGTTCTAGAGCCTTGTTGTTCAGTTCCTCTTTTATTCCTCCTAGAAATTTATCAATACATTGGCAACTGAAAGTTACCAAATTGTGTGTGTGTGTGTGGGGGGGGGGGGGGGGGGGTCCCTGCACTGTCTGACATGCAGGGACCAAGGGAATGGTATCACCTATTTGTCAATGTAGTCATAAATTTCGAGGGATGTTCATTTTTTTTAAATGATCAAATTTCTTTTTATTTCTTTTTATTCGTTTTTACATTTACTTTTTTTTTTATTATTTTTACTCTAGCCTCCAATACATTTGGAGAACCAGATTATTTCATGATTTAAAAAAATATAATTTTCCCCTATAACTTGAGCTGACATTGCCGCCCCACTTACCGGAGATGACAGCCCCTGACAAGTGACAGCTGTCGCTATCATGGTTGTACTGAGCTTGTTATAATCGGCAGCGTAGTCACGTGACCGATGTCACATGATCACAGTGATCAATAGGCAGTTTAATACAGAACTATCTTTGTTGCCTTTAACAACCAATCAGAGCTCAGCTTTCGTTTTTTTCAAGTGCAGAATGCATAATGAAAGCTGCGCTATGATTGGTTGGCATGGTCAACAAAAACTTAAAGGGCTATTCCCACCTTATTGCATATGCTCAGCATACGATAGAGGCCTGTCCCTCCTTTGGAACCTGCATTATCCCTGTCCTGTTTGGTGAGGCAGCCATTAGCTGTCATATCGAGGAAGAGAATAAATAAAGAGTTGACTGCACATTTGTGTGGCCATGTCTGTTCACTTTTTAGGGGGTCAGGGTACGACCACGTGGCGCGGTCAGGCAACGCAGCCATGCTGTATGGGTTGCAGCGGTCTCTAATTGAACTGAGTAGGTCCGCACTGTTTAGTTGGTTTGTATTGTTAATCACCACACGGCATTGCATTTTCTCCCAGGACCACCACCAAACCCTCCCACTTATGGGTGGGATTTAAAAAATCTGCCTGTATCCGCCTGAAAAAAAGCTGTAAGGTCATGGCCACTAGGGGTCTCACTTCCACCTAAGTTGCAGTCCAATGCCTGCTGTCAAGTAGTGTTGATCGTGAATATTCTAATCGCGAATATCAACACTTCGAGAATTCGCGAATATCTAGAATATAGTGCTATATCTTCGTAATCGCGAATATTCTAAAAAAAATTTTCATCAGTACCCATGCTCCCTCACTGCTTCTTGCTTGAAGGCCAATGAGAAGGCTGCAATATCTTTGACTTTAGGAGTAGTGTTGATCGCAAATTTTCGTTTTGCAAATTTTTTTTGGGCGAAAATTTTTATCGCGACTTTTCCCATTGACGATTTTCGCAATAAAGAAATTAATGACTTGAGATCACGAATTCTCGAATACATGATGAATATTCGCCCCCAAATATTAGCGAAATATCGCAAATTCGAATATTGCCCCTGCCGCTCATCACTGTTGTCAAGCAACATCTGCCCTGGTTACAGATACACAGGAAATGGGGGCATGTCAGAGCTACCTGAGATCCTGAGTCTGATAAAACAACTGCTTCTCCACTGCTTTTGAAGATTATAGGAGCCTCACGTGTTTCTGTAAGTCTGATTTCCCCTTCCTTATCTGTACTGTGAGCTCCGGAGATTAAAAGAAACATAGTGGGGAGTAAGGGAAAGGACGACACAGCAGTACAGTGCAGGAAGATCTCACAGAAGGGATATGCCTCCTGCTTCTGAGTGAAATGCATTTAGCTGTGCAGCTG
Organism: Bufo bufo; assembly: GCF_905171765.1. NCBI lineage: Eukaryota > Metazoa > Chordata > Amphibia > Anura > Bufonidae > Bufo > Bufo bufo. The sequence goes on along the minus strand of NC_053396.1, from coordinate 198,698,653 downwards.
AAACAGGGAATAATATGGCTGGAAAAGATTTTAGAGAAGCCCACATAACACATGTTCTCTCACAGTTTTGATTATACAAAGAAGCACAGGCAATATACAAGCTTTTTTTTTTAAAACTCAGGTACGCTTTAAGAGAATACCAGGATGCCAGATCTCTTTTGGGTTTTCTCCTGTGCAGAGTATTTTGTGTATCCCCCTCCAGAGTAACGTAATGAGAGGCAGAGAAGACATGCGATTGTGCTGACAGATGTCTGTATCCTTACAGGAACTCTCCGTGCAGAATGAAAGGATATGGAAACTGCAGAGAGAGAATGAGGCGCTGTACAGAGAGCTGGAGGAGCGCCATGTACACAGGGCCACCTTTATCTGACACGGGACCACCATTGTGCCGGATGACTGCAAGGACCTCACAGTGAGGCACCGTGTTACCCTCCGGCAATCAGTTTTCATAGCAGATCGTCATTCACAGCCTGAATACGGACATCTGATCTGCTATCCTGCTCCGTCGTCAGGTGCTGGACCCCGTGGTGCCCGCTGATGCATACAGGCCTGCAGAGCATCTCTTCCTGCCTGACATGAGCTCTGCAGAACTTGCCGCTGACAGCAGAGACTCTCCCAGCATCACAGCTCCAAATCAAATGATGTGAATAGAAAAATACCAGATATAATAATGACCTCTGACCGCAGAGTATCGCACCCTGCCCGGCAGGATGGTTTCAGTTACTCTATGTGATGCCCAAGAGACTGCGATTATTGGGCCGGGTTGCCATGTGGCCCTCCACAGGGTTATGTATAGTAGATCTATGGTTTATATTAGAAATATTCACTGGTTTACAGCCCTGGATGACTTGTGATATGTGACGGAAATTAAGACTAATAAAGTTATAAGGCCCAGTATGGCCGTTCCATGACCAGTGTGACACCAGTCTCTTTCCAGTGAGTTTCCTGCCTTTTGTAGCCGTGTACAGCAGAATATATGCGTTGACTTTTAAAGGGAGAGGTAGTCATGGTGTCTGACTTCCAGGCCGGCACCTCCGCCGATCAGCCTTTAAAAGAGGCTGTGACCCCTTCATTACAAGACACAGTGCCATACATTCTGTAGTGGCTGTACATGGTACTACACATAGCTATTCACTTGTTAGCAAGCGGCAGTACCACGCACGGCTGCTACCAAATGTACAGTTAGGTCATCTGTATTGAAATCCTACACCATCCCTTTAATTTGAAAGGTTAGAACTGTCCCGGCCAATAGGGGCCAATCTAAAATATGAATGTGAAGGACCTATGTATATACATATGTAGTCGTGTCTTCCTCTTACCGGTGATTTGATATTTGCAATTACTCACATACCTATACTGATATCCAGATGTGTCCTTCCTCAGCTTTCTACTTACCGAGATGACCAACTCTATAAAGGAAATATATACAGTACAGACCAAAAGTTTGGACACACATTCTCATTCAAAGAGTTTTCTTTATTTTCATGACTATGAAGGCATCAAAACTATGAATTAACACATGTGGAATTATATACATAACAAACAAGTGTGAAACAACTGAAAATATGTCATATTCTAGGTTCTTCAAAGTAGCCACCTTTTGCTTTGATTACTGCTTTGCACACTCTTGGCATTCTCTTGATAAGCTTCAAGAGGTAGTCCCCTGAAATGGTCTTCCAACAGTCTTGAAGGAGTTCCCAGAGAATCTTAGCACTTGTTGGCCCTTTTCCCTTCACTCTGCGGTCCAGCTCACCCCAAACCATCTCGATTGGGTTCAGGTCCGGTAACTGTGGAGGCCAGGTCATCTGGCGCAGCACCCCATCACTCTCCTTCATGGTCAAATAGCCCTTACTTTCAAAGTTTTCCCAATTTTTCGGCTGACTGACTGACCTTAATTTCTTAAAGTAATGATGGCCACTCATTTTTCTTTACTTAGCTGCTTTTCTCTTGCCATAATACAAATTCCAACAGTCTATTCAGTAGGACTATCAGATTGGACTGTTACAAAAATGCGACGCTTCAGTTCACTCTATGGAACCTTTTTCACTGCTTGAAAAAGGTTCCATGGAGTGAGCCGAAACGTCGCATTTTTGTCAATAAAGCACATGTCACTTTAATGGATGTGCCACGGTACTCTTATTTTTATGGATGCATGGGTGGTAGAATCACTGCCCCAACCGCTGGCACTCTGTTCATAAGTTGGTTTGGTGGTGCTGCCCAGAAGTTTTATACACTGACTCACCTAAAGAATTACTAGGAACACCATACTAATACGGTGTTGGACCCCCTTTTGCCTTCAGAACTGCCTTAATTCTACGTGGCATTGATTCAACAAGGTGCTGATAGCATTCTTTAGAAATGTTGGCCCATATTGATAGGATAGCATCTTGCAGTTGATGGAGATTTGAGGGATGCACATCCAGGGCACGAAGCTCCCGTTCCACCACATCCCAAAGATGCTCTATTGGGTTGAGATCTGGTGACTGTGGGGGCCATTTTAGTACAGTGAACTCATTGTCATGTTCAAGAAACCAATTTGAAATGATTCGAGCTTTGTGACATGGTGCATTATCCTGCTGGAAGTAGCCATCAGAAGATGGATACATGTTCCTATTCTGTTTACGCCAAACTCTGAATCTACCATTTGAATGTCTCAACAGAAATCGAGACTCATCAGACCAGGCAACATTTTTCCAGTCTTCAACAGTCCGATTTTGGTGAGCTCGTGCAAATTGTAGCCTCTTTTTCCTATTTGTAGTGGAGATGAGTGGTACCCGGTGGGGTCTTCTGCTGTTGTAGCCCATCCGCCTCAAGGTTGTGCGTGTTGTGGCTTCACAAATGCTTTGCTGCATACCTCGGTTGTAACGAGTGGTTATTTCAGTCAACGTTGCTCTTCTATCAGCTTGAATCAGTCGGCCCATTCTCCTCTGACCTCTAGCATCCACAAGGCATTTTCGCCCACAGGACTGCCGCATACTGGATGTTTTTCCCTTTTCACACCATTCTTTGTAAACCCTAGAAATGGTTGTGCGTGAAAATCCCAGTAACTGAGCAGATTGTGAAATACTCAGACCGGCCCGTCTGGCACCAACAACCATGCCACGCTCAAAATTGCTTAAATCACCTTTCTTTCCCATTCTGACATTCAGTTTGGAGTTCAGGAGATTGTCTTGACCAGGACCACATCCCTTAATGCATTGAAGAAACTGCCATGTGATTGGTTGACTAGAAAATTGCATTAATGAGAAATAGAACAGGTGTTCCTAATAATTCTTTAGGTGAGTGTATGTCTATCTGCTGCCACCAAGTGGTTGTGTTGTGAGTTGCAGCCTGTCAAGAGTTTTGCTAGCAAGCCTCGATTGGATTCATGAGAAATTGGAGTCCTTGACCAAATTCAGGCCAAGCTAAAGGTCGACATGTGTATTAGGGAACTGTGTATGGAATAAACATCCTGTGGAAATAGAACATTAGCTGGAGACAGACAGTATACAGTCCAGGTCATCCTCGGCTGCCACAGTTTATCCACACAAGACAGACAGAAACTCAGACAAGAGGGTCTCCAGCACCTGGATCCCCTCCAATATAAACTACTAATACGTTTCTATGATGTCTGAACTTCATTGAAATGACAGTGACTCTCTAATGCAGGTGAACGCTACAAGATACGTTGGGGGTCATTTAGTAACAGAAATTTGTCTATTTTTGGTATATTTCTGGCGACCTTTCCTTGCTCACGCCAAGTCTAAAAAAGGGGGCAGGGAAGGGGATGTCTAAAACGCTAGTCTTAATAAATGGCCCCCATAGTCCACAAGCAAGTTCATAATATCCCCCTAAAGTTTTGGGGTAGTGTAAATTCATAATACACAGTCCAGTAACATTATTATGACCAGCAGCTAATATCCAGAGTAACTGCAGTGTGCAGCACAGACAGCAGCTAGACAGGCTGGGAGAGACTCGGTAAGGTCCTGGAAGGTTGTCACAGGTATCTGGAGCTATGCTGCTAGAGGGTGCATGGAGGATCCAGGTGGTCTCACAGATGCTTAATTGGGGAAATTAGGGGGTCAGGGTAATACTTGTGCAGTGACATAGAGGATGGGAGTAGTAGTGGCCTTGATGTAGTGTAGTTGTGTCACTGTGTCCTACCTCAGGTCATCGCTCCCTGGGGTCTGTTGCAGTGAAAGTTCTAGCACTGAAGAATGAGGCCAGAGTTGAACGTAACATAGTCTTTTTTAAATTAGAACTTGAAAATACATACAGTAGCACCAGGCTTCAGTGCAATTCTCTTAGGGGGTATTCTAGCAGATTCGATGGCTGCAATTCTGCACTTAGATGTTGCTGGCCTAGTGGTTGTTTGGTGATAAGCGTGTCTTTGGCATGTTTTCCCTCACCTCACAGCAGTGTCTGTAGAGGTGCTTTTGTAGATCACTCTGCTGTCTGGGATCCCAAGACTTTACTTGAGTCCTTCAATTTTGGGGAGTGGGTACTCTAGGAGCTGCATCCCCACTCTCCAGCAGGATAGGGTCCTCTGTCTTCCCCTCTCCTCCTCACTCTGACTATAGAATGCTAAATCACACTAGATTTTTCTCTCCTGTCAGGAAGTCGGACAAATCCACTCTCCCAGGATGAGTGGAACAGGGTGATTAAGCCCTTTTACAGCCAACTGTTGCCACACAATGCCCCCCCCCCCCCCCCGGCGTGGGATAAGATGACAAAATACAAGAGACATATATAATATTACACAGAATTGCATATAAAACATACAGTTAGTTCCATATATTTTTGGATACTGACACAAATTTTGTTTTTATTACCTGTTTACTAAAACATATTTAAGTTATAGTTATATAATGGACATGGACATAAAGTCCAGACTTTTAGCTTTCATTTGAGGGTATCCACATTAAAATTGGATGAAGGGTTTAGGAGTTTCAGCTCCTTTACATGTGGCACCCTGTTTTTGAAGGGACCAAAAGTAATTGGACAAATGACTCAAAGCCTGTTTCATGGGCAATTCCTTCATTATTCTTAATTAAGCACATAAAAGGCCTGGAGTTGATTTGAGGTGTGGTGCTTGCATTTTGAAGATTTTGCTGAGAAGTAAAGATGCGGTCAAAGGAGGTGAAACAAGCCATCCTTCAAAAAAACCATCTGAGAAATTGCTACGCTATTATCAGTGGCAAAATCTACAGTTTGGTCCATCCTGAGAAAAAAAGCACTGGTGACCTCAACAATGCAAAAATACCTGGACGCCCACGGAAGACAACAGTGGTGGATGATGGCAGAATAATTACCATGGTGAAGAGAAACCCCTTCACAACAGCCGACCAAGTGAACAACACTCTCCAGGATACAGGCGTATCAATATCCAAATCTACCATAAAGAGAAGACGGCATGAAAGTAAATATGGAGGGTTCACTGCACGGTGCAGCCACTCGTAAGCCTCAAGAACAAGAAGGCTAAAGTGGACTTTGCTAAAAAAAACAGCACACTTCTGGAAGAACATTCCTTGGATAGATGAAACCAAGATCAACCTCTACCAGAATGATGAAAAGAAAAAAGTATGGCGAAGGCACGGTACAGCTCATGATCCAAAGCATACCACATCATCTGTAGAACACGGCAGAGGCAGTGTGATGCTTGGGCATGCATGGCTGCCAGTGGCCCCGGGGCCCTAGTGTTTATTGATGATGTGACACAGGACAAGCAGCCGGATAAATTCTGGGGTTTTCAGAGACATACTGTGTGCTCAAATCCAGCCAAACTGATTGGTCGGTGTTTCATAATACAGATGGACAATGACCCAAAACATAAAGCCAAAGCAACCCAAGAGTTTATTAAAGCAAAGAAGTGGAATATTCTTGAATAGCCGAGTCAGTCACCGGATCTGAGCCCAATAGAGCATTTCACTTGTTAAAGACTAAACTTCAGACGGAAAGGCCACAAACAAACAGCAAATGAAAACCACTGCAGTAAAGGCCGAGCATTAAAAAGGAGGAAACACAGCGTCTGGTGATGTCCATGAGGTCAAGATTTCAGGCAGTCATTGCAAACAAAGGGTTTTCAACTAAGTATTAGAAATTAACATTTTATTTATAATTATTTATTTGTCCAATTACTTTTGAGCCCCTGAAATGAAGGGATTGAGTTAAAAAATAGTTCCTCACATTTTTATGCAATCATTTTGTTCAACCGACTGAATTAAAGCTGAAAGTCTGAACTTCAACTGCTTTAGGATTGTTTTCTTCAAAATCCATTGTGGTAACGTACAGAACAAGAATTAGAAAAATGTTGTCTCTGTCCAAATATATATGGACCTAACTGTACAAAATGCAGTAATTAAAGAACACAATGGTAATACCCTCAACTCTGGGGTATTATACTTGGAAGTCTTGGTCATGCTCTTCCAACCAATGTCGGACATTTCTAGCCATGTGACATGTCGCATTGTCTTGCAAGAAGATCCCATCCGCCCCAGGGAAGACAATCAGCATGTATGGGTGTACGTAATCTGAAAGGATGGATTCATACACAAATCGGCTGAGAGCGTTTTCCACATGGATGAGTAGACCCAGAACATGCCACGAAAACATTCCCCAGACCATAACGCTGCCAACATGGCACCATGTTCTTCCAGCAACGGTTGCTGGGTGTTTGTTCTCTGATGTGTCTCGCCTGATACGCCAACGCCCATCCGTTCCATGAAGCATAGAATGTGACTCATCGGAGAAGACAACCATTTTCCCATTAGCGGAGGTCAATTTCCGATACTGCTGCAAAAGTGAATGCTTTTCTGCTGATACAACTTCATTAGCAGAGGTGCAGTGACCATCCATCTGCTCCAGAGCTCCATACACAGTGGGGTTCTCTGAACTGTTCTGTTAGACACACGTCTGGTTGCCCCTTGGTGGTGAGCTGCTCCACTGTAGTGTGTCAGTCCACCCTCGTGCACCTTCACAGTTGTTCACCTCTCACATCAGTGGCATGTGGTTTCCACGTGGCTTATTCACAATGCTGCCATTTGTCCACTCATCATACACTTTCCTTACAGCAGCACGAAATTAGTTGACACTGCGCAGTATCAGAAATACCGCCACCCTTGGCCCAAAAGCCAATAATCCTCCCTTTTTACAACTCTGATAAATCGATAATTTTACCCATGACAGCAACGAGGGATATGTGTGCAGATAGCCTATCGCTCGCCTTGTATACCCACTGAGCCAGCTCACCACACCTTATATACCCACCGAGCCAGCCATACGTGACTTCTTCATGAGCTACACTCTGCCAACATTCAAATCCCCAGCTGTTCATCATTTATGCAAAATGAAATAATACAATTCTGACTTCCTCCACTAGGGGGAGCTCACTGCATATGAATTAATTAAAATCCCATAGAACTCAATAGGAGCTATATAAATTATTATGCTTTTTGAAAACCTAGTGACATATGTAGGAACCAGAATTGTAATGTTTTTTTATTTTTTTAAATTAATTTTTTATTCTGACTGACCTTTCATGTGGTCTTTTTTAACATCACTGCATATGGGTATAAGCAGGTCCCTGGATGCAGTACCTTCTACATTGATTTGATGATGTTTTATGCCTTTATGTCAGGGGTGGGGAACCTTTTTGCTGCCGAGGACCATTTGGATATGTGTAACATCGTTCGGGGGCCATACAGAATTCTCAACTTAAAACTGCTATATTTGGTCAAACATATATTTGGTTAAACATATAATTGACTTTGGGGTAAGTTACAGAGATTGCATTTCAATTTTAAAAAATCAAGAGCGCTGTATTCTTGTAGCACAAAATAGCGTCTGCACTATATATATTACCAGGCTCGGACTGGCCCACCGGGGAGGCGGGGCATTCCTTGGTGGGCCCCCAGTCTCCTGCGCCCCCGAAATAAGATGGAGGAGTAATTATTTCTCCTTTCTCAGGAGAGATAATTATTGTAACCACTAGGTGGCAGTATCGCACAGTGATGCAGCCTCCTACTGGTGTACATTGTACAGGAGGCCCCGCAGTATCTTCTAGACTTCTGGGGCTGCTGGCAGTGAAGGAGGAGAGAACATGTCTGGCCATCCTCCTGCCCTCCCTGCTGATAGGGAAACTGTGGCTGCTGTAGATAAGTACTCCACTGCGGTGCTGGGCTCATTTCTCAGGTGTGTGACAGTAGTGAGCTGTAGGAGACTGTAAGGGGGAAATAGGAGATTTGTTTATAGCAGACACAGATCTCTGAATGTGTGCTGCTCTCTGCAGAGTTCAGAGTGGCACTGGGGGGACTCTGCCCTAGGTCCCCGCCCAATGCCTGTGCTTTAGGTGCACCCCCATAAGTGCCCCAGCTCCAGATATTCCAAATATTGAATCTTCTCCGCTTGCCCCCCTAATACTCCTGCAGCTGCTCCAGGATTACCACTATTACCCTGCCTCGGGTGACCCTAATGTCTCTGCTTCAGTTATGACTAGAGATGATTGAATTTCTTAAAAGTTCAATTTGGCAGATTCGCTGAATTTCACAAAAAAATTTGCTTCGTGATGAAGCAATTTTTTTTTGGTAAGTAGTAGGTGCAATGACAGGGAGCTGCGATAACGCCGTCCCCTGTCATTGTACCCCTCAGATGCCGCGTTCATATATGATCGCGGCATCTGAGTGTAAAATTAACAATACATTTTTTTTTTATCAAACTTACTGCCTCCATTTGCTTGCAATGGGCCGGCCGCCGCCATCTTGCTTAAAGATCTCGGCCGCAATCCTGTGCAGCGCGAGATTACGTCATCACGCCAGGATGATGATGTAATCTCGCGACGCACAGGATTTCGTCAGAGATCTTCAAGCAAGAGGCCCGTCGCGAGCAAATGGAAGAAGTAAGTTTGAATTTTTTTGTTTATTATACTATTTCAGGTTAAATCGCTGACACGAAGCATGACGAAATTCGGCTTATCCTGAAATTCGGGTCGAATTCCACTTCGTGGGATTTGATTCGCTCATCTCTAGTTATGACCCTCCGTTTGTGCCCTTTTCATTACGATGCTCCTCTAGCACCTTTGCTTGGGCTTTGTTAAAGGTTGTGACCTGCAAAGGGGGTTGAACTTATGCCCAGAAAATTCTGCACAGTGCGTCACATTCTCCAGTATTGACACGTATGGTTTACATGGCGGCAGTGATGATATTCCGTATTTACAGGCATCACTGCTGCCATGTAAAGAGATACTGGTGGTGGAGTGGTGGAGGATTTACAGGGGTTGTCCATGTTTTAAGTTATCCTCTCCACACCATAGGACATAACTATATGATTAGTGGGTTCCGATTCTGCGACCCCCACTGATCCCAGGAACGGGTCCTGTTCCCCCTTGTTGATGGTGTGACAGGCCACACATTTGCCCTGTTGCTCCATTCATTCTCTTTGGGACCACTGGAAATAGCCAGCGCTGTACTCCGCCATCTCCGGCGACCCCATAGAGAATATATGGAGAGGCAGGGCATATGCTCGACCTGCCACTCAGTCAAGAAGGGGGATCAGTGGGGGCTCCAGCGTTCAGACCCCCACAGATCACTTAGTTATCCCCGATACTGTGGATAGAGGATAACTAGAAAAGCGGACACAAGTCCTTTAACAGGCGAGCATTTCTATTTCAGTTTGACGCATATTTTGGGACAGATTTTTTATTTTAATTATTAATTTATAATTAATATTTTTTTACACCCAAAGAAAACCTTTAATGATGGGAAATGTGAAAATGTCCAAAAGCTATGACACGACAGTTGATAAGTGTCTGATTGGTGGGGTCTGACTGCTGGGACCCCCATGATCAAGGGAATGGGGTCTTAATCCCTTAAGGACTTAGGACGTACCGGTACGGCATATTTGCCGAGTCGTTAAAAACTTTAAACCTACATTGCGGCGCGGCGGGGGTTAATCGGAACAGGATGTCCACTGAAATCATTTACAACGCCGTTGGGGGTCATGTGACCCCCCCGCATCGGCGATCGCAGCAAACCGCAGGTCAATTGAGACCTGCGGTTTGCTGCGTTTCCGGTCCATTCGGGTCTCCGATGAACCGGAAAAGGACGGTGATCGGTGGTGTGATTACACACCACTAATCACAGTCCGAGCTTTTGGGGGCGGCGGTGCTGTCCTTGGGGCTGGCGGTGCTGTCCTTGGTGCTAATTGGTGTGGGGAGAGAGGCGGAAGATTCAAACTCCCGGCGCTCCTCTCTCCCCTCCTCTTCCTGCTGCTGCTCCTGCACCGTTCTGCACCAGCTCCTGTGATCCCCCCGTCAGCACCCATCACCCTCCAGGTAGGTTAGGGTCAGTGAGGGAGAGGCACGATTAGGCAGGGATAGAAGGGAGAGTTAGTTAGGGGGAAAAAAATAAATAAAAAATGTATCTGATTTATAGTTTCTGGTGGTTGGGGTCCACAACACTTAGCTGTAAGACCCTAGACCCACCCAGGACTGCTGCCACTTGCCGGATTTTGTTGGCAATCCAGGAATCCAGATTCCCACAGTGGGCTTCACTGAAATTGACTTTTTTTTTTTTTTTTTTCAGTGACCTATTTGTGAATCTGATGGTGGAGCAGACGAACATGTACGCCCAACAGTTCGTTGCTCAGCACCCGGCTCCTTTTTGGCTAGACCCGGTGGCTGGATGCCGGTCAGTGCAGCCGAGATGAGGACGTTTTGGGGCCTCGTTCTGCACATGGGTCTAGTGCAAAAACCCAGTGTCAGGCAATACTGGAGTGGGGACGTCCTCTACCAGACCCCACTTTACAGTATGGCCATGACACGCCCCCGGTTTGAGGCCTTCCGGAAATGCCTGCATTATGCAAATAATGCAGCATGTCCCCCCCCTGAGGTGATCCTGCCTATGACCGTCTGTATAAGATACGGCCGGTCATCGATCACTTCGGGGCCAAATTTGCGCAGGCCTACGTACCTGGAAGGGAGGTCGCGGTTGATGAGTCTCTCGTTCCTTTCAAGGGGAGACTCAGTTTCCGCCAATACATCCCCACTAAGCGGGCGAGGTATGGCGTGAAAATGTACAAAATTTGTGAGTGCCTCAGGGTACACTTACAAATTTTGTGTGTACGAGGGGCGAGATTCCCGTATTGAACGTCCCCCCACTCTGGGTGTTAGCGGGAAACTCGTGTGGGACCTTATGCACCCACTGCTAGATAAGGGTTACAACTTGTACGTGGATAACTTTTATACTAGCATTTCCTTGTTCAGGTCCCTTGTGGGACCGTGTGGAAAAATCTGCGCGGCCTCCCTGCCCACCCCCACCAGGTACCTATCCCCAGGGGTGAGACCCGTGCCCTTACCAGTGGAAACCTGTTGCTGGTCAGGTATAAGGACAAGAGGGATGTCCTTATACTGTCCACAATCCACGGTAACAGCATCACCCCTGTCCCTGTGCGAGGTACAGCGGCAACGGTCCTTAAGCCCGATTGTATCGTCGACTACAATCGGTATATGGGAGGAGTTCATCTCTCTAATCAAGTCGTCAAACCATATAACGCCATGCGCAAAACCCGGGCATGGTACAAAAAAGTTGCGGTCTACTTGGTACAGGTTGCCTTGTACAACGCGTTTGTACTATCCCGAAGCGCTGGCAGCACAGGGACATTCCTCCAATTCTATGAGGCAGTCCTCAAGGACCTGATTTTTTCAGACCAGGAAAGAGCAGGCCGGAGTACCTCGGGAATTGGAGGCGCCCGGATCGTCCCTGGCCAACATTTTCCAGGTGTGCTCCCCTACTGTATACTGGAAAGAAGGGACGAACCCAAAAAAGATGCAGAGTGTGTCACAAGAGGGGGATACGGAAGGACACCACCACTCAATGTGACACTTTCCCCGATCATCCGGGCCTCTGCGTTAGGCCTCATGCACACGACCGTTGTTTTATTCCGTGTCCGTTGCGCCGTTTTTCGTGATTTTCAGCGGACCCATTGATTTTCAATGGGTCCGTTGAAAACTCGGTTAATGCACCGTTTGTCATCCGCGTCCGTGATCCGTGGTTCCAGTCCGTCCAAAAAATAAATATAATCTGTCCTATTTTTTTTCGCGGAAAACGGTTCACGGACCCATTCAAGTCAATGGGACCGTAAAAAAAACGCGGAGGCGTACCCGATTGACATCCGCGTCCGTTTTATTTCTATCTTTTGCCATGGCAAAACTGTCTGCCAAAACTTGTGCCAATAAAATGAAAAAAAAAAATATATATATATACAGGAAGTCTGAGGTCACAGGTTATGCTAATTGCTGCGACCTGTGCAGAAAATCAGTAGTGTGGTGTGGCAGTCATTGCTGATCGATTTTTAGTCAAAATGCCACGCTGGAATGTAGAGAAATTAATAAATTTGGTTCAGGAGAGGCCCGAACTGTGGGACACCCGGTCCAATTCCTATCAGGACTGAGTCCGTAAGGAGGCTGCGTGGGAACAAGTGGCCCGTAGCATGAGGCGGGCCGAATGGGCCAAAGCAGATGGCCGAGGCCGGGCAGATTTAGGTAAGTGCTAGCAATGTAGTTGTCCTGTGTGTGCCAAAATGATGTAGCTATAAATTCCATGAGGTCAGAATACTGTATATGTTGTGGCCCAGCTTCATTTTGCATAAAGGCCTGTACACGGTTTTTAAATGAGTCGTGCACTAAATACCACTCCCCACCATTTATAACTCTAAATGGCCGTCCCTCCCTTTGCTACAGCATACAGTACTTATGTCTAATAACATGTATGGGCACTTTTTATTTGGTGACACATGTGTCCCTGTTGTAATTGAGCATCTTATAGTTGTCACCCTCACATATTCTAAAGTATTTTAGTACAAATGGCTTGCACGACTCGTCTCCTCCTTCCTGAATGTGTACATTAGTTTCCACACACCTGCAGTCCTGTACCATGTGCTGTATAATCTGGCCAATTCAGACATTTATGAGATTGGTCTCCTTGATCTAGGTTAACATTTGCACTTTGTTATTTGTCTAGATTTTTAGTTTTTTTTTTGATTCAATTAAATTTTTTGTAATTTGTATATTATGTCATTTATTTACAGTCAAACAGACTAAAACCCGGTGGTCTAGTTGCCGGGATCAATTAAATACAAATAAAGGCCTCCAAAAAAAGGCCCTATCTGTACACTGCCCAGTTGCAGTTTTTGCGAACAGTTATGGATTTGAGGCCGTAAGTATTTTTTGATGTTTTATTTAAAAAAAATGTTGGTTAAAATTAGTTCCTAATCTTTGTGAGCAATAGTGGAAAAGAATGTAATGGGTTGTGTTGCGTTGTACTATTGATGACCTATCCTTTGTGTAGGTCAGGCATGTCCACACTGTGGCCCTCCAGCTGTTGCAAAACTACAACTCCCAGCATGCCATAATAGCTGTAAGCTATCCAGTCCTGCTGGGAGTTGTAGTTGTGCAACAGCTGGCGGGCCGCAGTTTGGACATGCCTGGTGTAGGTGATCTCCATCATTTTTGTGGGGGAGTCCCACCAGGCACCACCGCTGATGAGCTGTATGATGAGACGACACGTGCAGAGCGCACATGGCGCCTCCCCTCTCTCTTTTGTTCCCGTGAAGCAATATTTTCACGGTCAAGGAAAGTAGATGTTTGCAATCAGATCAGGAATAGAGAAGGGAGATGGCACGTGGTCACTGCGCGCATTGTCTCCTCATACAGTTGATCATCGTGTTTGCCGGCTGTTGGTCCCACACCAATATAATCTTGTGTACCTATCCTGTGGATAGGTCACAAATCTAAAAAGGTTGGACAAACCCTCCTTTTATTCTTTGGCCCTGAATAGTGTAGGCATTTTTCGTATGTTTTGGTTGGTTATATATTTTTCCTACATACCTGCTATCTTACTTTTGTCTGTTTTTGAATTTGATACCCGTTCTGTACTGTCATTGTCATTTACATAGGTTAAATGGTATATTACAAACCACAACATGGATTCCTAAAAGTTCCCATATAAAATGCCAATTACCTAATCCGATGATAATCGAGTATAATGATGCTCCAACTACGTCCGACCAGCAGATTTTAAACTACTACTCCCACCATGGGCAAGTGTTGCCTGGTACATGTTGTTTCTCTGGAAATGATGTTCTACTAGGTTTACATTACATCAAGGATGTTTGGATGGTGGAAGCAGCCACATACAGACGAGATGGACTGAATATCAGCACTGGTTTTGGTCCTTGAATGAGTAAACCTCTTTTGGTGCTGGACAGCTCCGAACGCCAAACAATGTATTCCAAATAGTTTCACATTAGGCCTTTACATCAAATATCCAAATGTTTTTTAAAAAAAGTAATTTTTTTTTATTTGTATTAAGAACAATTCACATTGAAGGTGTTATTCCTTTTTTTTAAACCAATATGTGATGTATGCAGCCTCACCGTATATATTGTACACACACAGCTGTTTTAACTTAGTAAAAATGATGTACTTTTGCAATGAGGTAGTCAAATGATGTAATATATTTTTTCTTGTTTCTTTCAAATACAGTACTGTGGACAGTGTGGATGCCTCAGATGACTCAGAGACGGCGGGAAGTGAGACACCGGCTGTTTTTTCTCACGCAACAAGTCCAGCCCCAACGCCAGCAGAGGAGCCTGAAGAGCCGTCACTGGCCCAGCCCACCCTAGCAATGGCGAGCCCAGAGAAAGGCCAGCAGCCGCAGCCCAGGCGTCGCCGCCATGTCCCTCCCTCTTCCTCTGGGCAAGCGAATCGTGAAATGATTGATGCACGAGTCATAGAATTCCTATGCGCAGAGGAGGAGTGATGGCATGGAGGAGGCAATGTTAAGGGGACTAGGACCATTAATGAAGCAGGTCACTCCGGACAAGTACCATGAGTGCATGGCTTCTCTGGCCCTAGTCATTAAAATGTATTCCTCCCCTTACCAGGGAGACATACACTCTAAAATAAATGTTTTAAAAAATGAAATATTAAATGCTGCTCATCAGCTACAAACCTGCAGCTACCACCAGCCTCCCCAACCAACTCAAGGGCCATCTCCCCCCCCCCCCCCCCCCAAACACCATACCACCATTCCCAAGACCCGACACAACATGTGGGTCAGCCAAATTACCCGGCCACTTTGGCAACTGGGGCCACACAACAGGCCCATGTATGCCCACGCTCTTCATATGGTCCTGTGTCATTTACCCAAGACCTCTTTGAACTTTGATATGATATGTTTCAAAATGTTTTCATAGCACTTTTTGATTATGTGTTTATTATTTATGTATAATTGTATGGTTTTAGTATTTGTGATCCACATATTTTATGTAAAGTTTGTTTGGAAAAAAACAATTTGACTTGTGTTAATTTTTTAAATACACAAATCATTTATAGTTCAACACATCGCTAAAACACATAGACACGGACAATAGCTCACAAATAAACACTTTATTTTGAAGAACAACATCTGTATTTTTGGATAATGTGATCATGAGGTATTAGAGATTTTTTTGGACCATATAAGCAAAATACTAAAGATGTTAATGTCAGAAATCTAGAAATTAAAAAAAAACTAACGAGGCCAGAAGATATCAAACACTGCCACGAATAGCGTCCCTCTGCCATGGCAAGGACCCCGCTGGGCTGTAAAAGTAGTCTGCATAGAGTTCCCGAACTGCAATGCCTGCAGTCCCAGGTCGTCTATGCAGGGTCATTTCCAAACCCAAATCTGATGACGTAGGAAAATCTTCCAGGTCAGCAGAAGAGGAAGCCTCATTAATCCTGGTGAAGTTGTTTAGAACAACACAAGCTTGAATTACCAGGGTAGCATTCTCCGGATCCATTTGTAAGGATGATAAAAAAAAACACCCTCCACTTGCTAGAGAGTATCCCGAAAGCGCACTCAACATACCGACGGGCACGAGTCAACCGGTAGTTGAAAATACGCCTCCTGACATCCAAACCACGCTTTGGAAAGGGCTGCATAACATGGGGAGTCAATGCAAACCCTTCATCTGCCACGATGACAAATGGAGCAGGTGGACCTGCATATCCGGGCAGTCTTCTGGACTCGGGCAGGGCAAGCTGGTTGGCACAAAGCCGCTCACCCATTCTAGAAGCACTAAAGATGCGAGCATCCGCAGTGCTTCCATAGGCCCCGATATCAACCATTATAAACCAGTAGTTACTGTCAGCAACAGCCATCAGCACTACCGAAAAATATTGTTTATAATTGAAGAATCGGGACCCTGAGTGAGGAGGCTTCTTCACACGGATGTGCTTGCCATCCATTGCCCCGATGCAGTTTGGAAACTGCGCAGAAATATTGAAGCCCTCAGCGATCCGAACTCAATCGTCCGCCTTGGGCTGTGGCATCACCGTCTCTCGGAGTTGCTGCCAGATGACATGGCAAGTGTGACGCACAATCCGAGAGATCGTCGAGGTTCCTAAAAGGAACTCAAAATGCAGGGATGCAAAAGAGTTCCCAGTTGCAAGGAATCTGTAGGAAAAAGAAAAAAAAAACATCAGTAAGCAGCAAATCAAAGGGAACATCAGATACATGATTCGCCTATAATGTTGCATACAAGACATGTTTTTAAACAATCTATGTCCATTGTCGAGTAAACAAAATTGAAAAAAGTGAATTTGGGTGTATGAATAAAACCCTACCAGTGATTGGGGTGTGGGCAGTACTACCACAACTAAGTTACAACAACTGTGTTTAGACCCTTTACATGCTGAAGGTTATGGGCGACTTAAGAATGATGTGAACATGACGGGGGTATTGGTTATCTATCGTTCGCCACCTCCACTTACTTTAATACACTCCTTTTAATCCCCAATTCCCCACCATTACACTTCCCCGCCACAGAACCCCGATCCCAATAAGACTCGGACAACCAACTGGAAATGTAATGGCCACAGCAGCCATTTATTAAATAACAATTACAAAATAACATAACATAATACTGTAAACCCCAATGGGGGAAGGTCCTTGAAGCCCCAAAACATCGAGCTGCCGAACCAGGGTGAGCCATTCTTGCCTCCAGCCGTAACACCCAGCTCAAAGGCACCACCGAATAACCCTCCCTTGATTCACCACAACCGCTCGGTCCACCTGGGAGTCCAGCCCCAACCTTGGGGCCCCCCCAATTGTCCTCAGATTCCACCGTGACCAACTCCAAGGACCCCCCCACCGCCACAAGCCTCCGTGACATGACCACTCCCCAACAAACCCCTCCCCATACCACAACCCCAATCCCTTAAACACAAAACAAAAGGGGAAGGGTGGGTAGGAGCTTTTTCTTTCTACCTAAAATGGCGCCCTGCCTTCCTCACCCCTTAACTCCACGCCCTTCACTCAAACTAACTTATCCTAACCTTTCTCCCTACCAATAGCCCCCCCAACCATGGGGCCCCCCCAATTGTCCTCAGATTCCACCGTGACCAACTCCAAGGACCCCCCCCCACCGCCACCGACGACCGGACTTGACCACCTCAACTCCGGGCGTTCCTCCACAACCTCAGGGCCACCTCAATGCCATCCTGCAACGCCAAACTCCACATATCCAGCCCCACCGCATTCAAGTGCACACCGTCCGACCTCCAGAAAGCCCCCACTTCAGCCTCCAACTCCCTATGCCTGACTACCACCGCCCCGTTCCTAGCCATAAAACGCCCTATTGCCGTATTCACCTTTACCCTCGCCTTATTCACCGCATCCACTGATCGAGCCTCCCTCCACACCTGCCGGGGAACAATATCAGGCCATACGGTCACCATACCCGGGAACAATGACCACAACCGCAAGAAATCCCACTTGACCTCCTTAGTCAGCTCCCGAATAGGCTTCGCCGCCAAATCGTTGCCCCCCCGCATGGACCACCAACACATCCGGTGCCCTATCCATTCTCGCAAACCTATGAATCTCAGGCAACACCCCCTTCCAAACCATACCCCTTTTCCCAATCCACCTTACCACCGCAGACTCCCTGTCAAAGCCTAGCTGTTGACCGTCTGGCCGAACCGCTGCCCGGACAGCCCCCCAGAAGACGTAAGAATGCCCCAGAATCCACACCAGAGCGGGTGCCGCATCTGCAACGAGAGAAACAAAAAGAACAATACCGCAGCTTTGCACCAACAAGACAAACCCTGAACACAACCACCCCCCTTTCACTATAAGCGATCCAAACGAACATAAGACTTAAACCTCGCCGATTCCCAACGTCCAATCCGCTTAATAACATCCTCACCCAGGCCCCATCTTGCCGCTTCCGTCGCCGCCCCAATCCTAAAGGAGTGGCTAGAATACCCCACCCTATCCACCCCCACTCGGCTCAAACACCTAGAAAAAATAGCCGAGAACTGAAAACGAGACAAAAAAGTGCCATCTGCATGAACCAACAGGGGGGACACCTCCCCCCCAAGCCCCACCCCATAATCCCGCAAACATTGAACTGGGCACATATCACAACCCTCAATCCGGAAAAGCACCACCTTCCGACCCCTACCCAACGTATCCGTTTTCGACCGCCGTATAACAAACTCCACCCTATCCGCAAACAACTCAACATCCACCCTCAAAAGTCCCCCCACCCGACTTACCGATGGACAAACCAACTCCCCCACACGCATTGCCCCAAAAAACGCCATCGAGAAAGCCAACCGAAACAACCGCGCTTCCCCCTCTGACCGATAAACTCCCCGCAACTGACCCCCCAACTGAAGCAACAACCCAAACGAAACCGGCCTCCTCCCATCCACCCCTGCACCCATCCTCCGCCACCCTTTTAAAGGGATTCTGTCACCAGGTTTCACCCCTGTCAGCTAAACATATGCTGATGTTCAGGACCTCATCACGATTCCTAATGTGGGCTTATAAATGTGATCTGTAGCCTTATTTTGCTAAAAAACAGCTTTTACTAACCTGTCAGTCAAAGAAATAAGGTGCCCAAGGGGATGTGAAGTGATGCAAGGTGCCGGCCGCACCCGCCGCCGTTCGTGCCCAGCGCCGCCTTTCCAGACATTTGCTCCGCCTCCTAATCCTCTGTGCCGCCTCTCGCTCTCCCTCCCCCTCCTCCTGCTGTAAGATCTCGCGCGTGCGCACAGGGCTCTGAGAGGCTGGCGCCAGAGTGCAGGTCATACAGGGGGTTGAGCGAAGTGCCGGCGCATGCGCATGCGCACTTCGCTGTAAGAAGCCAAATGGAGAAGTCCGCACGGGCGCATCAGAGCGAGAGGCGGCACAGAGGATTAGGAGGCGGCGCAGAAGTCTGGAAAGGCGGCGCTGGGCACGAACGGCGGCGGGTGCGGCCGGCACCTTGCATCACTTCACATCCCCTTGGGCACCTTATTTCTTTGACTGACAGATTAGTAAAAGCTGTTTTTTTTTGCAAAATAAGGCTACAGATCACATTTATAAGCCCACATTAGGAATCATGATGAGGTCCTGAACATCAGCATTAGCTGACAGGGGTGAAACCTGGTGACAGAATCCCTTTAAAGCCTGCACCACCAGAAAGGATTTCGTAACATCCACCATCCGCCGAGCCTTAAAACCAAAAGCCAACCCAGCCATGTATCCGTTAACCTTGCTAACCGACCAACCCTGCTCCCTACCATGAATCAAAAACATTAATAAAGCCAACTCCGGCTCCTCCTTTCCCCCTCCCAAAACGGTACACCAATCCTCCCAGGCCCTCCAAGCCCTCATATACATATCCCACGTACCCGGAGCCAATGACGCTCGAATAAGCCCCATTAACGTTCCTCCAACAGCTCCCACAGGCAAGCCGGACACTCCAGGCCAACCCCGTCCGCATCCGGAGCCAACTGCCGAAAACGATTCCACTGCGAACGAGAAAGGGCGTCAGCAATACAATTGTCCACCCCTGGCACATGTACCGCTACAACCCAAGCATTAAGCGACAAGCACTCCAACACCAACCACTGCAGCAGCCGCCCCACTAACGGCGCCGACGCCGACAGACCATTGATCGCCTGAACTACCCCCATATTGTCGCAGTGAAAACGAACCTTCCTGTCCCGGAAACGCTCCCTCCACAACAAAACCGCCAGCACAATAGGAAACAATTCCAACAAAGCCAAATTCCTCACCCAGCCCCGCTCAACCCACACAGCCGGCCAAACCCCAGCACACCATTGACCTCCACAAAAAGCCCCAAAACCCGAACCCCCCGCCGCATCGGTGAATAACTCAAAATCAAAAGCCTCAACAACTCCACCCATAAACAGCGAGCGAACGTTATACTGGTCCAAAAACGAACTCCAAACCTGCAAGTCCGCTCGCAGATCCCTCCCTAACCGGATATAATGATGCGGAACAACCACCCCCCCGGTCACTTGCGCCAACCACCTGCAGAACACTCGACCCATGGGCATTATCCGGCAAGCGAAATTGAGCTTCCCCAACAGCGACTGAAGCTCCCTCAACTGCAACTTTTTCACCCGAATCACCCTAGCCACCAGACCTTTCAGATCTTCCAGCTTATCCCCCAGCAACCTACACTCCATTCTCACTGAATCAATCACTATGCCAAGAAAACTCAATTCTGTTACAGGCCCCACCGTCTTGCCCTCCGCCAATGGGACCCCAAACTTCCCAAAAATCGAGCTCAACGTCTCCAACAACAATGCGCAAACCGGCGATTCACAACCTGACGAGTCCACAACCGCCTACTTCAAAAACGAGCTCAACGTTTCGAAGTAAGCGCACGACAGCGAACACCCCATGGGTAAACCCCATGGGTAAACAACGATCCACAAAGAACCCCCCATCCCAAAAACACCCCAACAAATGCTGACACTCCGGATGAACCGGCAGCAACCTAAACGCCGCCTCGATGTCCGTCTTCGCCATCAATGCCCCCGCCCCAAAACGCCCTTACCCAACCCACTGCCGCGTCGAACGATGTATTTACTACAGAACAAACTGCCGGGTCAATACCATCGTTGACCGAGGAGCCCCTCGGGAATGACAGATGATGGATAAGGCGAAACTTATTCGCCTCCTTCTTAGGGACAACACCTAACGGTGACACCCGCAAATTGCAAAAGGGTGGCTCCAAAAACGGGCCCGCCATCCGCCCAAGCATCACCTCCTTCCCCAACTTCTCCCCCACCACCTCCGGATGCTCCCTAGCTGACCGCAAATTCTTCCTGAGCAACACCGCCTCCCCCGGCACGAACGGAATTCTAAAACCCGCCGCAAAACCCAACCCCAACAACCCCGCTGCCTCTCGATTGGGGTACCTATCTAAGTACGGCTGCATCTTTTCTAGCCGAACCGGCATCACCCCCTTTTCCAGAACTATCCCCCCCTCTCTGCTTGCCTCCTTTAAAACACCTCGCTGCCCCATGATTCCCTCCACAACCTGAACATTCGTGCTTAAACTTACATTTAACCCCGAACCTACAGTTGCCTTCGTTATAGGCAAAACACAGTCCCCTCGCTGAGGCAACTGCTGTATTGCCCGTCCCCCCACTGCCACCTTTCCCCCGAAAGGGCTGCCCCGAACGCACTGGGGCCGTAACCTTTAACCACAAGGCGATATCCTTGTGATCCCACCGCATCTCAGGGCGCACCGCTTTCCGCTGCCGGAATTGCTCATCATAACGCAACCACGCTACCCCCCCATACACCCGATAAGCCTCACCAATTGAGTCCAGATAACAAAACAACCCCGAACAAGCCTCCGGCGCTTTCTCCCCAATCACACTCGCCAATATCGCGAATGCCTGCAACCAGTTTGCGAACGTCCGCGGTATCAACCTATAACGGCGCTTCTCCTCCTCCTCCCTCTTACCATCCTCCCTCCGCACCCTATCTAAATTATCATCCACCCGAACAGTATCCTCCTCAACCTCAGCTCCCGCCTGCGTCTGCACTGACACCCCCACGCTCGGCAACCCCCGCTGCTGCTCCCCCGACGATCCCGCGCTCGCAGCCAAACCGTGCACCCCCCAGGCCTGTAACGGTGTCCCCCCACTCAACCCCCAACTAGCAACCAACCCCGCCAAACCCCCCAACAATTGCCCCAGGCCCTTATTCAACTCTAACTGTGAGACATCCCCCACCCCAGCCCCCACACCCTGCAGTAGCTGCGCAAGTGGTCCCCAGGAAATCTCACCTGGCTGCCTGGGTGCTGTGTTCCCATCAGCCGCAAGTCCTGACTCCTGAAGATCTCTCCTCTGCGCCGCGCCATCTGAGTGCGTAAGTCCGTCGCCGTCCTGCTGTCCCCTGGGCCCGCTGGGACCAGGGACGTCCTCACCAGGATAGACAATGAAGCCGGACCTCTCCTCTTCACCTTGCGTCCTGGCAAGGCCAGGAATGCGCAGTGCAGCAAGACCCCTTAGCAGCCCGGACCTGGCCCCGCACAGACCAGAGACGCCGGGGTTAATAGTTAATTCAGAACAGCTCCTGGGGGCGGAGCCTCCTGCACTGCCTGGATCCTGGGGCCTGCTACCACCGACGGACCTACCGGCAGCAGCCCCGCGCTGTACTTGTGACCTCCCACGCCGAGGGGCCGCCTCTGTGCCTGGAGTTACAGAGGCGCCCGCAGTACCCGGTCCCGCTCCCACGCCGTCGCCGCTCGCAGGTGTAGATGGCCGGGCCCGGCCACCCACAAGGCTCCGCCTACAAGAAGGATTCCTCCCACGTCGGGGCCCGGAGGAAGCTGGTGTCGGCGGCACCCGACGTGGAGGGTCCCGCGAGGGGCTCCAAATACTGCGCTGAGCCCGAGGGGGGGAAGCCGATGGTGACAGGCGCGCCGGCGGCCTGGCCCGCCGCGGCCGTAAAGCAGGTGGGTGAGGCAAAACGGGCACCTCACCCGGCCCCCTCAGCAGCATCTGGATCTGTTCTTGAGCCCACGCTGGGCCCCTCACCTCTGCCGCCGCCCACAACTCCCCGATCATGGCCTCCAGCTGCTCCATCACTACGGTACCACCAGCTTTTTCTTTCTACCTAAAATGGCGCCCTGCCTTCCTCCTCCTTGCCTATTTAACCCCTTAACTCCACCCCTTCACTCAAACTAACCTATCCTAACCTTTCTCCCTACCATATATACCAGTATCCTGGGTGGAGATATTAAAATTTCATTTTTTTCACCCTTCGTTGTTTTCTGATGGTCCGCAAAAAAAAAACGGAAGACACACGGAAACACAACGGAAGCAAAAACGGACACGGATCACAGAACAACGGAATCCCATTTTGCGGACCGATAAAAACAACTGTCGTGTGCATGAGGCCTTATCGATTGCTTCAGGGAGTATCACACTTCCATGGAGTACTACATTTTTATAATCCCCAACAGTCCCCTAGAGAACATAAAAAACTATGGCTCTCAGACTTTGGAGACACGGAAACAAATTATTTTTTCCAAAAATATTAGTTTTAGTGCAGGCATCCTCAAACTGCGGCCCTCCAGATGTTGTAAAACTATAACTCCCAGCATGCCCAGACAACCTACAGCAGGGCATGGTGGGAATTGTAGTTTTACAACATCTGGAGGGCCGTTTGAGGATGCCTGCTTAGTGTCTCCAAAGTCTGAGAGCCATACATATTGGACATCGCCGCATCCGTAAAAATCTTCTCTATAAAAATAACATTTAACCCACCCCCCCCCCGGATGAACAGCGTTAAAATTTTTAAAAAAAGTGTAAAAAAAAGCCATTTTTTGTCACTTAACATCACAAAAAGTGTAATAGCGAGCGATCAAAATGTCATATGCACCCCCAATTAGTGCCAATAAAACCGCCATCTCATCCTGCAAAAAATGAGCCCCTACATTAGATAGTCGCCCAACAAAAAAAAAAAAACTGTAGCTCCCATGCTATGGAGATACTAAAATAATTTTTTGTTCCTAAAATGATAATATAGTGTAAAATCTAAATAAATTTTAAAATGTAGACATATTAGGTATTTCCGCGTCCGTAAGAATCTTCCCTATATAAATAACATTTGACCAAACCCCTCGGATGAACAGCGTTAAAAATATAAAATAAAAATGGTGCCAAAACACCCATTTTTGGGCAAAATTTCCATTTGGATCCTTTTTTTCCAGTAATAAAGCAAGGGTTAACAGCCAAACAAAACTAAATATTTATTGCCCTGATTCTGTAGTTTGCAGAAACACCCCATATGTGGTCGTCAATGGCTATATAGCCACACGCCATATGGTTTCTGGAAGGCAGATTTTGATGGACTGGTTTATTTACACCATGCCCCATTAGAAGCCCCCCTGATGTAGCCTAGACTAAAAACTCCAAAAAAGTGACCCCATCTAAGAAACTACACCCCTCAAGGTATTCAAAAGTTACTTTACAAACTTTGTTAACCCTTTAGGTGTTCCACAAAATTAAATAGCGAATGTAGAAACAATTTTAGAATTTAAATTTTTTGTTACCTTGCCTCAAAAAAGTGTAATATAGAGCAACCAAAAATCATATTTACCCTAAAATAGTCCCAAAACAACAACCACCTTATCGCGTAGTTTCCTAGATGAGGTCACTTTTATGGAGTTTCTACTCTAGGGGTGCAGCAGGGGGCTTGAAAGGGTACATGGTGTAAATAAACCAGTACAGCAAAATCTGCCTTCCAAAAACCATATGGCGTTCCCCTTCTTCTATGTCCTGCCGTTTAGCCAAATAGTAGTTTACGACCACATATGGGGTGTTTCTGCAAACTACAGAATCAGGGCAACCCATATTGAGTTTTGTTTGGCTGTTAACCCATTTTTTTCAGTAATAAAGTAAGGGTTAAAATGGAAAATTTTCCAAAAAATAGAAATTCCAAAATTGTTTATCCATCTGCCATTAACTCTTGTGGAACACCTAAAGGGTGAACAAAGTTTGTAAACACAGTTTTGAATACCTTGAGGGGTGTACTTCCTTAGATGGAGTCACTTTTTTGGAATTTCTATTCTAGGAGTGCAACGGGGAACTTGAAATGGGACATGGTATAAACAAAACCAGTCCTGCAAAATCTGCCTTTCAAAAACCATATGGCGTTCCCCTCCTTCTATGTCCTCCCGTTTGGCCAAACAGTAGTTTAGGACCACATATGGGGTGTTTCTGCAAACTACAGAATCAGGGCAACCCATATTGAGTTTTGTTTGGCAGTTAACCCTTGCTTTGTTCCTGAAAAAAATTGATTATATTGGAAAATTTTCCAAAAAATAAAAATTCTTACATTTTATGTCCATTTGCCATGAAGTCTTGTGGAAGACCTAAAGGGTTAACAAAGTTAGTAAAATCAGTTTTGAATACCTTGAGAGGTGTAGTTTCTAAATTGGGGTCATTTTTGGGTGGTTTCTATTACGTAAGCCTCACAAAGTGACTTCAGACCTGGACTGGTCCATAAAAAGTGGGATTTGGAAAATTTTGGAAAAATTTCAAAATTTGCTTCTAAACTTCTAAGCTATGTAACATCCCCAAAAAATAAAATGGCATTCCCAAAATGATACAAACATGAAGTAGACATATGGGGAATGTAAAGTCATCACAATTTTTGGGGGTATTACTATGTATTACAGAAGTAGAGAAACTGAAACTTTGAAATTTGCTAATTTTTCAAACTTTTTGGTAAATTTGTTATTTTTTTATGTAAAAAAATTAACTTTTTTGACCCAATTTTAGCAGTGTCATGAAGTACAACATGTGACCAAAAAAGCAATCTCAGAACGGCCTGGGTAAGTCAAGACGTTTTAAAGTTATCAGCACTTAAAGTGACATTGGTCAGATTTGCAAAAAATGGCCAAGTCCTTAAGGTGAAATAGGGCTGAGTCCTTAAGGGGTTAAAGGGGTTGTCTCACTTCAGTAAGTTGGATTTATCATGTAGAGAAAATTAATACAAGGCTGTTAATAATAACAATTGTTATCCATATTGCCTCCTTTCCATCACATTATACACAGCACCCTGCAATCCAGCAGCAGCGGTGGCCGTGCTTACACACTGTAGGGAAAGGCTGGAAGTGCGCATAGGCCAACACCTTTACCTATAGTGTGCAAGCACGGCCACCACTGCTGGATTGAAGAGTGGTCAAAACCATGAATACGAGCAGTGCATAATGTGGTGGAAGAGAGCCAATATGGAGAATCAGAATACATTAGTAAGTGCCTTGTATTAACTTTCTCTACATAATAAATGCTATTGTAAGTGTGCTACACTTTTTAAGGTTAGGCAAAAAAATATCTTGGTGCATGCATTGCGTGTTTCCTATGTGTGATAGGAGCTGCATATGTCTTGTTTCTGACTGACTTAAGAGCAGGATATCCATATGTGTGTAAGGCTACTTTCACATTTGCGGTAGCAGGGTCCGGCTGGCTATTCCAGTGGGGGAACAGCCTGCAAAATCCGTGCTTATGATAGCCCACCGTGCCGCCAGAGGTCCGCTCCGGCCCCATTCACTATAATGGGGGAGGTCCGGAAGTCCGGCCGCAGCATGGCAAACATGCCGAGAGACGGCCGGACAAAAACTACATTGGACTTCTGGCGGCACGGTGGGCTAGCATTAGCACGGATGCGGAACATCCTGCCGGACCCTGCTACTGCAAGTGTGAAAGTAGCCTGAATTCTGCCACATGTATGTTTTGTGCATTTTGCTGTGAGTGTCCGCCATCATACTTCATCTTTAATATTTCTGTTATCACTGTAAGTGCTCATAAACACGGTTGTTGGATGTTTTGCAGTCTGCGAATTGCGGATCCGCAAAACACGGATACCACATTATGCGGAACAGAACAGCCGGCCTCTTTTTTTTTTTTTAATAGCCTTTATTTAAAAAAAAAAATTTAAAAGGTTAATACAACAATCCCAAAGGGAAAAACAATCAGCATGACAATCATACACATAAGCAAGTTCAGATAAATCCATCATTATCATATTGCGCAACAGTAAAAAAACATAAATGTATCTTTATTACAGAGCATTACTGTCGTCACAAAGAGAACTCCGCACTCACTCACACCACAACCACAATCACACACTTGGGTAATGCAGACCCACTCATCAATGAACCTCAAACTGTGCCCTCCGCTTGTACCCATATTCCCCAGATTTTGTCAAATCGATCAGGCACTCCTCTTGCTTCGTATGTCAATTTATGCATCTGAAGGTCTTTGTTAATAAGCTGCACCCACTGATCCACCGTGGGGCACTTGGGTGGTTTCCAGTTCAACAATATGTTCTTCCTACCATAAAACATTAGTAACCGTAGCAAAATTCTACTATACTTGGATGGGGTCACATCAGAAACCAGCCCCATAAAGCATATTATTGGATCACAGATCCCTGGAAGCCCCAACTTAACACTAATAAAATTGCACACTCCCTTCCAGTATATCTGCATTGTCGGACACCTCCAAACCATGTGAAAAAAGGATCCTCTGTCCCCCCCACATCTGTCACATCCAGGACTCGGTATCTGCCGCATCTGGCACAAACGCATCCGGGTCAGATATACCCTATGTATCCATTTGACCTGAATGAGTTGATCCCGAGCGCTTATAACAGACTTCCTCCACCCTAGACGCCATTCCTCCAAGTGAGAGTCTTCTAGTTCTGGGATATCCGCCGACCATCTAACAAATGATCGCTGGATAGGGGATTCTTGCATCTTAATAATTTCAACATAAAAGGAAGAAATTGGTTTGTGTGATTGTACTCTCCTAGCTACAGATTCCAGAGGACCACACTTTAAGCTTAGGGTCAAAGATTGGAACTGCTTATCACAAGCGTGTCTCAATTGGAGGAACCGGTAAAAACTCGTCCGAGGTAACAGGAATTCCGACTGCAGACTCTCAAAGGAGCGAAAGATCCCATCCTGGAACAACTGTGTCAAATATTTAAGCCCTTTCCTAGGCCAAAATTCAAAATCTGACAGGTGTAAAAGCTCAGGGAGGTGCCTATTACGCCATAGTGGGATATACGGAGACCAGGTTTCTCCTGCTTGGGTATCCATATGCTTATTCACAAATCTCGCCCATGCCTCTATAACCGTCACCATGGCCTCCGTATATCTCCCATGAACCAGAGTTCCGCCCCCCCTATAAACCAGGTTCGTTAGAGCTTCATACGACCCAACTAGCGCCGCCTCCAACACCACCGCTGGATTATTGGCATCCGCTCTAATCCACCAGGAAGCATACATCAGGCGTGTCGCTATGTAGTAAATATACATGTCTGGAAGTTGCAAACCCCCTTGTAAGTAGGAGGCTTTCAATGTCTTTCTTGCTATTCTTGGGGACTGGTGACACCATAAGAATCGAGACATGACTTTGTCTAAAACATCAAAATGGGACTTAGGAATATTTACTGGAGCTGCTCTATACACATATAATAGCTTAGGCAACAGCACCATTTTAATAATGTTGATTCTGCCTATTAAGGTCAAGGGTAGATTTTCCAAGGCTTCCAGCTTACGTGTAACATATTCCATAGTGGGTCTCAGATTCAAAAGACAGAATTGCAGAGGGTCCCTATGGATATGAATCCCTAAATAAATAAAGCTGTCCACCTGTCACGGCTGAGGATTTATAGGGCCAAGAGGCCACACCCAACAGTCAGACACACCCCGTGACTCAGACACACAGAAAGGGAGTTAACCCTTCCAATACCACAGAAGGGAAAACATAACTAAAAGGGGAAGTGTCAAAACTACAAACACACTGTGGCTGTTGCCGCAGGCAACGACATGGGTGGCAAGCGTGTCCTGGGAGTCAGCCCGAAGGCCGGGACACTGCCACCACATGTACACATACAACCAAACGTTGCCACGGGCAACCACAGTGAAGGGAAGATGTCAGTGCACACCACACACAAAACAGAGTGCACACAGACATACAAAAGTGCATACAAACGTGCACATAACTCCAAGGGAACCGCACACATAGCTGTTGTCCGCGGCAACCGCACCTGAGGCCAACAACATTATGCCTCAAGCTGCGGTTGACACTACAACCCAAAACCGCGGGCAACAGTATGCGGCTCCCAAGGAGTCACGGCCAAAACCGTGGCCGTGACACCACCACTCTCAGGGGAGACACCGGAGAAATATCTACCCCTTCATCTACATCTACTATGCATAGACTGGATTTAGCCCAGTTCACTCGTAAGCCAGAATATCTCCCATATCCATTCACCACATCTAGCAGGGTTTCTAAGGAAGGGCCAGGGTCAGCTAAGTACACCAACAGGTCGTCCGCGTATAGCGACACTTTCTCTTGTATCCCGGCTATCGACCACCCCTCTATCAAGGAGCTATTATTGATTAATTGTGTAAGGGGTTCCATTATCAGGGCAAACAGCAGTGGTGACAGGGGACAACCCTGCCTTGTGCCCCTATACAGTCTAAAAGATCGGGAAGTAAAGCCATTTACTCTAATGCGTGCTGGGGGCGCCTGATACAGCAGTTGGACCCATTTAATAAAAGAGGGAGGGAAATGAAGGCGGGACATTGTCTCCCAAATAAAATGCCATTCTACTGAGTCAAAGGCTTTCTCATTATCAAGAGATGCCAGGACCCTTGATCCCGCATTATCATGCCTGACCTGCAAGTTTGTAAATAGCCTCCTAAGGTTGATATCCGTTGTCTTTCCAGGCATAAAACCAGATTGGTCGGGATCAATGATAGATAGGACTATTCCACTAAGTCGCTTGGCCAAAACTTTGGCTAAAATTTTGGCGTCAGTATTCAGTAGGGAAATAGGCCTATATGACGCACAGTGGTCCGGAGACTTCCCAGCTTTATGAATAACCACAATGGTAGCCTCTCCAAAGGATAAAGGCAGCCCACCGGATTCATAGGCGTAGTTAAACAGTTTTAGCAATCGTGCAGATTGTAACTCAGCATCTAATCTGTACCATTTCACTGGGAAGCCATCCGGACCAGGTGATTTCCCCACTGCAATATCTCCAATCGCAGCTTTAATCTCCCCTTCATCAATAGCTCCCTCTAAGTACTTACAGTCCGTCCTCGCTAATGGTGTAAGGGGAATGGCTTGAAGGAAAGATCGGATCTCTTCCGGGGTTAAGCTAATTTTAGAGCTATACAGGTCTGCGTAAAACTGGGCAAGCTGCTCGCAGATATCTCCCGGCCGATGTACCCTCGAACCATCCCCACATGTAATGTGCGGGACCACCGTCTGTGGCGCTTCAGTCCTAGCCAGGAAGGCCAAAGCTCTCCCGTTCTTATCTCCGTCAGCAAATACTAAGCGCCTTTGATACAATAGCTTCTTCTGGGTATACTCAGTTAGGTGTAAACTAAGTTTCCTCTGTGCCTCATCCCATAGCCTACGACTCTCTGCATTCGGGTTTACAATAAAGGCCTGTTCTTTCTCTACTACTTCTCCTTCTAACTTAGTCCTAGTAGCACTCAACTCCTTCCTGTGCGTAGCTATCGCCTGAATCAGAGTGCCACGTAATACCACTTTAAAGGCCTCCCACTCCACTGACGGGTTAGTTGAGCCCTCATTAAATTCCCAATAGTCCTTCATACCTTGCTGTGCAGACCAAACTACAGGTAGGACCTCCAGCCATTTACTATTGAGTCTCCATATTCTTTCAGCCGGTGTAAGAGGTTGTTTCAGGATTACCAACAGGGGGGCATGGTCAGAAATACCTCTTGGCAAATAATCAGCTACCACCAGAGAGGACAACAGGTCTCTACTAAGGAACACTAAGTCTATCCGGGAGAGAGCTGCGTGAGAGGCAGAGTAACAGAAATATTGACGTATCTCCGGATGCAAATACCTCCAACCCTCCGTTAAATCAAACACCTCAGCCCAGGAGCTTGAACATCCGGCCTCTAATAGAACAGTCCTATCCTTGTCTGTAATGCCGACAATAATAGGACCTCAGATCAGACCTCCAGCCTCAGATCAGCCCTCTAGCCTCTATCCCCAGCCTCCAATGAGACACCCCCCAGCCTGCACATCTTCAGATCGAACCCCAAATCATACCTCAAATCAGACCTTAAAAAAATAAAAAAATAAACTTACCTCTCCAGCTCTGGATGGCGCTGCCACTTGGCAGATTAATTTACCCTCCCTGGTCTTCTTCCCGCCGGGCTGTACTGTCACCTGAGAGGGCATAGGTTCAGGTCATAGTGCGCACCTTTATGCATTATGTCCTGACACTGTACGTGTCAAGATACAGAGAGGGGCCCGGAAGAAGATCATGGAAGGTGAGTACAGCCAGTGCAGCGCTGTTCTCACCTTCCTGTGCCTCCTGCATGCTAATGACCACTTCCAAATTAGAAGTGTAACACCCCAGAGTTGTGTTACTGCACGCCTCTACCCCGCTACTATCTTCTAAGAGCCTTTATACTGTCATCTGATATAATTTACATTATGTCTTCCACAAATGTGCATATAAAACTATGTTAAAAGTAATGGTTCATGTAATTAGCCTGGTTACCAGTAGGTGGCAGCAACTCATTGGCAGGTACAAGTTACAGTTTAGTGTATCTGAGCTGGAATGGAATGGTCCAGCCCACATCCAGCAGCATGTGTGGAGAAGGAAGTTAGGTGAGCGTGCCAGCCACCCCTGCTAGAGGAAGGCTGTGTGATAGTGTTCAGGAGAACCCCTTTTCATGGAAGACAGCAAGGACATAGTCTCGGCTGAGACATGTCCATATATATCCCAGCAAGAGCACCTTCAGCTCTGCTGGATGATGAAGCAGAAACTACAGACCAACTCCAGAGTTCCAGGAAGAAAGCATCCCCTGAGAATCCATCTGTGAGATAAGTCCAGTGCCTAGGAGAAGCCTATTCCTCTTCAGCTAGTCTGTCCCCACACAGCAGAAGGTACTAGGTAAGTGCAGCGTACTCAAGTTGTGTGTAGAAATGTGTTCCTGGGTGGAGTAGTGCAATAGACACTAACCTGAGACGGCTGACTCTCTGCATAGGCAGGTGATGGTAGGAAAATGTTCGTGACGCCAGTGCCAATTAAACGGTGGCACGCCGTTTGCTGATATCAGGAATAAATGAGGAACACCGTGATGTTAAAACAGAACTCAAACTTTAGTAGTCATCATGCATGGACATAGATGGAAGCGCAGTTCCTTTGCAGACAGTTGGTTGCAGTACATTTGATGCAGGCAATATATATAGCAAGGTGACATTCAGAGTGTTAGACACAGGATTTGTAGTACAGGCGGCTTGCACTCTATTCCTGACTGATCCTGGAACATAGAAACTCTTCTCCAAGGCCCGATGCCCTAGCTCTGGCGTATATACTTGGTTTTATAATTATCAAGTACCTCCTCTGTTGTCTTTAGTCCCTCTTGCTTTTCTGGACTTGCCTCTGTCTCTCTCAGCACTGACTCTAGAAACTTCTGAACTCTCCCTTCCTAGGCTAGGCCCTGCCTATTTATACTGAACTGGGAGCTCCCTCTGCTGACTGGAACAGGGATTGCCTGCAACAGGCCTAACTGGCTTAAAGGGAAATACACATACAACCTAGCAGTGTCGGGTAACCTACCCGTATGCTGCACACCCCCAGACTTTAACGTGAGTAAGGCCTCGTACTCACACACACCTTCCTGAACCGGCATAACATGGTACATAACTTAAGCATTACATCATGAATATAATAGATAATTATTTCACACAGAAAAACATAACATTAATAACTTCATGACCAAATGACACAAGGGAAAGGGGCGTCTTCTTGCTTCTTAGGCACGGCCGCTGACCTGGCACAGCGGACTTAGGGTGAACCAGGTTAGTCCATTCTTCTTTGGTGGCAGTATAATAACGGAACTACCCAGGAGTATCCTGTGGATGTATCACAGGCAAGGGCTCACGTGGAGGAGTCCATTCTTGCGCAGAAATGTCAAGTAAAGTATTACCAGTAGCAACTGCTCGGGAGGAGACACCACCAGTATAGTCAAAGTCTCCTAAACGGACTGGCGGACGTCCCCTGGTCATCCGGGTGGACCTTCTCAACACAGGGGTCTCCTCCTCCCTTAGCAACGAGGTAGAAGAGAGAGGAGCAACAGGAGGGTCTCCATCAGTGAGACCTTGGTCAGGAACAACAGGAACAACAGGAACAACAGGAACAACTGGAACAACTAGATCCACTAGAGGGGAAACTGGATCCGGGGCATCTTGAACCGGCTCTTCTGGAGGTGAAGATACAGTAGGAGCGGGCACCAACAAGTTCAGCCACGGTGTCAGAAGCCAATGCATGGGATCAGCGTCATACCTTAGATTACTGACAGCCTGCATAGGATCCTCGGGCGGTACTGATGACTCTGACACAGGGGATTCAGATCTAGAACTCTCGGCACTAGGTTCTGTTGTCAGGCAGAGCTTTAACCGGTTTCTGTGTACAATTTGGGATCCCCTGCCTTCCCGGGTGATCTCATAAGTGTGAGTTCCAACATTTGGGATAGCAGTGACAACATAGGGACTTTGCTCCCATTTACTGTCCAGTTTACTTGTACGGCGGTTATTTTTTAACCATACCACAGCCCCTATTGTCAAGGGTTCTGCATGGGCTGCTTGATCATAGTCTCTCTGCTGTCGGTCTCTAGCATAATCCATACGTTCCTGAACAATAGCTTTGGCTGTATTCAATCGCCTTTGGTGCTCAGCAACCCAGTCGGTATTAGGTAATGGGCTGATGCAATCAGGTACATGTATGTCCAAGGAGTGATCAGCAGGCAATGTCCCTTGGCGCCCAAACATCAAATAAAAAGGGGTATACCCAGTGGAACAATGGATGGTATGATTGTACGTGAACATGAGTTGTGGCAACAGATTAGGCCAATCTCCTCTGGTTTCAGGAGGTACGGCCCTCAGCATCTCTATCAAGGTCTGATTCATTTTTTCACATAATCCATTACCTTGAGGATGGTAGGCCGTTGTCCGGATCTTCTTACAGTTGTGTAAGCGGCACAGTTCTTGGAACAGATGGGACTCAAAAGCAGGTCCTTGATCGGTGAGGATCTTTTCTGGACATCCGTAGGGCAGGAGGAAATGCTTCCAGAACAGTTCGGCTGTAGTCTTGGCTGTCTGGTCTCTCACAGGCACCGCTACAACAAACTTAGTGAAATGGTCAATAATAGTCATGGCATAAGCATACCCTGAGCGACTAGGCTCCAGCTTCACATGGTCGATGGCGACAAGTTCAAGAGGACGGATACTTACAATGGGTCTCAGTGGTGCCCTCTGATCATGGTGCTCACTTCGTTTTAAGGCACAGGCTACACACTCCCGACACCACTTCTCAATGTCTTCTCTCATGCCCACCCAGTAAAACCGCTGGCGGATATTAGCCTCAGTCTTTTGGACCCCAAAGTGACCGGATTGATTGTGGTACATCTCCAACACCATACCTGCATCTCGTCGGGGTATGAGAATCTGGTGCACTCTCTCGTTGGACACTGGGTCTAGGCTTCTCCGTAGCAATAGGCCCTTTTGTATGAAGAGTTGATGGCGCTGTCTCCACAGTTTGATGAGCTCAGGATCTGTACTCTTACGCCGAATCCTCTCAGGGGCTCTGCCACTAGTAATGAAGTCCAACAACTCACCCAGCACTCTACTTTCAGACTGTAGTTTCACCCACCTTTCTTCTTTAGGTTCAGGCCTACTGGAGGGTGAAGGAACTGCAGCTCTGTCATTGGTAGCTCGAGCCTGATCCTGTTGAGCAAATTTGTTATAGAAGGCCGGCATCTCTACATCTTCCCAAGCATCTCGCACATCATCAGGAGCTGTCTCTGTGGGAAGCCTTGATAAAGCATCAGCATTGTCATTAGTACGTCCAGCACGGTATTTTACAGAGAAATCATAGTTGGCGAGGCGAGAGGCCCATCTCTGCTCCAAGGCCCCTAATTTAGCTGTATTTAGATGTGCCAGAGGGTTATTGTCGGTGAATGCAATGAACGGGGTGGCGGCTAGATAATCTTTGAATTTTTCCGTCACTGCCCACACTAATGCCAGGAACTCTAGTTTGAAGGAACTATAATTCTGGTCATTTTTCTCAGCTCCTTTCA
Organism: Bufo bufo; assembly: GCF_905171765.1. NCBI lineage: Eukaryota > Metazoa > Chordata > Amphibia > Anura > Bufonidae > Bufo > Bufo bufo. The sequence continues at coordinate 198,663,667 of NC_053396.1, read as the reverse complement.
GGGAGCGGCTTGCATATGCTATCACTCTCTCTTTTCCCTCTTGGATTTGGGCTAACACAGCTCCCAGGCCTCGCTTGCTAGCATCGGTATAAAGATGGAAAGGCTTGCTATAATCTGGATAACCTAACACAGGAGGCTCGGTCAGTTTCTTTTTTAACACTTGGAACGCTATCTCTCTTTCCTCATTCCACTCAATGGGCACAGGAGTTCTAGGACTTTTCTTGGGTTGCCCCCTCAGGAGTTCCTGGATAGGATCAGCTATTTGAGCAAAATGGGGGATAAAACGTCTATAGTAGCCCCGCAAAACCAAGGAAACCCCTCACTTCCTTGACGGTAGTAGGAACCGGCCAATTACGGACAGCCGCTAGCTTATCAGGGTCAGGTTGCACGCCCTCTCCGCTTACCACATGCCCCAGGTATTTTACCGCAGGTTTGAGCAAGTGACACTTGGATGGCTTTACCTTCAAGCCATATTTGATAAGGATTTCAAATACTTCTGCTAAATGTTTCAGATGGTCCTCATATGTTTTTGAGTACACAATGACGTCATCTAGATACAGCAGCACTGTTTCGAAGTTTTTGTGACCCAAACACCGCTCCATTAGTCTCTGGAAAGTTCCTGGGGCATTACATAACCCGAACGGCATACAATTGAATTCGAACAGGCCCATGGGAGTGGTGAAAGCAGTCTTTTCTCTATCTGCAGGGGCCATGGGTACTTGCCAATAGCCACTGGTTAAGTCCAATGTGGAGAAATAGGCAGAGGAGCCCAGAGCGGTTAGTGACTCCTCAATGCGGGGCAGTGGGTATGCATCTTTGTGGGTTATTTGATTAATTTTCCTATAATCCACACAGAAACGGATACCACCATCCTTCTTCTTTACAAGGACCAGGGGTGCAGCCCACGGACTACGGCTGTCCCGGATTACATTAGAGTCCTTCATCTCTTGGATCATTTCCTTTACAGTCTGATATGAAGTAGGCGGTAAAGGTCTGTATCTCTCCTTGATAGGAGGATGAGAGCCAGTAGGTATGGTGTGTTGTATGGCACTCACCTCTCCATAATCAGTGGCATGCTTACTGAAGGCCTGGTGGTGCTCCTTGACAAGCTGTATAATCCCTTCTTGTTGTTGTTGGGGGGTAGTCTCGTCCCCGACATGGAGCTCCTCCCACCAGGGCACTTGTGGCTGGGTCATCGGCGAGCATCCGCTGATTGTGGCTGGTGGCTTTTCTGTCACTGGAATACGAATGATGTCTTGGAAGGATACCTGAGAAAGCTGGGCAACACGGCAATGCTTATTAAGCGCCACAGGATGATCACTCAGGTTAATCAGACGGACAGGTACTTTACCTTGGGAGACATTCACCAGGGACTTGGCAGCTCTCACAAAAGGGTAATCCTCCATCTGGATTGGTTCCACCAGGGCTGGATAGTCTCGGCCTTGGACTCCCAGGACAGCACGACACCATAAGAGAGTTTGAGAATTAGGAGGCAAAGTCACAGGCTTAATATCACTAATCCTGGCAGTACAAATTTCTCCTTTCCCATTAGCAAACCTCTGCTGAGCACTTAACACAGTAATAGTCTTTTGAATCACCCTCCTGGATGCAGAGGAAGCTGTGGGCAAAGTCTGATGTAATACAGCAAGTATTTCTGAATAACAGTTTTTGAAGACATTGGTGCCTAGAATGACAGGATGTCCTCCTCTGTCACCGGCCTGTACTACGATCACTCCCTGTTGAGGCAGGGTTACTTCTCCCACCTGCAGGGTGGGTTCCCAGTATCCATGAACCTTTACTGGTTTGCCATTGCTGGCGATAATTTCCACCCAGGATTCAGGCGGTTGGGTCAACTGGTTGGTGTCCCAGAACTTTTCAAATGCAGGCAGCTGAATAGTAGTGACCTGAGACCCAGTATCTAATAATGCTTCAAAGGGGACCCCGTTGATCTCTATATTGATTTTAGGATGGGATCCTACATAACGTGGCATCCAATTTGGATCCTCTGGACCTAGTGTTCTACCTCCCGAGGGGTGGTCCTCAGCCTCAGGGGTTGCCCGTTTAACTGCCAGCACGTGGATTCTGTGTGTCCCAGCTTTTTGCAGTATGTACACACGGGCTTCTTGCGACCTCGATTACGCCTCCCAGGATCCCTGAGGTGAGTCTCTTGGTATGGAGGTGGGAACGGCCTAGGAGATGACAGGAACTCTTCTTCTGTCATTATGGGTTTTTCCCATTCCTCTATTTTTCTGCACACTTTCTCTAGACTTTTAGTGAGGTGATTTACTTGCTCTGTCAGCATGGCAATAGTATCGGTAGCTGACACTTGAACAGCTTGGCCGGCCTCAGCTCTGTTATTGATAAGCGGTTTTGGCCTGCAGGCTGATGACTCAGATAGGGCGCTCAACTCAGGAGATACTGTGGACCCCAGGATCTTTATAGCCAGTTCTTTAAAGTCTAGAAAGGCACTGTTAGGGTGCTGGGCGGACAGCATCTTTAACTGGGTCCTTATTTGTTCACTAGACACCCCGTTGATAAATTGTTCCCTCAGGGTCTGGTCTTGGTTATCAGCCTCTTTGGGATCTATCTGCATTACAGCCCCTAAAGCCTCCTGAAGTGATAGGGCAAAGTCACGGAGGGACTCACCGGACTTCTGTTTCTTGCCAAAGAAGTGCATCTTTATCTCTGAGGCAGTCCTAGTTTCAAAAGTGGCTCTAAGGCGGGTGAATATCTGCTCTAGAGTACTCCGCTCAGCAGCAGGCCAGGATAACACTTCTCTGCGGGCAGCTCCCTCCAGCTGCGCTAGCAGGATTTCCATTTGCTGGTCGGCATTTATAGGGTACAATCGGAATAGTGCCAGCAACTTTTCTTTAAAGTCCCTTAGGGTATGGGTCTCTCCCCTGTAGCGAGGGAACCATGGGGCCCCGAAATAGTAAGGCATGGTAAAGGGCATCATGCTGGGGGCTGTAGGATGATTAGGAGCCGCAAGCTCTCCCGGGGCCGGCTGCTCAGGCACTCCTGGCTCTGACATGGTAGTCTATTTAGAGGTGGCCGCTGGCGACTAAAGGGGCCAGTACACTCCCCTTCCCTCCGGTTACAAGTGCTTACCGGTATCGCCGGGCTTGCGCAGGCCAAGTCTCGCGAGATTCCGGACGTCCTGAGTACGCGATGACGTACAAGAAACCGGGCCGCGGCGGTGCGATGATGACGAGGGGCGGGATTTTCTGTGTCTTTGAAGGGATCCGCCCAAGAAGGTCCTCAGCAGAGCGGGAAACTTTACTCCAGGCGGCCGGTGGCCATCTTTTAGCAAAATCCGCTGTCTATTCACTGACAGCAAGCAGGATGATAAAAAGTCCATAAAACCACACTCCGGTGTGGCGATTTCTTTCCTCTTGATAGCGCAACACTGCACAGCGCTTTTTGGAGGTTTTAGGGACACTTTGGGTATGTTTTTCAGTCCACAAAGTCCACTTTAATAAAACAGGCAATTTGTCACTTTGGTCACAGGGCAACTGTATAAGGCACAAAGTTCACGCTTCTTGCACTAGAAAGCGTGCGTATCCTGTTCGTGACGCCAAAAGAGAGGTGCAGCGTACTCAAGTTGTGTGTAGAAATGTGTTCCTGGGTGTAGTAGTGCAATAGACACTAACCTGAGACGGCTGACTCTCTGCATAGGCAGGTGATGGTAGGAAAATGTTCGTGACGCCAGTGCCAATTAAACGGTGGCACGCCGTTTGCTGATAGCAGGAATAAATGAGGAACACCGTGATGTTAAAACAGAACTCAAACTTTAGTAGTCATCATGCATGGACATAGATGGAAGCGCAGTTCCTTTGCAGACAGTTGGTTGCAGTACATTTGATGCAGGCAATATATATAGCAAGGTGACATTCAGAGTGTTAGACACAGGATTTGTAGTACAGGCGGCTTGCACTCTATTCCTGACTGATCCTGGAACATAGAAACTCTTCTCCAAGGCCCGATGCCCTAGCTCTGGCTTATATACTTGGTTTTATAATTATCAAGTACCTCCTCTGTTGTCTTTAGTCCCTCTTGCTTTTCTGGACTTGCCTCTGTCTCTCTCAGCACTGACTCTAGAAACTTCTGAACACCCTTCCTAGGCTAGGCCCTGCCTATTTATACTGAACTGGGAGCTCCCTCTGCTGACTGGAACAGGGATTGCCTGCAACAGGCCTAACTGGCTTAAAGGGAAATACACATACAACCTAGCAGTGTCGGGTAACCTACCCGTATGCTGCATAAGTGCAGAAGCTAATCCTGCCATAGTTACAGAGCTACCAAGCAGATGTTTATCCTGCAAGCTCCACATTTAAAGCAGAAGTATTCATTCCTGCCAATCATTGCCAAAACCTGCTGGGACCAAGAGACCAAAGCTGCATACTGTTTGGATGCAAGTTATTTCAAGTAAAGCAACGTTTGAACTTCATCTAAAGGTCTGGACATAATTTATTCTGCAAAGTTCCTCTATTACTCCTACTATCACTACACTCAAATTTATTGCAAGTGAGCCAGGAGGCAGGAGTCCGGCCGTACCCAGGTAGGAGACAACGTGACACAATTATCACTACCCTACAGAGACATTATAGGCCATTACACCACTCTGGCATTCCTAATCTGGGACGTGCGTTATAACACCTTGGAAGGGCCCTGGGATAGTACCCTGCGCACGCTGCAATTGGCGTCACAACAAATACAGAATATTATCCAATCGTACCTGGCTACTGCAGAAGCAATCATTAGCATTTGCACTATATGCTCTGGCAGGGAAGCAGGGAATCGGCGGCCTCATGAAATGATCCGGCGGGCTGTATGTGGCCCGCAGGACAGAGGTTCCCCACCCCTGCTTTATGCAATGAGCTCGCTCGTTAGTTTTGTGGATTTTGAATGCACCTGTATTATACACAGGAGCCATCAGGGGTGTATTGGCCATAGACCTTACAGGGAAGTTTCTCAGTGGGCTGATGCCCATGGGGTCTCCTAAGCCCATCCCCAAAGTTTTTGGGGATGTATTTTGTTCTGCTGGCAGTATTTTGTGATGGACTGTGGTATTTGGCTCTGTTGGGGTGGTATAATGTGGTACAATATGATATTGCTGGCCCTGCCTTCCATCAATTTGGACTCGACTACAAAACGGGGCCACTTTTAATATTTTTTCCAGGACCACTTTAACTTCCCAGTCCGCCCCTTGGAGCCACTATAGTAATTAATTACCATATAAATATGCCAATAAACTGTCAAAATGGAATTTAACTTTTTTTTTTTGCTTTCCACTGCAGATCTACTTGAAATATGCATTAACTTGCATGTGTTACTGGAAGTTCTGCCCTTCACCACTAGATGGAGCTATAGATCTATTATAGGGATGAACGAATTGATCCCAAGGAAACAATATGTGTCATTGGCAAGCGTTCATCACTTTCAATTAACCTTTCGATGATATTCTAATTTATTGGGATTCACCTATATGTCACCACTATATAAACAGGTAAAAATCTCATGAAAACAATGGTCATAGGATAAAAATCTTATTTTATTGAGAGTCAACCTGTAGACGTTCTGTAAGGAAAATATTTGGTGCTGTTCGAGGGTTATTTACATAAATGCGATTTAGGCCGAATGCACAATGCGGCCGAGAGCGGTCCGTGGTATTCCGGGCTGGATTCCTGTTCAGAGCAGGAGCTTCATGTTGCCGCTACACTACAGTAATACACTATACGAGTGCATTCAGCCTTAAAGAGACAAGAAAAAATCCCGACAACAGAGCAGGTGCCGTGCAGGTGTCAGCCATTCACCCATTTAACACAGTTTGGATATGCACACTGCCAGGATGGAGAAAGTAGGAACCTCCAGGTGAACCGCAGAGTTGCACAGGTTAGTTTTACAGCATTGATTCATAACTGTGATGGCGGTACCCATGATAACCTCCGTGGTCTCCGTGTCACACACCGTGCTGTTCGTACATCCTCGTTTATGACATGGAAAACCAGCTGCAAAGGAAGAGAAACAGAACATCAGGAGGATATAATGTGTAGATCACCATCCCCATCCAAGTACACTGGGAATATATTCCTAAAATTGTAACATTTTATTAATTCAAAACTCATACAAAATCAAGATTAAAAAAGGATTAGCAGCAGGCGTATATAGCTATACGGGGACACACTAGCGGTATCTATAACTATACCCTATCCAGGCTTGGACTGGCCCACCGGGGAGGCGGGGGATTCCTCGGTGGGCACCCAGTCTCCTGCGCCCAGAGATAAGACGAAGGAGTAATTATTTCTCTTGTTTCTCAGGAGAGATAATTACTGTAACCACTAGGTGGCAGTATCGCACAGTGATGCAGCCTCCTTCTGGTGTACATTGTACAGGAGGCCCCGCAGTATCTTCTAGACTTCTGTGGCTGTTGGCAGTGAAGGAGGAGAGAACATGTCTGGCCATCCTCCTGCCCTTCTTTGCTGTCAGGAAACTGTGGCTGCTGGAGAGAAGGACTCCTCTGCGGTGCTGGGCTGATTTCTCAGGTGTGTGACAGTAGTGAGCTGTAGGAGACTGTAAGGGGGAAATAGGGGATTTGTTTATGGCAGACACAGATCTATGAATGTGTGCTGCTCTCTGCAGAGTTCAGAGTGGCATTGGGGGGATTCTGCCCTAGGTCCCCCCAATGCCTCTGCTTTAGGTGCACCCCCATAAGTGCAATCCGCAAAACATGGATACAGGGTGTGTGTATTCCACATTATGCGGATCAGAACAGCCGGCCTCTAATAGAACAGTCCTATCCTGTCTGTAATGTGGACAATAATAGGACATGTTCTATCATTTTGCAGAACGACCATGCAGGCATACAGTCACGTAATGCACATGGAGTCATTTTTTTTTGTTTTGCAGCCCCATTGACGTAAAGAGAACGGTACAGACATGGAAAAAAAAATAAGTTTGTGTGCAAGAGCCCTGAGGTGGGCCCCCAGAATCAGTTACACTGGTGGGCCCTAAGTACCCCAGTCCGACACTGACCCTATCAATATAGTAACGTCGATATACTCCTACATACAGAAAGCCATTTATGGGTTACTTACCAGTCGCAGGATAACCCCAGATCAACACATTACAAAAAGTATACCAGTAATACCGATCAGTGAGGCCCCACACCGTGATGCGCGTTTCACTTCTTGCTTCTTCAGGGAATGCTTCTTCTATGTCCCTGTGCTGGCGCTGAGCTTTCCTGCAGCACCGCCTGCATCTTGTTGTTAGGGGACCGGGCTGGTATCCCAGAGAGGGAGCACTGACCAATCAGAGTCAGTGCTCGCTGGCTGTACTGACGTCACATGACCTGGAAGCGCGGCCTGTTTAGAAAGGCAACGTGCTTGCCACAGGTTGACTGTGATTGGTCTTATCTTCTGGATTACCACACTAGCATTTATATATTTTTTTAAGTTGTTACTTGATTCCTGACCTCGGCGTGTATCCTGACTTGACCCTGACTTATGTTTGACCCCTTGGATTTGACGTGATCTCCTGGTTTTGATCTCTGGCTACCCCTGGTTTGCGCTACTGGTTCTGATTTAGTTTGGACTGGTATTGACCTTGGCATGATAGGCTTTTTGTTCTGTCTTTTGTCCACTGTTTTCTGTGAAGTTGCTACTGGATTCCTGACCTTGGCTTGTACCCTGACTCCGACTTGTGTTTGTCCCCTTGGATTTGACGTGATGTCCTGGTTTTGAACTCTGGCTACCCCTGTTTGGGCTATTGGTTCTAATTCTGTTTTGGACTCTCCTGGTATTGGCCTTGGCATGGTGGGTTTTTTTGTTCTATCTTTTGTCCACTGTGCTATTCTGTCATTAGTCATCTGTTACTTTGTCTCCCTGCGTTCCCTTTCCTGATTTGGGCACTTATTTAGGAAAGGGCAACCAATCAGTTGTGGGCCACCGTTTAGGGTGGATTGTGCATTTAGGTAGGGACAGTGCTAGGCAGGAAGAGGACAGATTTTATGATGTGTTGATCTGGGGTTATCCTGCAACTAGTAAATAAATTATAAATGGCTTTCTGTTTGTAGGTGTATATCGATATTACCATATTGATAGAGTATAGTTTATGCAAAACTGTTTGCATCCCCAGTGTGTCCCCTTATTTCTATATATGCCTGTTGCTCTTGGATGGGGATGTGATTTATTATATACACAGGTATTACTTTACTTAAGGGGCATTTGTGTTTAATAGGTGATATGTGTTGATCACCATGTGTGAAATAGTGACCATGTCGGGCTGGGCTGGAAGTAGGGCAATAAGGATCCTTTGCTGCTGGAAGTAACTGTCTACAGCTTATCTCCTTTTCAACCAGATCTTCCAACAGTCCTGGATTTTTCAGGACCATTCCACAAAAGAGGTAGGGGTTTATGCAGATTTATTTTGTTGATCACTACATGTAAAAAAGTAATCATGTCGGGCTGGCCTAAAAAGGGAGGGCAATGATGATCCTTTGCTGCTGTAGGTAACTAGCAGCAATTTATCTCCTTCTCCAACCGTACCTTCCAACACTCCTGTCTCACAAAGGAGTTGGTCCTTTTGAAGAACTGCATTTCAATTGAAAGTTTGTGGAATTGTTCCCACATGGGAGGTGGGCAGGCTCAGGCGTGTAGCTATAAGGAAAGCAGGGGTAGCTGTTGCATTGTGGCCTTGGTCTTTGAGAGTGCCCAAAAACCACTTTGACACATGAGCAGACATCAGTCATATAAATAGCATGTGAGCAGTGGCGTACATAGAGAAGTAAGGGCCCCATAGCAAGGATCAAACCAGGTCCTCCACACAGGACAGAAGGGTTTCTGCCTAAACCCCTTTCAATGACCCTTTGGCCATTTTTTACACTGCTTCATTTGCTAAAAGTTGTTCCTTTAGAGGGTCCTGACCAAGTTTACACCCCCGGTAGCAGAGGGGATGATCCCAACTGGGCCCCATAGCAGTCGCATTGTCTGCCACTATGGTAGTTACGCCCCTGCACGTGAGAGGTCCGATTACAGATTTTGCACTGGAGTTCAGGAGCTTCAACTTATACTTCTGGTCACTGATTAAAATGTCCCATGATTTGGGATTCACTTGTTGGACACTATGTACTCCCCTAATGACTGGGAACTCCACGACCGGCTATAGGGTCCAAATCAAGGGCAATTTCTTCAGTGACCCATTACTTTCTGGCTATTTTAGGGCTTTAATATAATTTTTTTCTACTTACCGAATGCCCCCACCTTTGTCACACAGACCTCTTGAGCTTGGCAAGTAGTGTTTGATTTCATTATACAAGGAAAATCACAAGTATGGCATTCCAGTGGGGTGCCTGAAAAACAAAGAATGGTGATTGTGGAAGACATGAAAATCTCCTGCATGCTAGTGCTAGGACTGCAGGCAACACTCAGAACTAGGGATGAGTGAATCGACTTCGGATGAAACATCCAAAGTCGTTTCGCATAAAACTTTGTTCTAATACTGTACAGAACGAGCGCTCCGTACAGTATTAGAATGCATTGGCTCCGATGAGCCGTAGTTATTGCTCGCTAGACTTCGAGCAATAACTTCATAAATTAACTTGTACTGTAAAAAAACATTTCCCGAACTCCGGTTCGGAGACTTCGCAAAGCAATAACTTCGGCTTATCAGATCCAATTCATTCTAATACTGTATGGAGCTCCTGCTCTGTACAGTAGTAGAACAAAGTTTTATGTGAATCGACTTCGGATGTTTCATCCGAAGTCGATTCGCTCATCCCTACTCAGAACCTAAATACGGACATGAGGGATACATGAGCTGGATTCACACCTTGTTTTTTAAAATAAAGTAGGAGATGGATCCGACAAAGAGGAAGTGAATTGAGCTGAGCAAATTTTCAAAAAATGTTATTCGCCGGTTCGCCAAATTTTTTAGATGGCGAATTACGTTAAAAACGGCTATTTCCTGGCTGCAGAGAGCCTTTCTAGTGGTGTAGAACACTGTGCCTTGCAGTAACACGCATAGGGAGTCTGCTGTGGTAGTGAAATAATACTGTGAGTCCGTATGACATGCAGATGACAGGCGTCACTATTAGAATCACTACACACTTCACTTATTTGGGCAGTCACGAGGCAAAAACTGACTAAATAACTCTAGTATGAACTTAGCCTTACAGGTCAATGTTAGCGCCAAGAAGAAGCGCACTCCTTTTACACCGTCATCAGCTGATTCCACATAGATGTCTACAGAACCTGTTCTATTGAAGGTAGAGCCCCCTGGCAGAGTGGAGAGGGAGTCAGCAGTAAGTTTGTGTCGACGTCTCTGATTATTTTGCCCTTCCTCTGATCCGTCAGAACAATAACCCAAAAAAACAGACCCTGTCTGTGGAGCATCCGCCTTCACTCAGTCAGCATTTGGTCAGTAATCCATCAGTATTGTTAATGCCAAAAAATGCAGGCGTGGATCCAAAACAGAGATGACACGTGAATGGAATATTTGCATGTCTTCTGTGTTTAGTACCCACTCCTGCTTTTGGCTACCAAATCATAAGCCAATTCTGATGGGACCATACAGGCCTTACAGCCGCTACACAGACAGGATCTGTTGGGCGTCTCATTTTTCCTTCCTTCTTTTTTTTTTTTTTTTTTTTTTTTTTCACTTCAGACTTCAACCTCATAGAGTGTACGCTTATACGCTCATGTTCCGTTTGCCAGCCCTTAGCGTCTCTAAGCAGGTTTCGCATCATTAGTGTAGTTATTTTTCTTACTTTGTTTTTCTCTTGCCCCAGTATCTGAAAAATCTTTCATTATTATATCTTTTTTTTTTTTTTTTTTTTTTCCCCTCCTTTTTTTCCCTTCTTTTGGGGTTTAAGGTATTACTCCTTCCTTTTTTAATTTATTAGTAGTCTCAGGTAGGATGATTCTTCACTTCCTTTACCTTATCCCCATTCCTCCCTCCCCCCCTCAGTCACCCCACCCTCCCCCCTATCTCACCATAAGCAATCCAGAAAAACTTTCTCCTGATGCCTACTTCTCTGTTTCGCTTTATCTTTAGGTCTCAGCCCCTAAGTTTTTCGGCATAGCTCCAGGATCTCTTAAAAATCCTCCAATTTTCCCACTTTTTATCTTGAACTATATCATTGCCTTCCACTCCTACTCTCAATTCTTCCATTCTGTAAGTTTCTTCCACGGAGTCTATCCACTCCCAAATGTGGGGGCAGTCTACTTCCTGCCAATTTCTCGGTATTATTCTTTTGGCAGCATTTAATAGATGTGGGACCAGGTTTTTTTTATATTTTTTGATTTTTTCCCCACCCCCATGAAACAATACTACCCACGGGTCCAGCTTAATTTTTTCTTTTGTGATCTCTTCTATGCATCCCAATATTTTTTTCCAAAATTCTTCCACCTTAGGGCATTTCCACCACAGGTGGGCCATAGTTCCCAGGGATCCGCATCCCCTCCAACACTCTCCCGTTTGTCCTTCGTTGAATTTAGATAGTTTATCTGGGGTCATGTACCATCCAGTCATGCATTTATAACTCATCTCAGCTGTACGGCTGTCTACTGCCGAGGAATGGACCAGTGTCAGCATTTTTTCTATTGAGGTCCTATCTCGCTTTGATCCAAGTTCCCTCTCCCATTTTTTAACAAAAGGAGGGATCATCTGCTCGTCCACCTTTAACAGGATCTTATATAATTTTGAGATCGTTCCCTTGACCTTTTCCGATGTGCATAATTTTTCTAAATCGGTTAACTGCTCCCCTGACCTCAGTGGGTGCGGCAGTCTTTGTATAAAGTGGGCTAGCTGATGGTATCTCCATTCGTCAATTTCCAAAAAACAATTTTTCCCCTTTAATTCTTGTAGTGTTATAATGTGCCCATCTTTTATTACCTCCCTTAATTGAGTGGTGTCTTTTTTTATCCAATTTCCACCAATCTGTGTTTTGCCCGGTGCAAAATAGTCATTATTTTTTAGTGCCAGTAATGGTGAGTTAAATTCCTTTTCTATTTTTTTATATTTAGTATCCCATATTTTTAGTGCATTTTTAGTTATCTCGTGTGAGTTCTTATCTAATGTCCTATATTGAGGTGGGTTCCATATAATCTTGTCCAAGCTGGCTTTTGCCATTTCGTTTTCGATATTAACCCATCTTTTTTCCTTACTGGCCCTAACCCACTCCACCACCCTCGACAAAACCACTGCCTCATAGTATGTTTTAATGTCTGGTACTACTAGTCCCCCCTTACTTTTGGGTTGTCTTAGGGTTTGGAGGGATACTCTATGTTTCTTATTTCTCCATATGAAGTTCATAATCTGTTTTTTAAGAGCTGAGAAGAGTGTTCCGGGTAAACTTATGGGTATCATCTGGAACTTATATGTGATCTTTGGTAGGATTACCATTTTACAAAAGTTTATTCGTCCTATCCAGGATATTGGTCTATTTCTTTATCCTCCCAATTTCCTCCCTAATTTCGTTTAGCAAAGGGATATAATTTTTCTCATACATTTTTTTTATTGATGGGATAAGGAGAATACCAAGGTACTTAAGTGCTTTTACCCAGGAGAAGCAGTATTTCTGACAGATCAGAAGACGGGTTAAATAAATGATGATGTCAGCCAAGCGAAAAAGGCTAAATAGTGGCCCAGTCATGAAGTGTGGAGGTGGGAACAGCATGAGAAGTACACAGAGTGGCCCTATGACATAGTGGTGAGGTGGAAGCAGCATGAGGAGGCAACAGAGTGGCACATTGACAGAGTCTGGAGATGGCGGCAGCAGCAGCATCAGGAGGAGGCCATAGAGTGGTAAGGTGACATAGTGTGGAGGTGGCAGCAGCATGAGGTGACCACAGAGTGGCAAGGTGACATAGTGTGGAGGTGGGTGGCAATACCAGTAGCAGCTGAAGATGGTGGTGAAAGAAGGAGCACTTGGCATTAGATGTGTGGCATCAGGCGGGTGGCAGCATCAGAATAGTAGCTGAGGCAGGGAGCCAGAAGAAACCGGTCTCTTTTGTCAAAGTGTTGGTGTGGCACCATGGATGATCTAGTCTGATGCATCAGAAATTGGTGGGTGGAAATCTTGATCCACGCCTGATTCATCTTGACAAAGGTCAGTCTCTCCACATTTTGGGCGGACATTTTGGGGTAACTATGGCCCCCGCCGCACTGAACACCCACTCTGATGCCACACTACTGGCCGGGCAGGACAGATTTTCCAGGGCAAACTCGGCGGCCACAAATCCAGTTTGGCTGCCCAGTAGTCCAGCGGATCTTCAATGACGGCTGGCAGGGTGCACTCCAAGTATGCCAACACCTGCGGTTTAGGTTCTGCTCCAGGTCTAGATGCTGCTGCTGGTGAGTAGTTTCTTCACTATGCGGGTGAAGAAAGCTGCTCATCAGCGACTCTAGATTCAGGCTGCTGCTGATGGGGCTGGTACTGCTCCTGCCACCCCACCTCTCCCCAGCAGCCATGGCAGTGGAACGTGAACGCAGAGGGCCCTCCAGGTCAGACCTGCGAGAGGATGGACGATGGCGCAGATAGGCAGCGGCCAACTGACTGCATAGGATGTCTCTGTAGTAGTTCAGTTTGTCCTCCCTCTCAGTGGGTGTAAAAAAGGCCCCCATTCTGGACTGGTAGCGAATGCCCAACAAGGTGGAGAGCCAGAAGTCATCCTTCTGCCGAATGGTGACAATTCGGCTGTCACTACTTAAGCAAGAGAGCATGCAGCAGGCCATTTGCACAAGGGACTCGGAGGGACTACCTGCCTCCATCTCCACTGCATACTGCCATGTTGTGTCTGGGTCATCTGCCTCGTTTTTCTCATCTCCCTCTTGCTCCTCCGGCTGTTTCTGCTCCCCCTCTCCTGTCACCTGTGTAGATAAACCAACCATTTCACTACACATTGATTGTGTTCCAATGTCCTCCTTCTCTTCCTCCAGTTCAGCCCCCACAGGGCTCATGTGGCCGTGATATCTAGGTGCCACGTCCCCAGTCCCCTGACCAGCCATATTTAGTAGCATCTGTTCCAGGTCATACGTTCATCCCGTAGTCCTGGCGACTGACAAATAACGTGGCATTTTCAAAGGGCCTGAGCAAACGGCAAGCGTCACACATGAGCTGCCACTGGCTGACATCGAAGTTACACAGGGGAGTACTCCTGTCCGCTCGGATCATCAGGTAATGGTTTATGGCCTTTCTCTGTTCGTACAATCGGTCCAACATATGGAGGGTGGAATTCCAACTGGTGGAAACGTCGCATATCAGCCTATGTTGGGGGATGCCGTTCTGCCGCTGCAGCTCAAGGAGGGTTGGCTTTACGGTGTACGAGTGGCTGAAATGCTTGCAAAGTTTCCTGGCCATTTTTATGATGTGTTGTAGATGGGTGGAAGACTTCAGGAAACGCTTGGTAACCAGATTGAACACGTGTGCAATGCAGGGTGCATGGCTGAGCCCTTCTTGACACCGTGCCGACACCATGTACTTCCCGTTGTCGGTCACCCCGGTTACGATTTTGAGTTGTCGCTGAGAAAACCAGGATTCAATTTCTTGATGGATGACCCGGAGCAGTTCCTCCCCTGTGCAACTCCGTTCGCCCAGGGAAACAAGGTGCAGAACAGCGTGACACCGCCGTGCCCTGCACATGTGGTATGCTGGAGGGGCACTGTGAATTGTCCCTGCAGTGGAGGCTGAGGACACAGTGGAGGATGAGAAGGTAGAGGCGGACATTGTTGCTGGACCAATGGCGTGGCAACGTGGAGGCGCAAGTGGCGTCACCTGGCAAAGTTGCTGGTGTGGCTGTGCAGGAACCACATTCATCCAGTGGGCCATAAAGGACATGTACTGTTCTTGACCGTAGTTACAGCTCCACACGCCGGCTCTGCCATGCACTTTGGCAGACACCGACAGGCTCAAGGACTGGCCCACCTTCTGTTCTACATATTTGTGCAGGGTTGGTACTGCCTTTTTGGCAAAGAAATGACAGCTTGGGACTCTCCACCTCGGCTCGGCACAAGCCATCAGTTCTCTGAAAGGCGC
Organism: Bufo bufo; assembly: GCF_905171765.1. Classification (NCBI taxonomy): domain Eukaryota; kingdom Metazoa; phylum Chordata; class Amphibia; order Anura; family Bufonidae; genus Bufo; species Bufo bufo. Next base: position 198,648,636 of record NC_053396.1, on the reverse strand, counting down.
AGAGTCCACCACTTGGAAAGGGAGTAACTGCAGGACCAGCAGCCAGGAGCACATTCAGCTTCTGTGCCGTTGGATGAGTGCACGCATTCTGTTGTCTCTTAGGAATCGCTTCGGTGATCGATTGCTAACGGAATGAGTGACGAGGAGTATGAGGAGGAGGAACAGGAGCATCTGGACCAGCAGAAGATGGGAATGACAGACAGCTCCCTTCGGCTGAGGTGGTGGAGCCTTGACTGCCTGAAAGGGTGTGTGACACTGGGTGATGCAGAGGTTGCTGCAGCAGGCTGGACCACCACATCAGAGCCACGGTTCTCCCAGGCCACTGTATGGCGACGCTGCATATGTTGACGCAGGGCCGTAGTGCCAACATTGGCACCCTGGCCATGCTTCACCTTCTGCCCACAGATTCTACATATGGCCACGTTCACCTCCTCTGGCAGCTTAAGAAACAACTGCCACACCACGAGTAGGTGGTTTTACCACCAACACTCTGCATTGACTGAATGCTACTGCTGCTGCCTCTGTGAATCCCTGCACAGCTACTTCCCGGGCAGGTAGGCTCCCGCGAAGCAGGTGGTCTACCCGTGGCACGTTTGGCTCCCGACCTCCCACTGCTGACTCCCGGCCACGCTAGCGACTTGCTGGCTCACTGGCAAGCCGCCACCCTCTTCTCCTGATGATGATGAAGCCCCTTCGTCACCTGTCTCCCAAGTGCGATCAGCTACATCATCATTATCATCGAGTACTGTCTGCATGTCACTGATGTCCTCCTCAACGGTCTCTGCGTCATGAGCTTGACCGCTCGCAACACCAGCTCCCATGCCACTCTCCTCATCACTACTTGCCCGCCTAGCGGAGGAAGCGGCAGATGTCTCCTCCAGATCTTGGCTGGCAGGAGCTGTTGACTGTCCTCTAGTACCTCGTCTTCACTGTATAGTAGAGCTGAGCCGACAGCATACAATACTTCTGTGGCTCTGGGAACTGAAAAGGACAGAGGAAGGTTGAGGACAGGTGAGGGTGCAGGGCCTGCTTCAGGCCCATGCCAACTAAAGGTTGTGTCTGACGAACCTACTGACTCTTGGCTGGGGGTGTCTGATGTCACTTGCGACGAAATCGAAGATCGAGTCAACCACAAAAGAACTGCTGGGTTGCTGGTCACGACACGACTGCTAGCCGAGACTGGGAGCTCAGGCCTCTCGAAGTGACCCCTGCTGCCATGGCTCCTTACTCTGCTGCGACCTCTGACTGCGCCAGAAACATTTAGGCCTCTGCAACTCCCCTGTGCAAGCCTGGCACTTCTCTGTCTGACATACTGTTAGATCAAAAATAATAAAAAGGAAATTAATACACCCCACAAAAGCCTTTACTACAGATAACTGCTCCACAGAGCGGCAAATGTATTTTTTCTTTTTGTGCTGATACACGTCACCTTTGGCCACTTACATACTGTAGTTGCATAGTTGATAAGGTTGGGAAAAGACAAAAGTCCAACCTATAATGATCCACGGAACAAATCCCTGGATCAATGTCCATATTCCTTTTAAAAAGGGGTTGGGCCAAAGGGAAAGGGTGTGTAAAACAAGATTTCTACAGTATACATTGTCATAAGCCTCAATGTTATTTTAAATTAAAAAGTCTAAACCTTTTTTGAAGCCATCTCCAGTATTTGCTGTGACCGGCTCCTGTGGCTATTCCAGAGATTCACAGCCCTTACTGTAAAGAATGCTTTTAGCCTTTTATGACTGAATATTTTTTCCTCCAGGTGTAGGGAATGGCCCCTTGTTTTTCGAGGGGGTTTAACACAGAATGGCTTCCCTCGATATTTTTTGTATGGTCCATTTATACATTTGTATAGGTTAATCATGTCCCCCTTAGACGTCGTTTTTCAAGGCTAATTCAGTTCTTACTGGTCTATAATTTCCTGGTGTAGACCAAGCACCCCTTTGGAAAATTGGCACCACATTCGCCTGTCATTAAAGAATCTGTAAATATTATGAACAGAGGCAAAGCAAAAACTGAACTGAGCTCCTTTAGTCCATCCGGACCCGGGGCCTAGTTCACTTTCATTTTCTTTTAGCATATTAAGGACCATGTCAGCCAGTTAAGTAAGTTACAGTATGTGAGGAATTTACACCAGTGACACCACCCTCATGAGATGCCCTTTCTTCTTTTGTATATACAGAGCTAAAAAAAACATTTAGAAGCTCTGCCTTCTCTTGATCCCCAGTGACCAACACCCCATTAACCTTAATTTAATGGCCCTACATGTTCTGACCTTGGGTTTTTTGCATTTATGTATTTGAAGAATGTTTTGGGGTTGGTCTTACTTCCATCCTTTACAAATTCTCTACGCCCTTAGTATCATTGGCCTGTCCCTCTCTAGGAGCTTCTCATACCTCACCAACCCAACATTTAGTGTCTTGCACACCACCTGCTCATCCTGCCCTCTTTTTGCAACCTAGAAAGTCCACTGTTCTCCATCCATACCTTTAGCATGGAACAACTCATAGAGTCCTATATCTTTCAGTTGCATCTCTAAGGTGATAAAATTTACCTCTCTGCCCGAGATGTTACCTCTCTGCTATCTACCGTTGGCCTTCTCCTGCTTCTAATAACGTCACATACACAATAAAAAAGTCATTCTTCCTATTACCACCACCCCACTCACCCCAATGAAAACTATCAGCCACAGTTGGCTCTATTCCCCAATCTCACAGATTCACTGCCTTGGGATAACTGCTCTGGCTCCAGTCTCATATCCAAGTCTTTACCCCCTCCTGCCATTTCCATCTCAAAAACATTTCTCAAAACTACACTTTCCTGAACCTCAAGTCAACAAAAATGGTTGTACCTGTCCTCATCATTTCCATAGACTACTGCAATATCCTTTTCTGCTTCTCTGCGGACTCCCATTCAAAACTCTTCAAAACCCACTCAAATTCAAAACTCTTCAAAACCCACTCAAATCCACCCTCTACATTGATACATGGTTAAGGGCTCTTTCACACTTGCGTTATTGTCTTCCGGCATAGAGTTCCGTCGTCGGGACTCTATGCCGGAAGAATACTGATCAGGATTATCCTAATGCATTCTGAATGGAGAGTAATCCGTTCAGGATGCATCAGGATGTCTTCAGTTCCGGTACGGAACGTTTTTTGGCCGGAGAAAATACCGCAGCATGCTGCGCTTTTTGCTCCGGCCAAAAATCCTGAAGACTTGCCGCAAGGCCGGATCCGGGATCAATGCCCATTGAAAGGCATTGATCCGGATCCGGCCTTAAGCTAAACGTCGTTTCGGCGCATTGCCGGACCCGACGTTTAGCTTTTTCTGAATAGTTACCATGGCTGCCGGGACGCTAAAGTCCTGACAGCCATGGTAAGTGTAGCGGGGAGCAGGGGAGCAGCATACTTACCGTCCGTGCGGCTCCCCGGGCGCTCCAGAGTGACGTCAGGGCGCCCCAAGCGCATGGATCACGTGATCACATGGATCACGTCATCCATGCGCATGGGGCGCTCTGACGTCATTCTGGAGCGCCCGGGGAGCCGCACGGACTGTAAGTATACCGCTCCCCCGCTCCCCGCTCCTACTATGGCAACCAGGACTTTAATAGCGTCCTGGGTGCCATAGTAACACTGAAAGCATTTGGAAGACGGTTCCGTCTTCAAATGCTTTCAGTACACTTGCGTTGTTACGGATCCGGCAGGCACCTCCGGCAACGGAAGTGCATGCCGGATCCCAACAACGCAAGTGTGAAAGAGGCCTAACCTATACACAGCACAGTGTACACAGCCGTGTCATCTCCTCCTCACACTACTACACCATGACATGTATACACAGCAAAGTGCATACAGCCGTGTCATCTCCTCCTCACACTACTACACCATGACATGTGTAGAGGGAAGTGCATATATTGGGTATGTATATATATATATATATATATATATATGTATATATATATATATATACACAGTACAGACACACCTTCTCATTCAAAGAGTTTTCTTTATTTTCATGACTGAAAATTGTAGATTCACACTGAAGGCATCAAAACTATGAATTAACACATGTGGACTTATATACAGTCATGGCCAAAAGTTTTGAGAATGACACAAATATTAGTTTTCACAAAGTTTGCTGCTAACCTGCTTTTAGATCTTTGTTTCAGTTGTTTCTGTGATGTAGTGAAATATAATTACACGCACTTCATACGTTTCAAAGGCTTTTATCGACAATTACATGACATTTATGCAAAGAGTCAGTATTTGCAGTGTTGGCCCTTCTTTTTCAGGACCTCTGCAATTCGACTGGGCATGCTCTCAATCAACTTCTGGGCCAATTCCTGACTGATAGCAACCCATTCTTTCATAATTACTTCTTGGAGTTTGTCAGAATTAGTGGGTTTTTGTTTGTCCACCCGCCTCTTGAGGATTGACGACAAGTTCTCAATGGGATTAAGATCTGGGGAGTTTCCAGGCCATGGACCCAAAATGTCAACGTTTTGGTCCCCGAGCCACTTAGTTATTACTTTTGCCTTATGGCACGGTTCTCCATCGTGCTGGAAAATGCATTGTTCTTCACCAAACTGTTGTTGGATTGTTGGAAGAAGTTGCTGTTGGAGGGTGTTTTGGTACCATTCTTTATTCATGGCTGTGTTTTTGGGCAAAATTGTGAGTGAGCCCACTCCCTTGGATGAGAAGCAACCCCACACATGAATGGTCTGAGGATGCTTTACTGTTGGCATGACACAGGACTGATGGTAGCGCTCACCTTTTCTTCTCCGGACAAGCCTTTTTCCAGATGCCCCAAACAATCGGAAAGAGGCTTCATCGGAGAATATGACTTTGCCCCAGTCCTCAGCAGTCCATTCACCATACTTTCTGCAGAAGATCAATCTGTCCCTGATGTTTTTTTTGGAGAGAAGTGGCTTCTTTGCTGCCCTTCTTGACACCAGGCCATCTTCCAAAAGTCTTCGCCTCACTGTGCGTGCAGATGCGCTCACACCTGCCTGCTGCCATTCCTGAGCAAGCTCTGCGCTGGTGGCACTCCGATCCCGCAGCTGAATCCTCTTTAAGAGACGACCCTGGCACTTGCTGGACTTTCTTGGACGCCCTGAAGCCAAGAATTGAACCTCTTTACTTGAAGTTCTTGATGATCCTATAAATTGTTGATTGAGGTGCAATCTTAGTAGCCACAATATCCTTGCCTGTGAAGCCATTTTTATGCAACGCAATGATGGCTGCACGCGTTTCTTTGCAGGTCACCATGGTTAACAATGGAAAAACAATGATTTCAAGCATCACCCTCCTTTTAACATGTCAACTCTGCCATTTTAACCCAATCAGCCTGACATAATGATCTCCAGCCTTGTGCTCGTCAACATTCTCACCTGAGTTAACAAGACGATTACTGAAATGATCTCAGCAGTTCCTTTAATTACAGCAATGAAATGCAGTTGAAAGTTTTTTTTGGGATTAAGTTAATTTTCATGGCAAAGAAGGACTATGCAATTAATCTGATCACTCTTCATAACATTCTGGAGTATATGCAAATTGCTATTATAAAAACGTAAGCAGCAACTTTTCCAATTTCCAATATTTTCGTAATTCTCAAAACTTTTGGCCACGACTGTACATAACAAACAAGTGTGAAACAACTGGAAATATGTCATATTCTAGGTTCTTCAAAGTAGCCACCTTTTGCTTTGATTACTGCTTTTTACACTCTTGGCATTCTCTTGATGAGCTTCAAGAGGTAGTCCCCTGAAAATGTTTTCACTTCACAGGTGTGCCCTGTCAGGTTTAATAAGTGGGATTTCTTGCCTTATAAATGGGGTTGGGACCATCAGTTGCGTTGAGCAGAAGTCAGGTGGATACACAGCTGATAGTCCTACTGAATAGACTGTTAGAATTTGTATTATGGCAAGAAAAAAGCAGCTAAGTAAAGAAAAACGAGTGGCCATCATTACTTTAAGAAATTAAGGTCAGTCAGTCAGCCGAAAAATTGGGAAAACTTTGAAAGTAAGGGCTATTTGACCATGAAGGAGAGTGATGGGGTGCTGCGCCAGATGACCTGGCCTCCACAGTCACCGGACCTGAACCCAATCGAGATGGTTTGGAGTGAGCTGGACCGCAGAGTGAAGGCAAAAGGGCCAACAAGTGCTAAGATTCTCTGGGAACTCCTTCAAGACTGTTGGAAGACCATTTCAGGGGACTACCTCTTGAAGCTCTTCAAGAGAATGCCAAGAGTGTGCAAAGCAGTAATCAGAGCAAAAGGTGGCTACTTTGAAGAACCTAGAATATGACATATTTTCAGTTGCTTCACACTTGTTTGTTATATATATAATTCCACATGTGTTAATTCATAGTTTTGATGCCTTCATAGTCATGAAAATAAAGAAAACTCTTTGAATGAGAAGGTGTGTCCAAACTTTTGGTCTGTACTGTATATACAGTGGATATAAAAAATCTACACACCCCTGTTAAAATGTCAGGTTTCTGTGATGTAACAAAATGAGACAAAGATAAATCATTTCAGAACTTTTTCCACCTTTATTGTAACCCATAAACTGTACAACTCAATTGAAAAACAAACTGAAATCTTTTAGGTAGAGGGAAGAAAAAATATAAAAATAAAATAATATGGTTGCATAAGTGTGCACACCCTTAAACTAATACTTTGTTGAAGCACCTTTTGATTTTATTACAGCACTCAGTCTATTTGGGTATGACTCTATCAGCATGGCACATTTTGACTTGGCAAGATTTGCCCACTCTTCTTTGCAAAAACGCTCCAAATATGTCAGATTGCGAGGGCATCTCCTGTGCACAGCCCTCTTCAGATCACCCCACAGATTTTCAATTGGATTCAGGCAGTGGCGTAGGGATCTCCTATTAAACATGATTGTGAATGTGATTGCTTCATTCTGAACACAGCTACATCTAAGTTATAAGAGGGTGCGCACACTTATGCAACCACATTATTAATTTTTTTTGGGTTTTCTTTGCTCCAACTAAAAGATTTCATTTTGTTTTTCAATTGAGTTGTACAGTTTATAGGTCACATTAAAGGTGGAAAAAGTTCTGAAATGATTTTTCTTTGTCTAATTTTTTTACATCACAGAGACCTGACATTTTAACAGGGGTGTGTAGACTTTTTTTTATCCACTGTAATATATATATATATATATATATATATATATATATATATATATATATCAGCCTAGTTATTATGCTCTCCCCCACCTTCTGTTTAGTGATTATTTATGTGTGTGTGGTGCCATGGTGTATCTGGGGGGATGATCTAATTTACACCTTGGGCAGGAATTCCTTTGATTTCTTTGGCTGTACAGATCCTGAACCTCAAGGGGCCAATTGGCAGTTGTCTGTTACAGTCTGAGTGCATGCATTCCGTCACACTCACACACAACATGATGTCATATCCCTGAGCCTAAGGGTCCATTCAGTCGTCTGCAAAATGGATCCGGACCCATTCATTTTCAATGGGGACAGAAAAGATGCAGACAGCACACAGTGTGCTGTCTGCATCCGCATTTCCGTTCCACGGCTCCACCAAAAAATACAAGACAAGAATAGGCATTTCTATTGGGGTGCCGGCCCAGTGTTTTGCATATCTGCAATTTGCGGACCCGCAAAACACTGTGGACGGGTGAATAGACCCTTAGGTTGAGGAGGGGAAGGTGGGCTGCTTTGGGCTCATATTAGCCCAAGCCAGGACAAACGCTCTCTCTCTCTGGCTACTTCACACATGGACGAGTGGACCTGAGATGAGCTGAGCAGCCCCTCCTGAAACAGAGTCTATGAACATTGGCTGAGTATCATTAACCCCTGTACCCCTGTATCCCTGTATTTACCCCTACCTTGCCATCACCCTGTATTATTAACCATTTCCCACTGCTCGGAAGTTGTTTCTGTGTTTGGCTTTGGTGAAGAAAATCGCTTACTCTGTGAACTAATCAGGCAAGAGAGACGCGGTCAGTGGATTCTGAGCTTCCAGGGCCTGATAGTTCAGGTAACTCGGTTCTTCAATCAGAGCTGAACACAGAGCAATATCTACAGCAGAGAACCTAAATCTTTTGATTTTAACAATTTTTTGTTGCGTTACACAAACCTTGAACACGTGCGAACGTCACAGAAGAAGTCGTCGCATACCGTCGCTTTGAGAAAACCATCACCGTTGGAGCTGATCAGAAGAAGTCCGGCTGGACGGGAGAAGGTGTCCCGGGTACTAGAGGACCTCCTCCAAGCAGCGACCCAAGGAAAAGAAAAGTCAGCTCCAGAGAAGATAGTTTCTCAACAAACCGTGAGTATGGACTTCTCAACACTACTACACTTAGCTAAACACAGCATATTTAACTCCATCCTCCCCACTACTTACAAGTCAGCAGAAATGCTGTGGTCCAATTTGTTAGCACAGGCTTGTAGTTATGACAAGATCTGTATTAACAAATGGACGGTATTGAAAAAGGCGACTAAACGGCTTCAGATGTTAGCCAAACTTGTACATACATTTGAGGATAGCATCTGAAAGCCAGAGGATGTTGCACTGGTGTCTCGGTCAACAGAGACAATTCCTCCGACCATTCATTGCCAGTGCTGTGCCAGTAATTCGAACCAGGTTTCAGCATTGCGGGCACAGCTGGCAGAGAATGTACAGTCTACAGTTGACCGAGACACAAGGGTGGCTAGGTTAGAGTCACAGTTAGTAGAACTGCAGAGGCAGAAGGAGAAAACAGAGGCTCAGTTGACTCAGTCGTATGCTGAGATCAAGGCCTTCAAGGAACGGGCTGCCTCTACTAACGTGATGGTAGCCAAATTGAAGGATGAGGTTGCTGTAAGATCCCAGCTAATGACTGGCATGCAACATATTTTCAAAAGCTTTTCGAAAATGGTGCGGGCCCTTTCTTTTTCCTTAAAGTCAGGGCCAGAATCTCCAAGGGCAAAAAGGGGGAGATCAGTCTGTGATAGGCCAAATCTACCAAAATTTGAGCCTGTCCAGAATAACAGAGATTGTTCCCTGACTTTGGGAAAAATAAATATTGTGAAGAGTGCGTCCCTGAGGATGGAACAATTCAAAAGTAAATGTCACGACGGCAGTGTGGACAGACCTAAGCCATGCAGGGCAAACATCAGATGTTTTGCATGTGGTGGCTTAGGTCACATAGCGAGACACTGCAAAGCAGGTAAGGACAAAACACTCAGGACAGGAAGCCAAGTCAGGTGTTTCAGGTGTGGGAGCAAAGGACACATTGCAAGGAATTGCCCTTGTGCAAGTAATTGCAATGTGTCCAGTAGCAGTAGCCAAGTAACAAATCGTACAGTGGGGTCTAGTCAGCTTGGCCAAAAAAGGGTTACCTCTCAGCAGCATACGCCTCACCAGGTGCTGAGGGGTCAAAATGGCCAATCTAGGCTAGAAAATAATATTTGGCACCCCTGTATTATTTGTTACACCGTTTGTTGCCCGTGTATGTCCATGTCATGTGTTTTGGTTATCTTTTTGTATGTTTATCTTGATGTTGATGGCGGTAGTCCTTATTTACGAATGTGTTTCGCCCTGCTGATGTTTGTAGTTTGCATTCCCCGCTGTGAGTCCAGGAGCAGTTGTTTGTGATTTATTCTTGCATCTCCTTTGAGTAGAACTGTGTTATACTGTGGACTGAGGTAGTTGTTGGTTTGCGGACAGGTAACATACATTTTCACACGGTATAGTGTGAGGTTATTCTGTGCAGCCAAGGTCTCAGATCCGGACGGGTAACACTGTTTTGCTCAAGGTTTTCAGTAGGGCTGTGTTACAGTGGGGACTACAGGCAGTGAGTTGCGGACAGGTAACATTGGCACCAGGTTCTGTGTGATTTGTACTGTGCACTCACTTTTGTTGGTCCGGACAGGTAACACAGCTCTGAGGTTGGACGCAGAGTGATTGACAGGAGAGTGTGGCCTGTGTTTGTGTTGTGGAGTCCTAAAGAGTCAAGGAATAACCTATGCCATGGATTCTTCTGGCCTCCACAAGACAGGTTAACAGGGGGAAATCAGCCTGAGTACACATGAGTAAGACAAGGATACAGTGCCATCAATAACAAGATGATGCTTTGTCCACAGCTCCCCTCGGATATCCTAACCTATTAGGGTGGCCATCCTTATCTGTTGGTACAGATGGATGTGTTGCAGAGGATGTGATCCTCGGATGGTTGGGTGCTCAGACACCAGTGTTGGGATAACGAGGGGTCCTGTGAGATGAAGGTCAGCCCAATACCTTTCTCTACACTGGGGTCAAAAGGTATTGGTGCTGGTATTCGGCAACTAATTGCACCGTGAGGGGAGAACTCGCCCAGGAGCGTATGGTACTGTCTTTCATCCTGGGTATGGATACAATGGAGCAGGAGAAAAGAACCCCAACTACGCCCAGCTAAGAAGGTGGATATCTGACCAGATACCCCTGAGAGCAGTGAGAAAGAGAATCAGAGAGAAGCCGAGTCTCCGAGATGCCAAGGAAAAAGGCTCCGCTTTGTCCTGGCTGCTTTGGATACCATCTCGAAAAGGACTTTGCTCTTCAACCTGCCCATCCACCCAGTGATCATCCTTAGTACCTGGGTGGTCATACCTTAGACTGTCATTGAACTGTCATCAACAAACGGACAAAAAGGATTGGTCAAAGGACTACAACAAGGCCAGTCAGAAAGTCCTATACTGATGAAGTGAGGGGTCAAGGACTTGACTCTGATTTGGTTCTATGACTAGTGATGAGCGGGAGGTGCCATATTCGGTTTCGCGATATTTCGCGAATATTCGCATGAATATTCGTGTTATATTCGTCGAAATCGAATATTCGCAATTATTCCAATTATCGCGAAATTATTTTTCGCATATTGCGAAAATTTATCTTGATAGTATAAGGCAACGTTCCTATGCTAAGCTAATGACTATGGCTAGGCTAATATGTGTATATTACGAAATTTTGTAATATTGCTCTAACTTCGTCTCTTAGAATATTACGAATATTCTAAAAGACGAAGTTAGAGCAATATTAAGAACATTTGCAAAAGTCGAAATTGCGATGCGAGTAATATAACACGAAATAGTCGCATGAAGATTTAAACTTAGCACTGCTATATTCCATATTCTAGCCTAATATGGAATATAGCTGTGTTAAGTTAGCACTGCTATATTCCATATTAGGCTAGAATATGGAATATAGCTGTGCTAAATTGAAATCTTCATGCGACTATTTCGTGTTATATTACTCGCATCGCAATTTCGACTTTTGCAAATATTCTTAATATTGCTCTAACTTCGTCTTTTAGAATATTCGTAATATTCTAAAAGATGAAGTTAGAGCAATATTACGAAATTTCGTAAAATACACATAGATTGTATTTAAGCTAATATACTGCTATAGTAATAATTTTTAATAGTGTACATATTTTACAAAACTTAAGTTCAGAAGAGGCAAAAAAAATTACAGGAAAAAAAAGGGATTATAGCACTATATTAGCTAAATTACAATCTATATGTGTATTTTACGAAATTTCGTAATATTGCTCTAACTTCGTCTTTTAGAATATTCGTAATATTCTAAGAGATGAAGTTAGAGCAATATTACGAAATTTCTAAAAGACGAAGTTAGAGCAATATTAAGAACATTTGAAAAAGTCGAAATTGCGATGCGACTAATATAACACGAAATATTCGCATGAAGATTTCAACTTAGCACAGCTATACTCCATATTCTAGCCTAATATGGAATATAGCAGTGCTAACTTAGCACAGCTATATTCCATATTAGGCTAGAATATGGAGTATAGCAGTGCTAAGTTGAAATCCTCATGCGAATATTTCGTGTTATATTACTCGATGCGTTCTATTAAATTGCGATGCGACTAATATAACACGAAATATTCGCATGAAGATTTCAACTTAGCACTGCTATACTCCATATTCTAGCCTAATATGGAATATAGCTGTGCTAAGTTAGCACAGCTATATTCCATATTAGGCTAGAATATGGAGTATAGCAGTGCTAAGTTGAAATCTTCATGCGAATATTTCGTGTTATATTACTCGATGCGTTCTATTAAATTGCGAAGCGACTAATATAACACGAAATATTCGCATGAAGATTTCAACTTAGCACAGCTATACTCCATATTCTAGCCTAATATGGAATATAGCAGTGCTAACTTAGCACAGCTATATTCCATATTAGGCTAGAATATGGAGTATAGCAGTGCTAAGTTGAAATCCTCATGCGAATATTTCGTGTTATATTACTCGATGCGTTCTATTAAATTGCGATGCGACTAATATAACACGAAATATTCGCATGAAGATTTCAACTTAGCACTGCTATACTCCATATTCTAGCCTAATATGGAATATAGCTGTGCTAAGTTAGCACAGCTATATTCCATATTAGGCTAGAATATGGAGTATAGCAGTGCTAAGTTGAAATCTTCATGCGAATATTTCGTGTTATATTACTCGATGCGTTCTATTAAATTGCGAAGCGACTAATATAACACGAAATATTCGCATGAAGATTTCAACTTAGCACAGCTATACTCCATATTCTAGCCTAATATGGAATATAGCAGTGCTAACTTAGCACAGCTATATTCCATATTGGGATAGAATATGGAGTATAGCAGTGCTAAGTTGAAATCTTCATGCGAATATTTCGTGTTATATTACTCGCATCGCAATTGCGACTATTGCGAAATTTCGTAAAATACACATATAGATTAGATTGTAATTTAGCTAATATGGAATATAGCAGTAAGTTGAAAGCGCCACTGACTGGAGCAGCCAGGAAGCCAGGAATCCAAAGGACAGGTAAGAACAACTTTAGGGAAGTGGGAAAGAAAAAAATATAATAAAAAAAAAAAGAAAAAAAACGAATATTCTATTTCGCGAATATATAGAACGATATTCTAAATATTCGCGAAATCTCGAAATTGCGATATTCGAGAAAAAAATTCGCAATTCGAATATTCGCGCTCAACACTATCTATGACCATGAAAGTGTTCCTTTTTATTTGTATGTTTGTCGATTGTGTACCCATAGACACTCTAGGTGCAAATATGTGACAGCCTATACTCAGGGAAACTCGCCCAATGTACTGTGGTGAGTTACAATATGGGTGTACACACATTTACATCCTATAGTCATTTCCCATTGACACGTGGGTCTGTGACCTACCTGTGTCTTCGGAGGTGTAGATAGATATGCCTTGTTGCGTGAGTCTCTATGGGTACACACACTGAATTTAATTAGCGTTGAGGGGATTTATTTGTTGTATGATGTATCTGTTGTTGTGTGAATGGGGAAAAGAGTAGATCCCCTAGGGATAGGTCCCCCTATTTTTTTTAAGGTATTTGCCACTTCAACTCTAGCAGTGGTGAAATTCATAAGGGACAGATTGGATGTCGGTTAGAGTTAGAATTATACTTCATTCCATCCTGAATTATCACCAGTCATAAGCAGGGTTGAGAAGGCAAATATTTCCCAGCACAACACTTCCCTCAAACTTCATTGTTCTCGTATCCTGTAGAGGGAAGTGCATATATTGGGTATATATAGTAATTATGCTCTCCCCCACCTTCGGTTTAGGGATTGTTTATGTGTGTGTGGTGCCATCGTGTATCTGGGGGGGGGGGGTGCTCTCATTTACACCTTGGGCAGGAATGCCTATGATTTCTTTGTCTGCACAGATCCTGAGCTTCAGGCGGACGTGTTAATGGACCCCTAGGTTGAGGAGGGGAGGTGGGCTGCTATGGGCGTATATTAGCCCAAGCCAGGACAAACACTCTCTGGCTATTTCACACATGGAAGGGGGGCTCATCACCACAAACAGAGGAAGGACACACATGGAAGCGTAGTGTGTATATCTAGATTGATTGTTGGGTGTAAATGTAGATTGCGTTGTGTTACTGTAGTCAGGTTTTGTAGTTTTGGTAATGTATTGCGGTGTTTGATTATATGGATATATATTTATATAACATTTGATATAAATATATATAGATATAGTAGAATTGATAGACTGCAGACTTATATTTGTTTAATAAATTCCTTTATTGTTTTTTTTTTTAAATAAATATATATTTTTATTTTTCCAAATCATGATATTTGTACATAAAACAGTAATAATCACAACGGTATGCCTAGCATGGCAATCATAAACATCCTTACAAGAAGAAAAATTCTATACAGCATCCTAAGAACACCCTCACGACAATATATAATAATAACTATATCCACCCCACCCCCCCATTGGCTGCCGTCCACTCCATTCATCAATGTGTAAAATAATAACAATTATGGCTATGTAGATCTGCGTGCAATTCTCCGTTTCCTTTCAATGTCCTCATAAACTCTAATTTTTTGAAGGTATGACCCCCACTCCCTTGTTGAGGGCGGGGAGACAGAGCCCCAATACTTTATTAATGTAGCTTTAGCGACCATCAATCCCCGCATCCAAATCCGTCTGACCTGGGCCGGGACTTCCACTTCTGACCCACATTCTCCAAAAAGCACTATCAGAACCCCCGGGTTATAATTCATTGAGCTCTCCCTTTATAGGGAAGCGAAAACCTCATCCCAATAGCTTCTTATTTTGCTGCAGCTCCAAAGCAAGTGGACATAGTCCGCATTAATATATCCACATTTGGAGCAGCAGCAATCCCGATCTTTATTTTGGGGAAATTTTCCTTGGATTTTAGGCGTATAATAAAGTCTGTGGAGGATCTTAAATTGAATTAACCTGTGCGCACTGGAAACTGACGCCTTTCTCACATTCCTACAAATAGTAGACCACTGTAGTGGGGGGCAATTCAGCTCTTGCTCCCACTTATCTGTGCTTTTGAAAGGTGTTACAGTTGCCAGTGCACTTCGGAGTTTTTCATAAAGTCTGGATAACTTCACTTTTTCATACTTCTGAGCGTCACAAAAATCAAAAAAAATATTCTCTTGTGGAAAAAGGGGCCTCTATTCCTAGAGACTTCAAATATATGTTTCAAACGTGAATACATAAATACGTCTAATGGTGAACTATCAGTAAAACCAAATTCCAAAAGTGATTTAAACTGACCCATATAAAAAAGGTCAGACACCCTGTTAATACCTTTACGTACCCAATAACCAAAATCTGTAATTTTGAAGAACTCCTCCAGCCCCCTGTTCTCCCACAGAGGGGTGAAAACAAACGGACCGGAAGATTTAAGGATCTTCTTCAGACTGTTCCAAACCCTCTGCAGAGAGCACGGGATCAACAAGGACCTCCTCATTCCCATAAACCCATTCTCCAACCATACAAAAATATTATCAACTGGTTTTGTAGTGTACGGGAGCTGTAATACCCGTCACTACCAAAGTGTCACTTGGTGTGCTGTCGTCCCTCCTAATTATGGGGAAGTTGTTATATGTCCGTTTTATAAAATGTCATGTAATGTATGTATTTTTCTGTTACTGAAACTTGCATGTACAGGCCTGCTAGGGGTGTCATTCGAGCTTCTAGTCAATAGAGGGAGCTAGGGAGCCCTAGTTTATATAAGGCCCAGTCAGGGAAGTGCAAGGCAGACGGAGTCTAGTGTCTGTAATCTACAGTTGGAGATTAGACAATGTCTGAGACAAGTCCAGGCCTGAAGCCTGCTGTCCAGGAGAAGATTCCCTCCTGAATTCCCATATGCAGAAACAGGAATATGTTAGATCAAGAGCCTGAGGAAGTTTCCAGAAGCTGAGAGAGACAGAGGCAAAGATCAGGAAAGCCAGAGGTACTCAGAAAGACAGAGGAGGTACTTATAGAAGCCATAGCCAAGGATATAAAGCCAGAATTAGGTTAATGGGCCTTGGTGAAGAATTGCTGTATTCCAGGATCAGACAGAATTAGAGTGCAAGCTCCTGTGCTGCAAGTCCTGTGTTCAACACTCTGTAATTACCCTGCTTTAACTGAATTGCCTGCATCGACCGAATTGCAAAATCGACTGTATGCTTAGGAACTGCATTTCCAATATTGTCTCTGCTTGCAAAACTACTAAAGTTGGAGTTCTGTTTTAAGACCACGTTTCCTCGATTTATTCCTGTATCCGCAAACGGCGTGCCACCGTTTACTTGGCACTGGCGTCACGAACTATCTTTACCTATACCTGCCCTTGCAGAGAGTCAGCTGTACCAGGTTAGTGTCTATTGCACTACATCACCCAGAAACACCTATTGCACACAACTTGAGTACGCTGCACCTCTCTTTTGGCGTCACGAACAGGATACGCACGCTTTCTAGTGCAAGAAGCGTGAACTTTGTGCCTTATACCGTTGCCCTGTGACCAAAGTGACAATTTGCCTGTTTTATTCAAGTGGACTTTGTGGACTGAAAATCATACCCAAAGTGTACAAAAAAAACTCTAAAAAGCGATCATTCATTGAACATACATGTTCCTGATTGCATTAACCCATTACCTAACACCGACTGGGTTGCTGAACATCAAAGGCGATTGAATACAGCCAACGCCATTGTTCAGGAACGTATGGACTATGCTAGGGACCGACAGCAGAGGGACTATGATCAAGCAGCCCATGCAGAACCCTTGACAATAGGGGCCGTGGTATGGTTAAAGAATAACAGCCGTACCAGTAAACTGGACAGTAAATGGGAGCGAAGTCCCTATGTTATCACTGCAATCCCAAATGTTGGAACTCACACTTATGAGATCACCCGGGAAGACAAGGGATCCCAAATTGTACACCGAAACCGGTTGAAGCTCTGCCTGACACCAGAACCCAGTGCCGAGAGTTCTGGACCTGAATATCCTGTGTCAGAGTCAGCAATACAGCCCGAGGATCCTATGCAAGCTGTTAGTAATCTGAGGTATGACGCTGATCCCATGCATTGGCTTCTGACACCTTGGTTGAACTTGCTGGTGCCTGCTCCGGGACCTACTGTAACTTCACCTCCGGAAGAACTGATTCAAGATGCCCCGGATCCAGTTCCCCCTCTAGTGGATCCAGTTATTCCAGTTGTTCCTGACCAAGATCTCCCTGATGGAGACCCTCCTGTTGCTTCTCTCTCTTCTACCTCGTTGCTAAGGGAAGAGGAGACCCCTGTTTTGAGAAGGTCTACCCGGATGACCAGGGGACGCCCGCCAGTCCGTTTAGGAGACTTTGATTATTCTGGTGGTGTCTCCTCCCAAACAGTTGCCACTGGCAATACCTTACTTGACATTTGTGCGCAAGAATGGACTCCTCCACGTGAGCCCTTGCCTGTGATACACCCACAGGAAACTCCTGGGTAGTTCCGTTATTTTGCTGTCTTTTATTGTGCAACTTCATACTAAGGAACCGTGCCCGGAGACAGACTCAAAAGTACCTGAGCCTCTGAGATTCTTATTCTTTTAAAAGTAATGTGCCCAGAGATGGACTCCACCGCATGAGAGCCTCTGTGATTTAATAAGAAATAACCTGGGTACGGACTCATGTTTGTTCCTTGAGCCTCCAAGAACTTTTATACTGTTTTATCCATTTTTGCTGTTCTATCATGGACTTATTCATTGTCATGGACTATCCTGGTTATAATGTTACGCTGTGCCAGGTCAGCGCCCCCGTTCCATTCACTATCCTGAGAGAAGAGAACGACGCCCCTTGTCACTACCCTTCATCTTTGCCAATTGGACCTGATATTAATGTAAATGTAAATGCAGATGAATTACATGTATGTATGCCTGCATGTCTCTATTTTCTATTTCAGGTAGAGATTCCAGTTGGGCGACCCTTGATGGAGTACGAGGTCGTACTCAGCTTAAAGCAGTGGGGTATGTAGTGTACGAGAGCTGTAATACCCGTCACTACCAAAGTGTCACTTGGTGTGCTGTCGTCCCTCCTAATTATGGGGAAGTTGTTATATGTCCGTTTTATAAAATGTCATGTAATGTATGTATTTTTCTGTTACTGAAACTTGCATGTACAGGCCTGCTAGGGGTGTCATTCCAGCTTCTAGTCAATAGAGGGAGCTAGGGAGCCCTAGTTTATATAAGGCCCAGTCAGGGAAGTGCAAGGCAGACGGAGTCTAGTGTCTGTAATCTACAGTTGGAGATTAGACAATGTCTGAGACAAGTCCAGGCCTGAAGCCTGCTGTCCAGGAGAAGATTCCCTCCTGAATTCCCATATGCAGAAACAGGAATATGTTAGATCAAGAGCCTGAGGAAGTTTCCAGAAGCTGAGAGAGACAGAGGCAAAGATCAGGAAAGCCAGAGGTACTCAGAAAGACAGAGGAGGTACTTATAGAAGCCATAGCCAAGGATATAAAGCCAGAATTAGGTTAATGGGCCTTGGTGAAGAATTACTGTATTCCAGGATCAGGCAGAATTAGAGTGCAAGCTCCTGTGCTGCAAGTCCTGTGTTCAACACTCTGTAATTACCCTGCTTTAACTGAATTGCCTGCATCGACCGAATTGCAAAATCGACTGTATGCTTAGGAACTGCATTTCCAATATTGTCTCTGCTTGCAAAACTACTAAAGTTGGAGTTCTGTTTTAAGACCACGTTTCCTCGATTTATTCCTGTATCCGCAAACGGCGTGCCACCGTTTACTTGGCACTGGCGTCACGAACTATCTTTACCTATACCTGCCCTTGCAGAGAGTCAGCTGTACCAGGTTAGTGTCTATTGCACTACATCACCCAGAAACACCTACTACACACAACTTGAGTACGCTGCAGTTTATCAAAAAGTTTTGTCAAATATCGTGAAAGTAAACTCTCCTTAGAACAGCAACAACGCCGAATCTGTGCACACAAATAATAACCTTGAAAAAAGGGTAGTGACAGCCCACCATCTGCCTCCGACAACCATAAATATCTCTGCTTTATGCGAACCCTCTTCCTTCCCCAAATTAAATCATTGATCATAGCCTCTAACCTATGAAAGAAAATATCTTCTATCCAAATGGGGGAGGCACACAACGGAAATAAAACTATCGGGAGGATAATCATTTTAATCAGAGCTATTCGATCCGTCTGTGCCAGTATCAGCTTCCGCCAAGTGCAAATTTTGTCCCTGACTTTATTCAGAACCGGGGCCAAATTAAGATCATAAAACCTATTTATAGGGAGCCCAATCTTTACCCCCAAATAATCTAAAGTGTCATTGGGGACCAAAACACGGACTCGCCTCCCCTCGTCTACAGCTTTCCAGTTTAGCGGGAGGAGCGATGATTTTGACCAGTTGATTCTATAGCCTGATAGTTTACCATAATCTTCTATTACCTCTATGACGTACGGGAGAATTTTCCACCCCTGATCCAGGAACAGAATCACGTCATCGGCATATAGACTTATTTTATAATTCCTTTATTGTTTAAAACACAGTTTCTAGTCCTTTTGGTCGTCGCAATAATAATCCATCGCACGTAGTTCAGGAAAAGGTAGAGCAACAGGTAGTTTGTATTTATAGTATAAATAGGGGGAGTCATCAATAGACGATTCACGCCTATTTATGAATATGAATTATTGATATGAACCCAAAATATTAATCATTAATATTTCCTTTTACAACATGTACACACAGCACAGTGCACACAGCAGTGTCATCTCCTCCTCACACTACTACACCATGACATGTATACACAGCACAGTGCACACAGCAGTGTCATCTCCTCCTCACACTACTACACCATGACATGTATACACAGCACAGTGCACACAGCCGTGTCATCTCCTCCTCACACTACTACACCATGACATGTATACACAGCACAGTGCACACAGCAGTGTCATCTCCTCCTCACACTACTACACCATGACATGTATACACAGCACAGTGCACACAGCCGTGTCATCTCCTCCTCACACTACTACACCATGACATGTATACACAGCACAGTGCACACAGCCGTGTCATCTCCTCCTCACACTACTACACCATGACATGTATACACAGCACAGTGCACACAGCAGTGTCATCTCCTCCTCACACTACTACACCATGACATGTACACACAGCACAGTGCACACAGAAGTGTCATCTCCTCCTCACACTACTACACCATGTCATGTATACACAGCACAGTGCACACAGCAGTGTCATCTCCTCCTCACACTACTACACCATGACATGTATACACAGCACAGTGCACACAGCAGTGTCATCTCCTCCTCACACTACTACACCATGACATGTATACACAGCACAGTGCACACAGCAGTGTCATCTCCTCCTCACACTACTACACCATGACATGTATACACAGCACAGTGCACACAGCAGTGTCATCTCCTCCTCACACTACTACACCATGACATGTATACACAGCACAGTGCACACAGCAGTGTCATCTCCTCCTCACACTACTACACCATGACATGTATACACAGCACAGTGCACACAGCAGTGTCATCTCCTCCTCACACTACTACACCATGACATGTATACACAACACAGTGCACACAGCAGTGTCATCTCCTCCTCACACTACTACACCATGACATGTATACACAGCACAGTGCACACAGCAGTGTCATCTCCTCCTCACACTACTACACCATGACATGTATACACAGCACAGTGCACACAGCAGTGTCATCTCCTCCTCACACTACTACACCATGACATGTATACACAGCACAGTGCACACAGCAGTGTCATCTCCTCCTCACACTACTACACCATGTCATGTATACACAGCACAGTGCACACAGCAGTGTCATCTCCTCCTCACATTACTACACCATGACATGTATACACAGCACAGTGCACACAGCAGTGTCATCTCCGCCCTCACACTACTACACCATGACATGTATACACAGCACATTGCACACAGCAGTGTCATCTCCTCCTCACACTACTACACCATGACATGTATACACAGCACAGTGCACACAGCAGTGTCATCTCCTTCTCACACTATTACACCATGACATGTATACACAGCACAGTGCACACAGCAGTGTCATCCCCTCCTCACACTACTACACCATGACATGTATACACAGCACATTGCACACAGCAGTGTCATCTCCTTCTCACACTATTACACCATGACATGTATACACAGCACTGTGCACACAGCAGTGTCATCTCCTCCTCACACTACTACACCATGACATGTATACACAGCACAGTGCACACAGCAGTGTCATCTCCTCCTCACACTACTACACTATGACATGTATACACAGCACAGTGCACACAGCAGTGTCATCTCCTCCTCACACTACTACACCATGACATGTATACACAGCACAGTGCACACAGCAGTGTCATCTCCTCCTCACACTACTACACCATGACATGTATACACAGCACAGTGCACACAGCAGTGTCATCTCCTCCTCACACTACTACACCATGACATGTATACATAGCACAGTGCACACAGCAGTGTCATCTCCTCCTCACACTACTACACCATGACATGTATACACAGCACAGTGCACACAGCAGTGTCATCTCCTCCTCACATTACTACACCATGACATGTATACACAGCACAGTGCACACAGCAGTGTCATCTCCTCCTCACATTACTACACCATGACATGTATACACAGCACAGTGCACACAGCAGTGTCATCTCCTCCTCACACTACTACACCATGACATGTATACACAGCACAGTGCACACAGCAGTGTCATCTCCTCCTCACACTACTACACCATGACATGTATACACAGCACAGTGCACACAGCAGTGTCATCTCCTCCTCACACTAATACACCATGACATGTATACACAGCACAGTGCACACAGCAGTGTCATCTCCTCCTCACACTACTACACCATGACATGTATACACAGCACAGTGCACACAGCAGTGTCATCTCCTCCTCACACTACTACACCATGACATGTATACACAGCACAGTGCACACAGCAGTGTCATCTCCTTCTCACACTATTACACCATGACATGTATACACAGCACTGTGCACACAGCAGTGTCATCTCCTCCTCACACTACTACACCATGACATGTATACACAGCACAGTGCACACAGCAGTGTCATCTCCTCCTCACACTACTACACCATGACATGTATACACAGCACAGTGCACACAGCAGTGTCATCTCCTCCTCACACTACTACACCATGACATGTATACACAGCACAGTGCACACAGCAGTGTCATCTCCTCCTCACACTACTACACCATGACATGTATACATAGCACAGTGCACACAGCAGTGTCATCTCCTCCTCACACTACTACACCATGACATGTATACACAGCACAGTGCACACAGCAGTGTCATCTCCTCCTCACATTACTACACCATGACATGTATACACAGCACAGTGCACACAGCAGTGTCATCTCCTCCTCACATTACTACACCATGACATGTATACACAGCACAGTGCACACAGCAGTGTCATCTCCTCCTCACACTACTACACCATGACATGTATACACAGCACAGTGCACACAGCAGTGTCATCTCCTCCTCACACTACTACACCATGACATGTATACACAGCACAGTGCACACAGCAGTGTCATCTCCTCCTCACACTAATACACCATGACATGTATACACAGCACAGTGCACACAGCAGTGACATCTCCTCCTCACACTACTACACCATGACATGTATACACAGCACAGTGCACACAGCAGTGTCATCTCCTCCTCACACTAATACACCATGACATGTATACACAGCACAGTGCACACAGCAGTGTCATCTCCTCCTCACACTACTACACCATGAAATGTATACACAGCACAGTGCACACAACAGTGTCATCTCCTCCTCACACTACTACACCATGACATGTATACACAGCACAGTGCACACAGCAGTGTCATCTCCTCCTCACACTACTACACCATGACATGTATACACAGCACAGTGCACACAACAGTGTCATCTCCTCCTCACACTACTACACCATGACATGTATACACAGCACAGTGCACACAGCAGTGTCATCTCCTCCTCCCACTACTACACCATGACATGTATACACAGCACAGTGCACACAGCAGTGTCATCTCCTCCTCACACTACTACACCATGACATGTATACACAGCACATTGCACACAGCAGTGTCATCTCCTCCTCACACTACTACACCATGACATGTATACACAGCACAGTGCACACAGCAGTGTCATCTCCTCCTCACACTACTACACCATGACATGTATACACAGCACAGTGCACACAGCAGTGTCATCTCCTCCTCACACTACTACACCATGACATGTATACACAGCACAGTGCACACAACAGTGTCATCTCCTCCTCACACTACTACACCATGACATGTATACACAGCACAGTGCACACAGCAGTGTCATCTCCTCCTCACACTACTACACCATGACATGTATACACAGCACAGTGCACACAGCAGTGTCATCTCCTCCTCACACTACTACACCATGACATGTATACACAGCACAGTGCACACAACAGTGTCATCTCCTCCTCACACTACTACACCATGACATATATACACAGCACAGTGCACACAGCAGTGTCATCTCCTCCTCCCACTACTACACCATGACATGTATACACAGCACAGTGCACACAGCAGTGTCATCTCCTCCTCCCACTACTACAACATGACATGTATACACAGCACAGTGCACACAGCAGTGTCATCTCCTTCTCACACTATTACACCATGACATGTATACACAGCACAGTGCACACAGCAGTGTCATCTCCTTCTCACACTACTACACCATGACATGTATACACAGCACAGTGCACACAACAGTGTCATCTCCTCCTCACACTACTACACCATGACATGTATACACAGCACAGTGCACACAGCAGTGTCATCTCCTCCTCCCACTACTACACCATGACATGTATACACAGCACAGTGCACACAGCAGTGTCATCTCCTTCTCACACTATTACACCATGACATGTATACACAGCACAGTGCACACAGCAGTGTCATCTCCTCCTCCCACTACTACACCATGACATGTATACACAGCACAGTGCACACAGCAGTGTCATCTCCTCCTCACACTACACCATGACATGTATATACAGCACAGTGCACACAGCAGTGTCATCTCCTCCTCACACTACTACACCATGACATGTATACACAGCACAGTGCACACAGCAGTGTCATCTCCTCCTCACACTACTACACCATGACATGTATACACAGCACAGTGCACACAGCAGTGTCATCTCCTCCTCACACTACTACACCATGACATGTATACACAGCACAGTGCACACAGCAGTGTCATCTCCTCCTCACACTACTACACCATGACATGTATACACAGCACAGTGCACACAGCAGTGTCATCTCCTCCTCACACTACTACACCATGACATGTATACACAGCACAGTGCACACAGCAGTGTCATCTCCTCCTCACACTACTACACCATGACATGTATACACAGCACAGTGCACACAGCAGTGTCATCTCCTCCTCACACTACTACACCATGACATGTATACACAGCACAGTGCACACAGCAGTGTCATCTTCTCCTCACACTACTACACCATGACATGTACACACAGCACAGTGCACACAGCCAGTGTCATCTCCTCCTCACACTACTACACCATGACATGTATACACAGCACAGTGCACACAGCAGTGTCATCTCCTCCTCACACTACTACACCATGACATGTATACACAGCACAGTGCACATAGCAGTGTCATCTCCTCCTTACACTACTACATCATGACATGTATACACAGCACAGTGCACACAGCAGTGTCATCTCCTCCTCACACTACTACACCATGACATGTATACACAGCACAGTGCACACAGCAGTGTCATCTCCTCCTCACACTACTACACCATGACATGTATACACAGTACAGTGCACACAGCAGTGTCATCTCCTCCTCACACTTCTACACCATGACATGTATACACAGCACAGTGCACACAGCAGTGTCATCTTCTCCTCACACTACTACACCATGACATGTATACACAGCACAGTGCACACAGCAGTGTCATCTCCCCCTCACACTACTACACCATGACATGTATACACAGCACAGTGCACACAGCAGTGTCATCTCCTCCTCACACTACTACACCATGACATGTATACACAGTACAGTGCACACAGCAGTGTCATCTCCTCCTCACACTTCTACACCATGACATGTATACACAGCACAGTGCACACAGCAGTGTCATCTTCTCCTCACACTACTACACCATGACATGTATACACAGCACAGTGCACACAGCAGTGTCATCTCCTCCTCACACTACTACACCATGACATGTATACACAGCACAGTGCACACAGCAGTGTCATCTCCTCCTCACACTACTACACCATGACATGTATACACAGCACAGTGCACACAGCAGTGTCATCTCCTCCTCACACTACTACACCATGACATGTATACACAGCACATTGCACACAGCAGTGTCATCTCCTCCTCACACAACTACACCATGACATGTATACACAGCACAGTGCACACAGCAGTGTCATCTCCTCCTCACACTACTACACCATGACATGTATACACAGCACAGTGCACACAGCAGTGTCATCTCACACTACTACACCATGACATGTATACACAGCACAGTGCACATAGCAGTGTCATCTCCTCCTCACACTACTACACCATGACATGTATACACAGCACAGTGCACACAGCAGTGTCATCTCCTCCTCACACTACTGCACCATGACATGTACACACAGCACAGTGCACACAGCAGTGTCATCTCCTCCTCACACTACTACACCATGACATGTATACACAGCACAGTGCACACAACAGTGTCATCTCCTCCTCACACTACTACACCATGACATGTATACACAGCACAGTGCACACAGCAGTGTCATCTCCTCCTCACACTACTACACCATGACATGTATACACAGCACAGTGCACACAGCAGTGTCATCTCCTCCTCACACTACTACACCATGACATGTATACACAGCACAGTGCACACAGCAGTGTCATCTCCTCCTCACACTACTACACCATGACATGTATACACAGCACAGTGCACACAGCAGTGTCATCTCCTCCTCACACTACTACACCATGACATGTATACACAGCACAGTGCACACAGCAGTGTCATCTCCCCCTCACACTACTACACCATGACATGTATACACAGCACAGTGCACACAGCAGTGTCATCTCCTCCTCACACTACTACACCATGACATGTATACACAGCACAGTGCACACAGCAGTGTCATCTCCTCCTCACACTACTACACCATGACATGTATACACAGCACAGTGCACACAGCAGTGTCATCTCCTCCTCACACTACTACACCATGACATGTATACACAGTACAGTGCACACAGCAGTGTCATCTCCTCCTCACACTACTACACCATGACATGTATACACAGCACAGTGCACACAGCAGTGTCATCTCCTCCTCACACTACTACACCATGACATGTATACACAGCACAGTGCACACAGCAGTGTCATCTCCTCCTCACACTACTACACCATGATATGTATACACAGCACAGTGCACACAGCAGTGTCATCTCCTCCTCACACTACACCATGACATGTATATACAGCACAGTGCACACAGCAGTGTCATCTCCTCCTCACACTACTACACCATGACATATATACACAGCAGTGTCATCTCCTCCTCACACTACACCATGACATGTATACACAGCACAGTGCACACAGCAGTGTCATCTCCTCCTCACACTACTACACCATGACATGTATACACAGCACAGTGCACATAGCAGTGTCATCTCCTCCTCACACTACTACACCATGACATGTATACACAGCACAGTGCACACAGCAGTGTCATCTCCTCCTCACACTACTACACCATGACATGTATACACAGCACAGTGCACATAGCAGTGTCATCTCCTCCTCACACTACTACACCATGACATGTATACACAGCACAGTGCACACAGCAGTGTCATCTCCTCTTCACACTACTACACCATGACATGTATACACAGCACAGTGCACACAGCCGTGTCATCTCCTCCTCACACTACTACACCATGACATGTATACACAGCACAGTGCACACAGCAGTGTCATCTCCTCCTCACACTACTACACCATGACATGTATACACAGCACAGTGCACATAGCAGTGTCATCTCCTCCTCACACTACTACACCATGACATGTATACACAGCACAGTGCACACAGCAGTGTCATCTCCTCTTCACACTACTACACCATGACATGTATACACAGCACAGTGCACACAGCCGTGTCATCTCCTCCTCACACTACTACACCATGACATGTATACACAGCACAGTGCACACAGCAGTGTCATCTCCTCCTCACATTACTACACCATGACATGTATACACAGCACAGTGCACACAGCAGTGTCATCTCCTCCTCACACTACTACACCATGACATGTATACACAGCACAGTGCACACAGCAGTGTCATCTCCTCCTCACACTACTACACCATGACATGTATACACAGCACAGTGCACATAGCAGTGTCATCTCCTCCTCACACTACTACACCATGACATGTATACACAGCACAGTGCACACAGCAGTGTCATCTCCTCCTCACACTACTACACCATGACATGTATACACAGCACAGTGCACACAGCCGTGTCACCTCCTCCTCACACTACACCATGACATGTATACACAGCACAGTGCACACAGCAGTGTCATCTCCTCACACTACTACACCATGACATGTATACACAGCACAGTGCACACAGCAGTGTCATCTCCCCCTCACACTACTACACCATGACATGTATACACAGCACAGTGCACACAGCAGTGTCATCTCCTCCTCACACTACTACACCATGACATGTATACACAGCACAGTGCACACAGCAGTGTCATCTTCTCCTCACACTACTACACCATGACATGTACACACAGCACAGTGCACACAGCAGTGTCATCTCCTCCTCACACTACTACACCATGACATGTATACACAGCACAGTGCACACAGCAGTATCATCTCCTCCTCACACTACTACACCATGACATGTATACACAGCACAGTGCACACAGAAGTGTCATCTCCTCCTCACACTACTACACCATGACATGTATACACAGCACAGTGCACACAGCAGTGTCATCTCCTCCTCACACTATTACACCATGACATGTATACACAGCACAGTGCACACAGAAGTGTCATCTCCTCCTCACACTACTACACCATGACATGTATACACAGCACAGTGCACACAGCAGTGTCATCTCCTCCTCACACTACTACACCATGACATGTATACACAGCACAGTGCACACAGCAGTGTCATCTTCTCCTCACACTACTACACCATGACATGTACACACAGCACAGTGCACACAGCAGTGTCATCTCCTCCTCACACTACTACACCATGACATGTATACACAGCCCAGTGCACACAGCAGTATCATCTCCTCCTCACACTACTACACCATGACATGTATACACAGCACAGTGCACACAGCAGTGTCATCTCCTCCTCACACTACTACACCATGACATGTATACACAGCACAGTGCACACAGAAGTGTCATCTCCTCCTCACACTACTACACCATGACATGTATACACAGCACAGTGCACACAGCAGTGTCATCTCCTCCTCACACTACTACACCATGACATGTACACACAGCACAGTGCACACAGCAGTGTCATCTCCTCCTCACACTACTACACCATGACATGTATACACAGCACAGTGCACACAGCAGTGTCATCTCCTCCTCACACTATTACACCATGACATGTATACACAGCACAGTGCACACAGCAGTGTCATCTCCTCCTCACACTACTACACCATGACATGTATACACAGCACAGTGCACACAGCAGTGTCATCTCCTCCTCACATTACTACACCATGACATGTACACACAGCACAGTGCACACAGCAGTGTCATCTCCTCCTCACACTACTACACCATGACATGTATACACAGCACAGTGCACACAGCAGTGTCATCTCCTCCTCACACTACTACACCATGATATCTATACACAGCACAGTGCACACAGCAGTGTCATCTCCTCCTCACACTACTACACCATGACATGTATACACAGCACAGTGCACACAGCAGTGTCATCTCCTCCTCACACTATACACCATGACATGTATACACAGCACAGTGCACATAGCAGTGTCATCTCCTTCTCACACTACTACACCATGACATGTATACACAGCACAGTGCACACAGCAGTGTCATCTCCTCCTCACACTACTACACCATGACATGTACACACAGCACAGTGCACACAGCAGTGTCATCTCCTCCTCACACTACTACACCATGACATGTACACACAGCACAGTGCACACAGCAGTGTCATCTCCTCCTCACACTACTACACCATGACATGTATACACAGCACAGTGCACACAGCAGTGTCATCTCCTCCTCACACTACTACACCATGACATGTATACACAGCACAGTGCACACAGCAGTGTCATCTTCTCCTCACACTACTACACCATGACATGTACACACAGCACAGTGCACACAGCAGTGTCATCTCCTCCTCACACTACTACACCATGAGATGTATACACAGCACAGTGCACACAGCAGTGTCATCTTCTCCTCACACTACTACACCATGATATGTATACACAGTACAGTGCACACAGCAGTGTCATCTCCTCCTCACACTACTACACCATGACATGTATACACAGCACAGTGCACACAGCAGTGTCATCTCCTCCTCACACTACTACACCATGACATGTATACACAGCACAGTGCACACAGCAGTGTCATCTCCTCCTCACACTACTACACCATGACATGTATACACAGCACAGTGCACACAGCAGTGTCATCTCCTCCTCACACTACTACACCATGACATGTATACACAGCACAGTGCACATAGCAGTGTCATCTCCCCCTCACACTACTACACCATGACATGTATACACAGCACAGTGCACACAGCAGTGTCATCTCCTCCTCACACTACTACACCATGACATGTATACACAGCACAGTGCACATAGCAGTGTCATCTCCTCCTTACACTACTACACCATGACATGTATACACAGCACAATGCACACTGCAGTGTCATCTCCTCCTCACACTACTACACCATGACATGTATACACAGCACAGTGCACACAGAAGTGTCATCTCCTCCTCACACTACTACACCATGATATGTATACACAGCACAGTGCACACAGCAGTGTCATCTCCTCCTCACACTATTACACCATGACATGTATACACAGCACAGTGCACACAGCAGTGTCATCTACCAGGCCTAGTCCAAACCTCATCTCAAGACTCAATATTCAACCCCAAGCCAGATTTTCTCTTTATGTCAGAGAGTCAGACCATACTAAAAACACAATACCCTATCTGTACTAGGTCCAGCACAGGGAGTAGGATATTCTTCTACATCTGCCAGTAGATATACCCACCCAGGCCCAGCAGTGCCCGTCCCTTTATTGCTCTTCAGAGATTTCTTACCAAGGTGGCTTCTGAGGAAGATAATGAAGATAACAGAGACAACTCCTTTCATCTGCATCTGGAAGGTCTCCAAGCTTCTTGTTACCTCCTTCAGACAAATATGTTTTCCCAAATGTGTTTAACTTCTCACTGGGATGTGTTTTATGATGCCCAGCCTCTTACCAAATAAATCTATATTACCAGGGTGTGTCCCTACGGGGCAATATCTTGGATACAGCTATTAAGAGTTGTATTTATAACTACGGGGGAGATGTATCTATTGAATAATGACATATATCACATGGTTGAGAACAATGTATCATCCAGCTCACAGGGTTATAAAAGTGAAGAGTAAAGGTACTTTCACACTAGTGTTTTTCTTTTCCGGCATTGAGTTCCGTCCTAGCGGCTCTATACTGGAAAAGAACTGATCAGTTTTATCCTAATGCATTCTGAATGGAGAGCAATCTGTTCAGGATGTCTTCAGTTCAGTCTTTTTGACTTTTCAGCACGGAGATAATACCGCAGCATGCTACGGTTTTATCTCCGGCCAAAAAAACGGAACACTTGCCTGAATGCCGGATCTGGCATTTTTTTTCCCATAGGAATGTTTTAGTGTCGGATCCGGCATTAAAAATACTGAAATGCCGGATCCATCCTACCGGTCTGCGCAAATTTTTTTTAAAAAATAAATATAAACGGATCCGTTTGTCCGTATGACAAGCGGACAGACGGATCCATTCTTGCAATGAATTTGTGAGACGGATCCGCATCCGGATCCGTCTACAAATGCTGTCCGTTTGCATGCAGATTGCCGGATCACTCTGCCGCAAGTGTGAAAGTACCCTAAGGGATTGATTGAACAAATAGATACATAGTTATATAGATTGAAATTCGATTTTGGAACATATAGGTGGATAAACTATGTGTTTATATGTATCTACGAAGAAGCAATCCAAACAAGTCGAATCGAAATGGTGGTTTATTCCTCCATGACAGGGCAATGTTTCAGGTGAAACACAACATAACGCCAGTCTCAGGACTAGTCCAGAGGATGCAGTTCTGCATAAATAAGAGGTCTGTCTCTCCTGTGTAGCTGACTTCCTGGAAACTACAGTATTATATCATCCTCTATCTAATCCATCCTGGCAGCTCTCGGACTCCCCATGCTGCTGAATTTATCATTTCTGCCCCTTCTAGGCACCAGAAGTGCAGTGATTAGAGATGAGCGAATTTCTAAAAAATTTTACTCTGCCAGTCCGCCAAATTTTTCGAAAAGATTTGCTTTGATCCGAATGTATTCGCGGTGACTTACGTTTCCTGGCTGCAGAGAGCCTGTA
The DNA here is from genome assembly GCF_905171765.1 of Bufo bufo. NCBI lineage: Eukaryota > Metazoa > Chordata > Amphibia > Anura > Bufonidae > Bufo > Bufo bufo. The sequence goes on along the minus strand of NC_053396.1, from coordinate 198,616,818 downwards.
TAGTGGTGTAGAACACTGTGCCTTGCAGTAACACGCATAGGGAGTCTGCTCTGGTAGTGAAATAATACTGTGAGTCGGTATGACATACAGATGACAGGCGTCGCTCTTAGAATCACTGCACACTTCACTTATTTGGGCAGTCACGGGGCCAAACCTGACCAAATAACTCAAGTGTGAACTCAGCCTTACAGGTCGATGTTAGCGTTAAGAAGAAGCACACTCCTTTTACACCGTCGTCAGCTGATTCCACATAGATGTCTACAGAACCTGTTATATTAAACGCTTATACAAGTAGAGCCCCCGACAGAGTGGAGAGGGTGTCAGCAGTAAGTTTGTGTTGACGTCACTGATTAATTTGCCCTTCCTCTGATCCGTCAGAACAATAACCCACAAAAAACGGATCCTGTCTGTGGAGCATCCGCCATCACTCAGCATTTGGTCAGTAATCCATCAGTATTGCTATTGACCAAAAAAAACAGGAGTGGATCTAAAACAGAGATGACACGTGAATGGAATATTGGCATGTCTTCTGTGTTTTGTACCCACTCCTTCTGTTGGCTACCAAATCACAAGCCAATTCTGATGGGACCATACAGGCCTTACAGCTGCTACAGAGACAGGATTCGTTGTGCGTCTAATTTTTCCTTCCCTCTGACAGATCAGAAGAAGTGTCAAATAAATGATGATGTCAGCCAGGCCGAAAGCTAAAATAGTGGACCAGTCATGAAGTGGGGAGGGTGTGAACAGCATGAGAAGTCCACAGAGTGGACCTTTGACACAGTGGTGTGGTGGAAGCAGCATCAGGAGAAGGCCACCGAGTGGCACAATGACAGAGTCTGGAGGTGGCAGCAGCATGAGGAGGCCACCAAGTGGCATAATGACAGAGTCTGGAGGTGGCGGCAGCAGCAGCATCAGGAGAATGCCACCGAGTGGCACAGTGACAAGAGTCTGGAGGTGGCGGCAGCATGAGGAGACCACAGAGTAGCACAATGACCGAGTCTGGAGGTGGTGGCAGCATGAGGAGACCACAGAATGGCCCAATGACAGAGTGTAGAGGTGGCGGCAGCAGCAGCATCAGGATGAGCCCACAGAGTGGAAGAATGACCAAGTCTGGAGGTGGCGACAGCATCAGCATATTGGTGACATATTGTCACAAGGTGACATATTGTGGATATGGCATCAGCAGCATCAGAATACCACAGAGTGGCAAGGTGACACAGTGTGGAGATGGCAGCAGCATCAGGATACCACAGAGTGGCAAGGTGACATAGTGTAATGACCGGCGTCACGCAAAGGGAGGGAAATGGGAAGGCCCTGTCCAAGGGAGAGGGAAAGGTGGTGACCTCTGACTCACCTTGAGGCTGGCACCTGACTGCCCTGACGTCCCTAGACGGGTTCCTCACCCGTACGCCGATCACGTGCCTGAACCCTGGCTTTCCCTAAGATGAGCCCTATGTAGTGAACGGGGCGGTGGGATCACTAGTCCGCACCACTGACACTAAAATGAAAACACCAAGGAGAGGACAGACAATACAGACAAACATATAATCCCAGGTGGGCGACAACAGCAGACAACAAAGGCCCAACAGGGATCCGGAGGGTAACGTTCTGGAACAACAACCAGGGAACACAGCTACACAGCTCCAGTAGGTCAGTATAGAAGTCCAGGCAGGAAGCTCTATATCTGGCAACCAGAGAAGTGAGAGAGGGGAATATAAGGAGGTTAGGAGTGCTGGACAAGAAACAGCTGAGGAGAAGAAGCTACGGATCCCTGAGTGAGCCAAAAAGGGTTGCAAGACAAACCCAAAAAGCTACCATTAAAAAACAGCACTATCTTTATACATAGAACACGCAGCCACCCGCTGCGACTTCCTGACCCCGGGTATAACGGAGTCAGACGTGGCTCTTGACACCCTCGTGACAGTACCCCCCCTTCCACAAGGGGCCTCCGGACACTCAGGACTAGGTCTCTCAGGATGAGAGGCATGAAAAACCCGAACTAACCTGTCGGCGTTTACCTCAGACGCTGGAACCCACATTCTTTCCTCGGGACCGTAACCCCTCCAATGCACCAGATATTGAAGAGAGCGGCGGACCCGACGAGAATTAACAATTTTGGATATTTGAAACTCTAAATTACCATCCACAATAACAGGAGAGGGTGGCAGCGGTGATGGTTCTAGAGGTGGAACATACTTTTTGAGTAACGACTTATGGAAGACGTTATGAATTTTAAAAGTCTGAGGTAGATCCAGGCGAAAAGCCACGGGGTTAATGATGGCTACTATTTTGTAAGGACCAATAAACCTAGGACCCAGTTTCCAAGAGGGAACCTTTAATTTAATATTCCTAGTAGATAACCACACATAGTCATTCACTCCTAGGTCCGGACCTGGCGACCGTTTTTTATCAGCAATGCATTTATATTTACCTCCCATATTTTTCTAATTAGCTTGAACTTTCTGCCATACAGATGAAAGAGATGACGAAATCCGTTCCTCTTCGGGAACCCCAGAAGACCTCCCTCTTTGAAAGTACAGAATTGGGGATGAAAACCATATGCACCAAGAAATGGTGACTTGCCAGTAGATTCCTGACGGCGATTATTTATGGCAAACTCGGCTAACGATAAATATGATGACCACACCTCTTGGTTTTCAGACACAAAACATCTTAGATATGTCTCATGGTTTTGGTTGGTACGCTCAGTATGTTCATTCGACTAGGGAATGGAAAGCTGAGGAAAAGGACAAGTGTACCCCCAAACGGGAACAAAAAGCTTTCCAAAATTTAGAAATAAACTGGGTTCCCCCGATCCGAAACAACATCGGAAGGGACCCCGTGAAACATCACGATTTCACTGATGAATACCTGAGCAAGAGTCTTAGCATTAGGTAGTGCGGGTAACGCAATGAAGTGTACCATTTTGCTAAACCTGTCCACTACTACCAAGATAACTGTTTTACCCGCAGATAAAGGTAAGTCAGTGATAAAATCCATTGACAGATGTGTCCATGGCCTATTGGGAATGACAAGTGGCAATAAAGACCCTGCAGGACGTGTATGAGAGACTTTCGCGCGCGCACAAGTAGAACAAGAAGACACAAAATCCATTACATCCTGACGCAACCTTGGCCACAAAAAACGACAAGACAATAGCTCCAAGGTTGCTTTACTACCCGGGTGCCCAGCAAGTGCCGAATTATGATGTTCCTTTAATAATTCGAGACGCAGGTTTAACGGTACAAACAATTTCTCTGAGGGGCAAGAGACCGGGGCGTCCCCCTGGGCCTCTAACACCTTCCCCTCCAGAACAGAGTGTACCGCAGAGACAACCACTCCTCTTTGTAGAATGGGTACCGGATCACTCACATTACCCCCTCCAGGGAAACAACGAGATAATGCATCTGCCTTGGTATTTTTTGCCCCAGGACGATAGGTAATAACAAAGTTAAACCTGGTAAAAAATAGCGACCACCTAGCTTGTCTAGGGGTGAGACGCTTAGCTGATTCGAAGTACAGAAGGTTTTTGTGGTCCGTAATCACAGTGACGGGGTGGATTGCCCCCTCTAAAAAGTGACGCCATTCTTCAAACGCTAGTTTAATAGCTAATAGTTCCCTATTGCCAATATCATAGTTCTTCTCTGCTGCAGATAGTTTTTTAGAAAAGAAAGCACAAGGACGCCATTTGCCAGGAGACGGACCCTGAGACAGCACAGCCCCCCCTCCCACCTCTGATGCATCTACTTCAACAATAAAAGGCTGGGAGACATCAGGTTGGATTAGTACAGGTGCCGAGGTAAACCTCTCATTTAGAGAGGAAAAAGCAATTTTAGCGGCGTCAGAACATTTAGAAAAATCAGTCCCCTTCCTAGTCATGTCAGTAAGGGGTTTTACAATCACCGAATAATTTTTAATGAACTTTCTATAGAAATTTGCGAAGCCCAAGAACCGTTGCAGTGCTTTGAGATTCTCAGGAAGATCCCAATCTAAAATTGCCTGGACCTTCCTAGGATCCATACGGAAACCTGAAGCAGATAATAAATAACCTAGGAACTGTATTTCCTGAACGGCGAAGACACACTTTTCAATTTTAGCATAAAATTTATTCGTCCGTAGGACCTGCAGTACCTGTCTGACATGCACCTCATGTGTTTTCAGATCAGACGAATAAATTAAAATATCATCTAGGTATATCACCACAAACCTGCCGATAAGATGACTAAAAATGTCATTAACGAAATGTTGGAAGACAGCAGGAGCATTGGTCAGACCGAAAGGCATGACTAGATTTTCATAATGCTCCTCAGGGGTGTTAAAAGCTGTCTTCCACTCATCCCCTTCCTTGATATGAATCAGATTGTAGGCCCCCCCTAAGATCAAGTTTGGAGAACCACCTAGCACCCGCAATCTGATTAAACAGGTCAGGAATGAGAGGAAGAGGGTATGGGTCTCGGATGGTTATCCGGTTTAATTCGCGAAAATCTAGGCAAGGACGCAGGCCCCCATCTTTATTTTTAACAAAGAAAAACCCTGCAGCCACGGGTGAAGAAGAGGGTCTGATGTGTCCCTTAGCCAAGCTCTCGGAGATATAATCTTTCATGGCTTGTCTCTCCGGACCCGAAAGATTATATAACCTGGTCTTGGGTAATTTTGCACCGGGAATCAGGTTAACCGGGCAATCATAAGGACGATGAGGTGGTAACTTCTGGCAACCCTTTTCAGAAAAAACGTCCTCAAAGTCTGAAACAAATGTAGGTAGGGTAGCTATGGAGGCGACTAAGCAATTGCTATTTAAGCAATTTTCTCTGCAATGCTCACTCCACTCCAATACCTCCCTGGCCTGCCAATCCACCACTGGATTGTGCGCTACCAACCAGGGAAGACCCAACACCACAGGAGTGGGAAGGCCCTCCAGAACATAACATGAAAGCCACTCGTTATGGTGGTCCCCTACCCGAAGGTGTAAGTTATGGACAATGTGAGTGAGGTTTCTCTGAGACAGAGGAGCAGAATCAATAGTGAATATGGGAATAGGTCTCTGTAGCGTACAGAGAGACAAACCCATAGTGTGGGCAAAATGGGCATCTATCAAATTTACTCCTGCTCCACTGTCTAGAAAAAAAGAAATAGTCTCCGTCTTAACACCAAAAACAACAACCGCTGGCAACACAAATTGCAATGTTCGTATGGAGGAAAAGTATACCCCCCGGCTGACATCCTCCACACAGCCTGGGGTTAGTAGTTTTGGGACGGCCGTTTTGTTTTTGAGAAAGAAAGCACAGACATTAATAAAATGACCCCTCTCCCCACAGAAAAAACAAGCCCCCCCCCTACGGCGAGCCTCAGGAGGACGGACCTGACGAGTAGTTCCTCCTAGCTGCATAGGCTCGTCTAAGTCCGTACAGACTAGCTGCTGCTTGGGAGGGGTTACCAATTGCTCCGGATTTTTCAATTTGTCCCTAAGACGTCTATCTATTCTGAAAGGGACATAACCGCATCAAGGGAAAAGGGAGTCTCATACAGCGCAAGCTCATACTCCTCTACTGGGCGCTCTCCCTGTAGGAGTCTCCGTAATTTTGATTCAGCCAGTGCGACTCGGTCAGGGTCATCATATATGAGACCCAAGGCCCCAAAAAATTCATCCACTGACCGGAGAGCCTGGGAATCAGTGGGTAAAGAGAACGCCCAGGATTGCGGGTCCCCCTGAAGCAGGGAAATAACAACCCCCACCTGCTGTTCTTCATTACCAGAGGAGTAAGGGCGCAGCTTAAAATATAATTTACAGGCCTCACGGAACGTCACAAATTTGTCCCTTCCCCCAGAAAATCTGTCAGGAAGAGCAACCTTGGGTTCCGCAACAACCTGGTTACCTGTAGCAACCCCTGGGCTTGCGGTCTGTTGCAATTGCTGCTGTTGATGGAGGACCGACGCCTTCAATCCTGCCACCTCCAAAGACAGGCCTTGAAGTTGCTTTGAAAAAGCAGCAATTGGATCCATACTGGATTCTAAGTAGGTAGAAAGAAAAAGTAGTTTTTTTTTGTATTTTTTTTCTACCTACACAAAATAAGGGCCAGATATAATGTAATGACCGGCGTCACGCAAAGGGAGGGAAATGGGAAGGCCCTGTCCAAGGGAGAGGGAAAGGTGGTGACCTCTGACTCACCTTGAGGCTGGCACCTGACTGCCCTGACATCCCTAGACGGGTTCCTCACCTGTACGCCGATCACGTGCCTAAACCCTGGCTTTCCCTAAGATGAGCCCTATGTAGTGAACGGGGCGGTGGGATCACTAGTCCGCACCACTGACACTAAAAGGAAAACACCAAGGAGAGAACAGACAATACAGACAAACATATAATCCCAGGTGGGCGACAACAGCAGACAACAAAGGCCCAACAGGGATCCGGAGGGTAACGTTCTGGAACAACAACCAGGGAACACAGCTACACAGCTCCAGTAGGTCAGTATAGAAGTCCAGGCAGGAAGCTCTATATCTGGCAACCAGAGAAGTGAGAGAGGGGAATATAAGGAGGTTAGGAGTGCTGGACAAGAAACAGCTGAGGAGAAGAAGCTACGGATCCCTGAGTGAGCCAAAAAGGGTTGCAAGGCAAACCCAGAAAGCTACCATTAAATAACAGCACTATCTTTATACATAGAACACGCAGCCACCCGCTGCGACTTCCTGACCCCGGGTATAATGGAGTCAGACGTGGCTCTTGACACCCTCGTGACACATAGTGTGGAGATGGCAGCAGCAGTAGCATCAGGATACCACAGAGTAGCAAGGTGACATAGTGTGGAGATGGCAGCAGCAGCATCGGGAGACCACAAAGTGACCCGGTGACAGAGTGCGGTGGTGGGTGGCAATACCAGTAACCGCTGACGAAAGTGGGTGAAAGAAGGAGCACTTGGCATCAGATGTGTGGCATCAGGTGGTTGGCAGCATCAGAGTAGTAGCTGAGGCAGGTAGCCAGAAGAAACCGGTTTCTTGTTTCAAGGTTTGGGTGAGGCGGCATGGATGATCTAATCAGATGCATCAGGCATGGGTGGGTGAAATTCCTGGCTTATCTATGCCTGATTTGTTTTGACAAAGGTCAGTCTCTCCACATTTTGGGTGGACAGGCGAGTTCTCCTTGGGGTATCTATGGCTCTGATCCGTCAGAACAATAACCTACCATACAGGCCTCACAGCTGCTACACAGACAGGATTCGTTGTGTGTCTCATTTTTCCTTCCTTCTGACAGATCAGAAGAAAGGTCAAATAAATGATTATGTCAGCCAGGCCGAAAGCCAAAATAATGGCCAGATCATGAAGTGGGGAGGGTGTGAACAGCATGAGAAGTCCACAGAGTGGACCTATGACATAGTGGTGAGGTGGAAGCAGCATGATGAGACCACAGAGTGGCCCAATGACAGGGTCTGGAGGTGGAAACAGTATGAGGAGGCCACCGAGTGGCACAATGACAGTGTCTGAAGGTGGCGGCAGTATGAGGAGTCCACCGAGTGGCACAATGACCGAGTATGGAGGTGGCGACAGCAGCAGCATCAGGAGGATACCACAGAGTGGCAAGGTGACATAGTGTGGAGATGGCAGCAGCAGCATCAGGATACCACAGAGTGGCAAGGTGACATAGTGTGGAGATGGCAGCAGCATCAGGATACCACAGAGTGGCAAGGTGACATAGTATGGATATGGCAGCAGCAGTAGCATCAAGATACCACAGAGTGGTAAGGTGACATAGTGTGGAGATGGCAGCAGCAGCATCAGGATACCACAGAGTGGTAAGGTGACATAGTGTGGATATGGCAGCAGCAGCATCAAGATACCACAGAGTGGCAAGGTGACATAGCGTGGAGATGTATACACAAAACCACACATAAAAGTACAAACATTATATCTTTATTAGAATAAATATCAAAGACAATCATAAAATACTGGAATGTAGAATAGAAAGGCCCCCCTAAAATGGAGATACCGTGGTCATTAATAAAAAGATTAAACCACATATATGGTGGTAGTTATCTAAATAAATAAATGGAACAACACCCCTATGTCCCATGTGATCTCCCAATTCGTTAGCAATCCAATCATGGGCAATCAAATAATACTAATGAAGGTATACACAAATATATATATAATAATTATGGATAAAATAATCCTACAAAATAAACATTGACAAAGATATGGAGTGACAAGAAGTCAAGGAGATCAAATGGTCAAAACAAGGGGATCTTGTTGACCATCATTACAATAATAAACACAAGCCTACATTATGTTACTAAAAGTAGATAAATTATATATAGACCACAAAGTAAGACCCATTACAAAGATATTAACCACTTCCCATCCGCCCGTTGACTATAAACGTCCAGGAGGTGGTTCTCTATCTCTGAATGGACGTTTCTGAACGTCCATTCAGAGATGGCAGCTGCATGCTAATCGTGCAGGGGCAGAGCGGGTTGCCCGCTGTCAGTGACAGCAGGGCAACCCAGAGAGAAGGCAGGGACAGTGCCCAGGTGTCCCTGCCTTCTAGATCGCTGTATACACAGCGCTCAGCAAGCGCTGTGTATATAGATCAGTAAGCGCTATGTGACCACCGGGGCCGGAAGAGTGCAGGAGCTGTCGGGTCTTTCACAGAACCCGATCAGCCCTGTACTGAGGCTGTACAACACAGGATACCGCTGTACAGCCTCTCTGGGGGGTGTATTTCCACGTATATGGGGCTACTATGTCAGCCCTAGTTACGGGAGAAATCAATAGTGAAAAAAAAAAAAAAGTGAAGTTAAATGTCCCCCAGAGGTCTTGTATGAACTCATGGGAGACGCAAAGTGTAAAATAAAAAATTCCACAAATAAGGAATAAAAAAAAAAATATTTAAAATAGAAACAAAAATAAACACCATAAAAAATAAAATTAATAACTGTCAAAAAAAGCCATTTTTGTCACCTTACATCACAAAAAGTGCAACACCAAGTGATCAAAAAAGCGTATGTCCCACAAAATGGTACCAATAAAACCGTCACCTCATCCCGCAAAAAATTAGCCCTACATAAGAAAATGGCTCAAAAAATAAAAAAAACTATAGCTCTCAGAACATGGACACATTAAAACATAATTTTTTTGTTTAAAAAATGCAATTATTGTGTTAAAGTGAAATAAATAAAAAAAGTATACATATTTGGTATCCCCACGTCCGTAACGATCTGCTCTATAAAATTGTCACATGACCTAGCCCCTCAGGTGAACGCTGTAAAAATAAATACATAAAAACTTTGCTCACCTTGCCCATAAAGTGTTATAATAAATGATCAAAAAATCATATGTACCCAAAAATACCACCAATAAAACTGGAAGCTTATCCCCTAGTTTCCAAAATGGGGTCACTTTTTGGGAGTTTCTGCTGTAAGGGTGCATCAGGGAGCTTCAAATGGGACATGGCATCTAAAAACCAGTTCAGCAAAATCTGCCTTCCAAAAACCATGTGGAGCTCCTTTCCTTCTGCGCCCTGCCGTGTGCCCTTACATCAGTTTACAACCACATGTGGGGTGTTTCTGTAAACCGCAGAATCAGGGTAATAAATATTGAGTTTTGTTTGGCTGTTAACCCTTGATGTGTTAAAGAAAAAAAATGGATTAAAATTAAAAAATCTGCCAAAAAAGTGAAATTTTAAAATGTTGATCTCCATATTCCTTTCATTCTTGTGGAACACCTAAAGGGTTAACAAAGTTTTTAAAATCAGTTTTAGGTAACTTGAGGGGTGTAGCTTCTACAATGGGGTTATTTATGGGGGTATCCACTATGTAAGCTCCACAAAGTGACTTCAGACCTGAACTGGTCCTTAAAAAGTGAGTTCTAAAATTCTAAGGGTCCATTCACACATCCGTAAGTGTTTTGCGGATCCACGGATACGCAAAACACGGACACCGGCAATGTGCGTTTCGCATTTTGCGGACCGCACATCGCCGGCACTTAATAGAAAATGCCTATTCTTGTCCGCAATTGCAATTTTTTTCGCGAGCAAAATGCGGAACAGAATTTCGGACATGTGAATGGATACAAAATGATGGATACAATGGATACAAAATGATGCCAACATAAAGTAGACATATAGGGAATGTTAAGTAATACATATTTTATGAGGTATCACTTTCTGTTTTAAAAGCAGAGAAATAGAAATTTAGAAAATTGCGAATCTTTCAAAATTTTGGGTAAATTTGGAATTTTTTCATAAATAAAGGTGAAATATATTGACTCAAATTTATGACTATCATGAAGTACAATGTGTCACGAGAAAACGGAAGAATCTCTGAATGGCTTGGATAAGTAAAAGCATTCTTATGCTATTACCACATAAAGTGACATTTGTCAGATTTGCTAAATTAGGCCTAGTCAGGAAGGGGGCAAATGGCCCGGATGTGAAGTGGTTAAAAACCAAACAATTGATGTCATATAAGCGAGGGTAACTAACCACTCTAGGGAAGGCCAAAAGCCCGACGTACTTTTCGCTGGTGTGCTTCTTCCAGGGGGCGAAAGAAGCGCACCAGCGAAAAGTACGTCGGGCTTTTGGCCTTCCCTAGAGTGCTTAGTTACCCTCGCTTATATGACATCAATTGTTTGTACTTTTATGTGTGGTTTTGTGTATACATTTTTTGGAGATTTTGATATGATCCCACACATGTATTTTTGTATTTATTTGTGGGTAGTTATAGTGTGGAGATGGCAGCAGCAGCATCGGGAGAACACAAAGTGACCCGGTGACGGAGCGGTGGGTGGCAATACCAGTACCCGCTGATGAAGTTGGGTGAAAGAAGAAGCACTTGGCATCAGATGTGTGGCATCAGGCGGTTGGCAACATCAGAGTAGTAGCTGAGGCAGGTTGCCAGAAGAAACCGGTCTCTTTTTTTAAGGTTTGGGTGAGGCGGCATAGATGATCTAATCAGATGCATCAGGCATGTGTGGGTGGAATTCCTGGCTGATCCACGCCTGATTCATCTTGACAAATGTCAGTCTCTTCACATTTTGGGTGGACAGGCGAGTCCTCCTTGGGGTAACTATGGCCCCCGCCGCACTAAACACCTACTCTGATGCCACACTACTGGCCGGGCAGGACAGCTTTTCCAGGGCAAACTCTGCTAGTTGCGGCCACAAATCCAGTTTGGCTGCCCAGTAGTCCAGCGGATCTTCAATGTGAGTTGGCAGGGTGCTGTACAAGTATGCCACCACCTGCTGGTTCAGGTCCTGTTCCAGGTCTAGCTGCTGCTAGTGAGTAGTTTCTTCACTATGCGGGTGAAGAAAGCTACTCATCAGCGACTGTAGACTCAGGCTGCTGCTGATGGGGCTGGTACTGCTCCTGCCACCCAACCCCTGCCCAGCAGCCATGGCAGTGGTACGTGAGCGCAGAGGGCCCCCCGGTCAGACCTGCGAGAGGATGGACGATGGTGCAGATAGGTAGCGGCCAACTGACTACATAGGATGTCTCTGTAGTAGTTCAGTTTGTCCTCCCTCTCAGTGGGTGTAAAAAAGGCCCCCATTTTGGACCGGTAGTGTCACCAAGAGCGGCCAGCACTGTTGCACGTGCTGCCCCTGCTATCACACGCCCCCTATCGGCCTGACCGCTCAATGCCTTCCAATATGTTTCAGACCGCAGATCGTCCACTGTGGGGATGCGATCGGTGAACTGAAACTGCCGGAATTTGGGCAGCAGACAGGCTAGGAGGGAGCGTGCGAACTACAGAAAACATACACTACGCAATGTGTAGGTAGACTGCCACCATCCCTTGTAACAGGGCAAGGGAAACCCTTGGCTAAACACGACAACTATCCGGGTAGCGACTCTTCAGAAACGGCTAGGATTCGTTCTGCGGTGCTTAGAGCAGGTATGAGGCTGAAGCAAATGACTTTAACGTCATTTATTATACATACAATACAAATGATTAACATATACAGAAATTATTAAAAATAACAATTATAGGGACGGATAGTCCAGTGTAAAATAAAAAGGGAAAACAGATGAAAGGGAATTCTTAGTTTCAGAAGAAGAATGTCCTTTGTGGAAAGTCGAAGAAAGTCAGTTTGTTCAGGAATAAAAAGTCCGGTAAATATGGCTGCCAGCCCACCTTGGTCCTCGTGGCTGGCTTTTTCAGATGATATTACACAAGGGAGGACTCCCATTAGATTTCGCTCATGAAGGGTCCAGCTGTTAGGGCGGGATCTCAGGCTCACCCCCTGGGCTGGGTGCTGTTATTCAGAGGGAAGTTCAAGTCCCAAAAATATGACATTTTCATATCTCAGCACACGTCCGTCTCACACAACTAATAATGACAAATTTACGATCCTCAGAAAATATCGATCTCATTGACACTAAACATGAGAATTATATCATATTCGGTTACTGAGATGTTTAATAACCTGGCTGTTGCTTATCCCAGCGGCATATGTTTTATATCAGAATACTCAGCGGATCCTGACCAACAAAATAATAATTTACATATCTATCCTACGTATGATATTCGTACAAAGGGGTAAAAATCATATGACGTATTCATTTTCCATTGGTGCCAGAAAGTCTGGCTCAGGCTGGCTTACAAGCCCTCTATCAGTGATGTTCTGGTCAGGTGTCGGTTCGCACCTAGCTGTGAGATTTCTGCAGCAAGGAAGTTTTTTGTGTAGGGTTAATTAAGGAGACTAGCTGTAATTACGTTAAGAGAACGTTGGCCTCCTAGGACAACAGCTTGTAATTACAGGAATTGAATTTATTTTTATTGCGTTATCTGCTGGGTATCAGGAATTGAATCTGTAATTCCTAGATGCGACAATCAAAAAATTGATTGACTGCATTTTATTTCCGGATATCTTGCGGTTTCTCGCGGTTCATCCGTGACAGGTAGCGAGGGTGACAATTCGGCTGTCACTACGCAAGCAAGTGAGCATGCATCAAGCCATTTGTGCAAGTGACTTGGGGGGCTCCCTGCCTCCATCTCCACTGCATACTGCCACGGTGTGTCCGGGTCCTCTGTCTCGTCTTCCTCATCGCCCTGTAGCTCCTCTGGCTGCTCTTGCTCCTCCTCTCCTGTCAGCTGAGTATAAAAACCACCCGTTTCGCTACACATTGCCTGTGCTCCAATGTTCTCCTTCCCCTCCTCCTCATCTTCCATTTCAACCCCCACAGGGCTCATGTGGCCGTGAGATCTAGGTGCCACGTCTCCTTTCCACTGACCAGCCATTGTTACCAGCATCTGTTCCAGGACATGAATCAGTGGAATGACGTTGTTCATCCCGTACGCCTGGTGACTAGTGTTGGGTTAGAATATTCGAATAGTGAATATTAATCGTGAATATCGGCACTTTGAGAATTTGCAAATATTTAGAATATAGGGATATATATTCGGAATTTGAAATATTCTAGATTTTTTTTTTCATCAGTAACCTCCCTTCTTGCTTGTGGGCCAATGAGAAGGCTGCAATGTCTTTGTCTGAGCTTAGCAACATCCCTAGCAACCAATAGGAAAGTTGCCTACCCCTTACTATATAAGAACCTCCCCAGCAGCCCTTGTATGCAGTATTTTGCAGATCTGAGAGAGACAGCAGTGTTATTGTTGTGCTCTCTGCTTTAGGGTCCATTCACACGTCCGTTATAACACTCCGTTTCTGTTCCGTTTTTTCGGATCCATTAATTTCAATTGCCTCTGCAAAAATGCGGACACCAATCATAGTGCTGTCCGAATCATGGAATCCATTCCGTTTTCCTATTTTCGAGTATGCGGATCCTGAAAAAAAATTAAGCTTGTCCTACTTTCTGTCCGTTTTTCGGGTCCATTCAAGTCAATGGATCCGTATAAATGCGGATGACATGCACAAAACCATCCGAATGTCATCCGATTTTGCAGATCCGTTGACAGGAAAATGAATGAAAAAAAAACCAAAAAAAAAAAACGGAATAACGGAAACACAGAACGGATTCAGAAGCACTTTAGTAAAAAAAAATGGAAGGTTGTACTGAAAAACGGATCCGCAAAAAAAGGAACGTTTATCTGGAAAGGTAAAAATACTGACGTGTGAATGGACCCTTAGGCTACTTACACACTAGCGTTCGGGGCTCCGCTTGTGAGTTCCGTTTGAAGGCACTCACAAGTGGCCCCGAACGGATCCGTACTGCCCCAATGCATTCTGAGTGGATGCGGATCCGCTCAGAATGCATCAGTTTGGCACCGTTTGGCCTCTGCTCCGCTCAGCAGGTGGACACCCGGACGCAGCTTGCAGCGTTTTCGAGTCCGCCTGGCCGTGCGGAGCCAAACGGATCCGTCCAGACTTACAATGCAAGTCAATGGGGACGGATCCGTTTGACGTTGACACAATATGGTGCAATTTCAAACGGATCCGTCCCCCATTGACTTTCAATGTAAAGTCAGGAGTCCCTATTAATATACCATCAGATCGGAGTTTTCTCCAATCCGATGGTATATTTTAACTTGAAGCGTACCCATCACCATGGGAACGCCTCTATGTTAGAATATACCATCGGATTTGAGTTACATCGTGAAACTCAGATCCGACAGTATATTCTAACACAGAGGCGTTCCCATGGTGATGGGGACGCTTCAAGTTAGAATATACTGAGAACTGTGTACATGACTGCCCCCTGCTGCCTGGCAGATGCTGCCAGGCAGCAGGGGGCAGACCCCCCCTCCTGTATTTAACTTATTGGTGGCCAGTGCGGCCCCCCCTCCCTCCCCAGTATTAATTGTAACCAGTGCGGCCCCCCTCCCTCTATATTCATCGGTGGCCAGTGCGGATTCCCAGTATTAAATATGACCAGTGCGGCCTCCCCCTCCCTCCCTCCCCAGTATTAAATATGACCAGTGCGGCCTCCCCCTCCCTCTATATTCATTGGTGGCCAGTGCGGATTCCAAGTATTGTGACCAGTGCGGCCGGTTGCTAGGAGACGATCGGGATGGAGACCCGAACCTTATTATTTTCCCTTATAACATGGTTATAAGGGAAAATAATAGCATTCTGAATATGACTTACCATGGTGAATCACCATGGTAAAAGATCATGTGACGTACCATGTGATGACCGGAGTGACGTCATCCCAGGTCCTTAAACTATAGTTAATGCTCTCCACAGGTCCTAGACAGTAAAAGAGTCAGACGGAGATGCCGGCTACGCGAGCAAGTGGATAAAGGTGAGTTAAATGACTTTTTATTTTTTTTTAACCCCTCCAGCCCTGTTTTACTATGCATTCTGTATTCAGAATGCTATTATTTTCCCTTATAACCATGTTATAAGGGAAAATAATAAGGTTCGGGTCTCCATCCCGATCGTCTCCTAGCAACCGTGCGTGAAAATCGCACCGCATCCGCACTTGCTTGCGGATGCTTGCGATTTTCACGCAACCCCATTCATTTCTATGGGGCCTGCGTTACGTGAAAAACGCACAAAGAGGAGCATGCTGCGATTTTCACGCAACGCAAAAGTGATGCGTGAAAATCACCGCTCGTGTGCACAGCCCCATAGAAATGAATGGGTCAGTATTCAGTGCGGGTGCAATGCGTTCACCTCCCGCATCGCATCCGCGCGGAATACTCGCTCGTGTGAAAGGGGCCTAAGAGTGACTGAACTGAAGACATCCTGATGCATACTGAACGGATTGCTCTCCATTCAGAATGCATTAGGATAACTCAATAATTAGGACGGAACTCAATACCGGAAAACTTTAATGCAAGTGTGAAAGTACCCTTAATATTTCCATACACCCCATATCCTAATCCATTTTTCCTCTATATTTCTTTGTTTATAGAGAACCTTTTCATATTTTTTAATCTTATTAACCAAATTAAGGCATATGGTCACATTTGGACTATCCCGTGAAAACCAAACCCGTGTAATCAAAAGTCTCGCCAAAAACATTGCCTTTATCAAAAGAGTCATTTTGTATTCATGACAGTTTACCTTGGAGAAATCCCCCAGCATTCCACCCTAAAAGCAATCTCTACCTTCAATTTTTGGGTAATAAACTCATCAATTGCAGCCCATTATGTTTTTAATTCTGAGCAAAACCAAAAAATGTGCAAGAAGTCGGCACCTGGTGAATCCCACGAGGACAATTGAATGTGTTCCTTACCCCACATTTATTAAGCCACAATGGCGTAACATAAATTCTATGTAAAATATTGAATTGAACTAAAACGTGATTAAAGTTGTGGGACACTAGTCTCAGATTAGACAATATGTTCTCCCAGTCATCTAATTGTATGGTTGAACATTCGGCTCCCCAAGCCCTTTGTCCAGGAGAGGATGTGTTATTAAATAGCACTTTAACTAGTAATTTATAAAATTGAGCATTTTTAAGCTTGTGACCTGCAATTCCCATTAAATCATTTAAAGGTGTAGAAGTATCTACCTGTAAGGCCTTATGCACACGGCCGTTGTTTTGGTCCGCATCCGAGCCGCAGTTTTGGTGGCTCGGATGCGGATCCATTCACTTCAATGGGGCTGCAAAAGATGCGGACAGCACTCCGTGTGCTGTCCGCATCCATTGCTCCGTTCTGTGGCCGCGCAAAAAAAAATATAACATGTCCTATTCTTGTCCGCGCTTTGCAGACAAGAATAGGCAGTTATATTAAAGGCTGCCCATGCCGACGCCTTTCCATGTTTTGCGGATTAGCGGACCTGAAAAAACTGAACGATCGTGTGCATGAGGCACAACACAGATTTTTCTTTAACACTGTACAGTGCCAAACGTAACTGAAAATACCTAAACCAAGATAAACCAATAAACCATATTCTCTCTTTGTGCTAACTCAAAAATGAAAGTATTTCCCCATTCCTCCCTACCTGTGCAACATTAAAAATATTATTTTTCTGCCAATACTGATCCCCTGCCAATTCCTCTAGAACCTGTAAATAATGATTATGCCAAAGGGGTGTACAACCTAAAGATTCTTTTATTCCCAACCAGCCTCTAATAGTACACCAGGACTTACTAAGGGTGGGTTCACATCTGCGTTCTGGATTCCGTTATGGCTTTCCGTTATAACATGGTTACAATGGAAAATAACGGAATCCATAAGATGGAAGTCAAAACGGAAGCCTTTAGTGGGATTCCGTTTTGATCCACCATAATAGAAGTCTATGGGAATCATAACGGATCCGTCTGGTTCCCGTTATGCAAGATAGCAAACAAAGTCCTGTCGACAGGACTTTTTTGTCCGTTCTGCATAACGGAAACCAGACGGATCCGTTATGCTTCCTCATAGACTTCTATTATGACGGAAAGAAAAACGAAATGCCTTTTAAAGGCTTCCGTTTTGCATTCAGTCATAATAGAAGTCTATGGGGAAGCATAACGGATCCGTCCTTCCGTCTTATGGATTCCGTTATAACCATTTTATAATGGAAAGCCATAACGGAATCCAGAACGCAGATGTGAACCCACCCTAAACCCATTAGATAATTGACTGGATTCCAGTAAGGTAAACATGCCATCATAGGAAGATTTGTCAGCAGGATCCTGATATATTATGTGATATATAGATGATATATATATATATATATATATATATATAAAAATATATTTTTATTTTGCCACTTAGGCTTCGTTCACATCACCGTTCAGCCTTTCCGTTCTCCTACTCCGTTTAGAAGCAGGAGAACTGAAAGGACGGAGAAGGCACATAACTGAGCCAAACGGAGCCTAAGGACCCCATAGACTATAATGTGATCCGTTATGTTTCCGCTCAGAAGATGATTTTAAAGTGGAGAAAAAAGTCCTGCATGCACAACTTTTGTCTCCGCTCCAAAATCATCTTCTGAGCGGAAACCTAACGGACCCCATTATAGTCTATGGGGTCCTTAGGCTCCGTTTAGCTCAGTTATGTGCCTTCTCCGTCCTTTCAGTTCTCCTGCTTCTAAACGGAGAAGGAGAACGGAAAGGCTGAACGGTGATGTGAACGAAGCCTAATACACGACAAAAAGGGCTTTAGAAGATATAACTGCACCGCTGAATGGCAAATAATTTTTTTTTTGTGCCACTAATACACGCCAAAAAGGGCTGTAATTTTTTAACTTCACCACACAATGGCTAATAAGCCCTTTTTTTCCCACTAATAGAAGCAAAAAATGCTTTAGAACATATAACTGCAACGCACAAGGGCAAATAAGACGTAGAAATACTACCCTGTTAATGCCTGTATCAAATAGCACTTGCACCCCAATAACAAGAACGGTTTGCTGGAATTACAGAGCGTTATAATGGCAATTTGGATCCCCAGTCAGTGCAGCAAGGTGTAATAGGATTGTTCCTATTACCCAGGCTGTAACCTCCCCTACTGAACCCTGTTCTACATAAATGCTGTGGGATTATTCCTCTCTATCCTTTCCCCTACAAATTGAATAATCTTTCCCTAAACTTGTAAATGGTTTTTTTTAGCACAATGAAGTCTTTTCTAGCACTGTCCCTAGCGCCTGCTGACGTATCTCCCTGCACTAAGTACACTGGAAAATGGCTGAGGCTATTTATAGGGCTGTGACAAACCAGAGCTGGCTGGCTGCAGATTGGCTGCATGCATGGCATTATGGGTGATCCCGCATTCCCAGAGTCCCTTGCTGCATGTCCTCACACGTGCAGCAGCCATTTTAGGAAAAAAAATTAATTCGTTACCACGAAGCGTGAGGAAATTCGGATTCGGTGCGAATCGAATAAAACCAGAAATTTGGATTGAATTCCACTTAGTCAACTTCAATTCGCTCATCTCTAGTGGTGATTTTGAAAATCCGAGTCCTATACTGTCGGAAGTGGTGGTGATATCCGCTCTATTGTGTAGAGGGTAAGATTCTTAGCTGTAATGTAGAAGGTTGTGAGTTCGAATCCCACCAGAAACATTTTAGAAATAGAGGCTAAATTAGATTTAAATACACTGGGTGTCCCCAAGCACTGACTCCATATATGGACATAGCTATATATGGAGTCAGAGCATGGACTCCTAAGCCGAACTAGAGTCCCAACACCCTCCCCTCTTCAGAGCAGGGTTGCCTGGTTTAATGCTCTGGTTCTCCCATTGACTTCCATTGTGCTCGGGTGCTCTGTAGAGCACCCAAGCATCGGAAAGTGTTCTTTCGAGCACCAGAGTACACGAGCACTTTGATCCTCATTTGTGCGGTTTATAGCTTCTGTTGGACCTGTGGATAGTTGGTGGTTGAATCTCAGCTGAGTTCCTGGTGCTTCAATAGCCCCTTTGGTCCTTATTTTGAGTCTGTATGTATATGTATGTCTTACAGAAGGTGTAAAAATAACAAAAAAATTTGATATTATAGTGATCCCAGGTGTTGAGTGCCTATCTTTTAAATTATATAATAAATAAAATATTGTTGACTAGGTAACCAATCTTGCAAAATTCACATGATCGCATAGGCGCCATTTTCTTGAGCTTTTGTAGTCGGATAGAGGTTTGTGGGACTCCTTTGCTTGTCTGGTATAGGATTTTTGCTTTTTCTGTATGACTGTAATGCCAAAAGACATCGAGAGCAAACTTTTCCTGCTCTGGCTCCTTTCTCGGCAATTTGGACAGCAAGAATCGGGGAGGAGGCAATGGGTCCATCCTATTCTCTCTCAAAGGCTCAGGAAGGGACACTTCCACACTTTGTAAGCTTACCTGCGGCAGGAACCATTGAAATTTCTTAACTTCTGTCGTATGTCAGTGAATTCTTTCAATCGTCTGCTGGCATCTCTACGTCCGCACCTAACCTTCCAGGATATGAACATGAGGCACAGAATAGCACCTGAGGAAAGACTCCTTGTCACATTGAGGTAAAATATTTTTCCTTTGTATTTACACGTAAATTAATTTTGAAAGGGGAATTCCCTTGTTAAACATTGTGGGCATATCGCTAGGGTATGCCCCCGACATCATGTAGATTCTCGACCCACCACAGGGACTTGCACCTACATTAGGTGAGCATGTAAACTGCCAGCGGGTGCACCACCAATGCATGGTTGCATCTCAAAAATCTATGCGAACGGAAATTAGTTTAACGTCATGTAGGGCTAAGCGTTAGCATGCCTACCATGGAAATCTTTATGTCATCACTATTCACTATATTTTTTCTTACGCTCAAATAGGAATGAAAGGAGAGGGGCTATGCATGCATAGTGCATCCTGTGGGAGTCTTTGGCCACTTTTTTATATATAGGTGCGGGTCCCATAGATTGGATCTATACCTATCTGACATTTGGAAAATATCCTAGCAACATGTACCCAATGTCCAAGGTTGGACTATCCCTTTTATTGATTATTATATATTTTTTTAATTATCACTTTTTTTTTTCTTCACCTATGTGGGCTACTATAGCAGCCCTGATGGTGCATTGTCGTGGCAGGTGACTCCATTCGTGGCTGCCATTGTTTTCAGCTGGTCTTTGGTATTAAATTACCTAAATTTCAGCATTTTTTAGCTAGTTAGTTCCCCTTTTATTTTTAGTGATAGTATAGGGACTCGCAAGAGAATGAGGACCCTTGACGTCGGCTTGCAGTCTGGGGTATATTTGTAGCCAATTTATCGATTTCTTTTAAAAATGTGCTTTTTTATTTTTTTAGGAAAATATTTTGATAAACACATGGAATTTTTCAGGTGGTAGGTAGAGACCCAGCCACAGTGGCCACACAGGCATGTCCACTATGGCACATAGATACAATAAGGACCAAGCCCTGGTTTTTAACACAATACAGTCCTGATCAAAAGTTTAAGACCACTTGAAAAATGGCAAAAAAATCATATTTAGCATGGCTGGATCTTAACAAGGTTCCAAGTAGAGCTTCAACATGCAACAAGAAATGGGAGTGAGACAAAACATTTTTTGAGCATTCAATTTAATGAAAACAACGAATAAACTGAAACAGGCTGTTTTTCAGCTGATCGAAAGTTTAGGACCACACCTCCAAAAAAAAAAAAGAAACTCCCCCAAAACAGAAATCAAACTTCCAAACATGAACTCAGTAATGAGTAGCTCCGCCGTTATGGTTTATCACTTCAAAAATTAGTTTCGGCATGCTTGATGCAAGCGTTTCCATGAGGTGAGTGGGAACATTTCTCCAAGTGGTGAAAACGGCCGCACGAAGGCCATCTACTGTCTGGAACAGTTGCCCATTTTTGTAAACTTCCCTTGCCATCCATCCCCAAAGGTTCTGAATTGGATTTTAGATCAGGGGAACACGCAGGATGGGCCAAAAGAGTGATGTTATTCTCCTGGAAGAAGTCCCTTGTCCTGCGGGCATTATGTACTGTAGCATTGTCCTTTTGAAAAACCCAGTCGTTACCACACAGACAAGGGCCCTCAGTCATGAGGAATGCTCTCTGCAACATCTGGACATAGCCAGCGGCCGTTTGACGCCCCTGCACTTCCTGAAGCTCCATTGTTCCACTGAAGAAAAAGGCACCCCAGACCATTATGGCGCCCCCTCCACTGTGGCGCGTAGAAAACATCTCAGGTGGGATCTGCTTGTCATGCCAGTAATGCTGGAAACCATCAGGACCATCAAGGTTAAATTTTTTCTCATCAGAGAATAAAACTTTCTTCCACCTTTGAATGTCCCATGTTTGGTGCTCTCTTGCAAAGTCCAAATGAGCAGTTCTGTGGCGTTCAAGGAGACGAGGTCTTTGAAGACGTTTTTTTTTTTTTTTTTTTTTTTTTTAAGCCCTTAGTCTCAGATGCCGTCTGATGGTTATGGGGCTGCAGTCAGCACCAGTAAGGGCCTTAATCTGGGTCGAGGATCGTCCAGTGTCTTGATGGACAGCCAATTGGATCCGCCGGCTCAGTGCTGATTTTTTTTTTTTGGGTCTTCCACTTGACTTTTTTGTTCCATAACCCTCAGGATCATTTAAGAAATTCCAAATGTTTCCTAAACGTACGCAATGTCACATTTAGACATAGCTATTTCCTACCAAAACAGAGAACGTTTAAATGGGGAGTTAAGGCCTCTGACATTGAGAGACAGTATCTTTACAACTATTGTAATATGGGAAATAGGCTAGTCAAATGAGATGCACGCACAGGTCTACACATGTGGAACCAATAAGGCTGAGACAGTACCCACAGCAGGCATGAAAAAAGAATCAGCTTAAAGGAAAAAACATAAAAAACGAATGAAAAAATACCTAAAAAAACTGCACTAGCAAAAACACTAGTACTATCTGGAGTGACTTGCACAGTGTTAAACACTGCAAAAATAGTAAGAACTTAAGCAATATCATAGGTGATGCATCCTGAGGAACCTAGGGGGCTGACTGAAGTCAAGCCACGGTCCAGTCCTGTGAGATCTTCTCTGGGGGCCGAACGGACTGCAGTGGATCTGGGTGATCTGGCATCAGCTTCCATTTGCACAGTAAGGTCTCCTCTTGACTTGGGGTAAAACAGGTCAGCGCTGATCCATCTTTAGCGATCACCAATTTAATGGGGAAGCCCCACTTGCAGGCAATGGCATTGTTCTTCAAAAGCTGGGTAGCGGTGGCAAAGTCCTTCCTCTTCGCCAAAGTGGCGGATGATAGTTCAGGGAAAACAGCCAAATGTAACGGGGCGCCGAAGGCGCTCTCGGTCTCCCATCAGCCGTAGACCTGCTGCTTATCTGTGTTCGGCCTCGTACCCAGGGCGGCTTTGCTAGCTGGGAGGCTCCCTGCTCCTAGGTCTGCCTTGAGTGCCGAGCTGATCACTCGGTGCTCGACTTGTCTGTCTGTCGGTTATGTGACGCTGGCCACGTCACATGACCCTCACTCCCCACTATAAATACAGGCAACCTGCTGGCTACAGGTTGCCTGTGATTTTGGTCCCTTAGGCTGTGTATTATTATTGCTATTAAGCTTACCTTTGGATTTGACCCTTGATCTGCTTCCTGACACCTCTTCTGCCTGCTCCCTGAACCTTGACGCTACCTCTCGGATTTTGTCTCTGTCTCCTCCCTCGTACTGACGTGACCTCCTGGACTGACCCCGGCTAGTTGAACCGCCTCGCCCTTCCGTTTTTGGTGGTACCTTGCTTGTTCCACCTCTCTGTCCGCTCGAGTGCTACCTCTCATTGGCTGCCAGCTTCCCTGCTGTCTCTATCTCTCTGCTAGCACTTACTCAGGTCAGGGACTGTCGCCCAGTTGCGCCCCGTCACCTAGGGCGGGTGGTGCAAGTAGGCAGGGACAGGGGACCGGGTGGCAGCTCAGGGCGTGCCTCTTTATTTTTGGGCCTCTTTATTTTTGAAGAAATGAAGTCTGGCCACGGAGTTGAGCTGTTTAGGCTTTTGGCACGCAGTGGATTCTATCCACCAAAGAGTCCATATCTGAAAGACCTGGCAGGACAGTTTTAAGGAAGCCATGAAAAAATTCTCCCAGTTGAGAGTCTGGGATGTTTTCCAGGATCCCCAAATTGCTCCCATTTTTTCTTTGGGACCTTTCCTCCAGGTCATATAATTTGTTTTTCATGCGAGAAACATCTTAAGTTAGTTCATAGTGTTCATCTATTAGAGCATTAAGTGATGTTGCATACTCAGTCATCTTGGATTCTATGTAAAAAGTGCGATCACTCAGATCTGAAATCTCCCTTTTCAGGTGGCCGAGAATAGATTTAAAAGAGAGATTACTAGCAGAGAGGCACGTAGTGAGTTCAACATAGACTGCATGGTTTGTTTGCTGAGGAAGCACTCTGGCAACTCACCCTCCGGATCAGCAGAAGATTGTTCCACACGATCCCTGCACAGGGATGGAGAAGATGGGGCCTGCCCACATAGCATTTGGTGTCCTGGGTCTGATACAGAGATAGGTCCCTTAGCAAAAGACTCGGTAAGTTTGGAAGGGGGAAACAGCTTGAACGCTTTACTGCGGGGCATAGCGACTATACACCTTGCAAGGGTATGACTTAAGCGGCTATTCCGACTGAAGTCTGGTTCCTCAGACGGAGCTCACGCTTCAAACAGCCGGCATCAGCAGTCAGGCCACGCTCTGGGATATATATTTTTTAAATAACCTAACCGTGCTTTACACTTCTCCACAACTTTATCCCTGACCTGTCTGGTGTGTTCCTTGGTTTTCATAATGCTGTTTGAGAACTAATGTTCTCTAATAAACCTCTGAGGGCTTGACAGACCAGCTGTGGTTATACTAAGAATAAATTACACACAGGTGGATTCTATTTACAAATTAGGTGACTTCTGAAGGCAATTGTTCACACTGGATTTTATTTAGGGGTATCAGAGTATAGGGGGCTGAATATAAATGCACACACCACACTTTTTAGATTTTTATTTATTTAAATTTTTGAAAGTCATGTATTATTTTCTTTTCACTTCCCACATACTTGCTACTTTGTGTTGGTCTATCACAATGTTATATTCTATTCTAATAAAATACATTTAAAGGCTATGTACACCTTTTGGAGGCGATTTTTTTAATGATTTTATTTTACTCATTTTTGGCTAAAAATCATATTTTCAATTGGACTTTATTTTAAATATTGAGCCACTCTGTCACAACGGGTTAACCGTTTTTCTAACTGTGTGTTAAAGACCAATTGAAAAAAATTTTTTTTTTAGCTCAAAATAAGTACAATGCAATAATTTAAAAAAATTGCCTCCAAAGGTGTACATAGCCTTTAAGTTTGAGCGTTTAACATGAAAAAATGTGGAAAAGTTTAAGGGGTATAAATACCTTTTCAAGCCATTATATTTACATCATGAAATGTAAAGGGATGAAGGAATGTGACTTCTCTGAGATCACTATGCATGGATTAGGAATCGTTGTCCCAGTAGGAGTGTGACTGAAACTAAACAATGGGAACAAGTAGGACATGTCATGAAGTCTCTGAACCGATTATTATTTTATTTTAAGATGAGTCAAGTTCCTCAAGGGAAACATCAACATCTAGAACCAGGTTTTATTGCTGCAGTTATCTGATATTAATGTAATTATCATTTATTTAGGCCATATAATGTCAATGAGTAATATACCTGTGCTTTATTGCATAAGTTGTCCTTGCAGATGGTAAGGTGTGTGAGATGGTCATTCTGAAGTGAGGACGAAAGAGTCGCAGCAATAAAATGCATTATTCACTTCTCCCGTTAAGGCTACTTTCACACTTGCATTCAGAGCGGATCCGTCTGGTGTCTGCACAGACGGATCCGCTCCTATAATGCAGACGTTTGGATCCGTTCAGAACGGATCCGTCTGCATTATAGCTAAGGCCTCTTTCACACTTGCGTTGTCCGGATCCGGCGTGTACTCCATTTGCCGGAGGTGCCCGCCGGATCTGTAACACCGCAAGTGAACTGAAAGCATTTGAAGACTGATCAGTCTTCAAAATGCATTCAGTGTTACTATGGCAGCCAGGACGCTATTAAAGTCCTGGTTGCCGTAGTAGTAGTGGGGAGCGGGGGAGCAGTATACTTACAGTCCGTGCGGCTCCCGGGGCGCTCCAGAATGATGTCAGAGCGATCACGTCATCCATGTGCGTGGGGCGCCCTGACTTTCAATGTAAAGTCTGGACGGATCCGTCTGAATTACTTTCACACTTAGAATTTTTTCTAAACTATAATGCAGACGGATCCGTTCTGAACGGATCCAAACGTCTGCATTATAGGAGCGGATCTGTCTGTGCAGACAGCAGACAGATCCACTTGAACGCTAGTGTGAAAGTAGCCTTACATTGTAAGTCTGGACGGATCCGTTTGCCTCCGCACGGCCAGGCGGACACCCGAACGATGCAAGCTGCGTTCGGGTGTCCGCCTGCTGAGCGGAGTGGAGGACAAACATAGCCAGACTGATGTTCGGGGCCGCTTGTGAGAGCCTTCAAACAGAACTCACAAGCGGAGCCCCGAACGCTAGTGTGAAAGTAGCCTTAAAGGTATTGCCCACTTTGGACAATGCCATTTTGTTAGGTGGATCCCCCAATAGAAAGTTGATTGCAAGTTATTGGGACTCCTAGCAATACGCTGTAATGTGGACAGAAACCGGGCTGAAAGTGTTTAGTTTTCCTGTAGTGCTTCCAGAGGGGAAATGAGGCATTACAGTGGTGCTATTGAAATCAATGGGTTGTCTGTGTAGTGCATTAAAGGACTGGGTCCTCCAGCAAGAGATTCTTTGTAGCATCGTTCCACTTTGGCTAACAATGGTATACTTCTCTTTTGATTTCAGGATTCCAAAATAGGGAACAATGAAGCCTCCTTGAGAGGACCAACTAATAAAAATCGCATTGAAAAATAATCTTTCCAGGCATGCTGGGAGTTGTAGTTTTGCAACAGCTGGAGGCACACTGGTTGGGAAACACTGGTCTAGATAAAGGTATGGTCTTTTATAGAGGATCTTCTGTATATGAAATGGGGTTTCAAAACCGTACAATCCCTTTAAGCTATTGTTTACAATGCTGGAGGTCAGTGCCGGTCTCCTCAGAAGAAATACCAAGATAGAGGACAATATCAAACAATACATGCTTGTGCAACTGGTGAGTAACTAGGCTTGTCTGATCATGAGCATAGTGAGTCACAGTAGTCACTTGCTGAATTCAATGCTTGTTGCTAGACGATAGCCCAAAAGTATTTGTGTGCTACATGATGAAGCAATCTTTTATATGCTGTAATGGGTGAATATTCTTTGTTTCATAAATAATATAATAACAAAAATACTGTTTTGTTGCTGGAAGTATTTGAAAAAAAATCTGTGTCACAGGGCACCGGCGACGTGCTTCTCCTCTCCGGCGCCCTGGTGTGACACGGAGGCAGGCGCGCACGCCGCGTCCTGCCGTAGAGCCGGGCGGGGAGCCGCTTGGCGTCTTGGTTGCTGGGGTAACGGGGGGCGTAGCGCGCCCGGCCGCATGCTTCCTCTCTGTGCGTCCGGCGTCCCCCTTTCCCATAGTAATGGTCAAGGGGCTGAGCGCCGAGCTGGGCACTTGGCTACAGACATGGTGGGAGGTCATGTGGCGCTGGCCACGTCACATGACCCCTGCCCTTCAGTATATAAACAGGCAACCTGCTGGCCACGGGTTGCCTGTGATTAAGTGTCCTAAGGCTATTTGCTATTGTGTTCCCTGAGCTATCTGGATATTGACCTCTGCCTGTTTTTTTACCTGCTACTGCTTGCTCCTAGTTCCTGACGTGACCTCTTGGCTTGACCTTCGGCTTGTGACCTGACCTGTTTTTGTTCATTCCTGTATACTGACGCTACCTCCCGGTTTTTGACCCTTTGGCTTGTATACGGACTCGTCTTGTTGTTCCTCAGTGTTTACTTGACCTCTGTGTTGGAACCCCGGCTTGCCAGCCGCCCTTCCCCTCTTGGCCTAGTTTGATCTATTAATGTGTCACCGCTCCGCCTGCTATTCCATCTCTGTCCTCTCTGCACTTATTGAGGTCAGGGACCGCCGCCCAGTTGCGCTCCGTTACCTAGGACAGGCAAGTGCAAGTAGGTAGGGACAGAGGCGTGGGTGGCAGACAGGAGGTGCACTTACTCCCTTCCTATCCGGCGGCGTGACAATCAGATTTTATTCTTGAAGTGGTTTTCTAGGACGCAAAAAGAGGGATGGAAATGGCAAAACAACAAAAATAAAAACGTAAAATACATATCCACACATTCAGATGTTACAGAATGCTATTAGCCTTGGTCCTTTTTGCTGATATTATGGTGGTAGAGGGCGATCTAAAAGAAAAAAAAAAGGAATTATTGCCTACAGCAGCCAATCACAATGCAGCTGTCTTGAAAAAAAGGAAAGTTGTGCTGTGATTGATTGCTGTGGGCAACAGACATTTTTGATAAACAAGGCCCACTGATTCTAATGAAATGGCATTCATGTGAAGTCAAGAGCGTACCAAGGCCCGCCACAGGCGTTAGTTAATGCTGACGTCACATCAAATGGCCGTGACTGGCCAATACGATTTAGTGAGTGATGTCACATGGACACTAGTGTTGGGTGCGAATATTTAAATTGCGAATATTAATCGCGAATATCGGCACTTCGAGAATTCGCGAATATTTTGAATATAATGATATATATTCGTAATTTTGAATATTCTAGATTTTCTTTTTATCAGTAACCTCCCTTCTTGCTTGTGGGCCAATGAGAAAGCTGCAATGTCTTTGTCTGAGCTTAGCAACATCCCTAGCAACTAGTGTTGTTCAAGCACCGTAGTGCTCGGGTGCTCGGGGGCTCAGGCCAAACACATCATGATATTCGGGTGCTTGACCGAGCACCCGAGTATAATAGAAGTCAATGGGAAAACCCGAGCATTAAACCAGGTAGCCCCTGCTCGGAAGAGGGGAGGGTGCCTGGTTCATAAGAAAATGTCAGAAATTTTTGGTAACACCACCAAAACGGTTCTGTAACAGCATGGGGAGGATGTATGGATGCATCTTGGACTCGCTGGTCGATGCTGGGAACTATGTTGTCCGAATAGTACGCCACTTTTACATAATGACAATAATACGCACAAAACCAAGGGGGGGGGGGAACGATTTTAGAGGAAAAATGTATAGAAAACATTCTTTCCTGAATATTTACTTGTATATAAAGTGCAAGTGCTGACAAAAATTACAAGGAAGAGGCACTCCGATACACCCTTAGTTACACATAAAGGTGGGCATCATACACACCCTTTAAAAACTATGATTGAGGTGAGCTGACCCTGTAAAAGATTTGAGTTGCGGGCCTGCAGATGAGTTGACCCTGTAAAAAAATTCTATGTGAGGGCCTGCTGGTGAGCGGACCCTGTAAAAAATTAGATGTGAGGGCCTGCTGTTGAGCGGACCCTGTAAAAAATTAGATGTGAGGGCCTGCTGTTGAGCGGACCCTCCAAAAAATTATATGTGAGGGCCTGCTGGTGAGCGGACCCTGTAAAAAATTAGATGTGAGGGCCTGCTGTTGAGCGGACCCTGTAAAAAATTAGATGTGAGGGCCTGCTGTTGAGCGGACCCTCCAAAAAATTAGATGTGAGGGCCTGCTGTTGAGCGGACCCTGTAAAAAATTAGATGTGAGGGCCTGCTGTTGAGCGGACCCTCCAAAAAATTATATGTGAGGGCCTGCTGGTGAGCGGACCCTGTAAAAAATTAGATGTGAGGGCCTGCTGTTGAGCGGACCCTGTAAAAAATTAGATGTGAGGGCCTGCTGTTGAGCGGACCCTCCAAAAAATTATATGTGAGGGCCTGCTGGTGAGCGGACCCTCTAAAAAATTATATTCGAAGGCCATATCTGCGAGGGCATTATATGTGACGAATAAGCAATGCATGTTAATATGACGGTAGAGGAGGAGGAAGGGGTGCATGGGAATACAGTCTATTAACTACATTAATAAAACACATGTAAAGTGCCTTTATGTTCATCAGCATTCCTCTGGTGGAGTCGAGAATTCATGGTCAATCCAGGCCTTGTTCATTTTAGAGTCAGCATTTTCAGTTGACAGGCGGATACGCTTATCTGTTATAATGCCACCAGCAGCACTAAATACACGATCAGACAAAACACTGGCGCAGGGCAGGGCAGCACCTCCAAAGCGTACAGCGCCAGTTCGTGCCACGTTTCCAGCTTGGACACCTAGTAGTTGTAAGGCACTGAGGGATCATTGAGGACGCTGACACGGTCTGCTATGTATTCCTTCACCATCTTCCAAAATTTTTCTATCCTTGTGGCAGTAGGCAGCACATCAGGGGGAGGGTGCTGGCGGGGTGTCATGAAACTGTCCCAGGCTTTGGAGAGTGTTGCCCTGCCTCTGTTAGAACTGCTGTGTGTTCCCATTGTCTCCCCTCCTCGGTTGGCCAAGGAACTACATACTCTGCCACCAGCGTTGTCAGATGGAAAATTTTGGATCAATTTTCCAACAAGGATCTTCTGGTATTGCACCATTTTGCTCGTCCTCTGCACCAGAGGAATGAGAGATAAGAAGGTCTCTTCGTAGCGGGCGTTAAGAAGGGTGAACATACAACCAGTAATCCGTGTTGTTTATAATTAGGGATGAGCGAACCCGAACTGTATAGTTCGGGTTCGTACCAAATTTTGGGGTGTCCGTGACACGGACCCGAACATTTTCGTAAAAGTCCGGGTTCGGGGTTCGGCGCTTTCTTGGCGCTTTTTGAAAGGCTGCAAAGCAGCCAATCAACAAGCGTCATACTACTTGCCCCAAGAGGCCATCACAGCCATGCCTACTAATGGCATGGCTGTGATTGGCCAGTGCAGCATGTGACCCAGCCTCTATATAAGCTTGGGTCACGTAGCGCTGCACGTCACTCTGCTGTTACAAGTGTAGGGAGAGGTTGCAGCTGCGACGTTAGGGCGAGATTAGGCAGATTAACTCCTCCAAAACACTTAAGACAGTGATTGATCTACAGCTGTGGATCATTGAACTGCTGCTATTCAATTGCTCACTGTTTTTAGGCTGCCCAGAGCGTTTTTCAGTCACTTTTTTCTGGGGTGATCGGCGGCCATTTTGTATCTTGTGGTGCACCAGCACAAGCTGCCACCAAGTCCATTTAACCATCAATAGTGTGGTTATATTTTGGCTATATCCTACATCAGGGGCAAGCTGCCACCAAGTCCATTTAACCATCAATAGTGTGGTTATTTTTTGGCTATATCCTACATCAGGGGCTTGGCTGTGCTTGCTATTTTATTGAGGGGTGAAATACAATTGCCAAAATAGCAGTACCCTAAATCTGGTGTTTCAGCTGTGGCCAGCCAATTGTAATACTGTCTGCTGTCTGGCAAAGGATATATTATTGTTCTGGGTTGAAATACAATTCCCAACTTAGCAATTTCTTAAATTAGTGGTTTCTGCTGTATCAGGGCTACTTTAAATCTATTCATTAAAAGGGTATATTAGATTCAAGGTGCTGATAGGGTCATTCTCAATAACTTCACACACACGCTACTGTGCATATCCAACTCTAATTCTGTCCGTAAACGTATACCTGTCACCCAGCGCCTAAATAATAGGCCTCAAATTTATATTCAGCTAAATCTGTGGTTATTGCTGTGGGTGACATGAAGCCTGATTCTCTGCTATGACATGAAGACTGATTCTCTGCTGAGTCTCTGACATGAAGCCTGAATCTCTGTTATGGGACCTCTGTCTGGGTGCCGGGGCCTAAATTATATGACAATGGACTGTTCCAATGTTGGGTGACGTGAAGCATGATTCTCTGCTATGGTGGGACCTCTCTCCTCTGCCTGGGCCTAAATATCTGACAATGGACTGTTCCAGTGGTGGGTGACGTGAAGCCTGATTTTATTACAAGACCCGGAGGCTCGTATTGCTATTCTCCTTCTTTACTCTGACCAATAGCAGCAAAGACAAAAATATTGAAACATTTGAACAGCCCCTCCCCATAGTCCTAGTATAACAGGCCACACTTCCTGTAAATCCTCCTCTTTCTTTGCTGCTGACCGCAGAGATAAGTACCTATGATATATGTGGGATTATTATTATTACTAGTATGTCGTTTTCCCCCCTTTTTTGGGTTTATGGGATATACTGTTGTTGCAGGTTTAATTTACAGGCTCCCCCCTATTTCTTGTGCCTTATAACCCCTTGACACAGCTCTGGTGTCCCTGTTATTCAGGAGAACCCCCCTATATACCGATTATCTCCTTATGGGGTTATGTATCCCCTTCTGTCTGTCCCTTCCTAGTTGGTGATTGTCTTTTTTGCTCTGACTGAGTTTTTCCTCAGTCCCTTCTATCAGCTTGCTCCCCCACGGTCCCCCCTCCTCCCTCGGCTGTTTTCGCGCCGCGGCTCACCTCTGATCTCGCCGCCGGCTCTCCTGCTTGCTGCGCTTCGCTCCGCCCGAGATCTCGCGAGATCTCGGGCGCTTCCGCTTCCGGGTTTTTCAGTGCGGCGCTCCGGAGTCTCGGCGACACTGCCCGGCATCTGCTCTCCGGCTCCTGTGTACTCGGCGGCCTCTGCTGCTCTCCGGCTCCTTCTTTTTAAGGTTTTTCTATCCCCACTTTAGCTTCTCCCTGGCTGGGGAAAATCCTCACCAGCGGAGCTCATAGGGTAGGATTCTATTCTATTTATAAATTAACCCTATCACTACCAATACTGAGGCAGGCTGTGTTATCATGCCTAATACAAGCCACAGTGGGCAAGGCCCTATTGAGGAAGACATGCCTCAAGTTGATTTAACCCCTTCTGGGGATGTTTGTGACACAGTGATGTCCCCTGTGGATCAGTCCCTGGTTTTTCAGAACACATTATCTAATGTGATTGCTGCGGCTATGGGATCAATGACATCAGTCATTTCCCAGTCTATTGCCCAGGCCCTTGCTACCCATCCAGCTGCCTCTCCCACCCCACAGCCCGCTACGGTTTCTAAACCAGCCGGGCCAGGGCCATCAGCCTCCAGAAAACGCATGACTGGTGACGATGTTTCCACCAATGTTGGCGCTCTAGGTCCGCGCAAAAGAGCCTGTACGCGTCAGGCAGAACGTACGCGAAACTGGAAATGTGCTAGAGCACAGCAGGATACAGCTTCCGACTCTGAAGTCGGTTCTGATGAGGAGGCTTTAGATGACGCCTATGAGGAGGCAGAGGACGACCCTTCTGGGGTCATAGATTCTAACCCCTTACCTGGGTGTAGCTCCATGGTTTCGGCAGCAGATGTTTTCCCTGCTTCGTTGACAGATCCCTCAGGGGAACCTCTGTTTGACCCGGATTCCCTCCACCACCCTCGGTCGGCGGAGTGGTTGCCAATGGATCATGTATCCAAATATTTGGAGGACTCGCGTGCGTTGACCCCTCTCCAAAGAGGCGCGCAACAAACTTAGGGCAGAATGCCCCAGGCCCATAGTTCCCAACAGGGTTTGTGAGACTCCAGCGGTAGACCCCAAGATGACCCAATTCCTCACCAAATCTGGGTGGAATCCGAGGAAGGGTTTGGAGTCAGCCCTGCGCGCTTGTCAGGACAAGGTCCTGGACATATTTGGCCCCCTGGCAAAGATCTTCGACTTGGCCGAAGCTGCCAAGGCTGAGGGTAGGCAAGTAGACCCTCTAGAGCTGCGCGAGTGGGTGCAGCGCGCAATTTGCGTAGCAGGAAACGTGAACACGTCCCTGGCTATTGAACGGCGCAAGGCCATCCTTTTTAAAATTGAGCCAAAGCTCTCCAACTTGGAGCTTACCGAAGCAGGTAAAGAGGCCCAGGGCCTGCTCTTTGGCGAGTCCTTTATCAAGGACTTAGGACGTTTCGTCGGTGCTTTTACTGCACTCGACAAAGCCCAAAGTTCAATGAAACGGGTGTTTCATGGTAGGGTCTCTACCAGGGCCGGCAGTTTCAGGGGCCGCCTGTCCGGCCGTGCCCATTTTCAAGCCCGTGGTTCGGGCCGAGGCTCCTTCGCCCAGAGACCTGCATTCCAGGACCAAAGGCGAGAGACAACATCCTTTTTCCCTTACCGGGGAGGATCCTGGAGACCTAGAGGATACAGAGGACACCCGGGTTCCAGACGTCCCTACGGTAAGACCAATTCCTCATGTCAATTCTTTAACTGTTTGCGTAGGGGGCAGACTCCGGCTCTTTTCTCGAGCTTGGTCACGCATCACCTCGGACCAATGGATTCTATCCACGGTCAGGGGTTTCCACATAGAGCTGACGTCCTCTCATCTACCCATTCCGCCCCCACACCCTGCAGTGCTGTCGGTAGAAAGACGCTTACTGGTGGACTCAGAGTTATCAGATCTCTTTCGCAAAGGGGCCATAGAGCCGGCATCGGCATCCCCGGGTGCGATAATCAGCAACATCTTCTTGGTGGCGAAAAAAGGGGGCCAGCTGCGGCCCGTCATCAATTTACGCGGTTCGTCAGGTACCGCCATTTCAAGATGGAAGGCATCCATCTACTTCGGGACCTCCTTCAGGTGGGCGATTGGATGGTCAAGTTGGACCTGAAGGACGCTTATCTTACCGTCCCTGTCGAGGACGCGTCCAGGAACCTTCTATGCTTCTCTTGGAAGGACAGGATTTGGCGGTTTACTTGCCTCCCTTTCGGTCTCTCTTCAGCTCCATGGTGCTTCACCAAGCTGATGCGCCCGGCCATGGCCTGGCTGCGCAGTCGGGGAGTTCGCCTCATCGTCTATCTGGACGACATCCTGATCATGGCACAGGACCATTCGGTGTTACTGAATCACCTTCGCTGGACAATGGATCTCCTGTCGAATCTGGGTTTCCTCCTCAATCAGGAGAAGTCCTGTCTCACTCCGGCGCGCAAGATGGAGTTCCTGGGGTTTCTGGTGGATTCCACGGCAGGAACTCTCAGCCTACCACCGGCCAAGGTCCGGTCCATACGGAAGGAATTGTGCAGAGCCAAGTCATCTTCCCAGATCCCTTTGCGCCAACTAGCAAGGATCATAGGCCTTCTTGCCTCATCCATTCAGGCGGTCTTCCCGGCCCCACTACATTACCGGGCTCTCCAACGACTGAAGATCTCCCACCTGCGGATGGGGGCTTCCTATGCGGATTGGATTTCCCTGGACGAGGAAACCAAGGAGGAGCTATCCTGGTGGATCCTCAATTTGCAGGCTTGGAATGGCAAGGCCATTTTCGGTCATCGTCCGGACTTCGTGGTAGATTCGGATGCCAGCCTGTCGGGCTGGGGTGCTCATTGCGAGGGGATCTCAACCGGAGGCGGCTGGTCAGCGGACGAAGCGGGATTCCACATCAATGCGCTGGAACTGTTGGCAGGTTCATTTGCAATCAAGAGTTTCACGAGAGACACGGCCAAAGCCTGCATTCAACTTCGCATGGACAACGTGTCGGCAGTGCGCTACATCAATGGCATGGGCGGAACCCGTTCCACCATTCTATCTCGGTTGGCGAAGGATTTCTGGGACTACTGCCTGGACAAGGAGTTGATTGTCTTGGCAGAATATCTTCCAGGCGTCCAGAACTTTCGGGCGGATTGGAGCTCTCGATATCTCTCCGACTCCAGCGACTGGCAGTTAGATCCAGCGGTGTTCCGTTCCTTAACATCTCTGTGGGGACCTTGCTGTATCGACCTGTTTGCCTCCCGCCTGAACACGCAGCTGCCAGGTTTCTACAGTTGGCGCCCGGACCCGGAGGCCGAAGCGGTGGACGCGTTCCTACAGGATTGGTCCAGGGGCCTGCTGTACGCATTTCCTCCTTTCCAGCTGATTCCCAGGACCCTGATTCAAGTACGCCGTCATGCAGCGGATCTGGTTCTTCTGGTCCCGTTTTGGAATTCCCAGTCGTGGTTTCCTCACCTTCTGGAGATGATGATAGAGACCCCGTGCCTGCTCTCGACATCTCAGACTCTCCTCCGAGGTCCGAATCACCAACCACACCCTCTTCTCCTGGACGGATCCCTGCGCCTGTTGGCATGTCGAATTTCAGGGGACCCTGGGAGGTCCCGGGAGTTTCGGGAACAGCTAGAGTCC
Organism: Bufo bufo; assembly: GCF_905171765.1. NCBI lineage: Eukaryota > Metazoa > Chordata > Amphibia > Anura > Bufonidae > Bufo > Bufo bufo. Next base: position 198,581,429 of record NC_053396.1, on the reverse strand, counting down.
TCTTGGAGAACGCTTGGGCCCCAGGAACCAGAAGATCTAACAGATCTGCCTGGGGATCTTGGGATCGCTGGTGCGTGGCTAGGGACTTGGATCCCGTTTCGGCACCTGTGACGGAGATTTTGCATTTCCTGTCTTCTCTTTTCGACCAGGGTAAGGCCTATCGCACGATCAGCCTTTTCAGATCGGCCATTTCTGCGTCCCATCAGGGATTTGATGGTACTCCCGCGGGCCAACATCCTTTGGTATGCCGTCTCTTGCGGGGCTCTCGGATGTCTCGTCCTCCTAGGCCTAGATTTTCTTCTACTTGGGACGTGTCTTGTGTCCTTTCCTTTTTGTCTTCTTGGCCTCAGAATACAGACCTTTCCTTAAGGCAACTGTCGGCGAAGCTTGTCACTCTTTTCTGTCTCATTTCCTGCAAGCGGGTGTCCGACGTCCGGGCTTTGGATTATGATGCCCGCTCGTACACGGAGGGGGTCTCTTTTGACATATCTAGGAGGACCAAGACTCACATTCGTTCAGTCGCTTATCCTGCTTTCCCGGCCTCGCCTTCTCTCTGTCCGGTGGAATGCCTCAAGGAATATGAAGCTCGCACGTCACTTCATCGTTCGCGAGAATTTTCTCATCTCTTCCTCTCTACCATTCGTCCTTTTGCCCCAGTGACCACTCCCACGCTGGCTAGGTGGATGAAGTGGATCATGGAATTGGCGGGCGTGGACACTTCTATTTTTTCGGCGCATTCCGCTAGGGGGGCATCTGCTACCTCTTTGGCGGTTTCTGGCGCCAGACTGGAGGACATTTTAAAATTGGCAGACTGGTCCAGAGTATCCACGTTCAGGGAATTTTATTTTCGGCCAGGTCCTCACGTTTTCTCATCGATCATTGAGAATTTATCTTAAACTTTGAACTTGCAATACGAGCCTCCGGGTCTTGTAATAAAATCAGGTGATTTTCCTATTTCATGACGTAAAGTCATGATTTTATTAAAGACACGGAGGCGAGTATTGCCCACCCTATATGAATGTTTATTATTATGAAGGATGTTTATTCCGAAAGGTATTATTGATTTGTGGTCATAATGCATATTGTTTTAACTCTGAGTTTTTCCTGAGTAGGTTTGTCGCAACCAGTTGATTTTGGATACCATGTCCCTATTGGTTTCTATCATTCTCTGTTTTTCACCTTTTCAGGTTGAGACCGGCCTGGTGTGCTGCATCCATTTGTCTACGTCGTCGACAGTTCGGTTCCAGACGATCGTTTGATATGGACAGGACGAGGAGCATCCTGCGGTGTTGTTTCCAGTTGTTCCCGTTTCGCTTCCGGACGGAAGGCGGTGGTTGTTCCATGATGTTCTGGGACTCTTGATTTTTCCGATTCAGTTGGATTTTCGGTCTCGTGTTACAAAGAAAGAGGAGGATTTACAGGAAGTGTGGCCTGTTATACTAGGACTATGGGGAGGGGCTGTTCAAATGTTTCAATATTTTTGTCTTTGCTGCTATTGGTCAGAGTAAAGAAGGAGAATAGCAATACTCGCCTCCGTGTCTTTAATAAAATCATGACTTTACGTCATGAAATAGGAAAATCACCTGATTCTCTGCTATGACATGAAGCCTGATTCTCTGCTGACATGAAGCCTGAATCTCTGCTATGGGACCTCTCTCCTCTCTCTGGGTGTCGGGGCCTAAATATATGACAATGGACTGTTCCAGTTTTGGCTGACGTGAAGCCTGATTCTCTGCTATGACATGAAGACTGATTCTCTGCTGACATGAAGCCTGATTCTCTGCTATGGGACCTCTCTCCAATTGATATTGGTTAATTTTTATTTATTTTATTTTTATTTTAATTCATTTCCCTATCCACATTTGTTTGCAGGGGATTTAACTAAATTTTGCTGCCTTTTGCAGCCCTCTAGCCCTTTCCTGGGCTGTTTTACAGCCTTTTTAGTGCCGAAAAGTTCGGGTCCCCATTGACTTCAATGGGGTTCGGGTTCGGGACAAAGTTCGGGTCGGGTTCGGATCCCGAACCCGAACATTTCCGGGAAGTTTGGCCGAACTTCTCGAACCCGAACATCCAGGTGTTCGCTCAACTCTATTTATAATGCATATAACGCGCGGGTCGTGGGAAAGGCAGCCTAACATTAAGTCAGCCATGTGTGCCAGAGTACCAACAGGCAAGACTTTGCTGTCGTCATCAGGAGGATCACTCTCAATCTCCTCATCCTCTTCCTCCTCTTCTGCCCACCCACGAAGAACAGAGGGAATTAAACTTTCATGGGTACTACCCTCTGTAGCGGAGGTAACCGTCTCCTGCTCCTCCTCCTCTTCAGCCTCCAATTCGCAGTGAGAAGGCGAAGTGAGGGTGATCTGGCTATCATCAACCTGTGTAATGTCTTCCCCCATTTCCACCTCTTCCACATGCACAGCGTCATCCTTAATTGTGAGCAGCGAGCGTTTGAGAAGACACATAAGTGGGATGGTGATGCTGATAATAGCGTTATCGCCGCTCACCATCTGTGTTGATTCCCCGAAGTTTCGTAAAACCTCACAGAGGTCAGACATCCATGCCCACTCCTTGCTTGTGAATAGTGGAAGTTGACTGGAAAGGCGACGACCATGTTGCAGCTGGTATTTCACAACTGCCCTCTGCTGCTCACAAAGCCTGGCCAACATGTGGAACGTGGAGTTCCAGCGTGTGCTCACGTCGCACAACCGCCGGTGAGCTGGCAATTTCAAACGCTGCTGCAGCGTTGACAGACCGGCTGAAGCTGTCGGTGACTTGCGGAAATGTGCACACACGCGGCGCACCTTCACCAGTAGCTCAGGCAAATTGGGGTATGTTTTTAGAAACCGCTGAACCACAAGTTTGAATACGTGGGCAAGGCATGGGATGTGTCTAAGGTTGCACAGCTCCAAAGCCGCCACCAAGTTATGGCCATTATCAGACACAACCATATTAACCTACAAAAAGGCCACCTGTCAACTAGACAGCTACAATTGCCAAGATAGACCAAAACGAACAAGTGGAAATAATGTATCAAAATATATGTTTATTATAAAATATAAAATATGGAGAAACTACAGGATGGCATACAAAAATACGGAGAAGCACAGGGTCAATGACATCAAACAGTCACCAATAAATCTATGGAATATAACACATAGAAGGGTACAGTCCGTGAATCAGGATAAAAGCTCAAGGATGACCAGGATAGCAGGACATCAAAATCGCCGTAATAAGGCTATGCACACAAGTACAAGTGACCATACCTGGTAATCCATGAGCTATCCCACACATACCACAATGCATAAATACCGAGACCAACCAATGTAATATTGGGTACTCAAAATAGGAATCAATGTTTCAGTCAGAAAGAAATGATACCAATATGCACAAGAATATAGGGGACCCACTATGGATATAAACAGAGGTCCCAAATTTATATCCATAGTGGGTCCCCTATATTCTTGTGCATATTGGTATCATTTCTTTCTGACTGAAACATTGATTCCTATTTTGAGTACCCAATATTACATTGGTTGGTCTCGGTATTTATGCATTGTGGTATGTGTGGGATAGCTCATGGATTACCAGGTATGGTCACTTGTACTTGTGTGCATAGCCTTATTACGGCGATTTTGATGTCCTGCTATCCTGGTCATCCTTGAGCTTTTATCCTGATTCACGGACTGTACCCTTCTATTTGTTATATTCCATAGATTTATTGGTGACTGTTTGATGTCATTGACCCTGTGCTTCTCCGTATTTTTGTATGCCATCCTGTAGTTTCTCCATATTTTATAATAAACATATATTTTGATACATTATTTCCACTTGTTCGTTTTGGTCTATCTCAGACACAACCATGCCTGGTTCTAGGTTGAGTGGCGAGAGCCATAGCTCAGTCTGGACTCTTATCCCCTGCCACAGCTCTGCGGTGGTGTGCTGTTTGTCACCTAGGCAGATCAGCTTCAGCAAGGCCTGTTGCCGCTTCCCTACTGCAGTGCTACACTGCTTCCAGCTACCAACTGATGACTGACTGGTGCTGCACGCGGATAATTTGGAGGTGGAAGTGGAGGAGGAGGAGGCGGATGAGTAAGTGGGGGTTGGAGCAACTAACGTAGCTGGTGGCGGAAACCCTGATGGAATTAGGGCCCGTATTCCTTGTCGTCGGTGGCACCTGTGCCATCCCAGGGTATGAGTCGCTCCCGGCCTCCACAACATTCACCCAGTGTGCAGTCAGGGAAATGTAGCGTCCCTGGCCAAATGCATTTGTCCATGTGTCCGTGGTTAAGTGAACCTTCCCAGTAACTGCGTTGGTCAGGGCACGTGTGATGTTAAAGGGGTTCTGCAGTTTGTTTAAACTGATGATCTATCCTCTGGATAGATCATCAGCATCTGATCGGTGGGGTCTGACACACGGGACCCCTGCCGATTAGCTGTTTGAGAAGGCAGCGATGCTCCAGCAGCGCTGCGGCCTTCTCACTGTTTACCGCTGGCCCAGTGACGTCACGACGAGTATCAACTTGCCTGGGTGGGGCTAAGCTCCATTCAAGTGAACGGAGCTTAGCCGCGCCCAGGCAAGTTGATACTAGTCGTGACATCACTGGGCCAGCGGTAAACAGTGAGAAGGCCGCGGCGCTGCTGGAGCATCGCTGCCTTCTCAAACAGCTGATCGACAGGGATACCGGGTGTCGGACCCCCACCTATCAGATGCTGATGATCTATCCAGAGGATAGATCATCAGTTTAAAAAACTGCAGAACCCCTTAAAGGAACACATGTTGGTGGAAGGCTGGCACGGAAAACCTTGAAAAATAGTGGCGGCTGGGGACTGCGTAACGAGGGATGGCCACCGACATCAGGCTGTGGAAGGCCTCAGTGTCCACAAGCCTAAATGGCAACATTTCCAGGGCCAGTAATTTGGAAAGCTGCGCATTTAGTGCTATGGCCTGTGGGTGGGTCGCTGATGGTGCTCGCAAAGGTCCAGGTGCAGGGCGGCAGGCATCCGGGCCTGCGTCTTGGACAGGGGATTGGCCAGCACGTAACACAGAGGAAGAGGAGGCAGTGGTGTGACCCGCAGACACAGATTGTGGACCCAGGCGTTCGGCCCACCTATTAGGGTGCTTTGATGCCATGTGGTGGATCATGCAGGTGGTGGTGAGGTTGCTAGTGTTCACGCCCCGGCTCATTTTGGCGTGGCACAGGTTGCAAACTACTATTCTTACGCAAGGGGGTGCTCCGTGAACAGTTGCGGGCCTATAAGGTGGTGCCCGCATTCTACCTTTTGCCACCCCACTGCCTCTTCCAGACTGTTGCAGTGCTGCAGATCCCTCCCCCTCTGTACTGCTCTCCTCGCTTGGCTTGTTTCCACCTTCCCAGGTTGGGTCAGTGACCTCGTCGTCCAGCACCTCCTCTTCCACTTCCTCACTCTGCTCATCCTCCTGATTTTTTTACCTAACCACAACCTCAGTGATTGACAACTGTGTGTTATCCTCTTCCTCATCCTCTTGAGACAGTAATTGCGGTTGAGTCATTGGCAACTGTGTCTCATCATCATCCACCTCATTAAACACTAATTGCCGTTCCCCAGCGTCATGTTCTTGTTACTCTGGATGCTCAAGAGGTTGGAAATTGGGGCACAATATCTCAGGTCCCTCTTCAAGCGTGCTTGGCAAGAGGGCCAAATCAATTAATGGCGATGAAGAGGTCCTCGGAATATCCGAGTGTGGGATCACTTGTTTGGCCCGACTGTAAATGGTGGGAGGAAGGAGGATCAGGGTGAGGATTGTGTGGACCAGACTCCTGGCTACTGAGACTGGACTTGGTGGAAGACAGGGTGGTGCTTAACAGATTGGAAGCACTATCTGCTGCAATCCAACCGACCACCTGCTGGCACTGGGCTGACTTCAAGAGTGGTGTCCTGCGCCGCCCTGCAAACTGGGACATGAAGCTAGGTATCTTGGATGATTGTTTTTCTTGTGCTCTGGCAGCAGGCACAGTTTTACCGCGCCCAGGGCCACGGCCTCTGCGTGCACCATCAGCATCACGGCTACTTCCCCGTCCCTTAATGCTTGCCTTGTTCATATTAAATGTTATATGCTTGACACACAAGATGTGGCACGGATGTCACAATTCACAGCAAGCACAGTATATGGAAAATGTACGTAAAAGTACGGAAAAAGGAAAATAGATTTCACTTATATTTTTACTATCTCTTGTCCTGACACACACACTATTGCAGAGCAGATGTGACAATTCACTGCAGACACCGTTTATAGGCAAAGTGTGGATAAATTATGGAAAAAATATAATTGTTTTCAGTTATATTTTTCCTATATCTGGCCCTGACACACAAATGTTATTGCAGCACAGATGTCACAAGTCACTGCAGACACCCTCTATCGAAAAAGTATTGCAAAGTATGGAAAAATAAAATCGCTGGCTATATTATATTGCTGCCAGCCTGCCACCACACACAATAGTCCTTAATAGGAATTTTGGGTCTTTGAAACATTTTTCTATTGAATATATTGTGATCAGACTCCCTACACTCTCTGTCCCTTCCTAAGCGCAGCTCTCCCTGACTCACAATGAGCCGATCCGGCGTCATCAGGTGCTATATAGCACCCAATGACGCGTTTCGGCCAGCCAATCACTGTAATGCCAGTAGCCAACATGGCTACTGGCATTACAGTGATGGCAGTACTTACTTACACGTTTATTGGCTGCTTAGCAGCCGTGAAACATGCGGGGAGGAGACTCGAGCATGGCGCTCAAGCACATGCGGTACTCGGCTATGTGCCGAGCATAGCGATGCTCGAGCCGAACAGGTGCTCGGCCGAGCATGCTTGTTCAACACTACTAGAAACCAATAGGAAAGTTGCCTACCCCTTACTATATAAGAACCTCCCCAGCAGCCATTCTCTACAGTTTTTTTAAGTTCTGAGAAGAGACAGCAGTGACATTGCTGTGCTCGGTGCTTTCCACACTACATTAGATAGATAGTTAGATAGCTTATATATATATATATAATACAGATAGTTAGTGGGAGATAGTCAGTGTAGGTTATATCCTGATTTAGTGTAGCTGTTGCAGTGCAGTGTGTTAGGTAGTGTGATAGGTTCTGCTGTCCATACATACATACAGACCTGCTAAAATGTGAAGTTTCACGTATTGCGCCAAAATATTCGCATCATTAGTGCCGATTAGCGCAATCGCAAATATATTGGAACACTCTAACTGCATATAAAGCCATTTTTAATGTTCTGCCGTGCTAACCATTTTATCCAGTCTCATTACTCATTACTCAAATATTACATTGCCGATTTTTCTCAATCAAGAAAATAATCTCGAAATTCACGAACATATGATGAATATTTGCCCAAATATACGTGAAATATCGCGAATTTGAATATAGCCCCTACCACTCGTCACTAATGGACACCTTGTTCAATGTTTGTGACGACCAATATGGCTACCTTTCCTGTTTTCAAAAAGAAGAAATAAAATAGAAAAATGTAAAAAAAATAAAAATCTGTAAGTAAATAAAACATAATCACCAAACTTTGACCTTTCGGAGGGAAATACTTTTTTTTAAGGGGCAATTAATGAAAAATTGCATAGATAGACAACATGTTACTAGATCCCGGTGACATTTGCACCTGCAACTGGTTACCTACAATATGTACTCACCTTTTAAAAAAAAAACTGAAATGATTTATTTTCATGGGTGTACAACCTCAATAAATGTACCGTGTACACCCAAGTACTCCTAATTTACACACAGCGATGAGAAATTCTCCTGCTTGTCTCTACGATTCTGAATTAATAGAGTGGTGGTGGTGGGGCGGCTGGGGGGGTTGTCTCCATCAGGACCTCCATCCATGAAGTAGAGAACAACAGCAAAAAGCAAGTCAGCACACCCATGCTTCCATCCATGGGAGCAGGCATTTAATAAACCATTTGAGGTGGAGGAGATGATTGCTACTCAAGTTTATTAGTGTCCTAGGGTGTGACAAATTATAGTGTTTAAGTCTTCTACCAGTCCTGATCCGCCTTTGCTGCAGGCTGCATAAGTAATATTATGACATGCTACCATCTATGATGTGCTCAGACGCTACAGTTTAGAAAAACTTTGTAAATTATATTCAAGGAATTGTTTTTATGGCAATTCACTAATACAATAAGAGGTTGTCCACATTGAAGCCACCAGACAGCAAGGGTGGATTGGCCATAGACCCTACAGGGGAATTTCTCACTAGGCCGATGCCCAGGGGGTCACCCAAGGCCTCGGCCTAGTGCTGCCAGCTAGGTATATAACGATCTGATGCTCTTAGCATTAATTATTGTAGGAGAATTAGGTACTTATGCACCCGGCCAATGGCTGCAGATGCCCTCCTGAATTCAATTGTATCATCATCCTCAAGATGGTGATACAGTTTTATACTGTGGTGAGGGCAGCAGTATTTTGTGCAGCACTGTGGTATTTGCTTCTGCTGGGGCGGTATTTTGTGCTGAGGTATTGGTTTCTGCTGGGGTGGTATGTTGTGCTGCAGGACCCGCCTACTTCTGTTTTCCCTGCCTACTTTTGTTGTACCAACCTTCTGTCAATTTGGACCCGCCTACAATATGAGGCCACTTTAAGTTCCCAGACTGCCCATGCCAGACAGTAAGTTAACCCCAGGGTGTCTGGCAGTAAGTGCTCAATTTTCCTGCAGTGGGGCAGTGGACAAAAAAAAAAACTGGAGCACAAGCCCCTGCTGCTAGCAAAGCCACTTTAGCAGGAATCATAGCGAATTGAACTGAGAAGGTGGTGTTGGAAAAATGATGCTCAAAGTGTGTTATAAAGATTAAAAAAACATTGTGTACAGGGGCTGAGGTTAGCAAATAAAGGAGGTTCTCTGAACCTTCCTCAGCAATAGTGTTGATCACGAATATTCGAATTTCGATTTTTTTTATCGCGAATATAGGTACTTCGAAAATTCGCGAATATTTCGAATATAGTGATATATATTCGTAATTTCGAATATTCAATTTTTTTAGCTTTTTTTTTATATTCGATTTTTTTTTTTTTTAATCAGTACACATGATCCCTCCCTGCTTCTAGCTTGTGGGCCAATAAGAAGGCTGCAATATACTTGACTTTAGGAGTAGTGTTTGCGAATTTTGCTCTATATTATTTTTTTTTCGAATATTCGCTATATTGCTATATGTTCTTGTTTTAGCAATATAGCGAATATTCGAAAAAAATCGAATATAGAGCAATTTAGCTAATATAGTGCTATAATCTTTTTTTTTTTATAGTTGTCATTTTTTTTCAATCTGAACTTCAGATGAGAAAAAAATTACAACTATTAGACAAAGAAGATTATAGCACTATATTAGCTAAATTGCTCTATATTCGTTTTTTTCAAATATTCGCTATATTGCTATATATTCTTGTTTTAGAATATTCCGAATATAAGTTATAGCAATATAGCGAATATTCGAAAAAAACGAATATAGAGCAATTTAGCTAATATAGTGCTATAATATTCTTTGTCTAAAAGTTGAAAAATTCGCAATAAAAAAAATCGAAAATTCGAATACGAAAATTCGCATATTACACGATTACCTTGCCGATTTTTGGAGTAAAAAAAAAATCGTAGAATATAACAAATATTCGAATTTGCGAATATTCAACGAATATTCTGCGAAATATTCGCGAAATATCGCGAATTCGAATATGACCCCTGCCGCTCATCACTACTCAGCAACCCCTAGACAGGGACTTTTTTAAGCTAACCGTATTTGTCTGTGCATTTCATGTGATATTGTAACTGATGCTTGCCTAATATGGTAATAACTGTCTGATTATGGAGACGCCAGAAAGAAAAAAGCAATGTCAATTCTGGATGAAAAGCATGTACAAAATGATGAATCAAAGCATTACTTGAAAAAAAAATTGCTGTGCCATAGATCTCCTCATAGATGTGGATTGACTATTGTCCTCTATGAGCACCCACTATTGAAAGGTGTGCAGATCTCATCTTTTCCAATAGAAAGAAAAAAGTATGCATTCTGTCTATACGTTAGACATCATTTTGATGACACCATTATCTGTAATTATCTCCTTGCTAGTAAGCAATAAACAAGTTCCTGCTTTAAATTCAGATGACTCAAATCCTAACTCATGAAACCTATATATAGCCCAAAAAGAGTTCAGGGCCCACCCCTGATTATAGCATGAAAACCGACCGAAAACCTTGTGTCATCAGTACAAGGTGTGTTACACCCCACCACTATGGCTACAGATTACATGATCCAACCCATATGCATGTATTATATAACAGATACCAAAAATATGGAAGTGATAATACACACCACAATGGCTGACTAAAGCAAATGGTGAATAAAATAATGATAGGCACATAGGAAATACTGACCAAACAGCTTAGTATACCACACAGGAACACCACCGGTCCACTCCCCAACGCACGTTTCGCGTTTAGCTTTTTCAAGTGCACGTGCACTTTATTAATATATACCAGCAGTCCGCCATCGGTCCTCTTGGTTTTTAATATGTTCATGTACTGTGACCTGTATTAAATGTCTTTTTGTGATTTGTGTCAATCAGGTCTTGTGTGATTTTCTAATAAAATTGTGTTACTTTTGGAATACTTTGGTACCACAAGTGTTTTTTGTACTCTATTGACCCACTCCTTCTGGTCGGTTTTCAAATCCTAACTTGGTAAAGAAAAACTTTTGGAACAATTTGGTCCTTCGAGCTGGAATCCAACATCCTCTGTCTTCGTCCAGACGTGGGCTGAAAACCGTTCACTGCGAAGTCTCGGTCAAAAGTCCTCCACTTGGAGACTTTAGGAATTGTAGGTCATAGTCTATGTAAGAAGACTTCAGGAATAAATAACTCTGTGCCACACTTTAAAGATAATACTGGTTGATAGAGACGTCTATAGGTTAATATTTGTTTGTCCTTGTCTTGTTTTCTACGTATATTTCTTTCTCTCTTTTAATGTTGTAAAAATTAGAGTTGAGACAGTCTCTTACAAACCCAGTCATGGTCACTTCAGGTGAATGACACAATTGTCCAAGGACTGTGTTTTGGTAAGCAGCTCTGGACGTCCAGGGCGCAACGAGCATTACAGTCCCGGGGGAGAGTAACGTTTTATTGAGCTGCCTTGGTTCAGTCCAAAACCAAAGGTTTAGCAAACGCGGTTACTCGACCTGAGTTCATCCCACCTGACCACAAAATACATGTTCTTTGTAAATATATGAGGATCTCTGAATGGCTTTCTTTACTGTGTGAATGTATGAGGATTACATATTTATAAATCCTGAGTGTATAAGAGATCTGTGGGTGTGGTTTTCTATCATGTCGACAGAAGACAAAGTCCGTGAGGTGAGAAAAAGTGAAAATACACAAACAGGTACATATCCTCATGAACTGCACCCTCCCTGTTGTCTGTGAATCTCATCTCAAATGAATTGATATCCACTGTGCTGAAGGCCTTGTCTCAGTCTTGTGTCTCATTGTATTTGCTTGTTATATGTTTAATGTTTCAAGTTGCTTGAATTATCAGGAAAGGACGCCCCCCTTCTTGGATAATATAAGACTACTGTATTTTTCTGCCTATAAGACACACCTCTGTTTACTAAAATAACAGGAAAGAGTTACTTTGTAACAAGTGCATCAATTAACCAATTAATGACTTCTCAAACTTCTTGTAATACCATTGGCTAGGCTATATTAACCACCTCAGCCCCCAGTGCTTAAACACCCTGAAAGACCAGGCCACTTTTTACACTTCTGACCTACACTACTTTCACCGTTTATTGCTCGGTCATGCAACTTACCACCCAAATGAATTTTACCTCCTTTTCTTCTCACTAATAGAGCTTTCATTTGGTGGTATTTCATTGCTGCTGACATTTTTACTTTTTTTGTTATTAATCGAAATTTAACGATTTTTTTGCAAAAAAATGACATTTTTCACTTTCAGTTGTAAAATTTTGCAAAAAAAACGACATCCATATAGAAATTTTGCTCTAAATTTATAGTTCTACATGTCTTTGATAAAAAAAAAATGTTTGGGTAGAAAAAAAATGGTTTGGGTAAAAGTTATAGCGTTTACAAACTATGGTACAAAAATGTGAATTTCCGCTTTTTGAAGCAGCTCTGACTTTCTGAGCACCTGTCATGTTTCCTGAGGTTCTACAATGGCCAGACAGTACAAACACCCCACAAATGACCCCATTTCGGAAAGTACACACCCTAAGGTATTCGCTGATGGGCATAGTGAGTTCATAGAACTTTTTATTTTTTGTCACAAGTTAGCGGAAAATGATGATTTTTTTTTTTTTTTTTTTTTTCTTACAAAGTCTCATATTCCACTAACTTGTGACAAAAAATAAAAAGTTCTATGAACTCACTATGCCCATCAGCGAATACCTTGGGGTCTCTTCTTTCCAAAATGGGGTCACTTGTGGGGTAGTTATACTGCCCTGGCATTCTAGGGGCCCAAATGTGTGGTAAGGAGTTTGAAATCAAATTCAGTGAAAAATGACCTGTGAAATCCGAAAGGTGCTCTTTGGAATATGGGCCCCTTTGCCCACCTAGGCTGCAAAAAAGTGTCACACATCTGGTATCCCCGTACTCAGGAGAAGTTGAGGAATGTGTTTTGGGGTGTCATTTTACATATACCCATGCTGGGTGAGATAAATATCTTGGTCAAATGACAACTTTGTATAAAAAAATGGGAAAAGTTGTCTTTTGCCAAGATATTTCTCTCACCCAGCATGGGTATATATAAAATGACACCCCAAAACACATTCCCCACCTTCTCCTGAGTACGGAGATACCAGATGTGTGACACTTTTTTGCAGCCTAGGTGGGCAAAGGGGCCCATATTCCAAAGAGCACCTTTCGGATTTCACTCGTCATTTTTTACTGAATTTGATTTCAAACTCCTTACCACACATTTGGGCCCCTAGAATGCCAGGGCAGTATAACTACCCCACAAGTGACCCCATTTTGGAAAGAAGACACCCCAAGGTATTCCGTGAGGGGCATGGCGAGTTCCTAGAATTTTTTATTTTTTGTCACAAGTTAGTGGAAAATGATGATTTTTTTTTTTTTTTTTTTTTTCATACAAAGTCTCATATTCCACTAACTTGTGACAAAAAATAAAAACTTCCATGAACTCACTATGCCCATCAGCGAATACCTTGGGGTCTCTTCTTTCCAAAATGGGGTCACTTGTGGGGTAGTTATACTGCCCTGGCATTCTAGGGGCCCAAATGTGTGGTAAGGAGTTTGAAATCAAATTCAGTGAAAAATGACCTGTGAAATCCGAAAGGTGCTCTTTGGAATATGGGCCCCTTTGCCCACCTAGGCTGCAAAAAAGTGTCACACATCTGGTATCCCCGTACTCAGGAGAAGTTGAGGAATGTGTTTTGGGGTGTCATTTTACATATACCCATGCTGGGTGAGATAAATATCTTGGTCAAATGACAACTTTGTATAAAAAAATGGGAAAAGTTGTCTTTTGCCAAGATATTTCTCTCACCCAGCATGGGTATATATAAAATGACACCCCAAAACACATTCCCCACCTTCTCCTGAGTACGGAGATACCAGATGTGTGACACTTTTTTGCAGCCTAGGTGGGCAAAGGGGCCCATATTCCAAAGAGCACCTTTCGGATTTCACTCGTCATTTTTTACTGAATTTGATTTCAAACTCCTTACCACACATTTGGGCCCCTAGAATGCCAGGGCAGTATAACTACCCCACAAGTGACCCCATTTTGGAAAGAAGACACCCCAAGGTATTCCGTGAGGGGCATGGCGAGTTCCTAGAATTTTTTATTTTTTGTCACAAGTTAGTGGAAAATGATGATTTTTTTTTTTTTTTTTTTTTTCATACAAAGTCTCATATTCCACTAACTTGTGACAAAAAATAAAAACTTCCATGAACTCACTATGCCCATCAGCGAATACCTTGGGGTCTCTTCTTTCCAAAATGGGGTCACTTGTGGGGTAGTTATACTGCCCTGGCATTCTAGGGGCCCAAATGTGTGGTAAGGAGTTTGAAATCAAATTCAGTGAAAAATGACCTGTGAAATCCGAAAGGTGCTCTTTGGAATATGGGCCCCTTTGCCCACCTAGGCTGCAAAAAAGTGTCACACATCTGGTATCCCCGTACTCAGGAGAAGTTGAGGAATGTGTTTTGGGGTGTCATTTTACATATACCCATGCTGGGTGAGATAAATATCTTGGTCAAATGACAACTTTGTATAAAAAAATGGGAAAAGTTGTCTTTTGCCAAGATATTTCTCTCACCCAGCATGGGTATATATAAAATGACACCCCAAAACACATTCCCCACCTTCTCCTGAGTACGGAGATACCAGATGTGTGACACTTTTTTGCAGCCTAGGTGGGCAAAGGGGCCCATATTCCAAAGAGCACCTTTCGGATTTCACTCGTCATTTTTTACAGAATTTGATTTCAAACTCCTTACCACACATTTGGGCCCCTAGAATGCCAGGGCAGTATAACTACCCCACAAGTGACCCCATTTTGGAAAGAAGAGACCCCAAGGTATTCGCTGATGGGCATAGTGAGTTCATGGAATTTTTTTTTTTTTGTCACAAGTTAGTGGAATAGGAGACTTTGTATGAAAAAAAAAAAAAAAAAAAAAATCATCATTTTCCACTAACTTGTGACAAAAAATAAAAAATTCTAGGAACTTGCCATGCCCCTCACGGAATACCTTGGGGTGTCTTCTTTCCAAAATGGGGTCACTTGTGGGGTAGTTATACTGCCCTGGCATTTTCCAGGGGCCCTAATGTCTGGTAAGTAGGTAAATGACCTGTGAAATCTGAAAGGTGCTCTTTGGAATGTGGGCCCCTTTGCCCACCTAGGCTGCAAAAAAGTGTCACACATCTGGTATCTCCGTACTCAGGAGAAGGTGGGGAATGTGTTTTGGGGTGTCATTTTACATATACCCATGCTGGGTGAGAGAAATATCTTGGCAAAAGACAACTTTTCCCATTTTTTTTATACAAAGTTGGCATTTGACCAAGATATTTATCTCACCCAGCATGTGTATATGTAAAATGACACCCCAAAACATATTCCCCAACTTCTGCTGAATACGGAGATACCATATGTGTGACACTTTTTTGCAGCCTAGGTGGGCAAAGGGGCCCAAATTCCTTTTAGGAGGGCATTTTTAGACATTTGGATACCAGACTTCTTCTCACGCTTTGGGGCCCCTAAAATGCCAGGGCAGTATAAATACCCCACATGTGACCCCATTTTGGAAAGAAGACACCCCAAGGTATTCAATGAGGGGCATGGCGAGTTCATTGAAAAAAAAAAATTTTGGCACAAGTTAGCGGAAATTGATTTTTTGGATTTTGTTCTCACAAAGTCTCCCTTTCCGCTAACTTGGGACAAAAATTTCAATCTTTCATGGACTCAATATGCCCCTCAGCGAATACCTTGGGGTGTCTTCTTTCCAAAATGGTGTTATTTGTGGGGTGTTTGTACTGCCCTGGCATTTGAGGGTCTCCGCAATCATTACATGTATGCCCAGCATTAGGAGTTTCTGCTATTCTCCTTATATTGAGCATACAGGTAATGAGATTTTTTTTTTCCGTTCAGCCGCTGGGCTGAAAGAAAAAAATGAACAGCACAGATTTCTTCATTCGCATCGATCAATGTGGATGAAAAAATCTCTGCCAAAAAAAGAAAAAGGAGGGGAAAGGCGTCTGCCAGGACATAGGAGCTCCGCCCAACATCCATGCCCACTTAGCTCGTATGCCCTGGCAAACCCGATTTCTCCATTCACATCAATCGATGTGGATGAATAAATCATTGCCGGGATTTTTTTTTTTATATATACAAAGTGTTTGCCAAAGTATATGAACACCGCCACCTCCTCAGCTCATATGCCTCGGCAAACGTATCTTTTACTGCAGAGGAGAAATCTCGTCTTGCAGCGCCGCATACACCGACTTGCGTGTAATCTGACAGCAGCGCAATGCTTCTGTCCGAATGCACATCAGTGCTGCAGCTAGTCGATCGGTTGGTCCACCTGGAAGGTAAAAAAAAAAAAAAAAAAGAGAAAAAACCAGGCCGCAACACAATAATTTTATTAACTTTGGAAGAGAACATAGAAACTTTAACTTTTTGAACTGAACATTAACCTTTTTGCTTACTGGTGTTTTTTTTTTTTTTGTTTTTTTTTTACCTTTATAGAACAAACCTCTCCTTCCCCATGGGTCAATGTGCAAAGCGCAAATCGCCCAAAGATGTGGCGAAGTACGTTATGCACTTTGTCCCATGTGAAAGGAGACGTTTGCAGCAGCTGTGAGTGAATGGGCCCTAATAGCCCTGTGTGCCTGTCCTGGTGAGATGTGATCCCTATGCTAGGTGTACCTGTGTGTGGTACTTCCGGAAACACTCTCCTAAGCATAGGGCAGGGTGGTCAGGGCAGTCAGGACAGAAATAGCGGGTGTCACGCCTTATTCCACTCCTGCTACAGACACGACATCTTTTTCGGGGTGACGGTTGGATTGAGGTACCAGCAACGACATTGGGGAAATGTCGCTCGTGTAGACGGCTAACTACACTGGTGGATGGGGCCACGGAACCTTCTGGATACAGGAGGTTCTCGATGATCTCTTCCTGGAATTTGAGGAAGGATCGTGTTCTCCCAGCCTTACTGTAGAGAACAAAACTATTATACAGCGCCAATTGAATCAAATATACAGACACCTTCTTATACCAGCGTCTGGTTCTGCGGGAAACTAAATACGGAGACAACATCTGGTCATTGAAGTCCACCCCTCCCATGAGCAAATTATAGTCGTGGACTGAGAGGGGCTTTTCAATGACACGGGTTGCTCGCTCAATTTGGATTGTCGTGTCTGCGTGAATGGAGGAGAGCATGTAAACGTCACGCTTGTCTCTCCATTTCACCGCGAGCAGTTCTTCATTACACAAGGCAGCCCTCTCCCCCCTTGCAAGACGGGTGGTAACAAGCCGTTGGGGGAAGCCCCGGCGACTAGGTCGCACGGTGCCACAGGCGCAAATCCGTTCTAGAAACAAATGCCTAAAGAGGGCCACACTTGTGTAGAAATTGTCCACATAAAGATGGTACCCCTTGCCGAATAAGGGTGACACCAAGTCCCAGACTGTCTTCCCACTGCTCCCCAGGTAGTCAGGGCAACCGACCGGCTCCAGGGTCTGATCTTTTCCCTCATAGACACGAAATTTGTGGGTATAGCCTGTGGCCCTTTCACAGAGCTTATACAATTTGACCCCATACCGGGCACGCTTGCTTGGGATGTATTGTTTGAAGCCAAGGCGCCCGGTAAAATGTATTAGGGACTCGTCTATGCAGATGTTTTGCTCGGGGGTATACAAATCTGCAAATTTCTGGTTGAAATGGTCTATGAGGGGCCGAATTTTGTGGAGCCGGTCAAAAGCTGGGTGGCCTCTGGGACGGGAGGTGGTGTTGTCGCTAAAATGCAGAAAACGGAGGATGGTCTCAAATCGTGTCCTGGACATAGCAGCAGAGAACATGGGCATGTGATGAATTGGGTTCGTGGACCAATATGACCGCAATTCATGCTTTTTAGTTAGACCCATGTTGAGGAGAAGGCCCAGAAAAATTTTAATTTCGGAAACTTGGACTGGTTTCCACCGGAAAGGCTGGGCATAAAAGCTTCCCGGGTTTGCGGTTATAAATTGTGTGGCATACCGGTTTGTCTCTGCCACGACTAAGTCCAAGAGCTCCGCAGTCAAGAACAGCTCAAAAAATCCCAGGGCCGAACCGATTTGAGCCGTCTCAACCCGAACTCCAGACTGGGCGGTGAAAGGGGGAACTACAGGTGCGGCTGAAGTTGGTGACTGCCAATCAGGGTTTGCCAGCACCTCAGGGACTCTAGGGGCTCTACGGGCCTGTCTGTGCGGTGGCTGCGACGGGGTAACTACTGCACGTGCCACCGTACCAGCTTCAACTGCCCTTCTGGTGCTCGCTACTTCACCATGTTGTACGGCAGTGCTGGTACTAGGTCCAGGAAGGGCTGCGCTGCTGGTGTATGCCTCACCACGTGATCCGGCAGCGACAGCCCCACTCTGCTGCTCTTGAAGCGGATCCTGCGTAACCTGTGGTCTAGCGACACGGGGCCGGGTACGCCTGGTGCTATCAGGGACCTCAGCCTCCTCGTCCGAACTTTGGGTCAGAGAGCCACTGCTTTCCACAGGTTCATATTCTGACCCGCTAGATTCGTCAGATGAGGGTTCCCACTCCTCATCCGACTGGGTCAGAATCCTGTAGGCCTCTTCAGAAGAATACCCCCTGTTTGACATTTTGGACTACTAAATTTAGGGGTATTCCCTGAGACTACCCAAGAAAAAAAGCAAACCTGTCTTACAAAGGGGAGGCTAGCGAAGTACCGGAGGCCGCTGCGGTTGATAAAAAATATCAAAACTGATTTTTTTATCGCCGCAGTGCGTGTACAGTGAATGTGCAGTGATCAAAAAACAAAAAATTTTTTGTCACTGCGGCGGGGCGGGCGTGGGTGAACGCACGTGTGGGCGACCGATCAGGCCTGATCGGGCAAACACTGCGTTTTGGGTGGAGGGCGAGCTAAGGTGACACTAATACAAGTATAGATCTGACAGTGATCAGTTTTGATCACTTACAGATACTATAAAAGTACAAATGCTGATTAGCGATACGCTAATCAGCGAATAAAAGTGACTGCGGTGCAGTGGGCTGGGCGCTAACTGACGCTAACTACCTAACCAAGGGGCCTAAACTATCCCTAAAACCTAACAGCCAATACTAGTGGAAAAAAAAAAGTGACAGTTTACACTGATCACTTTTTTTCCTTTCACTAGTGATTGACAGGGGCGATCAAAGGGGTGATCAAAGGGTTAATTGGGGTGCAGGGGGGTGATCTGGGGCTAAGGTGTAGTGTTTGGTGTACTCACAGTTCAGTCTGCTCCTGTGCTGGATCCAACCGACGAAAAGGACCAGCACAGGAGCAGACAAGCCATATAACAGATCATATTTACTAATATGATCTGTTATATGGCTTGTGATTGGATTTTTTGAAAATCGCCAGCCTGCCAGCCAATGATCGTTGCTGGCAGGCTGGTGACGAAATTGTTCTTTAACTTTTGCCGGCCCGCGATGCGCATGCGCGGGCCGGCAATACCCGAAATCTCGCGTCTCGCGAGATGACGCACGGATGCGTCCAGGAGGAATGAATCAACCACCTTCCGGACGCATCCGTGCGTTAGGCGGTCGGGAGGTGGTTAAAGAGGACCTTTCACTAGAATAAAAAATCTAAACTAAGTATACAGACATGGAGAGCGGCGCCCAGGGATCCCCCTGCACTTACTATTATCCCTGGGCGCCGCTCCGTTCTCCCTGTATAGCCTCCGGTATCTTCATATGTTCGGTTCAACTGGGTGGAACCTGCCGGCGTCTCTTTCTCCCAGGCTGTAGCGCTGGCCAATCGCAGCGCTCAGCTCATAGCCTGAGAGAAAAAAAAAAACTCTCAGGCTATGAGCTGAGCGTTGCGATTGGCCAGCGCTACAGCCTGGGAGAAGGAAACGCTGGAAGGCTCCACCCAGTTGAGCCGAACATATGAAGATACCGGAGGCTATACAGGGAGAACGGAGCGGCGCCCAGGGATAATAAGTGCAGGGAGGGAGATCCCTGGGCGCCGCTCTACGCGTCTGTATAGTTAGTTTAGATTTTTTATTCTAGTGAAAGGTCCTCTTTAAGCTAATTATCTAATTATCTTTCCTATTTTTTTGTAAGCAGTAGTGATGAGCGAGCATGCTCGGCCGAGTACTGGTTCGGCTCGAGCATCGCTATGCTCGGCACGTGGCGGTACTCGGCCGAATACCACGTGTGCTCGTCGCATTGCTCGAGTCTCCACCCCGCATGTTTGGCACCTCCTGAAGCATCAAATCAGCGTTCAGGTAATTCCCTCCAGTGTAATGCCATAGCCATGTTAGCTATAAGCCTTACACTGGTTGGCTGGCCGGAACACGTGGTACTAGTATAGTATTCAGCGCCAGGGAGAGCCGACAGTAGGCAGGGACATATAGCGGTTTGCTGAAATTACAACGATTGAACTCCCAAAAGGCTCTTGAAAGACAAAACAGTCCTCTTCAGGACTAAAGTGTGTGTTTGACAACAGTGCAGCATTTATTTATTTTTTAACAAGGGTTAAATTCAGCAGTATCAGGGACAGGCGTCTGCAGGAAGGGACAGATAGTGCAGGGCTGGAAAATCGCTGTGTTCAGTACCAAAAAGCTTTCAAAAGAAAGAAATATTACATATCGGTGAGATCTACAGTACAGCATCAGAAAGCAGTGTGTTTAGCAGAAATTCTAAAAAGGGGCTTATTCACTAGAGTGTGCCTGCTAGTGAGATACACACCGCTCCATCATAGAAATGTATTTTTCTGGGGAAATTAACCTAATTTGTGCCAAATCTGTGTGCGCGCTCAATCCACAAACGTGATATACAATATTCCAGCCGAGAATCATTTCTATTTGGGACAAATATCCCTAGTTTGGGTTTCATCTGTGTCTGCGTTTAGGCCGCAACCGTTATATACAGTAATTCCGCAGAGAATTATTTCTATTTGGGACAAATTTAACTGTTTTGTGCCAAATATACTGTCCAGTACTGTGTATTTATGTGACAAATACTCTATCACATTTGAAAAGAGTGTCTGTTGCGCCAATCTAAATAATCTGTGCATAATCTAGTGTCCATATTCTGTTCATTACTGGGGCATATACTGAGTCAAATTTAAAATTTGTGTGTCTAGCGACAAAATAAATAATCTGTTCAAAATGTAGTGTCCATAGCGCGTGGATCTCTGTTTCAAATACAGTACCACATGTGAAAACAGTGTATTTTGTGAGAAGTAAAATATTTGTGCCACATCTACTGTGTGTGCATTTTATACATATTACTAACATATACTGTACTTCATCCGCAGGCGGTGTATGACATCATCAGAGCTACATCGCCTGTGTAAAGTGTGCGCATCCAAAATACCTGTTTAAAATTAATTGGCGCATACACGTACATATCCTACAATACTGTAGGTGTACTTTTAAGCATATATAACATTTCATATTAACCTCCTCAGGACCGCCGTACGCAGGATTGCGTCTTTGCGGCGGTCCTGTTGTTCTGGGTGGACGCGCCGGTGCGTCCTCTCGCGAGACGCGAGATTTCGTGCATTGCCGGCCCGCGCATGCGCATCGCGGGCCGGCAAAAGTTAAAGAAGTATTTCGTCACCAGCCTGCCAGCAACGATCATTGGCTGGCAGGCTGGCGATTTTCAAAAAATCAAATCAGAAGCCAGATAACAGATCATATTAGTAAATATGATCTGTTATATGGCTTCTCTGCTCCTCTGCTGGTCCTTTTCGTCGGTTGGATCCAGCAGAGAAGCAGAGATCACTGTGAGTACCCACCAACACTACACCTTAGCCCCTGATCATCTTCCATCACCCCCATCATCCTAATTAACCCCTTGATCGCCCCCTGTCAATCACTTAGTGAAAGACAAAAAGTGATCAGTGTAAACTGTCACTTTTTTTTTCCACTAGTATTGGCTGTTAGGTTTTAGGGATAGTTTAGGCCCCTTGGTTAGGTAGTTAGCGTCAGTTAGCGCCCAGCCCACCGCACCGCAGTCACTTTTATTCGCTGTTTAGCGTATCGCTAATCAGCATTTGTACTTTTATAGTATCTGTAAGTGATCAAAACTGATCACGGTCAGATCTATAATTGTATTAGTGTCACTTTAGTTCGCCCTCCACTCAAAACGCAGTGTTTGCCCGATCAGGCCTGATCGGTCGCCCACACGTGCGTTCACCCACGCCCGCCCCACCGCAGTGACAAAAAAAAAATTTGTTTTTTGATCACTGCACATTCACTTTACACGCACTGCGGCGATAAAAAAATCAGTTTTGATATTTTTTATCAACCGCAGCGGCCTCCGGTACTTCGCTAGCCTCCCCTTTGTAAGACAGGCTTGCTTTTTTTCTTGGGTAGTCTCAGGGAATACCCCTAAATTTAGTAGTCCAAAATGTCAAACAGGGGGTATTCTTCTGAAGAGGCCTACAGGATTCTGACCCAGTCAGATGAGGAGTGGGAACCCTCATCTGACGAATCTAGCGGGTCAGAATATGAACCTGTGGAAAGCAGTGGCTCTCTGACCCAAAGTTCGGACGAGGAGGTGGAGGTCCCTGGCAGCACCAGGCGTACCCGGCCCCGTGTCGCTAGACCACAGGTTATGCAGGATCCGCTTCAAGAGCAGCAGAGTGGGGCTGTCGCTGCCGGATCACGTGGTGAGGCATACACCAGCAGCGCAGCCCTTCCTGGACCTAGTACCAGCACTGCCGTACAACATGGTGACGTGGCGAGCACCAGAAGGGCAGTTGAAGCTGGTACGGTGGCACGTGCACTAGTTACCCCGTCGCAGCCACCGCGCAGACAGGCCCGTAGAGCCCCTAGAATCCCTGAGGTGCTGGCAAACCCTGATTGGCAGTCACCAACTTCAGCCGCACCTGTAGTTCCCCCTTTCACCGCCCAGTCTGGAGTTCGGGTTGAGACGGCTCAAATCGGTTCGGCCCTGGGATTTTTTGAGCTGTTCTTGACTGCGGAGCTCTTGGACTTAGTCGTGGCAGAGACAAACCGGTATGCCACACAATTTATATCCGCCAACCCGGGAAGCTCTTATGCCCAGTCTTTCCGGTGGAAACCAGTCCAAGTTTCCGAACTTAAAATTTTTCTGGGCCTTCTCCTCAACATGGGTCTAACTAAAAAGCATGAATTGCGGTCATATTGGTCCACGAACCCGATTCATCACATGCCCATGTTCTCTGCTGCTATGTCCAGGACACGATTTGAGACCATCCTGCGTTTCCTGCACTTTAGCGACAACACCACCTCCCGTCCCAGAGGCCACCCAGCTTTTGACCGGCTCCACAAAATTCGGCCCCTCATAGACCATTTCAACCAGAAATTTGCAGATTTGTATACCCCCGAGCAAAACATCTGCGTAGACGAGTCCCTAATACATTTTACCGGGCGCCTTGGCTTCAAACAATACATCCCAAGCAAGCGTGCCCGGTATGGGGTCAAATTGTATAAGCTCTGTGAAAGGGCCACAGGCTATACCCACAAATTTCGGATCTATGAGGGAAAAGATCAGACCCTGGAGCCGGTCGGTTGCCCTGACTACCTGGGGAGCAGTGGGAAGACAGTCTGGGACTTGGTGTCACCCTTATTCGGCAAGGGGTACCATCTTTATGTGGACAATTTTTACACAAGTGTGGCCCTCTTTAGGCATTTGTTTCTAGAACGGATTTGCGCCTGTGGCACCGCGCGAACTAGTCGCGTGGGCTTCCCCCAACGGCTTGTAACCACCCGTCTTGCAAGGGGGGAGAGGGCTGCCTTGTGTAACGAAGAACTGCTCGCGGTGAAATGGAGAGACAAGCGTGACGTTTACATGCTCTCCTCCATTCACGCAGACACGACAATCCAAATTGAAAGGGCAACCCGTGTCATTGAAAAGCCCCTCTCAGTCCACGACTATAATGCGCTCATGGGAGGGGTGGACTTCAATGACCAGATGTTGGCTCCCTATTTAGTTTCCCGCAGAACCAGACGCTGGTATAAGAAGGTGTCTGTATATTTAATTCAATTGGCTGCCTATAATAGTTTTGTTCTCTACAGTAAGGCTGGGAGAACAGGATCCTTCCTCAAATTCCAGGAAGAGATCATCGAGAACCTCATTTATCCGGGAGGTTCCGTGGCCCCATCCACCAGTGTAGTTAGCCGTCTACACGAGCGACATTTCCCCAGTGTCGTTGCTGGTACCTCAACCCAACCGCCACCCCGAAAAAAATGTCGTGTCTGTAGCAGGAGTGGAATAAGGCGTGACACCCGCTATTTCTGTCCTGACTGTCCGGACCACCCTGCCCTATGCTATGGAGAGTGTTTCCGGAAGTACCACACACAGGTACACCTAGCATAGGGATCACATCTCACCAGGACAGGCACACAGGGCTATTAGGGCCCTTTCTCTCACAGCTGCTGCAAACCTCTCCTTTCACCTGGGATAAAGTGCATAACGTACTTCGCCACATCTTTGGGCGCTTTGCGCTTTGCACATTGTCCCATGGGGAAGGAGAGGTTTGCTCTATAAAGGTAAAAAAAACTAAACAAAAAAAAAAATACCGGTAAGTAAAAAAGTTAAACGTTCAGTTAAAAAAGTTTAAAAAAAGTTTCTATGTTCTGTTCAACAGTTAATAAAGTTATTGCGTTGCGGCCTGGTTTTTTCTTTTTTGTTTTGTTTTTTTTACCTTCCAGGTGGACCAACCGATCGACCAGCTGCAGCACTGATGTGCATTCGGACAGAAGCATTGCGCTGCTGTCAGATTACACGCAAGTCGGTGTATGCGGCGCTGCAAGACGAGATTTCTCCTCTGCAGTAAAAGATATGTTTGCCGAGGCATATGAGCTGAGGAGGTGGCGGTGTTCATATACTTTGGCAAACACTTTGTATATATAAAAAAAAAAATCCCGGCAATGATTTATTCATCCACATCGATTGATGTGAATGGAGAAATCTGGTTTGCCAGGGCATACGAGCTGAAGTGGGTATGGATGTTGGGCGGAGCTCCTATGTCCTGGCAGACGCCTTTCCCCTCCTTTTTCTTTTTTTGGCAGAGATTTTTTCATCCACATTGATCGATGCGAATGAAGAAATCTGTGCCGTCCATTTTTTTCTTTCAGCCCAGAGGCTGAACGGAAAAAAAAAATCTCATTACCCGTATGCTCAATATAAGGAGAATAGCAGAAACTCCTAATGCTGGGCATACATGTAATGATTGCGGAGACCCTCAAATGCCAGGGCAGTACAAACACCCCACAAATAACACCATTTTGGAAAGAAGATACCCCAAGGTATTCGCTGAGGGGCATATTGAGTCCATGAAAGATTGAAATTTTTGTCCCAAGTTAGCGGAAAGGGAGACTTTGTGAGAACAAAATCCAAAAAATCAATTTCCGCTAACTTGTGCCAAAATTTTTTTTTTTCAATGAACTCGCCATGCCCCTCATTGAATACCTTGGGGTGTCTTCTTTCCAAAATGGGGTCACATGTGGGGTATTTATACTGCCCTGGCATTTTAGGGGCCCCAAAGCGTGAGAAGAAGTCTGGTATCCAAATGTCTAAAAATGCCCTCCTAAAAGGAATTTGGGCCCCTTTGCCCACCTAGGCTGCAAAAAAGTGTCACACATGTGGTATCTCCGTATTCAGCAGAAGTTGGGGAATATGTTTTGGGGTGTCATTTTACATATACCCATGCTGGGTGAGATAAATATCTTTGTATAAAAAACTTTGTATAAAAAAAATGGGAAAAGTTGTCTTTTGCCAAGATATTTCTCTCACCCAGCATGGGTATATGTAAAATGACACCCCAAAACACATTCCTTACCTTCTCCTGAGTACGGAGATACCAGATGTGTGACACTTTTTTGCAGCCTAGCTGGGCAAAGGGGCCCACATTCCAAAGAGCACCTTTCAGATTTCACAGGTCATTTACCTACTTACCAGACATTAGGGCCCCTGGAAAATGCCAGGGCAGTATAACTGCCCCACAAGTGACCCCATTTTGGAAAGAAGACACACCAAGGTATTCCGTGAGGGGCATGGCAAGTTCCTAGAATTTTTTATTTTTTGTCACAAGTTAGTGGACAATGATGATTTTTTTATTTTTTTTATTTTTTCATACAAAGTCTCCTATTCCACTAACTTGTGACAAAAAATTTTTTTTTCCATGAACTCACTATGCCCATCAGCGAATACCTTGGGGTCTCTTCTTTCCAAAATGGGGTCACTTGTGGGGTAGTTATACTGCCCTGGCATTCTAGGGGCCCAAATGTGTGGTAAGGAGTTTGAAATCAAATTCTGTAAAAAATGACCAGTGAAATCCGAAAGGTGCTCTTTGGAATATGGGCCCCTTTGCCCACCTAGGCTGCAAAAAAGTGTCACACATCTGGTATCCCCGTACTCAGGAGAAGTTGAGGAATGTGTTTTGGGGTGTCTTTTTACATATACCCATGCTGGGTGAGATAAATATCTTGGTCAAATGACAACTTTGTATAAAAAAATGGGAAAAGTTGTCTTTTGCCAAGATATTTCTCTCACCCAGCATGGGTATATGTAAAATGACACCCCAAAACACATTCCCCACCTTCTCCTGAGTACGGAGATACCAGATGTGTGACACTTTTTTGCAGCCTAGGTGGGCAAAGGGGCCCATATTCCAAAGAGCACCTTTCGGATTTCACTCGTCATTTTTTACAGAATTTGATTTCAAACTCCTTACCACACATTTGGGCCCCTAGAATGCCAGGGCAGTTTAACTACTCCACACGTGACCTCATTTTGGAAAGAAGACACCCCAAGCTATTCCGTGAGGGGCATGGCGAGTTCCTAGAATTTTTTATTTTTTGTCACAAGTTAGTGGAAAATGATGATTTTTTTTTTTTTTTTTTTTTCATACAAAGTCTCATATTCCACTAACTTGTGACAAAAAATAAAAACTTCCATGAACTCACTATGCCCATCAGCGAATACCTTGGGGTCTCTTCTTTCCAAAATGGGGTCACTTGTGGGGTAGTTATACTGCCCTGGCATTCTAGGGGCCCTAATGTGTGGTAAGGAGTTTGAAATCAAATTCTGTAAAAAATGACCTGTGAAATCCAAAAGGTGCTCTTTGGAATATGGGCCCCTTTGCCCACCTAGGCTGCAAAAAAGTGTCACACATCTGGTATCTCCGTACTCAGGAGAAGGTGGGGAATGTGTTTTGGGGTGTCATTTTACATATACCCATGCTGGGTGAGAGAAATATCTTGGCAAAAGACAACTTTTCCCATTTTTTTATACAAAGTTGTCATTTGACCAAGATATTTATCTCACCCAGAGCATGGGTATATGTAAAAAGACACCCCAAAACACATTCCTCAACTTCTCCTGAGTACGGGGATACCAGATGTGTGACACTTTTTTGCAGCCTAGGTGGGCAAAGGGGCCCATATTCCAAAGAGCACCTTTCGGATTTCACTCGTCATTTTTTACAGAATTTGATTTCAAACTCCTTACCACACATTTGGGCCCCTAGAATGCCAGGGCAGTATAACTACCCCACAAGTGACCCCATTTTGGAAAGAAGAGACCCCAAGGTATTCGCTGATGGGCATAGTGAGTTCATGGAAGTTTTTATTTTTTGTCACAAGTTAGTGGAATATGAGACTTTGTATGAAAATAAAAAAAAAAAAAAAAATCATCATTTTCCACTAACTTGTGACAAAAAATAAAAAATTCTAGGAACTCGCCATGCCCCTCACGGAATAGCTTGGGGTGTCTTCTTTCCAAAATGGGGTCACTTGTGGGGTAGTTATACTGCCCTGGCATTCTAGGGGCCCAAATGTGTGGTAAGGAGTTAGAAATCAAATTCTGTAAAAAATGATGAGTGAAATCCGAAAGGTGCTCTTTGGAATATGGGCCCCTTTGCCCACCTAGGCTGCAAAAAAGTGTCACACATCTGGTATCTCCGTACTCAGGAGAAGGTGGGGAATGTGTTTTGGGGTGTCATTTTATATATACCCATGCTGGGTGAGAGAAATATCTTGGCAAAAGACAACTTTTCCCATTTTTTTATACAAAGTTGTCATTTGACCAAGATATTTATCTCACCCAGCATGGGTATATGTAAAAAGACACCCCAAAACACATTCCTCAACTTCTCCTGAGTACGGGGATACCAGATGTGTGACACTTTTTTGCATCCTAGGTGGGCAAAGGGGCCCATATTCCAAAGAGCACCTTTCGGATTTCACAGGTCATTTTTTACTGAATTTGATTTCAAACTCTTTACCACACATTTGGGCCCCTAGAATGCCAGGGCAGTATAACTACCCCACAAGTGACCCCATTTTGGAAAGAAGAGACCCCAAGGTATTCGCTGATGGGCATAGTGAGTTCATAGAACTTTTTATTTTTTGTCACAAGTTAGTGGAATATGAGACTTTGTAAGAAAAAAAAAAAAAATCATCATTTTCCGCTAACTTGTGACAAAAAATAAAAAGTTCTATGAACTCACTATGCCCATCAGCGAATACCTTAGGGTGTGTACTTTCAGAAATGGGGTCATTTGTGGGGTGTTTGTACTGTCTGGGCATTGTAGAACCTCAGGAAACATGACAGGTGCTCAGAAAGTCAGAGCTGCTTCAAAAAGCGGAAATTCACATTTTTGTACCATAGTTTGTAAACGCTATAACTTTTACCCAAACCATTTTTTTTTTACCCAAACATTTTTTTTTTATCAAAGACATGTAGAACTATAAATTTAGAGCAAAATTTCTATATGGATGTCGTTTTTTTTGCAAAATTTTACAACTGAAAGTGAAAAATGTCATTTTTTTGCAAAAAAATCGTTAAATTTCGATTAATAACAAAAAAAGTAAAAATGTCAGCAGCAATGAAATACCACCAAATGAAAGCTCTATTAGTGAGAAGAAAAGGAGGTAAAATTCATTTGGGTGGTAAGTTGCATGACCGAGCAATAAACCGTGAAAGTAGTGTAGGTCAGAAGTGTAAAAAGTGGCCTGGTCTTTCAGGGTGTTTAAGCACTGGGGGCTGAGGTGGTTAAGAAGGCGGCCACTATAGGACGTGGAAGTGGCCGTGATGCTGATGGTTCACGCATGAGCTGTAGCCCTGGGCTCAATGAAACAGAGTCAAATAATGTAGATGAGGGCCTCCAGGGGCGCTAACCCTCTAAAACAGTGAAGGCGATGGCAAACCTTTTAGAGACTGATTGCCAACCTGCAACCACAAACACACTTATTTATCGCAAAGTGCCCACACGACCATTTACCCTGAATACTACAGTCCAATATAGTATATCTTCCATGTTCCTTATTATTTAGCTATGGTGGCCTGCCTACAGTCAATGTGCTGCTTGTGCCATTCATGGCGTACCAGACGCTGATGAATGGCAGGAAAACTGTAAGACATATTGGTGCACCATAGACTTTTTCAAGAGTAAGGGTGCCCACAGAGAGGGCTCTAAGTGTCGCCCCTGGCACCTGTGAAAGGGTTTCACTGACCCTATAAAACATTATGAGCGAGGGCATCCTAAAAAGCATGTCGATATGATGGAGGAGGAGAAGGACGAGAAAAGGAAGATTGAACCATATAACCTTTTTTGGTGGTGGCAGAGGTGCATGTGAATACAGTGTATTCAGTACTTTACAAACAACACATTTAAAGTGCCTTTATGTTCAGCCGCTTTCCTCTGGTAGAGTAGAGAAGTCAGGGGCAATCCAGGCCTTCTTTATTTTTTTAAGAGTTGACCTGTCAGCATTTTCAGTTGACAGACGGATGCGCTTATCAGTTATTATTCCCCCAGCAACACTATATACCCGCTCTGACAAAACGCTGGCGGCAGGGCATCCCAGCACCTCTGAGGCATAGAGTGCAAGTTTGTGCCACGTTTCCAGCTTGGACACCCAGTAGTTGTAAGGCACTGAGGGATCACCGAGGACGCTGACACGGTCTGTTATGTACTTCTTCACAATTTTCCACAATGTTTCCCCCCTTGTGACACTAGGGTGAGGGTGCTGGCGGGGTGTCATGAAACTGTCCCAGGCCTTGTAGAGTGTTGCCCTGCCTCTGTTGGAACTGCTGTGTGTTCCCCTCGTCTCCCCTTCTCGGTTGGCCAAGGAACTACGGACTCTGCCACCGGCGTTGTCAGCTGGAAATATTTCTGCAATGACATTCTGTTCTGTTTGGTTATTTATGTGTTAATTACCAGGCCCTGACATTGGTTTACCTCCACTCTTTGCCTCCACTGTTGTCATATGGAAATTTTCTAAGCAATTTTTAAACAAGGATCTTCTGGTATTGCATCGTTTTGCTCGTCCTCTCCACCACAGGAATGAGAGATGAGAAGTTCCCTTTGTAGGGGGGGGGGGGGGGGGGTCGAGAAGGGTGAACACCCAGTAATTGGTGTTGCCTAACATGCGTGTAATGCATGGGTCGTGGGAAAGGCAGCCTAACATGAAGTCAGCCATGTGTGCCAGATTCCCAACAGGCAAGACTTCGTCACCAGGAGGATGACTCTCATTCTCCTTATCCTATTCCTCCTCTCCTGCCCATCTATGCAGAACAGATGCAATAAACCTGCTATTGCTACTACCCTCTGTAGCGTAGACAACTGTCTCTTGCTTCTCCTCCTCCTCATCATCCAATTCACACTGAGAAGCCAAACTGATGGTGTTCTGGCTATTACCCTGTGTAATGTCTTCCACCTATTTCCACCTCTTCCACATGTGAGGCGTCCGCCTTCATCGCTAGCAGCCAGCGTTTCACTAGACACAGAAGTGGTATGGTTCGGCTGATAATGGCGTCATCGCCACTCACCATCGGTGTTTATCTCTCAAAGTTGCGTAAAACCTCACAGAGGTCAGACATACAAGAGCATGTTGCAGCTGGTATTCCACTACTGCCCTCTGCTGCTCACAAAGCCTGGACCACATGTAGAACGTAGAGTTCCAGCGCGTGCCCACGTTGCACAATAGTCTGTTAGCTGGCAAATGCAAGCGCTGCAGCAGCATTGCCAAACTGACGGCAGCTGTAGATGACTTTTGGAAATGGGCACACACACAGCGCACCTTCACCAGTAGCTCAGGCAAAATGGGGGAGGTTGGGAGAAAATTGAGAACACGTGGTATGGCTGGATCCCAGACATTTAGGTGGGATTCACATGGCCATATCAGCATTTGCCCCATGTACAATTTTACCTTCTTCACTGGGCAGAGGTTGTTTTCTGCCGCTGTGACGGCCCTGGTTCGCTGAGGGCTGGGCCTGTTATGTTCCAGGGTTTCATGTTTTTATTGTTATTGCTTGAGTTTGATTTTCAGACTAGGCTGTAAAATAAAATATGTTATGGTTATTTGGTTATTTATCAGTTATTAAAAAGTTCATGTCATTGGTTTAACTCCACTCTTGTTTGTTAGGTTTTTAGTTATATTAGTGTATAAGTTTGGGATGTTTGTTGTGCATGGCACATATATGCTGTATGATTGCCATGTGTGTGAGCTTGCCGAGCTACAAAGCTGCCAACAACTTATGGACATTATCAGACGCAGCCAACCTGGTCCCTTATACCCTGCCCCAGCTCTGCGGCGGTGTGCTTTTTGTCACCCAAGCAAATTAATTTCAGCAAGGCCTGTTGCCGCTTCCCCATGAGAATTCAGAGTTTGCAGTGGAGGAGGAGGTGGAGGCGGAGGAGAAGAAGGGAGGGTTGCTGCCACTAATGTAGGTGGTGGCAGAAATCCTGATGGAAGTAGTGCCCTTTCAATCCTTGGCATCAGTGGCACCTGTGCCATCCCAGGGTCCGACTCGCTAACGGCCTACACAAGGTTCACCCAGTGTGCCATAACTGAAATGTAGCATCCCTGGCCAAAAGCACTTGTTCATGTGTCCGTCATTAAGTGGACCTTCCCAATACCTGCGTTGGTCAGGGCACGGGTGATGTTACGGGACACACACACAATTGCTGGTGTAATGCGGGGACGGCACAACGTGAAAAATAGCGGCGGCTGGGGACTGAGTAACGCAGTACTGGCCATCGCCATCAGGCTGAGGAAAGCCCCAGTGTCCACAGGTCTAGATGGTAACATTTCCATGCCTACAAATTTTTAAAGGTGCGCATTTAGTGCTATAGCCTGTGGGGGGGTGACGGGGTATTGGCGCTTATGATCAAAGGCCTGGGGACATCTGTACACTGTGCTTGGACACAGAAAGGGGTGTGCTAGCAGATGGTGCTTGCAAAGGCCCAGCTGCAGGGCGGGAGTCATCCAGGCCTGCGTCTAGGACAGAGGATTGGCCAACACTTAACACAGGGGAGGAAGAGGAGGCAGACACTGATTGTGGACCCAGGGGTTCGGCCCACCGATTAGGGTGCTGTGATGCCATGTGGCGGATCATGCTGGTGGGGTTGAGGTTGCTACTGTTCCCACCCCTACTCATTTAGCCTCCAGTGTACAGTCTTCCCCCCATTATGTTCCCGTGTTTGAGTGTTTATTGTTATGTTTTTAGTTAGTTTATTAATAGGATGTAAAATATGTTATGGAACTCTAGAGAGAGTTCAGAGAAGAGCTACTAAACTAGTACATGGATTGCAGGATAAAACTTACCAGGAAAGGTTAAAGGACCTTAATATGTATAGCTTGGAAGAAAGAAGAGACAGAGGGGATATGATAGAAACTTTTAAATACATAAAGGGAATCAACTCGGTAAAGGAGGAGAGCATATTTATAAGAAGAAAAACTACCACAAGAGGACACAGTTTTAAATTAGAGGGGCAAAGGTTTAAAAGTAATATAAGGAAGTATTACTTTACTGAGAGAGTAGTGGATGCATGGAATAGCCTTCCTGCAGAAGTGGTAGCTGCAAATACAGTGAAGGGGTTTAAGCATGCATGGGATAGGCACAAGGCCATCCTTCATATAAGATAGGGCCGGGGGCTATCCATAGTATTCAGTATATTGGGCAGACTAGATGGGCCAAATGGTTCTTATCTGCCGACACATTCTATGTTTCTATGTTATTGCTATTTATGAAATGTTGAGTTCTTATTTAGGTATAGCACAGTTACAGTTAGCAAATTCCAATTCTTTGATTGTCCCCACCTTCCTCAATAAAGCCCCAGACTGCGGAACACCTACCCCTTGTCAAGGGAGATTTGCATAAGGGGGAACAGTTGCGGGCCTGCTTATTGTGGCCCGCCTTCTCCCTTTTGCCACCACACAGCCTCTTCCAGCCTGTTGCGGTGCTGTGGATCCCTCCCCCTCTGTCCTGCTGTCCTAGCTTGGCTTTCCACCTTCCCAGGTTGGGTCAGTGATGTCATCATCCCCCATCTCCAAATCCACTTCCTCACTCTGGTCATCCTCCTGACTTGTGTTGACCCAACAAGACCCTACTTATTGACCATAGTGTCTCATCCCTATCATCCCCCAAGTAAAACACTAATTGCCCCCCCCCCCATCTTCTTCTGACTTTGGAGGCTTACGAGTCAGCTCACCTGTAGGCCCTCACCCACAATTTTTTTGGGGGTCAGCTGACATGGTATATTATTTTCTATGTTTCAGACTTGGAAGGGAACATAATTTGGTTTCCTTCAGTGGTGAATCTTTCACGCATGTGTGTTTTTTTAAAGGATACTGGTTTTATATAGTGGCACAGGGGTAAATATTTCAATGTTTTTTTAAAAAAATATGTCAGGCTTGACTCCATTTTCTCCTCTCTTTTTTGCAGATGCTTTTTCAGGAGATATTAGACCCTTTCGCATTTGTATTCCTTTTTTTCATTGTATGTGCCACTTTCCCTAGATCTTTCTTTGGGGTAGACAATAGAATTCCAAGATAGTCAGATAGCAGCTTGTAATTGTGGTACAGTTCCATAATGTAACGAGACAACAAATGCTGACCGCCATTCCCTGCGCTAACTCTGCTATGTGACGTTCTCTGGAACCCAAAGGAACATTCCGATTAGAAATTGGTCATTCTTTCTTGGTAGCCTGTGCTGACCGGGTCAATTAACTTCTTAGATGGTCAGATCAGCAGGTCCTTGCTCTTAATGTTTTTGAGGGTCACCAGCATGCCATGAATGATAATTTTTAAAGGGTGTGTATGATGCCCTCCTTTATGTGTAATAAAGGGTGCATTATAGTGCCAGCTCCTTGTAATTTTTGGCAGCCCTTTCACTTAGTGCATAGGCTTTATGAGTGTAGGAGTCCCACTACCTGAACAATTGTAGCACCATGTGAATGAGGCCCTCCTTTATGTGATATACAGGCTGTATCTCTTCTTCCTTGTAATTTTTGGCAGCACTTACACTGTACAGGGAGTGCAGAATTATTAGGCAAGTTGTATTTTTGAGGATTAATTTTATTATTGAACAACAACCATGTTCTCAATGAACCCAAAAAACTCATTAATATCAAAGCTGAATATTTTTGGAAGTAGTTTTTAGTTTGTTTTTAGTTTTAGCTATTTTAGGGGGATATCTGTGTGTGCAGGCGACTATTACTGTGCATAATTATTAGGCAACTTAACAAAAAACAAATATATACCCATTTCAATTATTTATTTTTACCAGTGAAACCAATATAACATCTCAACATTCACAAATATACATTTCTGACATTCAAAAACAAAACAAAAACAAATCAGTGACCAATATAGCCACCTTTCTTTGCAAGGACACTCAAAAGCCTGCCATCCATGGATTCTGTCAGTGTTTTGATCTGTTCACCATCAACATTGCGTGCAGCAGCAACCACAGCCTCCCAGACACTGTTCAGAGAGGTGTACTGTTTTCCCTCCTTGTAAATCTCACATTTGATGATGGACCACAGGTTCTCAATGGGGTTCAGATCAGGTGAACAAGGAGGCCATGTCATTAGATTTTCTTCTTTTATACCCTTTCTTGCCAGCCACGCTGTGGAGTACTTGGACGCGTGTGATGGAGCATTGTCCTGCATGAAAATCATGTTTTTCTTGAAGGATGCAGACTTCTTCCTGTACCACTGCTTGAAGAAGGTGTCTTCCAGAAACTGGCAGTAGGACTGGAAGTTGAGCTTGACTCCATCCTCAACCCGAAAAGGCCCCACAAGCTCATCTTTGATGATACCAGCCGAAACCAGTACTCCACCTCCACCTTGCTGGCGTCTGAGTCGGACTGGAGCTCTCTGCCATTTACCAATCCAGCCACGAGCCCATCCATCTGGCCCATCAAGACTCACTCTCATTTTATCAGTCCATAAAACCTTAGAAAAATCAGTCTTGAGATATTTCTTGGCCCAGTCTTGACGTTTCAGCTTGTGTGTCTTGTTTAGTGGTGGTCGTCTTTCAGCCTTTCTTACCTTGGCCATGTCTCTGAGTATTGCACACCTTGTGCTTTTGGGCACTCCAGTGATGTTGCAGCTCTGAAATATGGCCAAACTGGTGGCAAGTGGCATCTTGGCAGCTGCACGCTTGACTTTTCTCAGTTCATGGGCAGTTATTTTGCGCCTTGGTTTTTCCACACGCTTCTTGCGACCCTGTTGACTATTTTGAATGAAACGATTGATTGTTCGATGATCACGCTTCAGAAGCTTTGCAATTTTAAGAGTGCTGCATCCCTCTGCAAGATATCTCACTATTTTTGACTTTTCTGAGCCTGTCAAGTTCTTCTTTTGACACATTTTGCCAAAGGAAAGGAAGTTGCCTAATAATTATGCACACCTGATATAGGGTGTTGATGTCATTAGACCACACCCCTTCTCATTACAGAGATGCACATCACCTAATATGCTTAATTGGTAGTAGGCTTTCGAGCCTATACAGCTTGGAGTAAGACAACATGCATAAAGAGGATGATGTGGTCAAAATACTCATTTGCCTAATAATTCTGCACGCAGTGTATATACAATTGAATCTACAGGATAAAATGTTTCCTAACAATTTTTCCTCTAAAAGGGATTTTTTTTTTGTGGGGGCACGGTTTTGTCAGTTTTTTTCTCAGTCTGTTAAAGTGGCGTACAACTTGGACAACATGGTTCCCAGCAGCGACATTGGTGTCCAAGATGCATCCAGACATGGTCCCCCTGCTGTTCCTGATCGATTTCAGAGGTGTTTCCATCACTTTCAGACCTTTTCCTATAGTCCAGGCACCCTCCCCTCATCCGAGCAGGGGGTGCCTGGTCGCCTCCCGTTGACTTCCATTATACTCGGGTGCTCGGCCGAGCGCACGAATATCGCGATGTGTTCGGACCGAACACCCGAACACTTTGGTGCTCGCTCATCACTAGTAAACAGAGTTGTGTCTTATTGAAAGAAAAATACGGCAATTTGAGTATGGAGAATTCTGCAGGTAAATTGTCGGGATGTGGATGTATATGTTGTTGTCAACAGAAAGAGCTTGAATGGCAATTAATCAGAGATGGTAAATATATGTATCAATTAGGCCCTGACAAAATACAATATTTAGAAAAAAATTGCGTACGAAATTTGGGTATAATGGTAAATTGACTGTAGAATCATGTTCAAAATTAGTAAAAGAGTTAGGCAAAGAAGGAAACCCTCTTTCATTTATCATATTGTGAGAAGCAATATGTAATCGTACTTCCAGTGTGTGAGATGCACCTGGAGAGTAAGTAGAATAATTCCAGAGTCTGGGACCTGGAAGAGAGAGACTTAAAGGCTATGTACACCTTTGGGGCAAAGTATTTTATTATTGCATTGTACTTATTTTGAGATAAAAATAGTTTTTTAAATTGGTCTTTATTAAAAATATGGCATCCTTTTTTCTGTACAGAGCTGAGATACTCTAGTAGCGCCCTTTGGATTTTCTGCTCGATATTAGAGATGAGCGAATTTTTCAAAAATTAGATTCACCGATTCAGTTTGACCTGAATATATTCACACCGAATTACATTAAAAAAAACAGCTATTTCCTGGCTGCAGAGAGCCTGTATAGAGGTGTAGAACACTGTGCCTTGCAGTAACACGCATAGGGAGTCTGCTATGGTAGTGAAACAATACTGTGAGTCAGTATGACATGCAGATGACAGGCGTCACTCTTAGAATTACTGCACACTTCACATATTTGGGCAGTCACGGGGCCAAAACTGACCAAATAACTCAAGTGTTAACTCAGCCTTACAGGTCAATGTTAGCGCCAAGAAGAAGCGCACTCTTTTTACACCGTCGTCAGCTGATTCCACATAGATGTCTACAGAACCTGTTCTATTAAACGCTTATACAAGCAGAGCCCCCAGACAGAGTGGAGAGGGTGTCAGCAGTAAATTTGTGTTGACGTCACTGATTAATTTGCCCTTCCTCTGATCCGTCAGAGCAGAAAATACCGCAGCATGCTGTTTTCTCTCCGGCCAAAAACACTGATCACTTGCCGGAATGCCGGATCCGGCATTAATTTACATTGAAGTGTATTAGTGCCGGATCTGGCATTAAGTGTTCCGGCAAAACGGAACATGCGCAGACCTTTAAAAATTAAAAAAAATTAATACCGGATCCGTTTTTCTGGAGGACACCGGTGAGACGGATCCGGTATTGCACACCAGTGAAGTGTGTATATTTTTCTTTCTGTACTGAAATAGGCCAGTAAACGATTTCAACACATATAACTGCAGAAGTGAACTGAGAATATATTTTTCTTTTTGTACTTAAATAGGCCACTAAATGCTTTTAGCAGAAATAAATGCAGCAGTGAAGAGCGTATATTTTTTTCCTTTTTGTACTGAAATAGGACACTAAACGCTTTCACCACATATAACTGCAGAAGTGAAATGCGTATATATTTTTCATTTTCCACAGATATAAGCCACTAAAGGCTTTTCAACATAGCACTTGCACCCCAATAACAAGAACACGTTGCTGGAATGCCAGAGCTGTAAATCGCCTTTTTTTTTTTACAATGAGGTTTTTCTAGCACTGTCCCTAGCGACTTCTGACGTCTCTCCCTGCACTAAGATGCTGTGAAATGATTCCACCCTATCCTTTCCCTGCACTTATAAATCGTTTTTTCAGGGTTTTTTTTCACAATGAGGTTTTTCCTATTGCTGTCTCTAGTGCTTTCTCACGTCTGTCCCTGCACTGAGAATGCTGGAAAATGTCTGACTCTAAGATGGCCACCATATTTATAGGGCTGTGACATCACAGGGTTGGCTGCTGATTGGCTGCATGCATGGCATTATGGGTCAGCCAGCCCATACCCAGAGTTCTTTGCCCCATGTCCTCACACGTGTAGCAGCCAAATTGCGATTCATTACCACGAAGTGTGAGGAAATTCGCATTCGTTGCGAATCAAAATTTTCCTGAAATTCGGGTCGAATTCCACTTCGTCTGATTTGATTCGCTCATCCCTACTCGATATTTTTTAATAAAGTCCAATTGAAAAAAAAGATTTTTAGCCAAAAATGAGTAACGTGCAATCATAAAAAAAAATTGCCTGCGAAGGTGTACATAGACTTGAAGTAACTCCTAAACTTAGGCTGTTTCACTGGTGAGAAGCCATTGAAAGGTGAGAGACTTAAGTTATCCTGGTATGTGGGAAGCAGCCAGGAGCCAATGTGTTGGTAGAAGTGGGGCTGATGGGGAATACAGAGAGCTGCATTTCTGGGAATAGTGCTACCCCACCCATAGAGATAGTCTCCTTGCAAACAGGGAACAGATGCAATAAAACAATATGAATGTATGTTAAAACCAGCTGGTATGTCAACAGGTGGATGGATGTGCAATAATGGAAACCTTTTAGGTAACAAAATGGTTGAATGATCATGACGTGTCTGATGGAGCACAGTTATGATTACAAGTGATAAGAGGATGTTGGCAATGATTGAAATGAACTGAATTCTGGGTGTGACTATGAGAGATGTCTGGACCAGAGAGTAAGACAGCCAGCACTCCAATATGAATGCGCGGTGCACGTGTCCAGGGCCTATACAGAGAAGAGGACCGGCACTCGCTGAAGTAGATACAATACTTCCATTTATTGCCACATAGAGGACAGATAAGTGACGCGTTTCGACTCTACAAATCGAGTCTTCGTCGAAACGCGTCACTTATCTGTCCTCTATGTGGCAATAAATAGAAGTATTGTATCTACTTCAGCGAGTGCCGATCCTCTTCTCTGTATGAGAGATGGCTGACGTAAAGCGATGTGTGCATGAATTATTTTTTTTTACTTTTAAACAATAGAATGCGGCTCTCAGCCCTCCAGCACGGCACAAAGCCTCAGATTTCAAAAACAGAGACATCTCTGCTGAGCCCAGCTGCCTATTTAAGGACAGCCAGGTGCTGCCAAAACCCGGACCGGCATTTAAACTCCGGTCCGGTATTTGACCTCATCTGGCTGGAAACCAGATGTGTGCATGAATACTCGGGATTAATAACAAGACATTAACATTAAGGAATGACTATGTGAAAATGATGACGTGTGTGAATTGGGCCTTTCATATTGTCTTATCAATTTGTGGTGTTATGTACAAAAGTTAAAGTTACTTGCTGTGAGAAATGTGAAATGTTACTGACTGAATGTTCAATCAACAACAGAGATCAGACTTAGAGCCTTGCTTAGAAGAAGGGGTGAGGCGGCCCAACTGAAAGATGCGGGACATTCTATATACCACCTTACAATGGCAACCCTTCAGACCACGCCACACCCTTTGCCAGACGCTATATTGTCATTGGTATCTGATACATTGTGGGCGACCAGTAAAGTAGTTTTGGCAGGAGGCCTGTTTGAACTGCCCATGTTAAAATAAGTCCTAATTCACACCTCTGTGTCTTTGCCAGTAGCTCCTGGGTCACATCCAGGAAAAAGCCACTGGAGCCCAGATAAAAGAGGTGGGACTATACGTAAAAGTACTTCCCTGTCTGATGCGCCCTTATTTCCAGTAGCAGGGGGGACACTGAAGAGGCGACCATTAGTTTATTGGATAATGCACGATCTGCTGTAATATGTTGATGTTCTGAACAGCGAGGTTTTGAAGAATTTATTTTTTTATAATTTATATTTGTAAAAGGCAGCAAATTATCCAAAGATAAGCGGCAGTCCTAGCGTAGTCCATGACCACATTTCTAGGACAGTGTATATTTCCAGGTTTGAAGTCCATTCAGCAAATCTCTCTCCCTAAAAATCCATGGTGAATGAGGCAATTTTTAGGAATAGTAGGGTATTGTGGAGAGTGGATACCTGGCGCATCCTTCTTCTTAACCACTTCCCATCTGGGCCCTTTGCCCCCTTCCTGACCAGGCCAAATTTTGCAAAACTGACATATCTCACTTTATGTGGTAA
The DNA here is from genome assembly GCF_905171765.1 of Bufo bufo. NCBI lineage: Eukaryota > Metazoa > Chordata > Amphibia > Anura > Bufonidae > Bufo > Bufo bufo. The sequence continues at coordinate 198,541,436 of NC_053396.1, read as the reverse complement.
TAACTTTGGAACGCCTTTATTTATCCAAGTCATTCAGAGATTGTTTTCTCGTGACACATTGTACTTCATAATAGTCATAAATTTGAGTCAAAATATTTCACCTTTATTTATGAAAAAATCCCAAATTTACCCAAAAATATGAAAAATTCGCAATTTTCTAAATTTCAATTTCTCTGCTTTTAAAACAGAAAGTGATACCTCATAAAATATTTATTATTTAACATTCCCCATATGTCTACTTTATGTTGGCATCATTTTGGAAATGTCATTTTATTTTTTTAGGACGTTAGAAGGCTTAGAAGTTTAGAAGCAATTCTTCAAATTTTTAAGAAAATTGCCAAAACCCACTTTATAAGGACCAGTTCAGGTCTGAAGTCACTTTGTGGGGCCTACATAGTGGATACCCCCATAAATGACCCCATTGTAGAAACTACACCCCTCAAGGTATTCAAAACCGATTTTACAAACTTTGTTAACCCTTTAGGCGTTCCACAAGAATTAAAGGAAAATGGAGATCAAATTTTTAAATTTCACTTTTTTGGCAGATTTTCCATTTTAATCAATTTTTTTCTTTAACACATCGATGGTTAACAGCCAAACAAAACTCAATATTTATTACCCAGATTCTGCGGTTTACAGAAACACCCCACATGTGGTCGTAAACTGCTGTATGGGCACACGGCAGGGCGCAGAAGGAAAGGAACTCCACATGGTTTTTAGATGCCATGTCCCATTTGAAGCCCCCTGATGCACCCTTACAGTAGAAACTCCCAAGAAGTGACCCCATTTTGGAAACTAGGGGATAAGGTGCCAGTTTTATTAGTACTATTTTTGGGTACATATGATTTTTTGATCATTCATTATAACACTTTATGGGGCAAGGTGACCAAAAAATTGGTTGTTTTAGCACAGTTTCTATTTATTTATTTTTACAGCGTTCACCTGAGGGGTTCAGTCAAGTGACATTTTTATAGAGCAGATTGTTACGGACGTGGTGATACCTAATATGTATACTTTTTCTCATTTATTAAAGTTTTACACAATAATAGCATTTTTGAAACCAAAAAATTATGTTTTAATGTGTCCATGTTCTGAGAGCTATAGTTTTTTTATTTTTTGAGAGATTTTCTTATTTAGGGGCTCGTTTTTTGCGGGATGAGGTGACGGTTTTATTGGTACCATTTTGTGGGACATACGCGTTTTTGATCACTTGGTGTTGCACCTTTTGTGATGCAAGGTGACAAAAATTGCTTGTTTTGACACAGTTTTTTTTTTTTTTTTTACGGTGTTCACCCGAGGGGTTAGGTCATGTGATATTTTTATAGAGCTGGTTTTTACGGACGCGGCAATACTAAATATGTCTATTTTATTTAATTTTTTCTATTTTTAATTTTTTTTTTTTATTCCTTACTTGGGATTTTTTTTTTTTTTTACATGTGAAACTTTTTTTTATTTTATTTTTTCAACCCTTTATTTTATTTTTATTTTATTTTACACTTTTCGTCCCCCATAAGGTCATACAAGACCTCTGGGGGACATTTACTTCACTTTTTATTTTTTTTTCACTGTTGATTTCTCCTGTAACTGGGGCTGACATAGTAGCCCCAGTTACAGGACAAATGCACCCCTATAGAGGCTGTACAGCAGCAATCCAGCGCTGTACAGCCTCACAGCAGGGCTGATCGAGGTCTCTGAGAGACCTCACACAGCTCCTGCACTCTCCGGTCACGGCGGTCACATGACCGCCGGGCCGGAACAGGAAGCGCACAGCGCTTCCTGCTCTGCAGACACAGCGCTCGGCGAGCGCTGTGTCTGCAGCGATCGTGAAGGCAGGGACACCTGGGCACTGTCCCTGCCTTGTCTTAGGGTTGCCCTGCTGTCACTGACAGCGGGCAACCCGATCAGCAGCTGCACGATTAGCGTGCAGCTGCTATTTCTGACAGGACGTTTTAAAACGTGCTGTCAGAAATAGACGTCCACCCATAGGACGTTTATATCCTATGGGCGGACGTGAGGCGGTTAAAAGTCTGTTTCAAACAAAGGACATTGAGTAAGAGATGGCAAACAGAGAAAGGACGGGTAAGAACCTGAAAATGAGGAACACGGGTCTCCATGACTAGTTAACGATGAACAAGTATGTTACAAAAAGAGTAAAGAGGAAGTGTTGAATTTAGGACAAATAGAAATAATGTTATAATATGAGGAAAAAACTGAGGTTTAAGAATAGACGGAAAGGAAATACAATCTTTGTGTGATTGATGGGCATCTAGAACAGTAATCCACCCAGATGAGATGACATGATCATGTTTGAACTCGGCATCTGAGGGGAGCGGCACAATCGCCGTTGCACTCACTACTTTCAAAGAAATGTGCTTCGTGATGAAGTAATTTGTCACAAAGCAGACTTTTTTTGTAAAATCCGGTGAAGCAGCCAAATAGAATTTTTTAGTACCTCGCTCATCACTAGTTACAACCTGAGCCTGAGCTCATAGATTTACAAATACTAAAAGATATGCAGCAATCTTCACCCAAAGGTGAACAAAAATGGATGAATAAGGGTGCCATAAAAAAAAAGAAAAAAAGATGAGATATATGTATGTCCCCAAGGGAAATACATATTACCCAGCAATCTTTTTTAGGTATGCAGCTATATTGAGCCATGGAACTCAAGTCATGTCTCAACAGGAGGGTTGGTAGAACCAAAATTCAGAGTCTTAGAAGCAGTAAACCAGGAAGTGAACAGCAGAGCTGGCTGCAGGTGAGGATGAATTAGCAAGATGGGAAAACCCCTTTAATCTGTTGAAAACCCCCCCTTTTTTTTGGTTATTAACCCTTTGACTCTACCTTTACTATTTTATTCTATTACCTTTTAATAAATCTTATTCAATTTTCTTTATGTACACATTTGTTTTGTTAACTATTCTATACTTAATAAATCTCCCACTTATCGTCAATAGCTTCTTCCTGTTATTATTATGATACCCATCTACTACCAGATACTATCCAATCTATTATTAATAGTTTCTTCGTATAGCTTTTACGTTACCTTTAAAATTACAATAAATCATTACCTATAACATACCATAAACAAACAATAACACATAGGCTGTAAGCCAAACGCAAGCCAACAACCTATCCATGAGACAGGTACAGTCAGCATACATTACAATTGCAGCCTTGTACACAATAAGACTTATAAAACCAGCTTTTTTTTTTTCCCTTCAGATGGGGATACTATACGATCATTAAACTACCGATCATACTTCTCCCACCCATCATCATCCGGGAACAATTTTATTTTTTTAAAATTTTATTTTCCATTTTTTCCTGATCCTCACAAAGGTACAATTCAAGAATAACAATCTACTACATTAATCCACCTCTTCACTTTCCATATCCCTTCTGCATCAACCTCCCCTTTCCTTTTCTTATCCCACAAATAACACACATAACTTTCCTAATACCATTCGTACACTATCTCTGACTGTTAATTCTTTCCTCTTATACACATATACATTCCTTACATCCCACAACACTTCTTTTATACAAGCCAACAACTACAACACTCTCTCCTTCACCCCATCACTCATATCCAACCCAAACAAACAACTGAAAGGACAACAAGCTGATGCCAGTTATTTCTTTACATAATGGTCCCATTCTTCTAATCAACTCCCTCGCAAACTTACAATTCCAAAATAAATGTACAATACTCTCACTTCCACCACAACCCTCCCTAGGACACACACCACTTCTAACTAATCCACGATTCCTCTGAAACTCTTTTACTGGTAACACCCCATGTAAACTCTGCCAAACCACTTCACTCTGTCTATTTGTTAACCCATCCATCCTAACTTTCTTCCATACCTTCTCTATATCAGCACCTCTTCCCATATTTATTCCACACTCAGTCTCTCTACACTTTATCATCCTGTATACCAAACTCTTATTATGCAACATCCTCACATCTACACATAAGTCATACTTGACCAAAAAATTATGCACCCACATATACCATACTTACACCCCGAACGAAATTGGACATCTCAGATCCCTCACACGCCACTTCAAATCGTATCAAGTAGGTTCCAAATAAATAGCTATACATACAGTACATGAGTATTTCATCTCTACCTTAACTATTCTTAACAAAAACAATACAATATTAACTCCAAAATATACCTCCAAATTTGGAAACTCCAAACCACCTTTATTTATCCTTTTAACTAATACTTCCCTCCTGGCTCTCTCCATCTTTGATCCCCATAAGAAAACAAACAAAATTCTATTCAGATTTCTCATCATCATAAAACCTGGTGGAAAAACAATTGCAATATACCAAAAATAGGCAAGATAACACTCTTAATCACCATAATTTTGCCAAAAAAGGACAACTCCCTCATCCGCCAAAAATTCTAATTATTTATAACTCTCACCTTCACCTCTTCCCAACTATCCTTCCCTTCTAATTTCTCATCAAATTTCGCACCTAAAATATTAATCAGGCCTTCCACCACACTAAATCCTAGTCCAGCAAGTAGAGATGCAATCTAAATCAGGGTTAGTAGACAAAAACCTAGTTCCAGCAATTATTATAACCATTAAAATTAATAAGCTTTAATTAGATATCCTTAAAATAAGACACATGGAACAAAAATCACTGAGATTATCTCAGATAGTTCTACCGCAGGCAGCTATACACATATATCCTGAAGGGTGGGGAGAACTGTCCCTATAGTCTCACCCTAATCTAGTGCTCAGCCCAGGGACGACCCCTGATGGTGGGGACTCCCTGTCCACGAACCTGGACTCACAAAGTCCTAACTCGACCCTAACAGTAAGGTGGAGGGTAGAGGGTAGAGTAGGTGCCTGCCAGTAAAAATAAGGAAAAAAAGAGACACTGTACATATACACTTCCCTATAGACATAGGGTAAATTGATGGACTCTGTATACAGCCCTAGTGCTATATTAAAACAGTCAACAAGGTACACAGTGCATCAAGGTATATGTAATGAAATCACCATAAACATAGAAAGAAATGAAGAAAACCCCAACGCGTTTCCCCCACTATGTGGGATCATCAGGGGGTAGGTAAGATCAATAGCTGATATCATAGATATCGGATACCCATATTATAAAGTGATATCCGTAATTTGGGTGAGGAGCACCAATATTGATAAATCAGGTTCCGTTATGTATTCATCTCGATTGTAAGGGGGCCATAAGATGATAGCGGGAGGAGATCAATCTCAATTGGACTGTACACCGACCATAACATAGGGAAGTGGTTGTTCCATACGGTCACATTTCCATAGAGGCATAGTCTCCACAGAGATAAGAAATGTCCAATGAGTAGCAAGATGGCATCAGCAAATATAGATGTCCGTTACAAACACTCGGAATCACATAACACACACACATTATCCATATAACCTCTCACCTTCCATTAACCCCCACCACCTCCTGGCACTTGCACTGCACGAATCACCTTATCTTTCCTTAACAGACACAGCAATGGTTCAATCGCACATATAAACACAATGGGTGACAATGGACACCCTTGCCTCACCCCAGAAAACACATTCACTCTTCTACCTACACAGCCATTCAACTACACTCGACTAAAAATTCCATCATACATACTTCTCACTCTCCACACAAACTCAGCTGGAAATCCCATTAACAACACTCTATACACAAACTTATGAGCCAACTTATCATATGCTTTTTCAAAATCCAAACTTAACAAGAACACCTTTCTCTTCCCCTCCGTACAATCCCACAAACAATCTCTCAACATACACCCATTCTCATGGATCCTCCTTCCTTCCAGGTACCGCACAACACTGTCCTTCCCCGATCACTCTATCAATCACTTCTTTCATTCTGTTTGCATACATCTTCGCGTAAGTCTTGTAGTCGCAATTAAGTAACGTTATCGGTCGCCAATTCCTTAAATCCTTACAGTCTCTTTTTGGAATCAAGAAAATCAACCCCGACCACATACTATCCGTGATTTGTTCATTCATCCACATAAACTTATACAATTCTACCACATCAGTTCCTACCACGTCCCACATCCTATAGAATTCAACAGGAAGACTATCCTCCCTTGGCGTCTTATAAGCTGCCATACTACTAACCACCCTCCATACTTTATCACTTGTTATATTCCTCATCACACACACGCTCTCTTCTTCATTTAAACTCTTTTCTATCACACTGAACACATCTTCCAACCTCTCATCCCTCCATTTTTCAGCATACAATTCCTCATAAAATTTTGCAACTTCCTCATACACTTCCTCTCCACTCACCTCACTCTGCTTATAACATACATTTATGCACTGCCTCTTTCCAAAGACCTTATTTTTTTTTTTTAAAGTGTAAATTTTTCTCCAAATTTTCTAATTTTGCCCTATAAATTATACTTCTACATTTTTCAATGAAAAATTCTTTAATCTCACGTCTCACGCCGACTATATCCTCACTCACATCAACACCCTCCTCTATTAACTTATACAAAATCCTTAACTTAGCATTCAATCTTAGTGATGAGCGGCAGGGGCAATATTCGAATTCGTGATATTTCGTGAATATTTTGTAGAATATTCGTCATATATTTGCAAATTCGAGATTATATTCTTGATTGTGAAAATTGGCAATGTAATATTCGCATTATGGGCGCGAAATACAGGCGTGGGTCACTTATACCAGCTTGAAAAATGTAGCATAAGTTTCCTGAGACTGGAGAAAATGGTTGGCAAGGTAGAGCATTAGAATAGCTTTATATGCAGATAAAGTGCTCCAATATATTTGCGCTTGTGAAGATTCGGCAATTAATGATGCGCATATTTTTTCGCAATACGTGCAACTTGTGACATCACAGCACTATGTCTGTAGCATGTATATATGGACAGCAGAACCTATCAGCTACACTATAGATCAATCTAACCTACAGTCATGGCCAAAAGTTTTGAGAATGTGAAAACTAATATTTTGGTCAAAGTTTGCTGCTAAACAGCTTTTAGATCTTTGTTTCAGTTGTTCCTGTGATGTAGTGAAATATAATTACACGCACTTCATACGTTTCAAAGGCTTTTATCGACAATTACATGACATTTATGCAAAGAGTCAGTATTTGCAGTGTTGGCCCTTCTTTTTCAGGACCTCTGCAATTCGACTGGGCATGCTCTCAATCAACTTCTGGACCTATTCCTGACTGATAGCAACCCATTCTTTCATAAATCACTTCTTGGAGTTTGTCAGAATTAGTGGGTTTTTGTTTCTCCACCCGCCTCTTGAGGATTGACCACAAGTTCTCAATGGGATTAAGATCTGGGGAGTTTCCAGGCCATGGACCCAAAATGTCAATGTTTTGGTCCCCGAGCCACTTAGTTATCACTTTTGCCTTATGGCACGGTGCTCCATCATGCTGGAAAATGCATTGTTCTTCACCAAACTGTTGTTGGAAGAAGTTGCTGTTGGAGGGTGTTTTGGTACCATTCTTTATTCATGGCTGTGTTTTTGGGCAAAATTGTGAGTGAGCCCACTCCCTTGTATGAGGAGAAGCAACCCCACACATGAATGGTCTCACGATGCTTTACTGTTGGCATCGGAGAATATGACTTTGCCCCAGTCCTCAGCAGTCCATTCACCATACTTTCTGCAGAAGATCAATCTGTCCCTGATGTTTTTATTGGAGAAAAGTGGCTTCTTTGCTGCCCTTCTTGACACCAGGCCATCTTCCAAAAGTCTTCGCCTCACTGTGCGTGCAGATGCGCTCACACCTGCCTGCTGCCATTCCTGAGCAAGCTCTGCACTGGTGGCACTCCGATCCCGCAGCTGAATCCTATTTAGGAGACGATCCTGGCACTTGCTGGACTTTCTTGGACGCCCTGAAGCCTTCTTAACAAGAATTGAACCTCTTTCCTTGAAGTTCTTGATGATCCTATAAATTGTTGATTGAGGTGCAATCTTAGTAGCCACAATATCCTTGCCTGTGAAGCCATTTTTATGCAACGCAATGATGGCTGCACGTGTTTCTTTGAAGGTCACCATGGTTAACAATGGAAGAACAATGATTTCAAGCATCACCCTCCTTTTAACATGTCAAGTCTGCCATTTTAACCCAATCAACCTGACAATGATCTCCAGCCTTGTGCTCGTCAACATTCTCACCCGAGTTAACAAGACGATTACTGAAATGATCTCAGCAGGTCCTTTAATGACAGCAATGAAATTCAGTGGAAAGTTTTTTGGGATTAAGTTAATTTTCATGGCAAAAAAGGACTATGCAATTCATCTGATCACTCTTCATAACATTCTGGAGTATATGCAAATTGCTATTATAAAAACTTAAGCAGCAACTTTTCCAATTTCCAATATTTATGTAATTCTCAAAACTTTTGGCCACGACTGTACACTGACTATCTCCCCTAACTTTCTGAAATTATATATATAAGTTAACTGTCTAATGTAATACAACAAAGCACAGCAATCACACTGCTGTCTCTTTCATAACTGCAATAAACTTCTTATATGGTAAAGGGTAGGCAACTTTTCTATTGGTTGCTAGGGATGTTGCTAAGCTGTGACAAAGCCTTCTCATTGGTCGACAAGCTAGAAGAAGGGAGGGATGATCACCTGATGTGTACTGTGTTAAAAAAAAACAACAATATTCGATTTTACTAATATATAGTGCTATATTCTAAATATTCACGAGTTCTCGAAGTGCCGATATTCGCGATTAAAATTCGCTATTCGAATGTTCGCGCTCAACACTACTCAATCTCACATACTCCTCTTTTTGCGGCCGCCAGTTTATAACCTAAATTCCTAAGAAAATACCTTGTTCGGGATCCTTTTTACCAGACACAAAAGTGCTGCAATCACAATTAAAATCTCCCGCATGAATTACTGGCATTCTCCCAGGAATAAATAATCTCACATTTTCAAACAAAAGTTTCTGTTCATTCTTATCTATAGGTATGTAAATATTGATTACACAAAATTTCACATTTTTATATTCAAAATTAGCTAATATACACCTCCCTTCTTCTATCACCATATAATTTACTAAAGACACATCCCTCCCTTTAACTAAGAAACCAACTCCATAATTTTTTTTAAAACACTCCCTGACCACACAGATTTTCCATACATCCACTCTTCTTCTCTTACTATTTTACAGAAGCCACATTCCTATAAACAAAAAATTGCAGTATCTTCTTGTGCTACAAATTCAATAATAGCCGCTTACTTTTAAATACTCTTACATTCTGTAAGCAGATCTTGAAACACATATTTCTTATCTAACAAAAAAAAAAATATTTTAAATTCATCCATATTTTCCAGGTAGCTTATGCTCAAAGTCATACTGTTTCACCACCTCCACCAGAATCCATGCTCTCCTCTTGCTGGCTCTCTTAGGAGTTGCTGATTTCTGGTCCACTCGTATAACCCCTTCTCTTTTTGACACTCTGACTCTTCCATATGACTGAAGAGCTCTCTTATTCTTCTTCTGTGTAGGATTCCTCCCCACCCTCCCTTTGACTCTTTCCAGTCCGCTCTCCTCCAGACGCCTCTCCAGATAGAAATTCTCTAATATTTATTGGGTCAGACGCACTTGGGAGATCATCTACAACTTCCTCCAAACTTTTTACAGGAAATGCTTATTTTCCTCCTCACTCGCCACAGCTGCATAGGCTTTCCTTCTCTTTTCCCGCTCCTCTTGAACTATCAGCTGCTGCCTCATGTTGTTGTCTCTTTGGGCTTCAGCCTTTGGACAATTCCTATACATGTGGTCTTCTTCCCACATACACTCACCTAAAGAATTATTAGGAACACCATACTAATACGGTGTTGGACCCCCTTTTGCCTTCAGAACTGCCTTAATTCTACGTGGCATTGATTCAACAAGGTGCTGATAGCATTCTTTAGAAATGTTGGCCCATATTGATAGGATAGCATCTTGCAGTTGATGGAGATTTGAGGGATGCACATCCAGGGCACGAAGCTCCCGTTCCTCCACATCCCAAAGATGCTCTATTGGGTTGAGTTCTGGTGACTGTGGGGGCCATTTTAGTACAGTGAACTCATTGTCATGTTCAAGAAACCAATTTGAAATGATTCGAGCTTTGTGACATGGTGCATTATCCTGCTGGAAGTAGCCAGAGGATGGATACATGTTCTCATTCTGTTTACGCCAAATTCGGACTCTACCATTTGAATGTCTAAACAGAAATCGAGACTCATCAGATCAGGCAACATTTTTCCAGTCTTCAACAGTCCAATTTTGGTGAGCTTGTGCAAATTGTAGCCTCTTTTTCCTATTTGTAGTGGAGATGAGTGGTACCCGGTGGGGTCTTCTGCTGTTGTAGCCCATCCGCCTCAAGGTTGTGCGTGTTGTGGCTTCACAAATGCTTTGCTGCATACCTCGGTTGTAAGGAGTGGTTATTTCAGTCAACGTTGCTCTTCTATCAGCTTGAATCAGTCGGCCCATTCTCCTCTGACCTCTAGCATCCACAAGGCATTTTTGCCCACAGGACTGCCGCATACTGGATGTTTTTCCCTTTTCACACCATTCTTTGTAAACCCTAGAAATGGTTGTGCGTGAAAATCCCAGTAACTGAGCAGATTGTGAAATACTCAGACCGGCCCGTCTGGCACCAACAACCATGCCACGCTCAAAATTGCTTAAATCACCTTTCTTTCCCATTCTGACATTCAGTTTGGAGTTCAGGAGATTGTCTTGACCAGGAGAACACTCCTAAATGCATTGAAGCAACTGCCATGTGATTGGTTGACTAGATATTTGCATTATTGAGAAATAGAACAGGTGTTCCTAATAATTCTTTAGGTGAGTGTATATCACATGCTTTAGGGGCTGGGCACTCCCCAGCAGTATGCCCCTCCTGCTTACAGTTCCTGCAACACACTTCTTTCTGACATCTCTCCTTAGTGTGCCCAAAAGAATAAAATTTCCTACAATATGATGGCTGTCCAGGGTAGATCAGGTTACCTCTGTTTCCAGCCACAGAAAAATTAGCCGACGGGTGACTAAAACCTCCCACAGACTTAGCTTTAAAAATGACATTTACAATTAATGATACCAAGAAGATTCTTCTAAGGCACTGTTTTCCCCACATAGTCACAATATTTCAACAAAAAATCCATAATCAAATTTACTTCAGTGAAAGGATTATAGTACTACTATTTTGATTTCATGAAGACCAAACAATGGAGTTCTCTTTACTTCCATTAAATCAGGATCTTCTGAATTGTTTCTGAACCATTCATATGCATCCAAACAAAGGTTCTCATTCAGAAACGCTACATCGTACACACCTGTTTTAGGGAAGTTTTGGACACTATAAATTTGATGTCTCTCAGCTCCAGTCTTCTTTTCCATGAGCTTGATCACAATAAATTCCAAAGTATTCTTCCTCATATCCTTAAGATCAACTTCCAAACGAATAGTGTAAGGAGTTCCTGCCATCTTTAGGAACTGTCAGCCAAAGCCAGAGAAAAAAAATCATCTCCCTTAAGAGAAAACGGATCACCTCAAACCTCGCACCTTCTGTCCATGTCCGGGCATAATTGGTTATCCTTTAGTGGTTTTCACAGATGTGGGCGCTGTTCCAACTGTAAAATCACTAAATTCCCTAAAAAAAAACTTAAAGGAACAATCGACCCAGAATTCGTTTTTAATGGATATCAAAGAGGGATTGACATGTGATTCGATTAATGTCATCTATTTAATTGAATGCCCGTGCCACAAACAATATATTGGCAGGACTAAGCAAACTTTGAAAAAGAGAGTATCAGAACATGTCTCAAATATAAAGAAAGGGTATGAATTACATTCATTATCTAAACATTACAAAGATCACCATGATAGTGACCCATCAAGCCTTAAATATATGGCGTTAGAAAAAGTCAAATATACAAACCGGATTCCAAAAAAGTTGGGACACTATACAAATCGTGAATAAAAACTGAATGCAATGATGTGGAGGTGCCAACTTCTAATATTTTATTCAGAATAGAACATAAATCACGGAACAAAAGTTTAAACTGAGAAAATGTACAATTTTAAGGGAAAAATATGTTGAATCAGAATTTCATGGTGTCAACAAATCCCCAAAAAGTTGGGACAAGGCCATTTTCACCACTGTGTGGCATCTCCCCTTCTTCTTACAACACTCAACAGACGTCTGGGGACCGAGGAGACCAGTTTCTCAAGTTTAGAAATAGGAATGCTCTCCCATTCTTGTCTAATACAGGCCTCTAACTGTTCAATCGTCTTGGGCCTTCTTTGTTGCACCTTCCTCTTTATGATGCGCCAAATGTTCTCTATAGGTGAAAGATCTGGACTGCAGACTGGCCATTTCAGTACCTGGATCCTTCTCCTACGCAGCCATGATGTTGTGATTGATGCAGAATGTGGTCTGGCATTATCTTGTTGAAAAATGCAGGGTCTTCCCTGAAAGAGATGACGTCTGGATGGGAGCATATGTTGTTCTAGAACCTGAATATATTTTTCTGCATTGATGGTGCCTTTCCAGACATGCAAGCTGCCCATGCCACACGCACTCATGCAACCCCATACCATCAGAGATGCAGGCTTCTGAACTGAGCGTTGATAACAACTTGGGTTGTCCTTGTCCTCTTTGGTCCGGATGACATGGCGTCCCAGATTTCCAAAAAGAACTTTGAATCGTGACTCGTCTGACCACAGAACAGTCTTCCATTTTGCCACACTCCATTTTAAATGATCCCTGGCCCAGTGAAAACGCCTGAGCTTGTGGATCTTGCTTAGAAATGGCTTCTTCTTTGCACTGTAGAGTTTCAGCTGGCAACGGCAGATGGCACGGTGGATTGTGTTCACTGACAATGGTTTCTGGAAGTATTCCTGAGCCCATTCTGTGATTTCCTTTACAGTAGCATTCCTGTTTGTGGTGCAGTGTCATTTAAGGGCCCGGAGATCACGGGCATCCAGTATGGTTTTACGGCCTTGACCCTTACGCACAGAGATTGTTCCAGATTCTCAGAATCTTCGGATGATGTTATGCACAGTTGATGATGATAGATGCAAAGTCTTTGCAATTTTTCGCTGGGTAACACCTTTCTGATATTGCTCCACTATCTTTCTGCGCAACATTGTGGGAATTGGTGATCCTCTACCCATCTTGGCTTCTGAGAGACACTGCCACTCTGAGAAGCTCTTTTTATACCCAATCATGTTGCCAATTGACCTAATTAGTGTTAATTGGTCTTCCAGATCTTCGTTATGCTCAAATTTTCTTTTTCCAGCCTCTTATTGCTACTTGTCCCAACTTTTTGGGGATTTGTTGACACCGTGAAATTTGGAATCAACGTATTTTTCCTTTAAAATGATACATTTACTTGGATTAAACGTTTGATCTGTCATCTACGTTCTATTACAAATAAATTATTGACATTTGCCATCTCCACATCATTGCATTCAGTTTTTATTCACAATTTGTTTAGTGTCCCAACTTTTTTGGAATCCGGTTTGTACATGGAGAGGGGGTAACCATATCCTCCAGATGTCCAGAATGGAATCTAAGAGGATATTTGAATTTGATACCCTATTACCGAGAGGCTTGAATGCTGACATGGAACTGTTCGGCTTCCTATAAATGGGGCGTTGGCCTGGTGGGACAGAGACATCTGTGTCAGGCTGTTTTCCCAGCACCCAGATCTCTCTTTCCTGTCAGCTCAGCGCCTCTCCTCATCTATAGTTACATTGAAACCGAATATAAAAGCTGCTGACACCTCTTTTTCAATATATTGATGACAATAGTGAATGTATTTATATTATATTGTTATAATGAATTTTATCCCGATTTCAATCCGTGACATAATTATGTGTGTACAATGCATTAATTTATTATTTTAACTTCACTAATGTATCCAGCTGTATTATTTTGACTCATTTTAGCTTAATCCCGAAAAAACGCATTGAAAACACACAGAAACCGCACATGCGTTTTTTCGGGTTTTATGTGTTTTAGGGTCTATATACTATCTATAGACTATCAGACCCGTTTTTAACGTATAGTATACCGCATGAAATTCAATTCCTAATAGCAAATCCATTAGCATAAGGATCTTGAAACTAATGTTTATAACATACACATTATGTTAAAAAAAAAGAGCATGTCCCAACTCTTGGAATTGATTTCCTGGTTTTCAAGATATCCCTCACTGGTCCAACCCAGGTTCCAACCCACATTCCCTAATCATGGACATTATATAAAAGAGGACATTATACCTCCACTGTTCAAACCACTGAAGAAGGGGTCCCCTTACCCCGAAACGCGTTTGGTAACAGTGAGGGATCATCGAAATAGGAGCGCTCCATATTAATAATTTCGACGTGTACTATTCAACATTTGGAACATCGATCACGTCCGAATTCAGCAACATCGAATACAGGTGATTTGAATCCCCGCTCAAAAGACGTCAGCGGCACATGACCAAGCAGTGAACCACGTGGGACGCCACGTAGGTCCTGGAAGGTCACAGCTGGGAATCCTGCAACATTGCTGTGTTCCGTGCAGAGGAACGGGAGATCTCACCCACTCGGTGGACCGAACAAACATCACGCCAGGCAAAAGATCCAGTGATTACTGGATAAAGATGTGGTAACGTACATCTCTTTTGCTACATACGTTATATGGATGAATCGATTACTTTTTGCAGTTCCGGTTGATAACAGTTCGACCTAAACTAGACGGACTTATCACTTGGGCCATTCTATATTCCCCCACATTGCGGCCAATACTGATATTGGGACTCTGTGATAAGTGTGGCATTAGAGTGCGATATATATATATATATATATATATATATATATAATCTCCTTCAGCATATATATTTTTTAATGTTGTTTGTAATTGTGTTTTTATGAGATGTTTTATTTGCATGCGATATTGTAGCGTGTTATATTTTTAAGCCTATAAAGTTTAATGTGGATACTAATTCATTGTGTGTTTGCCTGATACTGAGTGACCCCCTATCCAAATTTTACACACATGTCCGGGCATGCCTTGATCATAACCAAAAAAGCTGAGATGAAGGAACCTGAGAGCCAGTGAGCCTCAAAATTGCTTGATTTGAGTTGGATGGCTTGGGGGAAATGTGCTCCCTGCTCATTATCATTTATCATACCTCTTTTTTGGATGCCAGCTAACTCTTCTCTCATGGCCTAGGAGGGCTGCAGATAAATGTTCAGTTTTCTGCTTGTTCTAACATTATATTCAATAACCTCTCTATACTTTTTTTTGTCACGTCCGCTCATTTGCATAAACTCTGGCATATAGGAAAGACATGCAAATTAGCAGAATCAGCCTGTTTTTTTAGCTGAAACACTAGTTGTATGTCTTTCCCATATGTTTCATCCGAAGTCAATTCTCTCATCCCTAGATATAACTAACAGGCCCAAGCAAGGATGCTTCAAATTAGCCCTTGTTAAGGTTTGCCCAGAGACATCATAGTTCTTCAGAAGTGTCAAAGCTGAATAAGACTCCTTAAAAGGAGACCAAGGTATTCCAGGAGTGTTTGTACCTCCAGCTCTGTGCTCATGAAATGTATATTATTGCACCAGAGGCAATATATCTCATCAAGAACGGTGTGGGTAGCTAGAAACAGAGTATTAGAGGCACTTCTCATATAATCAAGCAAATGCTTCAGAGAGGACTCTCACTCCTGCCCAGGGGTGGGATTAAAATTTTTAACAACAGGTTCCCTACTCAATGGCGGACATGCTGTCACAGGTAATGGGGAGGGGAAAACACCAGATAACACACAGAAGGAAAAGACCGGAGTCTAGGCCTCAAAGCTAAGGGAGAGGGATGGTGACTTCCTAGGAATCCATAGACCTCTCCCTGACTCCTGAAGGTGGAAATACTCATACATCGTAATCTTAGCCCTGTAAATCCCTAGGAGTGGTGGAGGTAATGAGACTACTGGTTCCTTCCCAGATGAAGGAACCAGCATCTCCCTGAGGCCTAGAAAACAACAAACACAAGCGAACAACAAAATGCAAAACAAAATGCACTTACGTATCTTAAAGAAGAATGGAGGAGCAGGAGATCCAAAGGAACAACAAACCAGCTGAACCAACCCCAGCAGGAAATATCAACCACATGGTAAGCAGTGTGAGTCAGAACTAAAAAGAGCCTCAGTAATGACCACAAGCTGCACCTGACAGGAGGTGTGGTCATTACCAAACAACAACACTGCAAGGAGAAAACAGACTGTCAGATTCTCTCACGTGCAACCAGATCTTCTCACCTCTGTCATGGGAGGCACCGTGACAGTACACCCCTTTACAGGTGACCTCCGGACACCCAGGGCCGACTATCAGGATGAGCCCTGTGAAAAGCCTTCACAAGGTGACTGGCATTAACGTCGGTCGCAGGAACCCACATTCTTTCCTCTGGACTGTAACCTTTCCAGTGCATTAGATACTAAAGAGATTGACTGAGAATTTGTGAGTTCACTATCCTGGCAATCTGAAATTCAAGATTACCGTCCACCAAGACAGGAGCAGGAGGAAAGGAGGACGGTTCAGCAGGTTCGACATATCTTTTCAGTAATGATTTGTGAAAAACATTATTAATTTTTAAAGCCTGCGGAAGTTCAACCGGAATTATAATGGCAGGTATCTTATATGGCCCAATAAACTTGGCCCAACTTCCAAGAAGGTACCTTCAACTTAATGTTTCTTGTGGACAGCCACACAGAATCACCCACTCTCAAGTCCGGACCACTCATACGTCTCGTCAGCCATACGTTTATACTTTTTGCCCATTTTTTTTTAAAATTGTTTAGAATTTTCTGCCAACAAAGAGGAAAATCTTTCCTCTTCCGGTATACCAGAAGTCTCAGTACCAGAAAATGTGCCAAACTGCGGCTGGAACCCATATGCTCCAAAAAACGGCAACTTATCAGTGGACTCCTGCCTACTAGGGATGAGCGAACCCGAACTGTATAGTTCGGGTTCGTACCGAATTTTGGGGTGTCCGTGACACGGACCCGAACATTTTCGTAAAAGTCCGGGTTCGAGTTCGGTGTTCTGCGCATTCTTGGCGCTTTTTGAAAGGCTGCAAAGCAGCCAATCAACAAGCATCATACTACTTGGCCCAAGAGGCCATCACAGCCATGCCTACTATTGGCATGGCTGTGATTGGCCAGTGCACCATGTGACCCAGCCTCTATTTAAGCTGGAGTCACGTAGCGCCGCACGTCACTCTGCTATGATCAGTATAGGGAGAGGTTGCAGCTGCGACGTTAGGGCGAGATTAGGCAGATTAACTCCTCCAAAAGACTTCATTCTGTGATCGATCTGCAGCTGTGGATCATTGAAGTGCTATTATTGACTTGCTCACTTTTTTGAGGCTGCCCAGAGCGTTTTTAGATCACTTTTTTTCTGGGGTGATCGGCGGCCATTTTGTGACTTGTGGTGCGCCAGCACGAGCTATCACCAAGTGTATTTAACCATCGATAGTGTGGTTATTTTGTGCTATATCCTACATCAGCTGCAGGCTGAGCCTGTGCCACCGAAGTGCATTTAACCATCAACAGTCTGGTTATTTTTTGGCCATATATTACATCAGGGGCAAGTTGAGCCTGTCACCCAGCGCCTAAAAAATAGACCTGACATTTCTATTCAACCAAATCTGCACAGTTTTAGCTGGTCAAGTTATTTGTAGTGACCGTCAGAGCAGACTTGTTCTGGGTTGAAAAAGCATTCCCAAATTTGCCATTCTGAAAATAACTAGTTTGTGGTATTTCAGGCCTACTTGAAATCTATCCCAAAAAGAAAATCTTACATTGAAGTTATTGATAGTATCATTCAGAAAAACCTAAGACACACGCTAGCGTGCTGATAGAAGTGTCATTCTGTGATTAAACCTATAACTGTCACACAGCGCAAAAAAAAAAAACAGGTCTCACATCTCTATTCAACCAAATCTGCACAGTTTTAGCTGGTCAAGTTATTTGTAGTGACCGTAAAAGCAGACTTTTTGTTCTGGGTTAAAAAGGCATTCCCAAATTTGCCATTCTCAAAATTGTGGTGAACGGGAACAATGAGGAAAACATCTAATAAGGGACGCGGACGTGGACATGGTCGTGGGGGTGTTAGTGGACCCTCTGGTGCTGGGAGAGGACGTGGCCGTTCTGCCACAGCCACACGTCCTAGTGAACCAACTACCTCAGGTCCCAGTAGCCAGCAGAATTTACAGCGATATTTGGTGGGGCCCAATGCCGTTCTAAGGATGGTAAGGCCTGAGCAGGTACAGGCATTAGTCAATTGGGTGGCCGACAGTGGATCCAGCACGTTCACATTATCTCCCACCCAGTCTTCTGCAGAAAGCGCACAGATGGCGCATGAAAACCAAGCCCATCGGTCTGTCACATCACCCCCATGCATATCAGGGAAACTGTCTGAGCCTCAAGTTATGCAGCAGTCTCTTATGCTGTTTGAAGACTCTGCTGCCAGGGTTTCCCAAGGGCATCCACCTAGCCCTTCCCCAGGGGTGGAAGAGATAGAATGCACTAACGCACAACCACTTATTTTTCCTGATGATGAGGACATGGGAATACCACCTCAGCACGTCTCTGATGATGACGAAACACAGGTGCCAGCTGCTGCGTCTTTCTGCAGTGTGCAGACTGAACAGGAGGTCAGGGATCAAGACTGGGTGGAAGACGATGCAGGGGACGATGAGGTCCTAGACCCCACATGGAATGAAGGTCGTGCCACTGACTTTCACAGTTCGGAGGAAGAGGCAGTGGTGAGACCGAGCCAACAGCGTAGCAAAAGAGGGAGCAGTGGGAAAAATCAGAACACCTGCCGCCAAGAGACTCCGCCTGCTACTGACCGCCGCCATCTGGGACCGAGCACCCCAAAGGCAGCTTCAAGGAGTTCCCTGGCATGGCACTTCTTCAAACAATGTGCTGACGACAAGACCCGAGTGGTTTGCACGCTGTGCCATCAGAGCCTGAAGCGAAGCATTAACGTTCTGAACCTTAGCACAACCTGCATGACCAGGCACCTGCATGCAAAGCATGAACTGCAGTGGAGTAAACACCTTAAAAACAAGGAAGTCACTCAGGCTCCCCCTGCTACATCTTCTGCTGCTGCCGCCTCGGCCTCTTCTGCTGCTGCTGCCGCCGCCTCGGCCTCTTCCTCCGCCTCTGGAGGAACGTTGGCACCTGCCGCCCAGCAAATATGGGAAGTACCACCAACACCACCACCTGCGTCACCAAGCATCTCAACCATGTCACACGGCAGCATTCAGCTCTCCATCTCACAAACATTTGAGAGAAAGCGTAAATTCTCACCTAGCCACCCTCGATCCCTGGCCCTGAATGCCAGCATTTCTAAACTACTGGCCTTTGAAATGCTGTCATTTAGGCTGGTGGACACACACAGCTTCAAACAGCTCATGTCACTTGCTGTCCCACAGTATGTTGTTCCCAGCCGCCACTACTTCTCTAAGAGAGCCGTGCCTTCCCTGCACAAACAAGTGTCCGATAAAATCAAGTGTGCACTGCGCAACGCCATCTGTGGCAAGGTCCACCTAACCATAGATACGTGGACCAGTAAGCACGGCCAGGGACGCTATATCTCCCTAACTGCACACTGGGTAAATGTAGTGGCGGCTGGGCCCCAGGCGGAGAGCTATTTGGCGCACGTCCTTCCGCCGCCAAGGATCGCAGGGCAACATTCTTTGCCTCCTGTCTCCTCCTCCTACTCAGCTTCCTCCTCCTCTTCTTCCACCTGCTCATCCAGTCAGCCACACACCTTCACCACCAACTTCAGCACAGCACGGGGTAAACGTCAGCAGGCCATTCTGAAACTCATATGTTTGGGGGGACAGGCCCCACACCGCACAGGAGTTGTGGCGGGGTATAGAACAACAGACCGACGAGTGGTTGCTGCCGGTGAGCCTCAAGCCCGGCCTGGTGGTGTGCGATAATGGGTGAAATCTCGTTGCAGCTCTGGGACTAGCCGGTTTGACGCACATCCCTTGCCTGGCGCATGTGCTGAATTTGGTGGTGCAGAAGTTCATTCGCAACTACCCCGACATGTCAGAGCTGCTGCATAAAGTGCGGGCCGTCTGTTCGCGCTTCCGGCGTTCACACCCTGCCGCTGCTCGCCTGTCTGCGCTACAGCGTAACTTCGGCCTTCCCGCTCACCGCCTCATATGCGACGTGCCCACCAGGTGGAACTCCACCTTGCACATGCTGGACAGACTGTGCGAGCAGCAGCAGGCCATAGTGGAGTTTCAGCTGCACTACGCACGGGTCAGTCGCACTGCGGATCAGACCCACTTCACCACCAATGACTGGGCCTCCATGCGAGACCTGTGTGCCCTGTTGCGCTGTTTCGAGTACTCCACCAACATGGCCAGTGGCGATGACGCCGTTATCAGCGTTACAATACCACTTCTATGTCTCCTTGAGAAAACACTTAGGGCGATGATGGAAGAGGAGGTGGCCCAGGAGGAAGAGGGGTCATTTTTAGCACTTTCAGGCCAGTCTCTTCAAAGTGACTCAGAGGGAGGTTTTTTGCAACACCAGAGGCCAGGTACAAATGTGGCCAGACAGGGCCCACTACTGGAGGACGAGGAGGACGAGGATGAGGAGGAGGTGGAGGAGAATGAGGATGAAGCATGTTCACAGCGGGGTGGCACCCAAAGCAGCTCGGGCCCATCACTGGTGCGTGGCTGGGGAAAAACACAGGACGATGACGATACGCCTCCCACAGAGGACAGCTTGTCCTTACCTCTGGGCAGCCTGGCACACATGAGCGACTACATGCTGCAGTGCCTGCGCAACGACAGCAGAGTTGCCCACATTTTAATGTGTGCAGACTACTGGGTTGCCACCCTGCTGGATCCCCGGTACAAAGACAATGTGCCCACCTTACTTCCTACACTGGAGCGTGATAGGAAGATGCGCGAGTACAAGCGCACATTGGTAGACGCGCTACTGAGAGCATTCCCAAATGTCACAGGGGAACCAGTGGAAGCCCAAGGCGAAGGCAGAGGAGGAGCAAGAGGTCGCCAACGCAGCTGTGTCACGGCCAGCTCCTCTGAGGGCAGGGTTAGCATGGCAGAGATGTAGAAAAGTTTTGTCACCACGCCACAGCTAACTGCACCACCTCCTGATACGGAACGTGTTAGCAGGAGGCAACATTTCACTAACATGGTGGAACAGTACCTGTGCACACCCCTCCACGTACTGACTGATGGTTCGGCCCCATTCAACTTCTGGGTCTCCAAATTGTCCACGTGGCCAGAGCTAGCCTTTTATGCCTTGGAGGTGCTGGCCTGCCCGGCGGCCAGCATTTTGTCTGAACGTGTATTCAGCACGGCAGGGGGCGTCATTACAGACAAACGCAGCCGCCTGTCTACAGCCAATGTGGACAAGCTGACGTTCATAAAAATGAACCAGGCATGGATCCCACAGGACCTGTCCATCCCTTGTGCAGATTAGATATTAACTACCTCCCCTTAACAATATATTATTCTACTCCAGGGCACTTCCTCATTCAATACTATTTTTAATTTCATTTTACCATTATATTGTGGGGCAACCCAAAGTTGAATGAACCTCTCCTCTGTCTGGGTGCCGGGGCCTAAATGTGTGACAGTGGCCTGTTCCAGTGGTGGGTGACGTGAAGCCTGATTCTCTGCTATGACATTAAGAAAGATTCTGTGCTGACATAAGGCCAGATTCTCTGTTACGGGACCTCTCTCCTCTGCCTGGGCCTAAATGTGTGACAGTGGCCTGTTCCAGTGGTGGGTGACGTGATGCCTGATTCTCTGCTATGACATGAAGACAGATTCTGTGCTGACATAAGGCCAGATTCTCTGTTACAGGACCTCTCTCCTCTGTCTGGGTGCCAGGGCCTAAATGTGTGACAGTGGCCTGTTCCAGTGGTGGGTGACGTGAAGCTTGATTCTCTGCTATGACATGAAGACAGATTCTGCGCTGACATAAGGCCAGATTCTCTGTTACGGGACCGCTCTCCTCTGCCTGGGTGCCGGGGCCTAAATGTGTGACAGTGGCCTGTTCCAGTGGTGGGTGACGTGAAGTTTGATTCTCTGCTATGACATGAAGACAGATTCTGCGCTGACATAAGGCCAGATTCTCTGTTACGGGACCGCTCTCCTCTGTCTGGGTGCCGGGGCCTAAATGTGTGACAGTGGCCTGTTCCAGTGGTGGGTGACGTGAAGCCTGATTCTCTGCTATGACATGAAGACTGATTCTGCGCTGACATGAAGCCAGATTCTCTGCTATGGCATGAAGAGACTGATTCTCTGCTGACATGAAGCCAGATTCTTTGCTATGGGACCTCTGTTCAATTGATATTGGTTCATTTTTATTTTTTTAATTTTAATTCTAATTCATTTCCCTATCCACATTTGTTTGCAGGGGATTTACCTACATGTTGCTGCCTTTTGCAGCCCTCTAGCTCTTTCCTGGGCTGTTTTACAGCCTTTTTAGTGCCCAAAAGTTCGGGTCCCCATTGACTTCAATGGGGTTCGGGTTCGGGACGAAGTTCGGGTCGGGTTCGGATCCCGAACCCGAACATTTCCGGGAAGTTCGGCCGAACTTCTCGAACCCGAACATCCAGGTGTTCGCTCAACTCTACTGCCTACGTTTATTTATTGCAAACTCAGCCAAACAACAAAAATGAAGACCACTCCTCCTGATTCTCCGAGAGAAAACATCTCACATAAGTCTCCAGATTCTGGTTAGTGCTGAAGAGAAGGACAATTGGACCCCCAGGCGAGTACAGAACGCCTTCCAGAATCTGGAAACAAACTGAGTCCCCCTATCAGACACCACATCAGAGGGGATACCGTGTAGTTTCACGATGTTATCGACCAACACTTGTGCGAGAGTTTTAGCATTAGGTAGACCTGATAATGCTATAAAGTGCAACATCTTGCTGAAGCGATCAACAACACCCAGAATCACAGTTTTCCCTGAGGAATTAGGCAAATCTGTGATAAAGTCCATGGACAAATGAGTCCACGGTCGGGACGGGATAGACAAGAGAAGTAGAGGTCCTGAAGGCCGAGTATGTGTCACCTTGGCACGCACACAAGTCTCACAAGCTCACACATAGTCCTCAATACATTTACGCATTCCTGGCCACCAGAATCTCCGGGAAATTAGATCAACCGTGGATCTGTTCCCAGGGTGTCCCGTAAGAACAGTACTGTGATGTTCTTGAAACACCTTGTGCCATAGTTCCTAAGGAACAAACAACTTTCCTGGAGGACAAGAATCAGGTGCATCTCCCTGGGCCTCCAACACCTCTGCCTCAAGTTCAGGATAAAGGGCAGATACAACAACCTCATCAGCTAATATTGGGCCAGGATCCTCTGAATCACCCTTCCCCCGGGAAAGCTACGCGACAAAGCATCCGTTCTTAACCCCAGGGCGATAGGTGACAGCAAAATTAAATCTGGTAGAAAACAACCACCTTCTGGCCTGCCTTGGGTTCAGACGTTTAGCCGACTCTAGATAAGCCAAATTTTTGTGATCAGTAATTACCGTAATGGGATGAATCACTCCTTCCAACCAATGACGCCATTCCTAAAAACCAAATTAATGGCCAGCAACTCTATTACCTACATCATAATTTCTTTCAGCAGTAGAGAGTTTTTAGAGAAAAAAGCACATGGGCGCCATTTGCTAGGAGAAGGACCCTGCGACAAGACTGCTCCAACCCTTACCTTGAATACGTCAACTTCCACAATGAATGGCTATGACACATCAGGTTGCATCAGTATAGGAGCAGAAGCAAAACACTCCTACACCACTGAAAAGGCATGTAATGCCTCATCAGACCAGACTGAGAAATCTGCACCTTTCTTCATCATATCTGTTAATGGTTTAACAATAGTCGAGTAATTCAAGATAAAGTTACGGTAGTAGTTGGTGAACCCCAAAAATTGCATGAGCACTTTCAGATTCTCGGGTCAGTCCCAGTCCATCACAGCACAGACTTTTTCCGGATCCATGCGAAAACCCAAAGATGAGAGTAGGTAACCCAGGAATTGAACTGCCGGAACTGCAAATACACACTTCTCCATCTTAGCATACAATTTATTCTCACTTAGGATCTGTAAGACCTGTCCCACCTGATCCTGATGCTTCTCCATGTCGGGGGAATAAATAAAAATATCATCCAGATACACCACCACAAACTGGCCCACCAGATGATGAAAGAGGTCATTGATAAAATATTGAAAAACAGCAGGAGCATTGGTCAACCCAAAAGGCATGACCAAATTCTCAAAATGACCTTCAGGGGTATTAAAGGCCGTCTTCCATTCGTCCCCCTCCTTGATCCTTACCAGATTATATGCCCCCCTCAAATCCAATTTAAAGAACACCTTGGCACCGACAATCTGGGATCAAAGGAAGGGGATAGGGATCACGGACAGTAATGCGATTAAGCTCACAGAAGTCCAAACATGGCCTAAGGGTTCTGTCCTTTTTTTTTTTTTTCAAAGAAGAACCCTGCAGACACTTGTAATTTGGATGGTTTAATATGACCTTTAGCCAAACTCTTGGTGATGTATTCTCGCATGGCTACTCTTTTGGGTTCAGAAAGATTATACAACTGAGACTTGGGCAATCTAGCTCCGGGAATAAGGTTGACGGGGCAATCATACTCCCGATGTGGAGGTAACTCCTGGTCTCCACTTTCAGAGAATACATCAGAAAACCCCAAAATAAAAGGAGGTACTATTTTAGTGGTTACAACAGAAAGCGACGTGCTAAGACACTTGTCTATGCAAAAATCACTCCAATCAAGAATCTGTGTCGCTTGCCAATCGATGGTATGATTATGCTTGGATAACCACGGTAAACCTAGCACCAGAGGAGCAGGCAGACCCTCCAGCACAAAACATGAAATGGATTCTTGATGAAAATATCCCACCTTTAGGTGAATGTCCTGCACTATTTGTAACAAATACTTTTGTGAGAGTGGAGCGGAATCAATCGCAAGCACCAAAATATTTTTGTCAAATGCGCTTGTTGTCAAACCATGCATACGGACGAATTGGCCATCCACTAGGTTAACCCCTGCCCCACTGTCGATAAAAACTTCAACTCCCAAAATTTTGGAGTCTAGCGCCACCTTGGCAGGCAGAAGAAATAGGGTACTACCGGTAAATAACAAAAGTAGATTCTCCGATTCCCCACCCACACCACCAACAGTGAGAAGAGGACTAAACACATTTTTTATTTTATTTTTTTCAACTTGACATTTAACAGGACATTAACAAAATGTCCCCCTTTACCACAGAAAAAGCTGAGTCTTTTCTTAACCCTAACATTTTTATTACCAGGTCCAGGAGTGACATACCCCAACTGCATTCGCTCATCATCAGACATGAGCTCAAGTGCCTCCCTACCCAAAATGTTGGAAGAGGCCGCCTCTCCATATGATAGTGTGTCCCGAGCAAGAGGAACCTTAGATTTCTCCCTCAGGCGTCTATTAATACGTACAGCCAGAGACATGGCTGCCTCCAATGACTCTGGATATTCATGAAATGCCAATGCGTCCTTCAGGTTCTTGGATAACCCTTGACAGAATTGACTACAGAGGGCTGGGTCATTCCACTCAGTATCAGTTGCCCATCTCTTAAATTCAGAGCAATAGGACTCAGCAAAACGCTCTCCCTGCCATAAACCATGCAACTTAGTCTCGGCCAGGGAGACCCGATCTGGGAAATCGTAGATAAATTCCAGAGCAAAGTTGTCACTTCCCCTGGAAAACCTATCCGGGAGAGCGACCTTAGGTTCCAGGCAGGCCTGGTTCCCGCTGCTGGAAGCCGCCGCCTGTGGTCTCTGAAACTGCGAGACGGCCGTGCGGAGGTCAGCCACCTCCAAAGACAGTCCCTGCATACGATCGACCAGTGCAGAAACAGTCTCCATCGCTGCACTGACAAACAAAATGGCGGCTTTTTGGCGGTTAATAATGTCACAGGTAATGGGAGGGGAAAACACCAAATAACACACAGAAGGAAAAGACCGGAGTCTAGGCCTCAAAGTTAAGGGAGAGGGATGGTGACCTACTATGAATCCATAGACCTCTCCCTGACTCCTGCCAATATAAGTTGACCCTGAAGGTGGAAATTCTCATACACCGGAACATTAGCCCTGGAGACCCTGGAAATCCCTAGGAGTGGTGGCAGGGAATGAGACTACTGGTTCCTTCCCAGATGAAGGAACCAGCATCTCCCTGAGGCCTAGAAAACAACAAACACAAGCGAACAACAAAATACAAAACTAAATGCACTTAGCTTAAAGCATAATGGAGGAGCAGGAGATCCAAAGGAACAACACACCAGGTCAAACAACTCCAGCAGGAAATATCAACCGCATGGTAAGCAGTGTGAGCCAGAACTAAATAGAGCCTCAGTAATGACTACTAAACAACAACACTCCAAGGAGAAAAGAGAAAGACTATCAGATGCCCTCACGTGCCGCCAGTCTCTCAGATCTTCACACCTCTGTCATGGGAGGAACCGCGACACACGCGGTGTCATGACACATGTTTACATGTGCATACACCATATTTATATGCAACACACATACACCATATACATGGTACATAAACATAAATACACAATATATACACACTACATACATACCACCCAACTAAGGAGCTAAACTATCAGCGGCACATGAAGCAATGGAAGAGAACATCTCCAGCTGCCCTGCCGCAGCCAGAGCACCGGATCAGGACCCAGCCGGTAACACGGTTCTCCGATCCAGTTGTAATTTTAACAACTGGATCTGGAGAACTGGAGGGAACTGTCTGAATCCCATGCCTGCTCCTGCCCAACACCCCGCTCTTCTACATGCTCGCACAAATCCAAAAGCTCCATGTCATTATCAGCAGCAGCCAAGTAATCTTTCTTCTGTAAAGCAAAGCACAGATCGACCGCACAGACTTGAATTTTACAATCAGCTTCTTTGGGGGCAATAGTGTATATGATAAGTGCCTCTAAATTAAAGGGGTTTTCCAGGCTTTTAATATTAATGACCTATCCTCAGGATAGGTCATAATATCAGATCAGCGAGGGTCCCCCGCCTATCAGCTGTATGAAGAGAAAGCAAGCGCTGTTCGAGAGTGCCGTCTCCTGTCTCTTCCTGCTTGCGGCGAGCAGGAAGAGAGACAGAAGACAGCAGGCGCGCATGGCGTGTGCCTTCTCTTCATACAGCTGATCGGCAGGGGACCCTTGCTAATGTTACTAGGGTTTTACTAGATGTCCCCAAAACCATCATTTTCTCTTTTTTTCTCTGGAATATTATTGATAGACATTTTGCAAATTCAAATTTAAGGAGAACAAATTAAATAGTACGATGACATCAGAGGAAGATAATGAGATGAAGATGCCTTCAACATAAGGATAGTTTGCAAATTCAACTTATATGTTTACCATAAGATTTATCAACATCATGAATATATTGCAATTTTGATTAAATTAAAGGGTTTGTCCGCTTTATTTATATTTATGAGCTATCCTCAGTATAGGTCATTAACATCAGGTCAGCAGTGGTCTGACACCCCGGCATACCCAACGATCAGCTGTGCAGAAGTAACTAGAGATGAGCAAAGTTTTGAAAAATTTGATTTGGCAGTTTCACCGAAGTTCCCAAAGAAATTCTATTTATTACGAACTATGGTAATTCTTCACAAATCACTATAAATCAAGTATACCCTGGCCACTCTGCCTTAGGGTAGGGCCACATGGAGTGACCATGCTGCTGGCGGTTTGTGGCCATGCTGCGGTGAAGAACTGTGTGACCAATTAGCCCAAAGTGGCCTTTCATTCGCAACAAATCTGAATTTAATGGCGCTTCATGGTAACAAATCAATTTTTTCCTAAAATGGTGGCTACATGTGTTACAAAGTGAAAGTAAGAAGCCCGGGAACAAGAGATCACCAATAATGCGGTGCAGCCAGGCAATCAGCAGATGGCCATTCCCTGTGATGTCACAGCCCTATAAAAATCCTAATCCCACCCAGTCTCCATAATTTTACAGTGAACTGAGCATAGGGACAGATGTGCCAAGTGCTATGGATGGTGTTTAACAAAGCTTAAATTGTAGAATCTTGGATAGGGAGACTGTAGGGACAGTGCAGGGACAGTGTAGGGAGATGATAGGGAGAGTTTTTGCACACTGTAGGCAGAGTGTAGGGACAGTGCAGGCTATGTAATCTGAAGCAGAAGGGATCCATAAGAGACAGCTCTGTTTCAATCCCTGTACAGAGCTTCTGTATCCAATTGAACTCCTTGCTTCTCAAATTGGGGTGAATAAGCGGTGTAATTTAAATGTTATTGGGGTGCCACCTTGTTTCATAGATAAGAAATCCCATTAGGCCTTGATTCTCAAATTGGGGTGAATAAGTAGTGTAATTTAACTGTTATTGGGGGGACACCCCAAAAGATAAGTGGATCTGCTGCCTCTGCTGCAATCTTCTCCTACTGCCACTATCTTGTACTGTTCCTGCCACTGCTGTTGCCTCCCACCTACCTACTCTGTGACGGGGCCACTATTTTGACTCCTCGTGCTGTTGGAAAAGTCCCAACTCTGTAGTAGGTAACAGAACAGGTTCTGTAGCAATCTACAGTACAGACCAAAAGTTTGGACACACCTTCTCATTCAAAGAGTTTTCTTTATTTTCATGACTATGAAAATTGTAGATTCACACTGAAGGCATCAAAACTATTAATTAACACATGTGGAATTATATACATAATAAACAAGTGTGAAACAACAGAAAATATGTCATATTCTAGGTTCTTCAAAGTAGCCACCTTTTGCTTTGATTACTGCTTTTCACACTCTTGGCATTCTCTTGATGAGCTTCAAGAGGTAGTCCCCTGAAATGGTCTTCCAACAGTCTTGAAGGAGTTCCCTGAGATGCTTAGCACTTGTTGGCCCTTTTGCCTTCACTCTGCGGTCCAGCTCACCCCAAACCATCTCGATTGGGTTCAGGTCCGGTGACTGTGGAGGCCAGGTCATCTGGCGCAGCACCGCATCACTCTCCTTCATGGTCAAATAGCCCTTACTTTCAAAGTTTTCCCAATTTTTCGGCTGACTGACTGACCTTCATTTCTTAAAGTAATGATGGCCACTCGTTTTTTTTCTTTACTTAGCTGCTTTTTTCTTGCCATAATACAAATTCTAACAGTCTATTCAGTAGGACTATCAGCTGTGTATCCACCTGACTTCTCCTCAACGCAACTGATGGTCCCAACCCCATTTATAAGGCAAGAAATCCCACTTAGTAAACCTGACAGGGCACACCTGTGAAGTGAAAACCATTTCAGGGGACTACCTCTTGAAGCTCATCAAGAGAATGCCAAGAGTGTGCAAAGCAGTAATCAAAGCAAAAGGTGGCTACTTTGAAGAACCTAGAATATTACAAATTTTCAGTTGTTTCACACTTGTTTGTTATGTATATAATTCCACATGTGTTAATTCATAGTTTTGATGCCTTCAGTGTGAATCTACAATTTTCATAGTCATGAAAATAAAGAAAACTCTTTGAATGAGAAGGTGTGTCCAAACTTTTGGTCTGTACTGTATGTGGAAACAGCATTGTGAAATGAGATAGCTCTTTAACTCTATAGTATACATAGAATCTTGGGCCACTGCATGGTTAAGTACATTATACCTGACGCTAATGGCTTGTTCACCGTTATGCATTCCGTTATTGTTTTCCATTATAACATGGTTATAACAGAAAAAAGCTGAATTCATAAGATGGAATTCAAAACGGAAACCTTTAGAGGCATTCCGTTTTGATCCGTCATAATAGAAGTCTATGGGCAGCATAACGGATCCGTCTGGTTTCCGTTATGCAGGACGGAAAACAAAGTCCTAGGCTACGTTAACACTTCAGTTATTTGGCCAGTTAATTCCAGTAGTTATTGTATGGGGAGCCAAAATCAGGAGCCAATCCTACTCTCAGATAACATATGAAAATATCTGCACTGGTTCTGTCTTGGACTCGTAACTGACCAAATAAGTAAAGTGTGAACTGAGCCTAATAGTGACGCACGCCAATGCACACATACTGACGCACAGTCGCTGATCACTACCAGAAAGGACTAGCTATGTATGTTGCGGCAATGCACAGTGATGTACACCGAGATACACTCTCTCCCTGTGGGCCGGGATATAGCTGATTTAATGCACTTCATGACAAATTAATTTGGAACTAAGCACATTTTTTGTCTGTGTCTTGATGACTTTTCTAGGGGTGCAGACTGGATGGTACTGGATGGCACTCTGGCAGTGGAATAATAAAGGTTTCCATCTTAGGCCTCATTCACACATACGTGGATTTTCACGGACCACGGTCCATGAAAACCCATCATGCCATCCTGCTAAGTGCACAAGCGCATGGCGTCATTAGTTGCTATGACGCCGTGCGCTTCGTGCTGCCGCCGCTGTACAGTAATACACTCGTATAGATCATAGCGGCACGAAGTGCACGGCGTCACATTAACAAATGGCGCCGTGCACTCATGCACTCAGCAGGACGGTAGACCGGGTTTTTACAGCTGATAAAGGAAAAAGTAAATGTAGGAATAAATAAATCAAACTGATGCAGAATAATTCTCCCTGCAGTCTCCCTGCACTCTCCCTCCAGTCTCCCTGCTCTCTCCCTCTCCAATATTCTTCTATTAATCGTTTTTAAGCAACACTGTCCCTAGTGAACGAGCGCTTGCCATGTCTCTTCCTATACTCAGCTCACAGGACAATGGCGGAGACCGCGCGGGATGAGACTTTTATAGGGTTGTGATATCACAGGGGATGGCTATCTGCGAATTGGCTGGCTGCACGACATTATGGGTGATCTTGTATTCCTGATCTTGCCTCCTCTACACTTAGTTTCGCTTTGTAACATGTGCAGCCGCCATTTTAGGAAAACCTGATTCGTTACCACGAAGCGTGAGGAAATTCGAATTCATTGTGTATCGAAGTTTTTCCAAACTTCTAACCAGATTCGGTTTCGAATGCTTCCCTCAACACTAGAAGTAACCCAAGCCGTTCCATTTGCTTCGGCTCCATCCTATTCAAGTGTATACTACAGAGCCGTCTCCTAGAAATGAATGGGACGGCTTAGAAGTAATTAGAATGATCACCGCTGCAGTTGCGATGGCCATTAGGTAAACAGTGAGCAGTGAAGAGAAGGCAGCGCTCAGCAGGGGTGCCAGAAGTCATCACCTGCCAATCTGATATTGAAGACCTATCTTGAGGATAGGTCATCAATATTAATAAAGCAGACTGTCATGGTGCAGTTCACTGTGACAGTTGTGGCCGTGTAGGCTGGCTGCATGCCCTATCGCGTACTGGCTGCAGGCTGACTCCTGTGTATGCTGGTTGCTTGGGGCTGCGTGCTAGCTGCAGTTTTGTTTGTGAACTGTGGCCTGTGTTTGTGGTTTCCGTCTCTGTATCTCTGTGGTTCCTGTCCCCAGTGCCGTGCAGGCTGGATGCATGCGCTTTGTGTACTGGCTGTGGGTGTTTCCATGTATCCTGGTTCTGCGATGCGTGCTGGCTGCGGCCTTGTGTGTAAACTGTGGCCTGTATCATTTGTTCAGAGCTTCTTGTTAATCCTGGTTTTGATGGGGTTAACTTTCCCTGGTCTGTTCCTGTGTGTGGCTTATCAGGTGCCCTCATATCGCAGCTATATCCATCTGTGAGCTGTGGGGCTTCTGGTCAGTCTGTCTTATGTCTTGATGGGTGTAGCCCCTTGCCACTGACCCAGGGATTTTTTTTTTACCATCTGCCCTTCTGTGTGGTGTCGCCTCTAGAGGGAGGGTGCGAGGAGGAGGTACTGTCACGGTGCTGTTCACACAAGACACCGCAGCCAGCACGCAGCCCCAAGTAACCCGCATACACAGGAGTCAGCCTGCAGCCGGCCACAACTCTCACAGTGAACCGTACCGTGACACAGACAACCCCTTCAACTTTTCTTACATTGACAATTCATAATGAATTCATCCATGGACAATCACTTATTGACTTATGCACAAAATATAACAAAAAGAAGAAAAGATTGAAGAGTCCACCATCATCAGGTGCACACTGTAGTGTCACCTCCTCCTGGACATAGTCTAGGTATAGCGGAGACAAGCAGATTACTTACCGTACGTCTGAATGCTGAACAAGGTGACAATGGAAAGGGATAAAGGTGTGATCTGCATTGTGGTCTGATTATCTGCTTCCACTAAATCCGTGTGTGTCTCTTTTTCACCGTTTTATAGGTCTCGTAATATTCATGATTGCAGCATTTCCTGGTGGAGGCGAAACGTTTATCCCATAACTGGCAGAGCTTATGGAGAAGTTATTGTAGTCTCACAGTGAAGACACATTTCCTTAATGATGAAACTTATCAGATACAACAAAGTTTTTTTGTATGTTTTTCTAGTTTCTAAAATGTATTTTTACACTAGTTTCATTTTAGGGAGTTTGTATTAGTAGCTAAAGGGATCTCCTGTTGAGGACCATTATATATTAGAGTGAAGACTGTCTACAAAGAGTGTGTGATGCAGGCCAGGCCAAGGCATTTTGGTGCCTAAGGCAGATAAAGACAACTGCTCCTCACCAGAGGTGGATTAAATGGGTTATCCAGTAGTACAAATGCCCAGACCCCTCCTATAGACGATACTTACTCGGTCCCCGGCACCCGCGTCCCTCCAGATTCCTGTACAGCCACCGCTGCATCTTCCAGTTACCCGCGATGCTAGGGAGTCTGGTCACCGTCACAGCCTGCTATTGGCTGCTCCCACCATTGGCAGATGTTTTGATCCACGCGACGGGGAGATGCATCGGTGGCCGTGCAGGGTTCTGGAGGGATGCGGGTGCCGGGGACCAGGTAAGTATTGTCTATAGGAGGGCCCGGGCATTGTAGGAGGTATTTGTACTATTGGATAACCCCTTTAAGTGGCCCAAAGTTCCTGGGTTGTTCCTTAAGCTTGGGCCCCACGTGTAAAAAAAAATATGTATATCTACTGAAGACTATGTCCCCCTAGCCCCCTAGTAGCACCTGCACAACTTGTCGTGGGCACTTTAAACTGTTGATATGTGTATGTAATGTATTGTGGTATCAAGCTGTAATTCCTATTACCAGGCTGTTATTAGATTTATTCGCCCCTAGGTGGTTAGAGTGTTATTAGATTTATTCGCCCCGAGGTGGTGCTGGCATCACTTATATATAGTCTGGGTTTTGCTAATATTGGGTGTGAGAGGAAGTTAGCAGAACAGAAGGAAGGAAGTTAATGGAGGAGCAGAACAGGCCTAGTCCACAATGTAGCTGCTATTTTAGCCCCTTGGCCCTGATCAAGCTAAGGGAGTATAGAGAACAGTATTACAGCAGCACGGACCAGGGAGTCTACGTCTGGTGGAGGTTGGAGCTAAACTCGCCAAGGACTTCACCTGCACCAGCGACCAGGAGGAACCGAAAAGTACCTGGACACAGCCGGACGATTACAGAGGTCGTCTGGTCCAAAATCAAACTTCTTTTTCTATGCTCCTAACACCCCTCACCTTCCACACATATGCCCCCAATACCTGTTTTTCATGTCTGAGCTTTCTTTCCCCCCTGGAAAACATTAGATTATCCCGGCAGATCTGTTTACTTTCTCCCTTTTCTTGTTTTGTTAAATACATAACTTTATTGATACACAAGCCTGGCTGCACTGCACAGTGATGAGTCACAGGCTGGCCCCGCCCCCCCACTGCTCTGCCTGCAGCACACACCCAGACAGGAATCTACTTCTCACTCTGTCTCCTATCAGGTGTGTGCCTGATACACAGCCTGTTGTGTGCGATACTGCCTGCTGAAGCGTGTATCTAATCCTATCTTCTATGATCCTGCCTGCTGAGCTGTGTATCTAAACCCTTATGCACAGGGGCGTAGCTAAAGGCTCCTGGGCCCTGGTGCAAGAGTTCAGTTGGGCCCCCCTTCTCTCAGTCAGGGGCGTAGCTAGAAATGCATGGGCCCCATAGCAAAAAAAAATTATGGGCCCCCCCCCCTCTGTGCCATCCACAGATCCCGCTCCCCTAAATAGTGCCATCCACAGATCCCCCTCCCCTAAATAGTGCCATCAACAGATCCCCCCTCCCCTAAATAGTGCCATACACAGATCCCCCCTCCCCTAAATAGTGCCATCCACAGATCCCCCCTCCCCTAAATAGTGCCATCCACAGATCCCCCTCCCCTAAATAGTGCCATACACAGATCCCCCTCCCCTAAACAATGCCATCCACAGTATCACGTGCCTATCTCCCCCCCCCATGTGCCAGTGTCAGGTGCCAACCCCCCCCCCCCAGGTGCCAGTATCAGGTCAGGTGCCAACCCCCCTCCCCCCATGTGCCAGTGTCAAGTGCCCACCGCTCCCCCCATGGCAGTAACAGTCGGGTATTTAAAAAAATAAAATAAACACTTCTACTTAAGTCCATGTCAGCGATGCGATGCAGCCTCTTCCTGTGTCCCGCCCTGTATGTCCATATATGGAGTCACTGCTTGTATTTCAGAAAAGGTTTCTGCTGGGATTCAAACCCACGACCTTCTGTATTAGAGGCAAAGCATCTAACCTCTAGACCATAAGAGATGCCTTGCTGCTGACTGAAAAATTATGAGACTTCTACTGTTATAGCTGGCTAAGTGTACATCTATACACATGACAGCTGCTCATATTTAGAGATATAGCAGAGCTGAGTGTGCTGGGATAGCTGTCATATAGAGATATAGCAGTGCTGGGTGTGTTGGGGCAGCTGTCATGTGTAGTGATACATTGGAGGTTGTGGGTTCGAATCCCAGACACATCAGGAGACTTTAGAATACAATAAAATTAGAGCACATTAGCGAGGGGGCCTGAACATTAAGACCGCTGCTGTGACGGGGCCCTGAACAGTAAGACATCGATATTTAACTAAGGCCTCTTTTACACTTGCGTTGTTGGGATCCGGCATGCACTTCCGTTGCCGGAGGTGCCCACCGGATCCGGAAAAACGCAAGTGTACTGAAAGCATTTGAAGACGGAGCCGTCTTCCAAATGCGTTCAGTGTTACTATGGCAGCCAGGACGCTATTAAAGTCCTGGTTGCCATAGTAGGAGCGGGGAGCGGGGGAGCAGGGGAGCGGTATACTTACAGTCCGTGCAGCTCCCGTGGCGCTCCAGAATGATGTCAGAGCGCCCCATGCGCATGGATGACGTGATCCATGCGCTTGGGGCGCCCTGACGTCACTCTGGAGCGCCCGGGGAGCCGCACGGACGGTAAGTATGCTGCTCCCCCGCTCCCCGCTACACTTTACCATGGCTGTCAGGACTTTAGCGTCCCGGCAGCCATGGTAACCACTCTGAAAAAGCTAAATGTCGGCTCCGGCAATGCGCCGAAACGACGTTTAGCTTAAGGCCGGATCCGGATCAAGCCACTGAGGAAGAAGGTAGTAACCTTTGAAACGCGTCTGGCGTGGACGGATAAGAAATTAATCCTGGCAGAAAACCGGCAGAACGATATTGTCATCTAGGATAAGCGCTTCAACCGAACAAATACCAGATCTACTGGCCACAGTCTGGTAACTTAAGGACAGCAGAAAAATCAGCTGGAACTATTAAACCAGCGATCCGGAGCAGGGTAAAACGCCCATTGCAGACTGACCGGAACTCTGTCTATGATTTAAACAGAGCGAGACCTGTGGACTACGGACAGCTCTGGACAACTGCGATTAACAGTGGAAGCGGACCATAGAGTCCAGGTATATCAGTCAGGTATACCAGCAAGGTACCTCTTCACTCTATACATGAGCCTTTCTTGCAGCCACGCTACAGACTGAACCACAGTATTAAGCGTGAGTACCACTTTAAACAGGAGTGACTGTTAAAACCTTTATATTTGCCCAAATCCGTGGAAAGTGATTATTATTGGAGCAAATATTTGTATTAGGAGACATTTGCTAGAGTCGTGGAACTGCCACTATAAAACTCCTCTTGAATGCGGGTAGTATATACACCCTGATTATTTTCTATTTTGAAACAAAGGAACACTTCACAGTATAAATTGATATTTTTCTTTGCACGATTTGCAAGTGATCACCAACGTTTATTTTCCTATTCATATATTTTTTTGCTGTTTGGATTATATTTCATTTGAAAGACCTGTCACGTTTATAAATTTTCCTTTTATGTAACACTTCACTTGGTGATGAGCATCTGCAGGTGCTCATTGAACACTCACTGAATACTCACCCAACGTATTTAACCTTTGCAATTGGAGTTTGTCTCACAGGCAGCTTATTTTTAACCTTATCTACCTCAATTCTGTCTTTAAGTGACTATTATATATATATATAGATTGAATACATTTGGCTATAAGTTCAATTTTTATTATCTGTATTTTATGATATTGTGTTTATGATACTGTGATTATTTATGTTATTGATATCAATTTTATTAAAATATTAAATTTATCACCCGGTGGTTCCGGATATTAGAGTGCCCATCTCTATTTCTTCAATATTATTCGGATCCGGATCAATGCCTTCCAATGGGCATTAATTCCGGATCCGGCCTTGCGGCAAGTGTTCCGGATTTTTGGCCGGAGCAAAAAGCGCAGCATGCTGCGGTATTTTCGCCGGCCAAAAAACGTTCCGTTCCGGAACTGAAGACATCCTGATGCATCCTGAACGGATTTCTCTCCATTCAGAATGCATTAGGATAATCCTGATCAGGATTCTTCCGGCATAGAGCCCCGACGACGGAACTCTATGCCGGAAGACAATAACGCAAGTGTGAAAGAGCCCTAACTTGAAAATAAACTGTCGGGCCCCGAAGCAGCTGCTTCCCCGGTAGTTACGCCACCTCCTGGCTGCCTGTGTGTAGTGTCTGTGTGTGTTAATAAAAAAAAAAATATATAAAAATTAATGCGGTCGGACGGGCCCCCTAGTGGCGTAGGGCCCTATGGTTGCTATGGCGATCCCTACGCCACTGCTCTCAGTGCTTTGTGGCCAGTGCTTCGTGCTACCTGAGGCAAAAATTGAAACAGTACCCCCCGTGCCAAATTCTTGACCTAACCCCTTCTTTCCACCAAGAGGTGTAACTTGACCAGCATGGACTTTATATAATACCAGTATCTTCTTATGCGGCTCAAGGATCTTTGGGCCCCCTCAGGCTCCTGGGCCCGGTAGCGACTGTTACCTCTGCACCCCCTATAGCTACGCCCCTGCTTATGCACACAACCGTATCCATTTTGCAATCCACATTTTTTGCAGTCCCATTGAGTTCTATGAATTTGAGGACCAGGATAGGACATGTTCTATCTTTTCTGGAACTGACATATGGATATGGAAAGTACACTGATGAAGTCCCTGTGCTTTCCACATCCGTGCGTCAGTTCTGTGACAGATAGAACATGTCCTATTCTGGTCCTCAAAAGGCAGATCGAAAACCCATATAACTCAATGGGACTGAAAAAAAAAAAGTGAATCGCACGCAGACAGTATCCTTATTTAGTGGATCCGCAACTGCAGACCACAAAACAGATACAGTTGTGTGCCTGAGCCCTATCACTCATACTGAGCGCCCATAACAGTGACATCCACAGCGCCCCGAAACAGTGACATCCACAGCGCCCCCATAACAGTGACATCCACAGTGCCCCTGAAACAGTGACATCCACAGCGCCCCCATAACAGTGACATCCACAGTGCATCCATAAGAGTGACATCCACAGTGCATCCATAAGAGTGACATCCACAGTGCACCCATAATAGTTACATCCACAGCGCCCCCATAACAGTGATATCCACAGTGCCCCCGTAACAGTGACATCCACAGCACCCCCATAATAGTGACATCCACAGCACCCCCATAATAGTGACATCCACAGGGCCCCCATAACAGTGACATCCACAGTGCCCCATAACAGTGACCTCCACAGTGCCCCCATAACAGTGATATCCACAGTGCCCCCATAACAATGACATCTAGAGTGACCTATAACAGTGACATCTAGAGTGCTCCATAACAGTGAAATCCACCGTGTCCCATGTGCCATCCACAGTAACCACACTCAATTGTATTGCAAGTGAGCCAGGATTTAGGAGTCCAGCCGTACCAAGGTAGGAGACACCGTTGACACTACCATATCTGCTATACAGAGACATTATCCCCCTCTGGCATTCCTCACCTGGTACGTGAGCTATAACACCTTAAAGGGCCCTGCTACAGTACCTGCGCAAGCTGCAATTGGCGTCACAAACTATACACATATAAACTGACCCACTGCATAGCATGCCCACTGACCCAGTGTCCTGCTCGTTACACATCGCACTGTGCAGGAGTCAGTGCAGGCTTCACATAGAAGCCTGTACACTGCAGAGAGCAGCCGGCAATCCCGCGCATGCGCACTAGCTGAATGCTGAATGCTAGTGCGCATGCGTGGCGACTGAAGATGGCCGACCGGAGCTTTCTTTTTCAGGAGGCAGTGATGTCCTTCATGACGATCCGTCTCCTGCTCAAGAAAGGAAGAAAAGACAGGAAGAGAAGAAGACGGAGACTCACCGGAAGACCAGAAAGCCTGACAGGAGCAGTCACGTGACCGGGAGGCGAATCTTGGAAAGGGGTGCTCTGTGGAAGGTAAGTACCAGACCAACATTCTTCCCTCCACAGGTTAGAATTATGCCCCAAATTAGGGTTAGCCCGGAGAACCCCTTTAATGCGCAAATTATCCATTACCACATGCCTCTATGGACATAGTGGACCGTAATTCTTCAGTGAGCATACTTTCCAAAGAATGGAGCAGAAGACTGATGCCTGACATTAGGGAGCGCGCCCTGGGGATTGCTACTGACCAGTAAGAGATATTATATCCAGTACCTGGGTGCTAGAGTGTGGACAAAGTATAGACAGATATAGGAAGAAGGAAAACTCCTCAAGTTACAACTGTCAAGCCTGTTACCAGGAATACAGCTGAACCAATATTTGGATTATTACTTATGCTATCTACATGACCTGTACTGACTACCCTGAGACAATTGATCAAGTAAAAGTTCTGCTGTTTACAACAATTGACTCCTCATCCTTTCTACCACCTTCATTTGCACCTAATGGTGCTGCACCATCTCATACAATACAGTATAATCCCTGCACCATGCTGTGTAATATACAGTATAATCCCTACACCATGTGTAGTGTATGGGGACGGTAATGCCCGTCACTACGGAAGGGTCACTTGTTGTGCTGTCGTTTCCCCTTATTTATGGGGAAGTTGGTATAAGTCGTCTTTATAAAATGTAATGTAATGTAATGCTATGTACTTCCCTGTTACTGTGAAATTTGCATGTGCAGGCCTGCTAGGGGTGTCATTCCAGCTCTTAGTCACTAGGAGAGGCAGTCTGGAGTCTGGAGTCTGGAGTCTAGAGTCTAAGGTTGATAGTCTAGTCTAACCAGAGATTAGACAATGTCAGAGTCAAGTCCAGGCCTGAAGCCTGCAGACTAGGAGAGGGTAATGCAGTCCCTGTAACCGGGTTCCAGATCCAAGGAGAAGGTTCCCCTCCTGAATTCATATCCGCAGAAGCAGGAACACTACAGTTAATCAGCCTGAGGAAACTGAGAGGGAGACAGAGGCAAGTCAAGAAAAGCAAGAGGTACTCAAGACAACAGAGGAGGTACTTGATAGAGATAAAACCAAGGATATACGCCAGAGCTAGGGCATTGGACCTTGGAGAAGAGTTTCTATGTTCCAGGATCAGTCAGGAATAGAGTGCAAGCTGCCTGTACTGCAAGTCCTGTGTTTAACACTCTAAAGTCACCTTGCTATATATATATATATTGCCGGCATCAACTGTATTGAAAATCAACTGTCTTCAAAGGAACTGCGCTTCCGTCAATGTCCCTAAATGATGACTACTAAAGTTTGAATTCTGTTTTAACATCACGTGGTTCCTCAGTTATTCCTGCTATCAGCAAACGGCGTGCCACCGTTTAATTGGCACTGGCGTCACGAACATTTCTCATCATCACCTGCCCTTGCAGAGAGTCAGCCGTCTCAGGTTAGTGTCTATTGCACTACAACACCCAGGAACATTTCTAAGCCTAACTTGAGTACGCTGCACCTCCTGTACAGAATACATTATAATCCCCGCACCATGCCATACAATATATAGTATAGTAGAAAATTGGTACCTGGAATTTTACTTTCCTTGAGTCCGAAGGCAGCACAGAATGGGTTAACGTTGACCTCTTTTAGTTTCATAGGACCGCCCACCTAGATTTAAACAAGCAAACAATTAGTCAATCACATCATGAGTACACCTATAAGGTCTGGTGAATGCAACTGCCCCTTGTATTAAAAAATAGATCCACACAGTTGCAGAACAAAAAATATAATTTATTTAGGGAGGGTAAGCCTGTGCTGCCTTCGGACTCAAGGAAAGTAAAATTCCAGGTACCAATTTTCTACTTTCCCTTATCGTCCTCGGCAGCACAGAATGGGATTTTTATAGATTCCAAAGGGGGGGATTATACTGAAGCTGAACTTAGAATGCCTGTGCCAAAGGCTGAGCTCCTGGACTCGATGTCAAGGCGATAATGCTTTGCGAAGGTGGAAGGAGTGGACCAGGAGGCTGCGCTGCAGATTTCTTGTATAGACACCTGCCCATATTCCGCCCAAGAGGCTGCTGTCGACCTCGTGGAATGAGCCTTGATGGAAAGTGGTGGAGTTTCCCCCTCTAACAAGTAGGTTTCTGTGATGGTTTTCTTTATCCACCGGGCGAGTGAATCCTTGGATGGCGTTCGCCCTCTTCTCGGTCCAGAATAAAGCAGAAAAAGACTTTCGTCTAAACGGAACTCTTCCGTTCTTCGCAAATATGTTTCTACTGCTCTTTTCACATCCA
Organism: Bufo bufo; assembly: GCF_905171765.1. Taxonomy (NCBI): domain Eukaryota; kingdom Metazoa; phylum Chordata; class Amphibia; order Anura; family Bufonidae; genus Bufo; species Bufo bufo. The sequence goes on along the minus strand of NC_053396.1, from coordinate 198,500,431 downwards.
GCATATGTAATTGCTCCTGTTCTTCATCCGCCGGATTTGGGAAGAATGTAGGCAAGAAGGTTTCCCTATTAATATTCATAGTGGAAGGAACCTTTGGTTGAAAGGAAGGTATGGTTCTAATCAATATCCCATCAGGAAGGATTCGTATATATGGATGTCTGGAAGATAACGCTCGTAGTTCCCCCAATCTTTTCGCCGAAGTAATGGCTACAAGAAACAGAACTTTGCAGGAGAGATATCTGATGTCCACTTGTTCCAGCGGTTCAAAGGGTGGTCTTGTGAGTCCCCTTAGTACTAGGGATAAGTCCCACACAGGAAAGGGTTCGTGAATCACCGGTCTTAGCCTCTTCAAGGCCTTGAAGAATCTGACTATCAGAGGATGGAACAGATATTTATTCTCTGTCAAGATATTAATGGCAGTCATCTGGGATTTTAAGGTATTCGGCTTCAAGCCCATATCAAATCCTTCTTGAAGGAACTGAAGAATACTGGAGATGTTTATTTCCGTATATCCCTTTCCCGACAACCAAGACCGGAATTTTCCTAATACTTTGGCATATTTCACATTGGTAGAATGCTTGCGGGAATTCATTAATGTGTCAATGACCGAAGCTGGTAGGCCCTCTTCCTCTAATCTGCTTCTCTCAACATCCAGGCCGTGAGGTGCAACCTGTCTAGGTTCTGATGGAATAGACCCTGCTGGAGGAGAAGGTCGCGGGCACATGGAAGCTTCCAATAGTTCCCTTCGGACAGTTGGAGAAGAAGAGGAAACCATGACCTCCGGGGCCAAAATGGTGCTATTAGTATTACTTTGGGTCTTTCTACCGCAATCTTCTGTAGAACCCTCGGTATGAGGGGTACTGGTGGAAATAGGTAGACAAATAGGCGACTCCAAGACATCGAGAAGGCATCTACCACTGTTTGCCCGTCGTGTTTGCTCAGGGAACAGAACTTCTGGAGTTTCCGATTTTGTCTGGAGGCCATCAGATCCCAGGTTGGACAACCCCATCTGGCTATGATTTGCTTGAAGTAAATCGGATTCAAACCCCACTCGCTCGGACTGACTGTCATCCGACTCAGACGATCTGCTTGTATATTGTAACAGCCTCTTATATGAATCGCTCTTAATTGCGAAAGATGTGATTCTGCCCAGGTGAAAATCTGCTTGCATAATTTCATCAAGGACGGGCTCCTCGTTCCTCCTTGTTTGTTCAGATAGAACACCGTGGAGAGGTTGTCTGAGCGAACCAGCACCGATTTTCCTTCCAGGAGGGTTTGAAAATGGACTAGTGATTCCAGAACAGCCTTCATTTCCTTGAAGTTCGAGGACTGTCGCATATCCTGGGGAGACCATTTCCCTTGGATCCATCTGTTCTGCACGTGAGCTCCCCAGCCTCTGGCTGAGGCATCCGTGGTCATTATTATCGGTGACAGATACTGAAATGATTTCCCTACTGTGAGCTTCTCCGTCTGTAACCACCAGTTCAGACTCTGAATAACGGAAGGCCTCAGGCTGATTCTTCTTTCCAAATCGCAATGACTGGTGCGTCTTGCCTGTATCATATTCCATTGAAGGTCTCGCATATGGATCTTCGCCCAGGGGACCGCATCTATGGTAGAAGTCAGATGACCCAAGGTCTTCATCACTCTGCGTACGGATGGCTTGTGAATGGATCTCAAGGTTCTCACTTCCTCTCTGATCTTCTGACCCTTGTCTGAAGGAAGGAACACTTTCATGCAGCGGGTGTCTATCACCATCCCCAAGAATCTTTTCGACGTCGTTGGGGAGAGCTGAGATTTCTTCCAACTCATTATGAAACCGAGGGACTGGAGAAGCGAGATGACTGTACGGAGATGAAGTTGTAACTGTTCCTCCGTTGCTGCTGCCACTAGCCAGTCGTCGAGGTAAGGATAGACTTGAATGGCCTGTAAGCGTAGATGCACTGCTGCCACCACTGATATTTTGGTAAAAATCCTGGGTGCGGACGTCAGCCCGAAGGGCAACGCTCTGAATTGAAAGTGCAGGATTCTCCCTGCTCTTCTGACGGCCACTCTTAGGAACTTCCTTGAGGAAGATCTTATGGGCACATGCAGGTAGGCGTCCTCCAAGTCCAGGGAGGCCATGAACTGATCTCGCTGAAGAGTGGACACCACCGATCTTAATGTTTCCATCTTGAAATGGATTTTTCTCAGACAATGATTTAAGTATCTGAGGTCTATAACGAGACGCCAATCCCCGCTTGCTTTTGGGACTAAAAACAAGCTGGAGTAGACTCCCTTTTTTTCTTGACCTCTTGGTACCCGTTCTAAAGCTCCTTTCTTTAGAAATTGGTCCACCAGGTGATCTATACGAGGGTCTTCTCTTTGAAACAGAAATCTGCTTCTTGGCTGATGAAGAAACTCTAGCGAGTATCCGTCCCTTATTAGATCCAGAACCCATTTGTCTGTAGTGATTCTCTCCCAGTTGTTGTAGAAGTGGGATAAGCGACCTCCTACAGACTGGCTTTCGACGTCAGAAATCAGCCTTGGAGTTTTTACTGATGTCTTCCTTTCCTCTTGCTTTTTCAGCAGAACTGGGAAGGACTCTTCTGTCTGACCGGCCTCTGCTAGATCGCCCACGATAGCCTGTTCTGCGGTAAGGCTGCCTACCAAAGGGACGAAAATTCCTTGGACGGTTCTTGGTTTTAAACTGAGGGAACTTCAGAGATTTTTCATCCGAATTGGCTTCTAACAGCTTGTCTAGCTGAGAGCCGAACAGTCTCCCAGGCTTAAAGGGTAGAGCGCAGAGGTTGGTCTTTGAGGCAACATCTCCTGCCCATAGCTTGAGCCACAAGGTCCTTCTTATTGAATTTGAGAGGGCCATATCTTTAGCCAGGAATCTCAGCGAATCCACTGGAAAGTCGCACAAAAACTCAGCGGCCATTTTAAGGGACGGCAGTTGAAGGAGCAGGTCTTCTCTGGAGACTCCGTCCTCGATGTCCCTTCCTAGGTGACTTAGCCAGATTCTGAGGGCTCGAGCCACTGGTACTGCTGCCATGGCTGCCTTACTTAACGTGGCCAAGTAAGAATGCAGTCTCTTTAGCAAGTTATCTGCCTTTCTGTCCATCGGGTCCCTCAGCAGCGCGGAGTCATCTGCGGGAAAGAAGGACCTTTTAGCCAGCCTTGTTACCGCAGGATCAACTCTAGCGGGGACTTCCCAGCTTGAGGACTCAGCGGAGTCAATCTTATAAATGGAACGGAATCTTGAGCCCGGATCTATTTTCCTCAGGGGACATTTACATTCCTTCTGGAATATGGAGTCCAGAACTGGATGGCTTGGAAGGACTGAAGCTTTTTTCTTTGGGAAATAGAAGAGACTCTCCTTGTCCTGTGCGGCAACAGGGTCTTCCTTAGTCTCCATTATTCCCTTTACGTCCTTGATTAAGCGATTCGCATTTTTCTTATCAAAAAGGAAATTCTCCTCCATATTAGAGACTTCCCAATCCGAGCCTGAGTCTTCGCTCTCAGACGTCAGAGACTCGTCAGAGGATGAGGAGATAGGATCGCGCTTTCTCTTTTTGGCTTTCTGTTTCTGCTTTGTCAGAAAGGACTTAAAGAGGCTCATCAGTTTTCTGGACTCTGCGTCAGACTCGTCTTCAGGCTGAGTGCAGGAAGCGCAGATATTAGACTGTGAATCCTCAGGTAAGGGCTGAATACAAGAGATGCAGCGGGATTGCTTCTTCCTTGACCTCTTTGATCCAGCAGAAGATCTATGAGAATGGACAGAATCCGCTGCCATACAGTTGTCACAGTAGTCCTCTCGCTGTTCATCAGGTAGGGGCTGCTCACATGACAGGCAATATCTGTGTCTGTGCTTCTTAGACCTCTTTCTCACTGAACCAGGAAGCCCAGACATCTGGAACAGAGAAAAAACAGACATATCATGAGCAAAACCAGCAAGGATCTCTGTCAGAAGGAACCCCAGCTGACACAATACCTTAATCTCACAGGAGCTCGGCTGCCAGGCACTTATGGCAGCTTGCTCCAGCCTGCATCCACCTTAAATATTTGATTTTGGCGCCCTGGACGCCGCCTGGTGACGTCAGCTGCTCCTGAGGCTTCCTAATAGCCCAAGAGGGCGCGCTGACTGATGACGTCAGACGCTGCCCGAACCCGGAAGTGCGGCGGCCTCCTCCGATCCTAGGAGAGGCATGCTGGGGATTTCAAATGCCGGGCGTCGGGCGCACACTGCGCGGATCATCGGCAGGGCAGCGGCTATCAGACCGCAACGGATCCCTCCTGCCGGTGCGCACATCGTGGATGCGGCATAGTGCCAGCGCCAAGGACACACCCGTGGCACTGCTGGACACTTGGCCTGGAGCCTGGGACACACCCCACGGCATAGGTGGCCGATCTTCACCACACCAGACAGGTGGGCAGATTCCTCAGAAATGAGGACATAAAAAAAATACAAGGGGCAGTTGCATTCACCAGACCTTATAGGTGTACTCATGATGTGATTGACTAATTGTTTGATTGTTTAAATCTAGGTGGGCGGTCCTATGAAACTAAAAGAGGTCAACGTTAACCCATTCTGTGCTGCCGAGGACGATAAGGGAAAGTTCATACACCATGCTATACAATATACAGTATAACCCCTACACCATGCTGTGTAATATACATTATAATCCCTGCACTGCTGTACAGTATACATTATAATCCCTGCACCATGCCGTACAATATACAACATAACCCCACAGTGTAGGTGTTATACTGTATATTGAACGGCATGGTGTATGGATTATAATGTATATTGTATAGCATGGTACAGGGATTATAATGTATACTGTACAGCAAATGTATGGAGGTTACACCATGCCGTACAATATAACCCCTGTGAGATAGATAGATATACCTATATACTGTACAGCCTATACCTATGTACAGCCTATACCTATGTACATATATACAGCTTATACCTATATACAGCCTATACCTATGTACATAACTATATACAGCCTATACCTATATACAGTCTATACTTATATACAGCCTATACCTATGTGCAGCCTATACCGATATACAGTCTATTCCTATGTACAGCCTATACCTATATACAGTCTATACCTATGTACAATCTACAGCGTGTAGACTGTACATAGGTGTAGACTGTATATAGGTATAGGCTGTACATAGGAATAGACTGTATATTGGTATAGGCTGTACATAGGTATAGGCTGTATATAGGTATAGACTGTATATAGGTATAGGCTGTATATATGTACATAGGTATAGACTGTATATAGGTATAGGCAGTATATGGGTATAGACTGTACATAGGTGTAGACTGCATATAGGTATAAGCTGTATATAGGCTGCATATAGGTGTAGACTGTATATATAGATATAGGCTGTATATCGGTCTAGGCAGTATATAGTTGTAGGCTGTACATAGGTATAGGCTGTATATAGGCGGAGGGCATGCTGCTGCAGAACATAAGGGGTAAAACCACTGGCAGGAACACACCATCCCAATGATAGACTATCACTGGGATGGGATGGTGTGTTCCTGCCAGTGGTTTTACCCCTTGTGTTCTGCAGAAGCATGCCCTCCCGGTCTGTCCCCGGCATACTTATGTAGCAGGCAGCTTTGAGGGAACACTGCTGGTGATCCCTGTACTAGAGAGTGCCCCGGAGGATTTAGTGCTGTCTTCTGCATCACTGCACGCCGGCCCAGGTAGGCTCTGCTAACCGTGAGTACAAACTACTACTATCCCCATCGGCCCACCGTACCTCACAGATTGCCCCTTTGTTCCGGTTCGCTGAAAACTTCTTTATGGTCTTGCACAGATTTTCTGTTTTAGGCATAATTTACACCTCAATGTTATTAATTACTTGTGTATTGTTGATTGCATTTAGTGTTAGTGCGCAACTTCTCTTCTGCACAAGATGCATCAGCAAGAGGACAGGACTTCAGCCTCCCTGTGCCTGCTTGGAGACCAGCGCTGTGTAAGCTGTGGAGAAGAACACATTATATCCTGTCACCCTCTCACATGGTTTTCAGGGCTTTAAAGAGAAATGGAGGAGGTCCTATTGGGATATCATGAATAGGAGGAGACCACCACTCCTGCTGAAGCAGGTGACTGAGGACTGATGCATCTGCTGCTTCCGAGCCTACTGCGGCTGATGTTATGGAACCACCCCCAAGATATGCAGAGATCCTGGTGGAGATAACCAGATATAGCTGGAGTTTGCCAAGTGACAGAAGGCCCATTAGGAGAAATGTGTGAACTTCTTGCTAGATCATCCCCAGCTTTGTGTACACACTACCCTGGAACTTAACTGATTTATATCTAGTTATCTCTGAAATAGGTTGTGCCTGGTGTGAGGCCTCTCAGCACCCGTAAGAAGGTATTTTGGTGCCCCATGCCACTATAACATCTGCTTTCCCAGCTGCTGCTCTTGGATGTAAACCACTACTGCCAACAACACCTGCGTCCAAGGCACCAGCAACTGTAGTGCCCCCAACAGCTCCAGGAAGATCTGTAAGTAGTGGGCAAGGCTCCTTGTCAAACAAAGTGCTAGTGTAGACTTCTCAAAAGAATCCCTAGCGGACCCTATCTGGGTATGGGTATACTTAAATCAATCAATTCAATATTGGTGCACTAAATGGCGGTATTTCAAATGCCTGAATCAAACCCTTGTATGTAGAGGATGTATCTCACAGAGCCTGAACCAGTGTAGGCCTGAATTCAATATTGGTGCACCAAATGGCGGTATTTCAAATGCCTGAATCAAACGCCTGTATGTAGAGGGTGTATCTCACAGGGCCTGAACCAGTGTAGGCCTAAATTAAATATTTCTTTGCCCAAAATGGCTGTATTTCAAATGGCTGTATTTTAAATGCCTGAATCAAACTGTCATGGCGGACAGGATATAAGATACACAAATCACAAAACAAGTTTTCTAGGCGAGAAGCTCTCCCTATTCTGCTTTGCCCACATTCAGACCTTGAAGGTAGGAATAATGTGTCCTCGTGCCTGGGCTGAGAATACTCTAGAATCCCTGAGATGGTGAAAGGGGAAAAAGGGACAGCCTGCTCCATCAGAACCAGGAGGGGACAGACGACAAACTAAAGAAATAAGAAACCAACTTATCTGAGCTGGAAAAGCCAATCCTTCACTCCTTACTTCCACAGACTGACTGAAGGTATAACCCGCACGGCACCCTGGGAATGAAAGTAATTTAAGCCAATGACCCCACCCAGAGCACCTGAAGGAAGGCGGATCTAGCACGACTCCAAAACAAAACAAATGATTAGACACGTGCTGCTAATCTGACAGACCTCCGCACATCGTCTGAGCAGGGCATGACACAAACCCCTGTATGTAGAGGGTGTATCTCACAGGGCCTGAACCAGTGTAGGCCTGAATTAAAGATTTCTTTGCACAAAATGGCTGTATTTCAAATGGCTGTATTTCAAATGCCTGAATCAAACCCCTGTATGTAGAGGGAGTATCTCACAGGGCCTGAACCAGTGTAGTCCTGAAGTAAAGATTATTTTGACCAAAATTGTTGTATTTCAAATGCCTGAATTAAACCTCTGTATGTAGAGGGGGTATCTCACACGGCCTGAACCAGTGTAGGACTGAATTCAATATTGATGCACCAAATGGCGATATTTAAAATCCCTGAATCTAACCCAAATGTATTAAGGGTGTATCTCACAATGACATCTGCATCAAAGGCTGCCAACAAATTTTTTGGGGCCCAAACGAGTGTTTGTTTAACAACTGAATTTGACAGCAGTATATAAGCCTGTAATTTCACACGTGCTGATGCTGCAAGGCCTGAAAATAGTGTTTTTTGTCAAAAAAGTGTGTTTTTAAAACCCCAGAAAATGATGGGTGTATTTCTAGCTTAAATTGCACACTGACTAATCCATATGATGTAGATTGCCAAAAAAGTGTTTTTTTTTGTAACAGAATATGAAAGCTGTATATATATTAAACTTGAATTTAACATTTGCAGATCAGGAAAATACAGTTTTTTGACAAAAAAAGTGTTTTTTTCAAACCCTAGAAAATGATGGGTGTATTTCTAGCTTAAATTGCACACTGACTAATCCAGATGTTGTAGATTGCCAAAAAAATGTTTTTTTTTGTAACAGAATATGAAAGCTGTATATATATTAAACTTGAATTTAACACTTGCAGATCAGGAAAATACTGTTTTTTGACCAAAAAAGTGTGTTTTTCAAACCATAGGGAATGATGGGGGGTATTTCTAGCTTAAATTGCACACTGACTAATCCAGATGTTGTAGATTGCCAAAAAAGTGTTTTTTTGGTAACAGAATATGAAAGCTGTATATATATTAAACTTGAATTTAACACTTGCAGATCAGGAAAATACAGTTTTTTGACAAAAAAGTGTGTTTTTCAAACCCCAGGAAATGATGGGTGTATTTCTAGTTTAGGTTGCACACTGACTAATAAAGATGTTGTAGATTGCCAAAAAAGTGCTTATTTGGTAACAGAATATGAAAGCTGTATATATTAAACTTGAATTTAACACTTGCAGATCAGGAAAATACTGTTTTTTGACAAAAAATGTGTTTTTCAAACCCCAGGAAATGATGGGTGTATTTCTAGCTTAAATTGCACACTGACTAATCCAGATGTTGTAGATTGCCAAAAAAAGTGTTTTTTGGTAACAGAATATGAAAGCTGTATATAGATTGAACTTGAATTTAACACTTGCAGATCAGGAAAATACTGTTTTTTGACGAAAAAAGTGTGTTTTTCAAACCCCAGAAAATGATGGGTGTATTTCTAGCTTAAATTGCACACTGACTAATCCACCAAAAAAATGGTGATTTGCAATTTCCCAAAAGCTCAGATGCAGTGCTGGTGCACTGAGCTTGCATAAAATGGCCGCAGCCGCCGCCACCCACCGAACTAGCAGAATTATAAAAGTAGTTTTTTTTGGTCAATGAGCTCAGGGCAGGGTAAAACAATTGTGCCCTGCACCCACACAACTATTTCTCTGTAGATCGCTGAGTTAGATTCTCTCCTATTCTCTCCCTGAAATCACAAGTCCAGCCGCATCCTCTCCCTACACTTGTAACAGCAGAGTGACGTGCAGCGCTACGTGAATCAAGCTTATATAGAGCCTGGGTCACATGCTGCTCTGGCCAATCACAGCCATGCCAATAGTAGGCATGGCTGTGATGCTTTTAAGGTCAGACAGTTTTACCGCTTGTTGATTGGCTGCTCTGCAGCCTTTCAAAAAGCGCCAAGAATTTTACTGAAATGTTCGGGTTCGGGGTTCAAAAATCCTAAAGTTCGGTACTCAACCCTACTGGTGAATTCACTAACAATTGATATCTCTCCGATATGATGCAACACCACACACTGGTTACACAATTATTTGAGAGATTGTGTAACACCATAGACTGGTTACATGTTTGTTAGAGATCTACACAGGACCAGACTCAGACACCTAAAAACCTATTAACTGCCCCCGACATGTTTGACCAGCCAACTGGGTATTGGGCAGCAATGAGGAAGATCGTTGCAAACAAAGTATAAGTGACCTGCTAATCTAAAATCTCCAATCAGCTAAAGACACATATCGCTGCCAGAAACACCCAGACCTAGGATGCGCCTATCCCTTCGCTCTGGATAGTGGCTCCTCCTTAACATTCCACCTATGGCGGTGGCATCAATCAGCACCCAAGCAAGTGTGCTTTGGGGTGAACAAGCTACTTGTTTGCAACGTACATTGCTCACTTCTGAAGTGACATGATTAACTGTTCAGATACAATCTTCAGTGTCTACAAAAATGTCACATTTTATTTTGGGGCAGATACATAGATGATATTTTGATTTTTTTGGGATGGCACTATAGAAATTTTCAATGATTTTGTCAACCTCTTGAACCAAAATGACATTGGTATGAAAGTTACCTCTGAGATTGATACACACACGTTGACCTTTCTGGACCTCAGGATCTCTGTGGATCCTGGTGGCCGCATTCTAACTGAGATATACCGCAAACCTACGTCCACGAACCGTTTATTACACTGGTAAAGCTTCCTCCGCTTGCCACTTAAAAAGGGCATTCCTATTGGTCAGTATATAAGGGCCCGTAGAAATTGTACTGAAGAGTCCAGTTTTTTCAAAGAAAGTGCAAACTTGTATCAACGGTTTAGACAAAAAGGAGATCCAAAAAAAAAGTAATGCCTTTGCCCGTACTAAGGGGACGAACCGGTCTGATTTGCTATGTGACAACAGACAAGTGACTGACTCACAGGTTATTAGGTGTATGGGCATGTATGATGCCCAGAGTTCAGAAGTATATCAAGTTCTCAGTAAACACTGGCACATCCTTCAGGCAGATAATGATTTGCGGGACGTGATAACCACACGTCCCAGCATTACATATCGAAGAGGTTAAAATCTCAAAGACACTCTTGTGCAGAGTGTCTTTGTCTCCGAACCCCCTTCCACTACATGGCTCTAGTCAAAGACAGTAGGTACACATCCGTGTGGAAGGTGCTCTTTTTGCTCTTACATTAAGAAAACAAAGATCTTCAGCAATCCTGTTGATAATAAGGAATATCGTATTAAAGAATTTATCAACTGTCAGTCGATGGGTATTATTTACATTGCCCAATGTCCCTGTCCGAAAATTTATGTTGGCAAAACAATACAAGAATTAAGACGCCCCATCTGTCAACATATTAGCAGTATCAATACCAAAGCAGATACTGCTACATCCAGACATGTGAGACATTTTCATGATGGTGACCCCAATTGTTTGAAATTTTGGGGTATATGTAAGAAGTCCCTAAGGGTGAGGAAGGGAAATCTGGATAGAATCCTTTTACAAGAAGAAACGAAGTGGATATACAGACTGGATAGTCTGGGTCCCAAAGGCCTTAATGAGGGCTTCACTTATGCATCATTTTTGTAGACACTGAAGATTGTATCTGAACAGTTAATCATGTCACTTCAGAAGTGAGCAATGTACATCCCAAAGCACACTTGCTTGGGTGCTGATTGATGCCATTTGCCTTTTTAGCTTGGCACTGCACCTATCTAATATGTTTTACTGGTGCCCGTACTTTCAGCTTGCATCATCCATAGCATAACTATCATATGTGATACCATATACTTACCTCTGGCCCTCGTAGAGGATGTGTTGCATAACGTCATCCTCTCTTTCTTTTATTATTGCAATGTCAAGTATTGTCTAATACTGCAGGGAGGATTAACTCTCCGACCTACTAACAACGGTCAGCCCTGTAATGTCTGCACCTCTAAATGGTGATGGCACATACAGTAGGTGCCGGGCACACACTGTATATTGTTACGATAGCTGGCAATGTGATCATTAAGTTCCAGCAAACTGCCCCTCTGCGCAGTGCATACACAGTGCCCATTCATGTCCCGGGCAGTTCACTAAGTTCCTGCGCATCGATCCTTCACGCAATGCTTTGTGGCCAGGGGGAAGAGAAGCACATAGCCTTCCTGCTGCCTGAGGCAAACATTGAAATGGCAACCCCCCCACCCCATACCAAATTCTTTACCCTCCAGCCAGAGGTATGACTTGACCAGCATGCACTTTCTATAATACCAGTGTCTTCTTATGTGGCACAATTGGGCCCCCTCGGGCTCCTGGGCCTGATAGCAACTGCTACTTCTGACCCCTTCCCAAATGCTACGCCCCTGATTGCGATCAGTAAAAGTTACGTTTTAGAGGAGAAATTATCTGGGTCAAGTTTGGGGATCTAGCCTCATGGCTTCTTTTTGTTGACTGGTGTAGACTTGGAGCCATAATGTTCTAGAGTGATGGACTCCCCGAGTGACTCCAGCATTTGATTCCCCTACATCCAAGTTGTTCCTGTTGCGCCCTCCTTCTCCTTCTCAGGAAATCCAAACTGAGTTTTGCGATGTTAAAGCACGGTGCCCAGCGAGAGTACAAAGCCCCCGAGATGCCGTATAAAACAAAATCATATGTGATTAATTTTTTTGTAACATTTGGGCTGTATTGAGAGCCGGACCCAAGCTAAACAATATACCCAGAACCCGTATTTTGCAGTTTTATTTGCTGTTTGCACTATTTTGGACTTTTTATAGACTAGTCATGGAATGTGCCTTCTACACATGACCCGTCAACCCTGTGCCATCTAGGAAGATGATCGCTATTGCCCCTTACCACATATGACTTTATGAAGTAATTACATTATTTGGTTGTTGCTGTATATGTGTTTCCTTTGCAGATCAGAGGAGAAGAAGAAGAAGAAGAAGAAGAAGAGGAAGAGGAGTGCAGCACTGTAATTGTGATATTGTATAGACATGCAGGTTCTCTCTATCTTTCATGTCATCTGAAGAACGCCGGGAACAGCTAACTTTAAAAAAGGGTGGTATGCAGTTTACCGGCAGCCCACTACATAAAGGGGTTAAATGTAAGAGTCAGGGTATGATGTGCATTTTTTTCTTGAAGGCTGTAAATAGGGTAAACTAGTCTGGGATATACTTGCTAGGTGGGTTGCTCTTCTCTTCCCCTAGACAATGAGTTGCTGCTCCATTGATTAGAGTGAGTGCAGACAAACAAGAGAGAGGAAGTATGAAGCAGCCCCGGGGAGATCAAGCAGCCAGCTAAAGGGATTGGAATAGGACGGAGCCTAATAGCAGCCTCTGAGGAATTATTCTGGGATGTATAGCTTCCATTAAAGGGGTCGTCTCACTTCAGCAAATGGCATTTATTATGTAGAGAAAGTTAATACAAGGCACTTACTAATGTATTGTGATTCTCCATATTGCCTCCTTTGCTGGCTGGATTAATTTCTGTATCCCTTTATACACTGCTCGTTTCCAGAGGTCATGACCACCGCTGCAGCGCTGATACGAGGTGGCCAGGACAGGAGCTGCTGCACATGCATGTCTATGTGCACTCCCATGGTTCCGGCCACCAGAGAGGTTGGCACTTCTTTTTCCTGTAGTGTACAAGCACGACCACCGCTGCTGGATTACAGTGTGGTCGTAACCCCTGGATACAAGAAGTGTATAATGTGATGGAAAAAATGAATCGAGACAGCAAAGGAGGCAATATGGAGAATCACAATACATTAGTAAGTGTCTTGTATTAACATTGTACAGATGATGAATGGCATTTGCTGAAGTGAGACAAGCCCTTTAAGGAGGAGGTGCATGATATTGACTGTGAAGATTAGGTGTGTCTAAGACTGGGCTTCACAGCACATTTGTCTGGAGTCGGAGAGGTTCAGGTACCCAGGCATGTTTTACAGGCAGATTGCAGTTCTATAGGTGTAAACCCCTGAGCTGGGCATTGTAGTGCCCCATTTTGATGAGAGAAGAGAGATTGACAGAAACATGGGTACCACAGAGAGAGAAAGTGCAGAAACACTGGAAAACGGACTCCGTCTTATAGGTCTCGTAGTATTCATGATTGCAGCATTTCCTGGTGGAGGCGAAACGTTTATCCCATAACTGGCAGAGCTCATGGAGGAGTTATTGCAGTCTCACAATGGAGACACATTCCCTTATTAATGATGAAACTTATCAGATACAACAAAGTTTTTTTTTCCTTCAGTCTATAAAATTTATTTTTAGACTAGTTTCATTTTAGGGAGTTCCTATATATGGCCCATGGGTCCGCAAAAGATGCGGATAGCGCTCTGTGTGCTGTCCGCATCCGTTGCTCCGTTCCGTGGCCCAGCAAAAATTATGAGTCCTGTCCTATTCTTGTCCGTTTTGCAGACAAGAATAGGCATTTCTATTCTGTTCTGTTCTGTTCCGCAAAAAACGGCACGGTCGTGTGCATGAGCCCTTAGAGTGAAGACATTTTGTTGCCTATGGCCCTGAAAAAAATACTAACAGTGGCCCCCGTTTAGTAGTTGGGTCCAAATTGATGGAAGGCAGGACCAGCAATACCATATAATGGCACGTTATATCACCCCAACAAAGCCAAATACCATAGCCCGTCACAAAATACCGCCAGCAGAACAATATACATCCCCAAAAACTTCCACTGGACGGCCGTGAGGAGGGCTCAGGTGACCCCCTGGGAATTGGGCCACCAGAAAATTTCCCTGTAAGGTCTATCGCCAATCCGCCCCTGCTCCCCAACAGCGGGGGATTAATGGGGTTGTCCAATAGTACAAATACCCCTCACAATGCCAGGCCCCTCCTATAGGCGATACTTACCCAGTCCCCGATCTAAACCCCTGAGCTGGGCATTGTAGTGCCCCATTTTAATAAGAGAAGAGAGATTGAACAGAGAGAGAAAGTGCAGAAATATTGGAAAACGGACTCAGAGAGAGAACACTTAGGCCTGTTTATCATGTTTGAAAGCCTCAAGATCTGTAAACCCTGTAAGACATTTAGGATCTGCCAGTCCGTGTATAATCTAAATGGTGACTACTGCTGTGAGCATATGTATGTCCCCCTTTGCCATAGTTGCCAACTGTCCCCAATTTGGCGGGACTGTTCCCGATTTTCAGAGACAGTCACGGCAAAGTTGTGCTGTCCTGATATGAAAATGGTCCAATGAATGATGATGGAGGCAGCATGTCCGGTACAAAAATCCCTTTATTGGGAACCGCTCAGGTGAACAAAACCGTGTTACAGGGTTGTTACGTTTCGGCTAACACATAGCCTTTATCAAACACCAGGTGTGCTCTAAAAGATCCAGTTTAAAAACCATCAGCCACACCACACTCACTGCTGTGGCCAATTACCTATTCAGTTAATAGCTCACTATGTCTCAGGTGTGTGTATACGTGCGCATTTACAATGTCATAATATCCGCCCATACAGGGCATAAGATCCAGCCACCCACATACCTTCATGATGCACGTTTCCAGCGCGTCCTCCGGCAGTTAGTGCGCATGTCTGGGGAGGCGGGGCCATGTAGTCAAATGGTCGCAGGCAAGCACGCCCAAGCGATCATAGTGACGTCGGAACTCCTCCCAATCCTCACCCAGTCAGCGCATCGCTGCTAGGGACGCGCAGAGAGCCGACCGCCCGCGTCTCTGCCGCCTGTGCATGAATCCCATACACTTGCGTCAGGGATCCTAACGGAGGGGGACCAGTACTTCAATCAGGTGCGTCATGAAGCAGTATTAACCTCATGACGGACATTTCCAGCGCGTCCTCCGGCAGTCAGAGCGCATGTCTGGGGAGGCGGGGCCATGTAGTCACATGTCCGTCGTTAGACACATGGTCGCAGGAAAGCCACCCGCCCACTTCTCTGTCGCCTATGCATGAATCCCATACAAATGCGCCAGGGATCCTAACGGAGGGGGACCCGTACTTCAATCAGGTGCATCATGAAGCCGTGTTGACTAGAATAAAAAAGTGAACACTAGTGCATGTAAAACAAGTGAAAAAACAGTTATCAATTAAAAACACTATACAGATAACAGATTCCTATAAAAGTCACTGGGGTCACCTACAAGTTCCCCACATAGAAATTCAGATTCATCCCAAAGGGCTGAAGTGCTCTCAATTCAAAGATCCACTTCAGTTTTCTTTTACGTAGGATCCGATCCTTATCACCCCCACGTCTCATTTTACCAACTCTGTGTCTATGTTTTGGAACCGAAGCTGATTGACCGAGTGTCCAAGAAGTGTTTTGCCACAGGCTTGTCTACTTGGGCCCTTCTGATATTACTTTTGTGGGAATTGATCCGTTCCCGAGCTTCCATGGTGGTCTCACCTATGTAGATGAGACCACATGGGCACGTGATCATATATACTACATCACGTGCTCTGCATGTAAAAAAATCTTTGATCCTGCAAGTTTTGCCACTGTAGGGATGGGCAAAGGTGTCTCCCTTCACCATGTTGCCGCAGTTGCAACAACCAAGGCAAGGATAACATCCTAACTTCCTTGGTGCCAGATACCCTTGCCCATCCCCCCGGGCGTCACCAACCTTTGTCTTAACCAGCTTGTCACGTAGGTTGGCGCCTCTCTTGTACGCCATCATGGGGAGACTCTCAAATTCAATGATCGCGGGTAACCCTGTCTGCAGAATGTGCCACTCATTTCGTATGATGCGTGCTATATCCCCACTCTGGGCTCCATATGTGGAGACAAAAGGGATCCGTTTCTGGTCCCTGCCTCTCTTCTTCCCCTGGAACGTGGACTCGCGGTCAACAGCTCCCACCCTTTGTGTTATCCTCTCCACTAGTTTATGCAGATAACCCCTGTCCAAGAATTTCTTTCCCATCTCATCCACTCTTGTCTTAAACAGCTCCCCTCCAGACACCACCCGTCTCACCCTCAACAGTTGGCTCCAGGGCAATGATTCCACCATCCGTCGTGGATGGTTACTGTCAAACTTAAGTAAAGTAGGTTTATGAAAAATGTCTGTCTCAATTGCCCCATCCTTAAGATGTACCATAACATCCAGGAATTGCAATTCAGCTGGAGAGACAGTCATGGTGAATTCTAGATCTGGTACCATACTGTTGAGGTGCTGAAAGAATAGTTGCAATTCATCGCGGGATCCACCCCAAATCACAAAGATGTCATCGATGTAGCGCCACCAACACCGGGCCCCCCCAAAAAAGGTTGACCTATAGATGAGTCTGTCCTCCACCTCCGCCATGAACATGTGGAGTGCCACGTTAGAGCCCATGGCCACACCACGTAATTGTTGGTAAAAGGTGTCCCCAAAGCGGAAATAATTTAGTCTCAGGACCACCTCTAGAAGCTGGAGGACAAACCCACGGCCACAAGGGGATAGCCCAGTGCCAGCCAGGGCCACATCGACGACATCTAGTCCGAATGCATGCTCAATAGAGGTATACAGTGAGACCACGTCGAAACTGACGAAAAGAGGATGGGAGAATAAGCTCAACCCCCTTAACTTCAATAAGAAGTGGCTGGTATCCCTAATGTAGGAAGGGGCTATCAAGAAATATAGCTATGTTGCTAAAGATCGATCCCCTGCCCGACACAATCGGACGGCCAGGTGGATCGACCAGGCTGTTATGAATTTTAGGGAGAGCATAGAACAGAGGAGTGACCGGGTGCTTGATCAAGAGAAATTCACTCACATCCTTATAAATGATTAATTGATAACAGTTTTTTCACTTGTTTTACATGCAGTAGTGTTCACTTTTTTATTCTAGTCAACACGGCTTCATGATGCACCTGATTGAAGTACGGGTCCCCCTCCGTTAGGATCCCTGGTGCATTTGTATGGGATTCATGCATAGGCGACAGAGACGTGGGCGGGTGGCTTTCTGCGCGTCCCTAGCAACGGTGCGCTGACTGGGTAAGGATTGGGAGGAGTTCCGACGTCACTATGATCGCTTGGGCGTGTTTGCCTGCGACCATGTGACTGGCGACGGACATGTGACTACATGGCCCCGCCTCCCCAGACATGCGCTCTGACTGCCGGAGGACGCGCTGGAAACGTCCGTCATGAGGTTAATACTGCTTCATGACGCACCTGATTGAAGTACTGGTCCCCCTCCGTTAGGATCCCTGACGCATGTGTATGGGATTCATGCACAGGCGGCAGAGACGCGGGCGGTCGGCTCTCTGCGCGTCCCTAGCAGCGATGCACTGACTGGGTGAGGATTGGGAGGAGTTCCGACGTCACTATGATCGCTTGGGCGTGCTTGCCTGCGACCATTTGACTACATGGCCCCGCCTCCCCAGACATGCGCACTAACTGCCGGAGGACGCGCTGGAAACGTGCATCATGAAGGTATGTGGGTGGCTGGATCTTATGCCCTGTATGGGCGGATATTATGACATTGTAAATGCGCATGTATACACACACCTGAGACATAGTGAGCTACTAACTGAATGGGTAATTGGCCACAGCAGTGAGTGTGGTGTGGCTTACGGTTTTTAAACTGGATCTTTTAGAGCACACCTGGTGTTTGATAAAGGCTATGTGTTAGCCGAAACGTAACACGTTCTTGTTCACCTGAGCGGTTCCCAATAAAGGGATTTTTGTACCGGACATGCTGCCTCCATCATCATTCATTGGACTGTATACACAGGAGTCCCTATGGATCTAGGACTCCAGGCAGGCTGTTGCATTCCGGATGACTGCAAGATCTGGTGAGTGCGACTCCACATTATTATCTTTACTGATCTGAAAATGGACAGGCTATCACAAACCCAGTCCGTCAGTGGGTTTTCTCGGACGGGTTTAGGGTGTTCCCAGGGGTGGGGACTACATGTCCCAATTTTACAAACTGAAACGTCGCTAAGTATGCCTTTCCACCATGACCTATAGCAAAGAAGTGATTATTGTTACACAAAAACTGTCCTCCTCATTGTGGACTGTGGTGTGCTCCTCTCTTCACTGTGCTCCATCCCCAGGGGGCGCTGGGGAGAACCGTAGTCACGTGAGGACTAGGACCATCATGGAGCCTCTGCTACCACTCCCGTCCTCTCCTCGGCTGGGCTCGCTGCATGTACAGTACCTGAGGGGAATGAGACCATGAGGCCTGCTGATGACGTGAAGAGAGCAGAATCTGGAGCAATGCAAACAATGGAAAAACAAAACATCAAATAGAAGTTTCTTTATTGCATAAGCATAGGCGTCCATGATACAAATATAAATGGCTGATATATGTGCCCTCGGTAAGCGAGAGGCCGTGCATAGTATAAGCTGCTCAAGCCATGTCGTTGGTCTCAGCAGAGCGTCAAGGACCCGATCAAAACCTGGAGACACACAGAGACATCAGGACCAAGAAGCCGGCAAGGAGCAGGGACATCTTAGTGGTAATGGCGGAGTTGCAGAGATCTTTCTCACAGCAGTTTATGACAGCATCCTGGGGTACATTAGGAGGTTTCACGTTACACACGTCCCGTGAAGAACAACCTTTAAGTACACGATTACCATAATCTGAAACAGAGAAACACATTGCTGTATGAGGAACTAGTTCATGGCATTTATACAACATATTCCATCTATTCCAGAACCAGAATGCCACTTAGGAATTTAGTTTTTCTGACACAAAGCTCCAAATCCCCTGCATGGATAAGTGCCATCTAGTGGCGGTAATAGATAACCAGTATGTTAATTTTTAACTCAGGGGTGAGGAATTTATGATCTACACTATTTTGCGCTGGAGTGAGAGGCGCCTACTTGAGGTGCAAGTTCCTTAATAAATTACTGAAAACCGTAATTACTGTAAGAAATGGAGCAAACCGTAATTACTGTAAGAAAAATATTCCACGTTATACAAATCAGCATCTGAATTCTTTTCTAATTGCACATAATCAAAAAATGTACTACAATCACCGAGTTATTTAAAAAAAAAAATTTCTTTATAGAGCCACCTGCTATTTGTTATTTTCCTTATTTCTCTGTCCACCTTTGTAACATTGGCGAGGTGGTCGCACATGCTCAGTTCCATCCTGCAACTGACACCAGCCGTAGCTAATGTTAGAAGCTGAGACGGTTATAGGGAGGGAGATGCAGCAGAAAAGACTTGTCTCCTGAGAAAGGACAAGCCCCGAGCGGTGACAGGGAGAAAACTGCAGTATAATTTAGGCCCCCCCTGGAAAAGCACATGCCCCCAACTGCCATGTTAAAATAAATCTAACAGAGCAATTGGAGAAATAAATGGGGAGATCTCTGGATCCATGTGAGGTCCAGGGCTGGTTCTGGCTTTGTTAGGGCTCATGCACACGACAGTATTTTGCGTTCAGTATACTGGACGTTTTTTGAGTTCAGTATGCGGTACATATACTGAACCATTCATTTCAATGGTTCAGCAAAAAATACTGAAGTGTCTCCGTGTGCATTCCGTTTCAGTATTTCCGTTTATCCGTACCGTGAAAAGATAGAACATGTCCTATTCTTGTCCGCAAATCACGGTGCTTGGCTCCATTCAAGTCAATGGGTCCGCAAAAAAAACGGAACACATACGGAAATGCATCCGTATGTCTTCCGTATCCGTTCCATTTTTGCTGAACCATCTATTGAAAATGTTATGCCCAGCTCAATTTTTTCTATGTAATTACGGTATACTGTATATGGCATAGGGAAAAACGGATAGGAAAAACGGATAGGAAACGGAAACACAACGGAAACAAAAAACGGAACAACGGATCCGTAAAAAACGGACCGCAAAACACTGAAAAAGCCATACGGTCGTGTGCATGAGCCCTTACAAAGAGATTTTCATGCACTATATGATACGGAGCTTTCTAGTAAATCCTTGTTAATAACACTGATAGCCTGCAGTGTAATTGCGCTTACCAGAACTAGTTGTGCTACCTTAGGCAAAACTCTGAGAAGTGCATACAGTCAAATGGAATGAACTTTACTCCCAACCAAACGGCATATCCATACTGGAAACCAATATAGATGAGTAAAATATAAAAAATAAAAAATGGTCTTCTGGGTCGCAGGACACTAAAATTGTAATTTATTGCACATAAATGATAAAAAACAATTAAAATAATAAAAACAAACAAGCAGAGGGCGACGCTTTCTAGAGGCGGACTGCCTCCTTCATCAGGCCAACAAATAGTGACATCATTGCCAATTTATAAGTGAAAACTAAGTGCAAAGTACGAACCATGAAGCATAATAAAAGAAAAATAAATGTAAAAAAAATATATAAAGATACTAATATAAGGCTAGATTCGTGAGATCCGGCAGGCTGATTACTCGAAGCTACATGAATGCCATCCGCCCTCATTAACTCCGGTCACAACCCAGCAATTATGCAAAGTGCTGGTCGAACAAATACCGCTGCTTTTAATTGTTTTTAATCATTTATGTGCAATAAATTGCGGGTTTTCAGTGTCCAGCGCCTGTGCTATAGGATGTCTGACTTTCATTTTCTGCATAAATCACCCTTTGAAGCACACCTCTAGCTTTCCATGTAAATTTGCTGGGCCACAGAGACCACAACCAACCCCCCCCCCCCCCCCCGACATGTGGCATGGTCACTTTTTGTAAAAGCAGCAAGCACAACGTAAAAATGCAACACGTATCTTGTATGACATGAGACTTGTCTCTTGGGTAATATCTACTTACCCATCTTGAAAGAAATAGATTGGCATACAGCTCCAGAGGTTTCAGGGCAATTTACTGGCTTAGACATCTCACATTTGGCGTCGTTGCAGGTATAACATTGCAGGCAATTTACTGCAAAGACAGAACACCCCGCGTTATACCACAGTCCTATAAAATGTACACCAGCAAGCCAGCTGAGCCTCTTCCATCTGTTACTGGAAGGACCCATGGTTATATCACAGTATAACATACAGAAGAGACCACATCTGACATTATAACCTTATTATGTGCCATGTGGAATCGGGACAGGTAGGGATTGGCTCTGTGTTATCTAAGTGGCCAACATGCTAAAGCACCGGAGTGATGCCTAACCCTATATACTGACAGTAAATCACATACAGAAACTCTCAGTGCAGTGGTTGAGCTTGGGGTGGTCCCAACACTTATATGGTGTTACCACGTGTTGCTGCTTTCTGGAAGGGATGGTAAGGCGTGGTGCACCCTAATGGGTTATAAGTCCAGAGAGTCAGGGTCTGCAGTAAACCAGGGTCCTTCTTTACTGGAGGAGCTCAAGTGCAAAACAATACAGGTACAACACTGAGCTGGTTTCTCCAGTCTCCTTCAGGGCAGATGGATACAGTGGATGGGGCAGTGGATGCCCTGGCCAAAGGCTGGATGCCCAGTGTCTGTGGCTTAGTCGTGTGGCTGACTCCCTGGTCATAGGTCTAAAAAAACAGGATCCTTAGCAGAGTATCCCCTTCCTCTGGTCACTCATGCAATCTGACATAGTTTCTTCTACTGAAGACAACTAGGGACTCGGACTGTGCTCCTTTAATACAGTTTCTAACTGACCTAGAACTTACTAGTAGAATGGGTGGAGTGGAAAATCCTAAACATAAACAATGTTTCATTTTAGTCTGCCATAGGCTTATATAGAGTTTCAATGCAAGTCTATGGGAATGACTAAACAGTGTTTCCAGAAATAAAAAGGTCTTCAGACATAAACAACAGAGCTAAACAGGCAAAGCATTGTGTCTGGATTCCCCTACAAAACCTAGCTCTGCAAATTATCTTATAGTAACTATGGAAAATTACTAGCATATCACTGCAGAATGTCCCAAAATCTCCCAGCATTAGTTGTCTATGCAATAACCTTTTCCAAAGTGCAGTGCAAATACAGTGCAATAACAGTGCAAATGAACAGGATATACTACAATAAACATAAAATGCAGTTCAGCAGGTATAAATTATACACGTTAACTCTTCAAATTGCAGTAAAGTATTGAGTTGACAGCTTTTTGTTGGAATATGGGCAAATATTCACAAACATCCATAGTCCAAAATACCCTTTCTCCAGGGCACTACACCAGGACCATCAGTGTCATAATGTGAGAAGTCATATACTATATGTAATAACATAACGCAGTGCACACAGCAGTGTCATCTTCTCCTCACACTACTACACCATGACATGTATACACGGCACAGTGCACACAGCAGTGTCATCTCCTCCTCACACTACTACACCATGACATGTATACACAGCACAGTGCACACAGCAGTGTCATCTCCTCCTCACACTACTACACCATGACATGTATACACAGCACAGTGCACACAGCAGTGTCATCTCCCCCTCACACTACTACACCATGACATGTATACACAGCACAGTGCACACAGCAGTGTCATCTCCTCCTCACACTACTACACCATGACATGTATACACAGCACAGTGCACACAGCAGTGTCATCTGCTCCTCACACTACTACACCATGACATGTATACACAGCACAGTGCACACAGCAGTGTCATCTCCACCTCACACTACTACACCATGACATGTATACACGGCACAGTGCACACAGCAGTGTCATCTCCTCCTCACACTACTACACCATGACATGTATACACAGCACAGTGCACACAGCAGTGTCATCTCCTCCTCACACTACTACATCATGACATGTATACACAGCACAGTGCACACAGCAGTGTCATCTCCTCCTCACACTACTACACCATGACATGTATACACAGCACAGTGCACACAGCAGTGTCATCTCCTCCTCACACTACTACACCATGACATGTATACACAGCACATTGCACACAGCAGTGTCATCTCCTCCTCACACTACTACACCATGACATGTATACACAGCACATTGCACACAGCAGTGTCATCTCCTCCTCACACTACTACACCATGACATGTATACACAGCACAGTGCACACAGCAGTGTCATCTCCTCCTCACACTACTACACCATGACATGTATACACAGCACAGTGCACACAGCAGTGTCATCTCCTCCTCACACTACTACAACATGACATGTATACACAGCACAGTGCACACAGCAGTGTCATCTTCTCCTCACACTACTACATCATGACATGTATACACGGCACAGTGCACACAGCAGTGTCATCTCCTCCTCACACTACTACACCATGACATGTATACACAGCACAGTGCACACAGCAGTGTCATCTCCTTCTCACACTACTACATCATGACATGTATACACAGCACAGTGCACACAGCAGTGTCATCTCCTCCTCACACTACTACACCATGACATGTATACACAGCACAGTGCACACAGCGGTGTCATCTCCTCCTCACACTACTACACCATGACATGTATACACAGCACAGTGCACACAGCAGTGTCATCTCCTCCTCACACTACTACACCATGACATGTATACACAGCACAGTGCACACAGCAGTGTCATCTCCTCCTCACACTACTACACCATGACATGTATACACAGCACAGTGCACACAGCAGTGTCATCTCCTCCTCACACTACTACACCATGACATGTATACACAGCACATTGCACACAGCAGTGTCATCTCCTCCTCACACTACTACACCATGACATGTATACACAGCACAGTGCACACAGCAGTGTCATCTCCTCCTCACACTACTACACCATGACATGTATACACAGCACAGTGCACACAGCAGTGTCATCTCCTCCTCACACTACTACACCATGACATGTATACACAGCACAGTGCACACAGCAGTGTCATCTCCTCCTCACACTATTACACCATGTCACGCATACACAGCACAGTGCACACAGCAGTGTCATCCCCTCCTCACACTACTACACCATGACATGTATACACAGCACAGTGCACACAACAGTGTCATCTCCTCCTCACACTACTACAACATGACATGTATACACAGCACAGTGCACACAGCAGTGTCATCTCCTCCTCACACTACTACACCATGACATGTATACACAGCACAGTGCACACAGCAGTGTCATCTCCTCCTCACACTACTACACCATGACATGTATACACAGCACAGTGCACACAGCAGTGTCATCTCCTCCTCACACTACTACACCATGACATGTATACACAGCACAGTGCACACAGCAGTGTCATCTCCTCCTCACACTACTACACCATGACATGTATACACAGCACAGTGCACACAGCAGTGTCATCTCCTCCTCACACTACTATACCATGACATGTATACACAGCACAGTGCACACAGCAGTGTCATCTGCTCCTCACACTACTATACCATGACATGTATACACAGCACAGTGCACACAGCAGTGTCATCTCCCCCTCACACTACTACACCATGTCATGCATACACAGCACAGTGCACACAGCAGTGTCATCTCCTTCTCACACTATTACACCATGTCACGCATACATAGCACAGTGCACATAGTAGTGTCATCTCCTGTACATAATCTCGACTTACCAGTCTGAATGCTTAAAAAGACGAGAACTGAAAAAGATAAAAGTTGTGTTATTTCCATGGTGGTCTGGTGATTCTCTCAGTACTGTCTCTGCTGCCAGTAAATCTGGGTCTGTCTGTCTCCCTCTTCCTACTTTTATAGGTTTGTCCTCATTGCAGCAATTCTTGGCAGAAGCAGAGAAGGTGTGTTTTTCCCGTAATTAGCTGAGTGCATGTGTAACGCCCTAGAGCCAACGCCTTGTGTCCAGCGTATACAGGTAGGAGCACCGTGACACGTGCACAATGCCTTAAGGGACATTATAGGCTATTCTACTCCACTCTGGCATTCCTATACCTGGGTACCAACAACATTTCTTAAAAGGACTCCGCTCCATTGTTGCTTCATTGCAACTGGCGTCATAAAAAGCAAGTACTTTTTTCCTCTTAAAGGGCCCTGGGGGGAGGCGCCCACTGCATATGGGGGAGCTATAACAGCTCGAAATGATGCAGCTTATCAGATAGAAAAGTCATGTCATGCAAGTCCAGGACAAGACCTTAGGCATATAAGGACAATTTCTCCCCAACTCCCCCAGCCGCAAATCAGTTCAAAATGATGTTTCTCCTGCAACATATAATAGAACTTACCCCCAGACAAAGGTACGCTGAAATGCGCATCAGGGCGGGCGCCATCCTGGCTGCATCAGATACTATGGGTAATACATTTTGACTACAGTTGTATGCATGATGGTGACTCTTTCTGCAATATGATAAAGAATAGATGTGTCTACTTACCAGTACCTTTCCTTGATTGTAGGCTCTTGCATTCTATTCATTATTTATTATGTACCATTATTCTTTCGGGGATTAGATTTAGATTTTTGCACATGTGATTATAAATTTTGGTTCTGTATGATGCCATTGTTCCTTTAAATGAATTCATTGTACTAATCATGCTGTCCAAGGATGCCGCCCTGTTTCTGTGAACTCATCATATTTTCTAATTTTCTTGTGGTTTGTGATATCATTTAATAAAATTCATAGTTTATGATATTAAATGGCTTCGATTCTTGTAGGTGTAATATAAGAGAATTCAACCATTGTCCTAGGGGAAAGAAAGCCAAACCCAAACAAAACAGACCAAAGCTCAGAAGAAACAGAAGAACAAAGTCCAGTTCCCAAAATACTGTAAATACAGACCTCAGAATAACCCTAAAATGCTACCTACACTACACCCCCATCCCAGACCTCGAAATACCTATAGACATCAAATTAGACCGGAATAAAAATAGAGACTCCAGGACTAGTCACTTAGATAAGTACCAAGTCCTAGACCAGATTCTTATCCTACAGCTTGGGGTGAGAGCAAAGTGGGCCCTGCTGCAGCCTGCACAGAAGAAAAATGATGAAGTAGCATGAAATGCAGTGTACAAAAGTGGAGGAAAGTCAGGACCACTGACTAGGCCAGAAGAAACCCACACATGAGGCCTGTAACTAGGTCACTGGCTAGGGATAGGGTGAGTGTGGGAACTGGAGGATGGAGTCAGGGGTGGAGATAGCAGCTGGCCAGTCTCCCAATCCCCAGTGCGCTAACAGAGTAAAAATTAAAGTGTGGTATGTAGTGATACCATGAGGTACAACACCCAAATAGTGATGGACAAACATCGGCCGGGACGGTTCGTAAACGTGATCGCGCCAACGCGATCAAATGTTAGCGAGCCGCAAGTTTGTGACGGGCCCATTCACTTTAATGGCAGGCGAACATGAAAAACCTTCAGCTCATATTTGCAGCCACCAAATACTTACAAGAAGTGCACAAATACTCCCACAACATGGAAAGTTGGGGGATCAATGGCAAAAATTCCCACAAAAAATGTTTATTTTAATCAGGGGCCATTTTTATGTGTCTTAAATTTAAACTCTCAAAAATGTGCCCTGCTGGAGCCTAGAAATTTTTTTTTTTAGGCCACGGCAGTACGGGCCCCAAACATTAGGCATTTACCGGACAGAAAACATCAAGTGATTATGTGGCTAGAGGTATATTAGACTGTCATTAGATATCAATTTTACCTGAAACTGTAACAAACCCTCAACTATGGAGCTGGAGATAAGACCACTGGTTCCAAGCACTTGGTGCAGGAACCAGCGTCTTCCTGAGGCCTAGCCAGAAGAAACAATAAAAGGGAAGGAATAGAACTTAGCTTAAGACGGACGGGGAGTAGGAGATCCACCAAACACCAGCTGAGAACTCCAGAAACAAATATAAACCGCAAGGACTATAGTGAGAGGCGGGTATAAATAGCACCACAAAATAGCTAATGAGCAGAACCTGTGGGGAGGTGGGATCCTGCACAAAACCACAACAAAGAGAAACAGAACAATCTGTCAGATCTTCTCAGGCCTCTCACAGGGCAGGGCGCTACAATCAGGAGGTGGAGGTGGCAGCAGTATGAGGAGGCCACCGAGTGGCACAATCACAGAGTATGTAGTTGGCAGCAGTATGTGGAGGCCAGCGAGGGGACAGGTTACATTAGTGTGGAGATGGCAACATCAGGAGTTCAGAGTGGCAAGCTGACATAGTGTGGACATGGCAGCAGCAGCAGAATAATACAACAGAGTGGCACGGTGACATAGTGTGGACATGGCAGCACCAGGAGGCCACAGAGTGGCAAGGTGACATAGTGTGGACATGGCAGCACCAGGAGGCCACAGAGTGGCAAGGTGACATAGTGTGGACATGGCAGCATCAGTAGGCCACAGAGAGGCAAGGTGACATAGTGTGGAGGTGGGTGGCAATACTAGTACTCGCTGATGATGGTGGATGAAAGAAGGAGCACTTGGCATTAGATGTTTCGCATTAGGTGGGTAACAGCATCAGAATAGTAGCTGAGTCAGGTAGCCAAAAGAAAACGGTCTCTTTTGTCAAAATATTGGTGTGGCACCATGGATGATCTAGTCTGATGCATCAGGCATTGGTGTGTTGAATTCCTGGCTGATCCACACCTGATTCATCTCGATGCAGTGTCCCATTATGTGCTATATGTGGGCACTTTAACCCCTTAACACAAAATGCCGTGCAGAATGCATTCCGCCGTACATGCACGGCGGGCTAATCGGGCGGGCACCGGAGCGGTGCGCGCCAGATCACTGCAGGGGTCAAGCAGTCCCTGGTAGCCGGGCCCCTGCTGTATTCGCCGACATCGCTGTTTACAGTGATGCCGGTGGATTAACCCCTTCTATGCCGCGGTCCGCGCTGACCGCAACATAGAAGTGGTTTTCGGCGGGTGAGGGAGTGCATCGAGTCCCTGCGCTGCTGTGATGGGGACTCGATGTGTCAGAAGGCAGCCCGATGCCGAGCAGTGGCTGCCCAATGCCTTGCACGGCACGGGTGCCGAGGAGATACAGCCTCAGGCCCGATCTCCTAGACAACCTGTTAGTGTATGACTCAGTGTCATACACTAACAGGCAATGCATTACAATACAGATGTATTGTAATGCATTGCAGAGGGGATCAGACCCCCAAAAGTTGAAGTCCCAGAGTGGGACAGAAATAAAGTTTTTAAAAAAAAGTTTTGAATAAAGAAAATAAAGTTTCAAGTTAAAAAAAGAAAAAAACGCCCCTTTACCATGATTTTATAATAAAAAAGAAAAAAAGAAAAAGAAAAAACGCACATATTAGGTATCGCTGCGTCTGTAACGACCGGCTCTATAAATATATCACATGATCCACCCCATCCGATAGACACCATAAAAAATAAAAACTGTGTCAAAAAAGCCATTTTTGCCACCTTTCATCACTAAAAGTGCAACACCAAGCGATCAAAAAGGCGTATGCCCCCAAAAAATTGTACAAATCTAACCGTCACCTCATCCCGCCAAAAAATTATCCCCTACATAGGACAGTCATAGGACAATCGCCCAAAAAATAAAAAAAACTATGGCTCTGACTATGGAGACACTAAAACATGATTTTTTTTTGTTTCAAAAATGCTTTTGTGTTAAATGTAAAAAAAATACAAAAAAGTATACATATTAGGTATCGCCGCGTCCGTAACAACCTGCTCTATAAAAATACCCATGACCTAACCCCTCAGATGAACACCGTAAAAAAAAAAGCTATTTTTTTGTCACCTTACATCACAAAAAGTGTAATAGCAAGCGATCAAAAAGTAATATGCGCATGATAGGTGGAAGGTAAGAAACACTTGCAATGCGGTGTATGGGGGTGTGCCTCTAGTGTAGTGTGTCTCATTGGTAGAGAGGAAGCGGCACTCTGATGACGTTGCGCCTCTCGTCCACCTGTCAATCTTAATGCGGTTTGCATGATAGGTGGAAGGTAACGGGTATCTTAGTGACGTAACCCCTTCTGGTAGAATGATGCACTTGTCAATCTAAGTGGCAATCTTTCACTTGTGGAGATGACGAATTGGGAGGGGAAAGATAGTTTATTTAGCTAGGCCAGTGGTGGGCAACCTTTTTTGTCAACTGAGCCAAATATCGCCAAAACTACGATTGGAATTTCTTTCGAGAGCCACATTTTTAAAACCTAAAATATTGCATCAACAGTACCAGTGAGGACTATTAGGCTCATGCACACGACCGTGTGCCCGCAAAAAAGTAGCGCATGCTGAAGTGAATGGGTCCATGATGCGGGCTGCACATGGCCGTGTGCAGCCAGCATCAAGGACCCATTCACTTCAATGGGTCCAGGATCCGGGCGCATGCACTACTTTTTTGCGGTGCGGAGGCACAGCCAGAAGCACCACGGAAGCACACTGTAGCACTCATATCCCGGATCCTAGACCCATTGAAGTGAATGGGTCCATGATGCGGGCTGCACACGGCCGTGTGCAGCCCGCATCATGGACCCATTCACTTCAGCATGCGCTACTTTTTTGTGGTGCGGGCAGTCGGATGCGGATCGCGAACCCCATTCAAGTGAATGGGTCCGCGATCCTCATGCAGCTGCCCCATGGTCTGTGTCCGTGCATTGCGGACCGCTATTTGCGGTCCGCAGCACAGGCACGGCGCCCTTACATTCGTGGGCATGAGCCCAGAGTGTGTTTTTGAACACTTTTATATGTACTTTCTTTTATTTGGATCTTGATTATTATTTCATTTTATCTTTATCATTTTTTACTTTTCTTAAACTTGTCTACAGATGTAGATGTAATGTGGATGACGCACTTATGGGGGATATCTGTGGATGACGCACTTATGGGGGATATCTGTGGATGACGCACTTATGGGGGATATCTGTGGATGACGCACTTATGGGGGATATCTGTGGATGACGCACTTATGGGGGATATCTGTGGATGACGCACTTATGGGGGATATCTGTGGATGACGCACTTATGGGGGATATCTGTGGATGACGCACTTATGGGGGATATCTGTGGATGACGCACTTATGGGGGATATCTGTGGATGACGCACTTATGGGGGATATCTGTGGATGACGCACTTATGGGGGATATCTGTGGATGACGCACTTATGGGGGATATCTGTGGATGACGCACTTATGGGGGATATCTGTGGATGACGCACTTATGGGGGATATCTGTGGATGACGCACTTATGGGGGATATCTGTGGATGACGCACTTATGGGGGATATCTGTGGATGACGCACTTATGGGGGATATCTGTGGATGACGCACTTATGGGGGATATCTGTGGATGACGCACTTATGGGGGATATCTGTGGATGACGCACTTTTGGGGGATATCTGTGGATGACACATATATAGCATAAGATGCTATATATGTGTCATCCACAGATATCCCCCATAAGTGCCCTCTACAGATATCCCCCATAAGTGCCCTCCACAGATATCCCCCATAAGTGCCCTCCACAGATATCCCCCATAAGTGCCCTCCACAGATATCCCCCATAAGTGCCCTCCACAGATATCCCCCATAAGTGCATCATCCACAGATATCCCCCATAAGTGCCTTCCAGTAAGTAATGTATTAGTGGGGGGAAGGAAGGGGGCAGGGACACTTGCGGCGGGGCCGGTGCAGTGCACACACCGGGGGCAGCTCCTACCTTTCTGCTGCAGGACATTTCGTTCCTCCTGAGCGGTGGCCTCTTCACCACTCCACCCCTCCTCACATTGGGCAGCCGAACTAGAGCCGCGCTGCCCGCCCTTCTGCTGCTGTGCGCAGCGTGACATCTCTCCCTCCGTCATGCGCCTCCTGCCCCGCCTGCCTGCTTCATTCATAAAGTGGAAGGAGCAGACAGACGGGGCAGCAGGCGCATGACGGACAATTTACAAGCAGCTTGAGCGGCGCGATATGGCTGCGCGTCCGCCCACCCGCCAGCCCGAACCAAAGAGCCGCAGTGAGGGATCAAAAGAGCCGCATGTGGCTCGCGAGCCGCGGCTTGCCGACCACTGAGCTAGGCGATTCATAGCGTGTCACGCTGTTACCCCAACTCACCTGGCAAAGCCGCCTCGCGGCGAAACATGTTGGGTGGGATAGTGATAGTTTATGCATTTTAGGCAGGTTACAGTACTGGGCTGAAATTTAATTTACAAGGGTCGCAATCTCTGTCCAGCTAATTAGATACTGAGTATATGTCCCGAGGCTATCCAGCTTTGGTCTCCCTGTGTGTTAGATGGTGTGAATGAATGATGGATTTCTGTTATATAGGGATATAAGAGCAAACCTTATCCACTTAAAATAGGAACCCTTATATAAAGGGCCCAAAGGGTTACACATCCTTTCGAGAAGTAGTGCCATCATTCTCTCAGTGGATCTCCAGTATCGTGCACTTGATACCTAACAGATTGCTAGCAATAGCTACAGAGTATTTTTGAGGTAATTGACCTCTCAAATAGAATGCATGCATATTTTAAAAAGTAAACAATAAAGTTTGAAGTTTTAATATATATATAGGACCCCTAAAAGGATTGGTTGGTCAGCTGACCGTATTTTGATTTTTGCTAAAGTATCCCGAGGGCCCTATAGGGACAAAATTCTTTTTTTTTTTCAAAAAGTCATATGCACTCCAAAATTGTACCAATCAAACCGTCATCTCATCCCGCAAAAATAATACCTTACCTAAGAGTATCGCTGAAAAAAAAAAAAAACTATGGCTCTCAGACTATGGTGACACTAAAACATAATTGTTTTTGTTTCAAAAATTATATTAGTGTATAAAACATAAATAAATAAAAAAGTATACATATTAGGTATCACCGCATCCATAACAACCTTCTCTATAAAAATATCACATGATTTAACCCCTCAGGTAAACACCATAAAAAAACGTAAAATAAGACAAGGTGTCAAAAAGCCATTTTGTCACCTTACATCACAAAAAGTGTAATAGCAAGCGATCAAAAAGTCATATGCACCCCAAAATTGTACCAATCAAACCGTCATCTCATCTCACAAAAATGATACCATACCTAAGAGAATCGCCCCAAAAAAATATATATATAGCTCTAAGACTATGGTGACACTAAAACATAATTTTTCTTTTGTTTCAAAAATGATATTAGTGTATAAAACTTAAATAAATAAAAAAAAGTTTACATATTAGGTATCGCCGCGTCCATAACAACCTTCTCTATAAAAATATCACATGATTTAACCCCTCAGATGAACACCGTAAAAAAAAAAAAAAGAGAAACGATGTCAAAAAGCCATTTTGTCACCTTACATCACAAAAAGTGCAATACCAAGCGATAAAAAAGTCATATGCACCCCAAAATTGTACCAATCAAACCGTCATCTCATACTGAAAAAAATAAGCCCCTACATAAGACAGTCAACCAAAAAATAAAAAAAACTATGGCCTTCAGAATATGGAGACACTAAAAAAATTAATTTTTTCAAAAATGCTTTATTATGTAAAACTGAAACAAACAACCCAAAAAATTAGTCATATTTGGTATTGTCTCGTCTGTAACAACCTGCTCTATAAAAATAGCTCATGATCTAACCTATCAGATGAACGTTGTAAATAACAAAACATGAAAACAGTGCCAAAACAGCAATTTTTTTGTTACATTGCCTCAAAAAAGGTGTAATATAGAGCAACCAAAAATCATCTATACCCTAAAATAGTACCAATAAAACTAGCACCTTATCCCGTAGTTTCCAAAATGGGGTCACTTTTTTGTAGTTTCTACTTTAGGGGTGCATCAGGGGGTCTTCAAACGTGACATGGCAAGTTAAAATTATCCCAGTGAAATCTGCCCTTCATAAACCATATGGCGTTCCTTTCCTTCTGCGATCTGCCATGTGGCCATACAGTAGTTTACGATCACATATGGGGTGTTTCTGTAAACTACAGAATCAGGGTAATAAATATTGAGTTTAGTTTGGCTGTTAATCCTTGCTTTGTTAGCATAAAAAAATGATTAAAATGGAAAATCTGCTAAAAAAATTCAATTCGGAAATTTCATATCCATTTTCAATTAATTCTTGTGGAACACCTAAAGGGTTAACAAAGTTTGTAAAATCAGTTTTTAATACCTTGAGGGGTGTAGTTTCTAAAATGGGGTATTTTTTTTAGTTTCTACTCTAGGGATGCTTTAGGGTTCTACTCTAGGGATACATTAAGTTTCTACTCTAGGGATGCATTAGGGGGGCTTCAAATGGGACATGGTATCAAAAGACCAGCTGTTAACCCTTGCTATGTTAGCGGAAAAAAATGATTAAAATGGAAAATCTGCCAAAAAGTTTAAGTTTGAAATTTCATCTCGATTTTCCATCAATTCTTGTGGAACACCTAAAGGGTTAACAACGTTTGTAAAATCAGTTTTTAATACCTTGAGGGGTGTAGTTTCTAAAATGTGGTCATTTTTGGGTGGTTTCTATTATGTAAGTCTCACAAAGTGACTTCAGACCTGAACTGGTCCTTAAAAAGTGGGTTTTTAGAATTTTTCCCGAAAAATTTCAAGATTTGCTTCTAAGCTTCTAAGCCTTCTAACGTCCCCAAAAAATTAAATGGCATTCACAAAATGATCCAAACATGAAGTAGACATATGGGAAATGTAAAGTAATAACTATCACTATCTGTTTTAAAAGCAGAGAAATTGAAATGGGAAAAGTTGTGAATTTTTGCTAATTTTGGGTAAATTTGGTATTTTTATAAATAAAAATTAAAATATTTTGATTCAAATTTACCAGTGTCATGAAGTACAATATGTGACAAGAAAACAATCTCAGAATGGCCTGGATAAGTAAAAGCGTTTTAAAGTTATCACCACATAAAGTGACAAATGTCAGATTAGCAAAAATCTGTCTGGTCCTTAAGGTGAAAAATGGCCTGATCCTTAAGGGGTTAAACTCTTGCTAATGGCCCGATCCTTAAGGGGTTAAACTCTTGCTAAATGTCATATCAAATGTATTGTGGTATCATGCTGTAGTTCCCTTTAACAGATTGGCAGTATCATTTACCTTTATTCGCTCCTAGGTGATGCAGGAACCACTTAGATATATAGTTGAGGGGGTGTAAAGTTAGTGTGTCTGATGTTAATGAAGAGATGAGGAAGTTAATGGAGGAGGTGGAAATTTTTATTTCTACCAAAATAAATCACAAAAGATTTTACTGCATATCAGTGCAGCGCTTAACGCAGAATACAAGATTTTTTCTGAAGTGAACGGGACATAGCGGAGGAAGTAGGTCCGCGCTGGAGGAAAGACCAACAGGGGTGTGTAGACTTTTTTTTATATCCACTGCATTTATCTTTTTCCACAGGTAAAAGCCACCAAAGGCTTTTCAACATAGCACTTGCACCCCAATAACTAATTGCTGGAATGACAGAGAGGTATTATGAGACTATGTTTACCTGCACTTGTAGATCGATTGTTTTCACAATGAGGAATTTACTATAACTTTCCCTAGCGTCTGCACATGTCTCTCCCTGACTGTGAAATGAATGATCTCACTTATCCTTTCCCTGCACTAGTAAATTGCGTCTTTCCATTTAAAATAAAAAAGGTTTTTCTTTCACTCTCCTAGCGCCTGCATACACGTCTGTCCCTGAACAATGTACGATGGTGAGCATCTAAGATGGGCGCCGTATTTATAGGGCTGTGACATCACCGGGCTGGCTGCTCATTGGCTGCATGCATGGCATTATGGGTCATCCCGCCTTCCCAGAGTTCCTTGCCCCATGTCCTCACATGTGTAGCCAACATTTTAGACGCCATTTTAGTAAATAATGCGATTCGTTACCACGAAGCCTGAGGAAATTCGCATTAGTTCGGAATCAAATTTTTCCTGAAATTCGGAATGAATTCGACTTCGTCAGCTTCGATTCGCTCATCTCTAATCAAAACAGTTGCAATTAGTTGTTCCAATAGTGTTTGTCTGTATAGCTGCAGTATCTCAGCGGAACCGCACACAAATGCTCCACAATACAAATGCACTAATTAGAAAGTATATTATAGGTATATCACACCCCTGCCAAAATCAGTTTTTTTGGGGGGCAACTGGTATATCACACCAGTAGAAATTATTTGTTCCAATGGCGTTTGTCACTATCTGTAGCTGCGGTAACGCAGCAAAACCGCAAACAAATGCTGCACTACCCAAATGCACTATACAGAAAGTATATTATTGGTACATAACACCCCTGCTTCAATCAGTTTTTGGGGGGCAACTGGTATATGACACCAGTAGAAATTATTTGTTCCAATAGCGTTTGTCCCTCTGTATAGCTGCGGTATCGCAGCAGAACCGCACACAACTGCTGCACAATACAAATGCACTATAATATACTTTCTACGTGAGAAACGTAGTATATTACACCCCTCAGTAAGTCAATCCTATCGATAGCACACCTATACCAGTCCTAAAAACGACTTTGTGGCCCTATTAGCTAGCGTTTGGTGTCCCCAACAGCCTGTCCCTGCTCCACACAGCAACCTCTCCCTATACTAGCAAAACACTGAATGTAAAATGGCGGCCAGATCAGGTTTATTTATAAAGTAGGGGCTATGTCCATGTGCTGAAACATCCCAATTGGCTGTCCTGTGCCACCTGATGGATGTAATATAGCAGGCTAGTTTTTTAAAATCTGTAACAAAACAGATGGGCGCACCATAGGGTAATTCTGTGAGTGTATAGTAATATACGGAGAAAGATGGTAAGGCTCACCTTGTGTGGTTGTGCAAATGTAGGCACAACACTATTGCAGGTATTTTCAAACAAGCCTGGACGTCTGGATATGGCGGTCTGCAGCCACGGGACCACAAGAGATCTTCAAAAGGAGAAGCCTGGAGCCCCCAAGAAGATGATGATGCAAAAGAACAAACTACGTCCCACGGCGCAAATTACCGTCAGCCAGTCACCAGGATCAAGAAGGAATCTTTTATTGCAGCGATACAACGCGTTTCGGGGAATCACTCCCCTTCATCAGGTACAAAAAAAGCTGCACAAGGGTAACAGCACATAGCTACACATATTTATACTTACAAACATACCGCCTTAAAGGGGTCACAAGGTCAAAAGGGAGGAGTTTTGGGTGTTGTTTAAATGAACAATGGCATATAAAATGTGCACATCAGCAGGTTCTCATAATAGAACGCCGATGTGCACATTCTAAACATATTTATATTGTACAGAATAGAAAAATCGTAATGACAACAGTCAGTTTTATAATGAATCTCAAAACAATACGCCCATATGGGGGCCGACCCTATGAGGTGTGTAATTAGAAGCACATCACAAGACACATCGCAAAGGTTTCTGGGCGCACAGGACTGTGATATAGTCCTATTAGGAGTACAGGACCTGTATCACATGGGCGAATCCTGGTGAGGGGTGGAGATTCTGTGTCACGTGAGCGGACTATAATATAGTGCTGTTAGGAGTAAAGGACCTGTATCACATGGGCGAATCCTAGTGAGGGGTGGAGATTCTGTGTCACGTGAGCGGACTATAATATAGTGCTGTTAGGAGTAAAGGACCTGTATCACATGGGCGAATCCTGGTGAGGGGTGGAGATTCTGTGTCACGTGAGCGGACTATAATATAGTGCTGTTAGGAGTAAAGGACCTGTATCACATGGGCGAATCCTGGTGAGGGGTGGAGATTCTGTGTCACGTGAGCGGACTATAATATAGTGCTGTTAGGAGTAAAGGACCTGTATCACATGGGCGAATCCTGGTGAGGGGTGGAGATTCTGTGTCACGTGAGCGGACTATAATATAGTGCTGTTAGGAGTAAAGGACCTGTATCACATGGGCGAATCCTGGTGAGGGGTGGAGATTCTGTGTCACGTGAGCGGACTATAATATAGTGCTGTTAGGAGTAAAGGACCTGTATCACATGGGCGAATCCTAGTGAGGGGTGGAGCTTCTGTATCACATGAGCGGATCACGTGAAAACCATTGCTAAGTTACAAGGATGTTTCAATGGTAGAAAGGCCGTCCTCTATGAGGAAGCTGACCCACATCATTCGGCCTGACGTCACGTGACCCGGATCACATGAGCAGATTCCGGTCACGTGAGGGCCGTTACCTAGCTTTAAAGACGCTTCAAAGGTGAGAGTGCCGTCTGGCCTATACTTATGCGATCTAACATCGCATGATACAGTAAGAACTTATGAGGGCCGCTTCTATATGACAAGGGACACTCTCACCTGAAGACTACTATGATACAACAAAAACATTTGTAAAATTGTTTACAAAATGTAAAGTAGTGTTCAAATGTATAATAAAAGAGGGGGAGGGATCATATAATAGAAGTGGTCATATACATGTAATGATATACATGCAATGGTACCCTACAAGTACAATGATTAGATTCCTAGGGAAAAAAAGAATATTAAATGCAAAGTGGCACAATATGACCTTTAAAAAATGTTTTTTAGGGGAAACATTAAAATTATTAAATAAATATATATATATATAAAAAAAGAGGGGAATGCATAATTTTATATATAAATGATGCAAGGTATATAAAACAATTGCGCTGCGTGCGCCCCTTAAAATGGAATTAAATACATTTAGCCACTTGTATAAAAAAACTAGATAAGACAATCCTTCTGATAGAAAGAATTGGAATAAAAAAAAAAAAAAAAAAAAAAAAAAAATTAAACATGTATATGGGTGGAACACTGTCCAATCCACCCAATAATATATTGCCATTATTAATACAGGATCTAGGGGATGTAAGTGGGCGTATGCGTATGTAAAAATACACGCATGTCGCCACCATCCCGAAGTACCTGATGATCAACAGCCACCACCAAAATATGTCATATTAGTGATGTTGTTGTAGACTTGATAATCTATCAGCAAAGATTTTTTTGAAAAAAAAAAAAAAAAAAGGAGAGAAAGTTCAAAACTACAGTTGTATAATTAGGGTCTGAATCTAATAGAGAGAAGGATCTATTTCTCAAATTTTCAATAGTGAGTGAATTGATATCATCAGTTTATAGATTAATTTCAAATGCCTCATTTAAGCCCTGAGGACTCAGGCTATTAAGTTTATAAATCCAGAACATTTCACGTCTTTTGATTGTTTGTGTAATGTTCCGGGTATCGGCATAGATTTTCTCTATAGGTATGACAGAGATACTTGAAAAAAGACCCTGATGTTTATCCGTAATGTGTCTTGATACACTATGCTGCATAAATTTCTTCTTAGTGTTTGAACGATGTTTGTTCAACCTATTCCGTAACGTCTGTGTGGTGCGGCCCACGTACTGTAATCCACATTGGCATTCCAGCACGTAGATCACATTATTTGACCCACAGTCCATTGATTGCTTGATATTAAAAATTTCCCCAGTAGTGTTACTACGAAAAGAGGTAGAATTTTGTATAGAGAGGCAACATAGACATTTAGATTGTCTGCATTTTGTGCTACCCGCTGGTCTAGATGGTATAAATGAACTGATATTTAGCCCAGTTGCTTTGTGATGAGATTCACGTAGCTTGCTGGGTGCTAACAGATTTTTTAGGGTTTTTGCTCTCCTGAAAGTTAGGGGCGGATGGCTTGGTAGAGATTTGCCTATATATGGGTCTTTTTTGATGATATGCCAATATTTAGAAAGAATGTTCCTCACGTCCTTGTGATTGCTACTGTAGGTAGTGATAAAATTGGCACCCCATTTATTATCTTGCTGATTATCCTTTGCCTGATCTTTCTGGCTAACTAATAGGCAATTGTCTTGTGTAAGAGCCTTAGCTCGATTATAAGCCGCCTCAATAACTCCATGAGGGTAACCTTTATTCTGAAACCTTTTACGAATAATTTCACTTTGTGAGATGAAATCCCTAGTTAGCGAACAGTTCCTCCTTAATCTCTTAAATTGACTAAAGGGGATATTTGTCTTCCATTTCTTAAAATGGAGGCTAGAGTACTCAAGGTAACTGTTGCAGTCAACCTTTTTGAAAAACGTGCGTGTTACAATTTTGTCACCATCAGCATCCATTTCTAAATCCAAGAATTCAATTCTTGAACAGTCATGAGTCCCAGATAGAGTAATACCCCAATCCGAGGAATTTAAATATTGAATAAAATCCTTAATAGAATCAGAATCTCCATCCCATATGAAGAACAGGTCGTCTATAAAACGACGATATAGTACAATATTATCCGACCACTGGGTGGACTTATGAATATATTGATCTTCAAATGCTCCCATGAAAAGGTTGGCAAAACTGGGCGCGAAACGCGTACCCATTGCGGTACCTTTGCACTGGAGGTATAGTTGTTCACCAAAAGAGAATGTATTATGTGTCAGGATAAAATGAATGGATTTCAGTATAAACGACTTCTGATCAACAGGTACAGAAGAATCTTTACCAAGAAAAGAATCAACACATTTTATTCCCAATTCATGATTAATATTTGAATATAGGGCCGCAACATCAAGGGCTATCCACGAATATGTATCCTTCCATGTGATTCCTTTGAGTGTAGTTATTAAAGAGGTGGAATCTTTCAAATAGGAAGGTAATTGGATGACATATTTCTGTAGCAAGGTGTCCACATAATGGGACAGATTGCAAGTCAAAGAGGATATCCCAGATATGATGGGGCGGCCTGGAGGATTCTGAACATCCTTATGAATTTTGGGTAGATGGTAAAAAAGTGCCATTACTGAGTCTGTTTTGAGAATATATTCTTGTTCTTTTTTACTCAGTATGTGTTTTGCTGAGTCAATC
The DNA here is from genome assembly GCF_905171765.1 of Bufo bufo. Classification (NCBI taxonomy): domain Eukaryota; kingdom Metazoa; phylum Chordata; class Amphibia; order Anura; family Bufonidae; genus Bufo; species Bufo bufo. The sequence continues at coordinate 198,460,537 of NC_053396.1, read as the reverse complement.
AAGGTCCTCAATGCAACCCTATGTTCCCCAGACGGATCTTTGTCTAGAGGAAGGTAGTAATCAGTATCCGACAAGATGTGGAGAGCTTCTTTCACGTAGTCATCTCTATTTTGGATGACCACGCCTCCACCCTTGTCGGCATTACGGATTACTATTGAGGTATTTTCGTATAGGCTTTTTATCGCCTTGGATTCTTTGGGATTGAGGTTGTGATTCAAAATGGGTTTTTGATGGATGGATCGAAAATCGTCCATCACTAGATGATAAAAAGTATCTATAAAATTCCCCTTGTGGTGGGTCGGATAAAAGGTTGAGGGGGGTTTTAATCTTGTAGAGACATATTGTGTTGTTGTTACCGGAGTAGATAAAGTCTCATTGGTATGTTCAATACTGGGTTTATTTAGACTCTCCAGTAAACTGAAATGTCTTTTTAATGTTAGTTTTCTAACAAACTTATGTAAGTCTAAAAAAAGATCGAAACCCTTTATGCTTAATGTTGGACAGAAGGAAAGGCCTCTTGCTAAAAGTGATGTTTCCTCCACATTTAATAAATAGGAAGACAAATTGAAAATTTTAATTTCATGATCTGATTTCTCTTTATCTGTTTTCAAAATTTTCTTTTTACTTTTGCCTCCCCTACATCCTCTTCTAAATTTTTTCTTTTCACTGATCTTTTCCCCAGGGGGTGAAAAAAGTTTGTGATCGTTACCGTATTCGGGCTTTTCATTATCGGGTATATCATAGTTGGTGTGAGTACCGTAGGAAGGGATAAAAAAGAAGAAGAAGAGGAGCTCTGACCTGCCTGGGACGTCAGGTCGAGTGTCTTTATAGGTTTCGGACAAACCTCAGAACTAGAATGATTGGGGGACATGTGAATAGGAGTCTGAGTGAAGGAGAGATCATGGAGCGTGATGATGGAGTCTAACTCCAGATCAGTAGTGGGAGGAGGTGAGGGTGGCAATTGGTGAACCTTAAAGTGACTAGATCTACTGTTGGGGGAAAAAGAAGTGGGAGGAAGATTGAGAGGTGCACAATTGGAAAGGATTTCTGGGTCAAAACCTTCAGCGGCAGTTGGTGTGGGGGATCCCAAACAAGAAGGTCTAGACACGAGCTCCAAGTGGGGACCCCCCCCAATGCTCACCAATGGATCCGGCTCAGTGGGACAAACCAGTGGTGGGGTTTGCCTCCTTGGTGTATGGGTACCTGTGTCTATATTAGATGACGGGGACTGACTAATAGTGGGACAACTGGTGTTGATGGTGTCGGTTTTGGCCGACATGGTTGCCCTCACATATTTGGTGTCAGGTGATGGCCCCTGACGTCTATTTTTACTATTAACAAAAGTAACTGCCCTATGGGTTTTGGGCAGTATAGAGTGTGAATTGGGGTGAATAGGACCACGTTTGTGATAAGTGGAACTACGTTTGGAAGGTGCAATTTTGGTGATTTGATTAATTACTGGTTCTAAGGGTAACTCTGAAGTATTAGACACAGGAGGCGTGTGTCTATCCTTCAGCCAAAACTTGATGTTATCAGTTGTAAAATCTGTTCTATCCCTATTCAATTTGCCCACTTTTTTGTGCAAAGTTTCTTTTTCGGTCAACAAAATCTGTGTAGTAACCATTCTATCAAATTTATAATACAATGGATGTTCATTATGATTCTGAAGAATAGAGACACAATTAGAAATTTTTGCACCGAGGTCCAGGGCCAGACTCTGCCGCTTGGTCAGCAATCTGGACATGAGACCTCTGGCACAATCTAATAGATAATTGTCCCAATCAGCGGAAAAAGCCAAATCATCTTCAAATGAATGTCTGAATCTGAGGCGTAAACCTCTAGGGACCAAATTCTCTACTAAATAGATATCAAGAAACTTGGCATCTAATTGGTATTGTAGTTCACTGACCATACTTTTTTCAAGGTCATGAAAAAGTGAAAACAGAGTCTTTTCATCAATGTCTTCATGTTTTTTGTCCAGTTTGGGTATATCCATAGCCTCAGGTGTGTATTGTATCTGGACACATTGCGCAATGAGGCGTTCCCGTTGTTCGAGACGGTTGATGGCGTATTCCATAGTAATCAATGGCACAGACAGAGACCCCTATTTGCAGCCACAGTTTCCAGAAAACTGGATGATGAATGTAATATAGCAGGCTAGTTTTTTAAAATCTGTAACAAAACAGATGGGCGCACCATAGGGTAATTCTGTGAGTGTATAGTAATATACGGAGAAAGATGGTAAGGCTCACCTTGTGTGGTTGTGCAAATGTAGGCACAACACTATTGCAGGTATTTTCAAACAAGCCTGGACGTCTGGATATGGCGGTCTGCAGCCACGGGACCACAAGAGATCTTCAAAAGGAGAAGCCTGGAGCCCCCAAGAAGATGATGATGCAAAAGAACAAACTACGTCCCACGGCGCAAATTACCGTCAGCCAGTCACCAGGATCAAGAAGGAATCTTTTATTGCAGCGATACAACGCGTTTCGGGGAATCACTCCCCTTCATCAGGTACAAAAAAAGCTGCACAAGGGTAACAGCACATAGCTACACATATTTATACTTACAAACATACCGCCTTAAAGGGGTCACAAGGTCAAAAGGGAGGAGTTTTGGGTGTTGTTTAAATGAACAATGGCATATAAAATGTGCACATCAGCAGGTTCTCATAATAGAACGCCGATGTGCACATTCTAAACATATTTATATTGTACAGAATAGAAAAATCGTAATGACAACAGTCAGTTTTATAATGAATCTCAAAACAATACGCCCATATGGGGGCCGACCCTATGAGGTGTGTAATTAGAAGCACATCACAAGACACATCGCAAAGGTTTCTGGGCGCACAGGACTGTGATATAGTCCTATTAGGAGTACAGGACCTGTATCACATGGGCGAATCCTGGTGAGGGGTGGAGATTCTGTGTCACGTGAGCGGACTATAATATAGTGCTGTTAGGAGTAAAGGACCTGTATCACATGGGCGAATCCTAGTGAGGGGTGGAGATTCTGTGTCACGTGAGCGGACTATAATATAGTGCTGTTAGGAGTAAAGGACCTGTATCACATGGGCGAATCCTAGTGAGGGGTGGAGATTCTGTGTCACGTGAGCGGACTATAATATAGTGCTGTTAGGAGTAAAGGACCTGTATCACATGGGCGAATCCTGGTGAGGGGTGGAGATTCTGTGTCACGTGAGCGGACTATAATATAGTGCTGTTAGGAGTAAAGGACCTGTATCACATGGGCGAATCCTAGTGAGGGGTGGAGCTTCTGTATCACATGAGCGGATCACGTGAAAACCATTGCTAAGTTACAAGGATGTTTCAATGGTAGAAAGGCCGTCCTCTATGAGGAAGCTGACCCACATCATTCGGCCTGACGTCACGTGACCCGGATCACATGAGCAGATTCCGGTCACGTGAGGGCCGTTACCTAGCTTTAAAGACGCTTCAAAGGTGAGAGTGCCGTCTGGCCTATACTTATGCGATCTAACATCGCATGATACAGTAAGAACTTATGAGGGCCGCTTCTATATGACAAGGGACACTCTCACCTGAAGACTACTATGATACAACAAAAACATTTGTAAAATTGTTTACAAAATGTAAAGTAGTGTTCAAATGTATAATAAAAGAGGGGGAGGGATCATATAATAGAAGTGGTCATATACATGTAATGATATACATGCAATGGTACCCTACAAGTACAATGATTAGATTCCTAGGGAAAAAAAGAATATTAAATGCAAAGTGGCACAATATGACCTTTAAAAAATGTTTTTTAGGGGAAACATTAAAATTATTAAATAAATATATATATATATATAAAAAAAGAGGGGAATGCATAATTTTATATATAAATGATGCAAGGTATATAAAACAATTGCGCTGCGTGCGCCCCTTAAAATGGAATTAAATACATTTAGCCACTTGTATAAAAAACTAGATAAGACAATCCTTCTGATAGAAAGAATTGGAATAAATCTTTGCTGATAGATTAACAAGTCTACAACAACATCACTAATATGACATATTTTGGTGGTGGCTGTTGATCATCAGGTACTTCGGGATGGTGGCGACATGCGTGTATTTTTACATACGCATACGCCCACTTACATCCCCTAGATCCTGTATTAATAATGGCAATATATTATTGGGTGGATTGGACAGTGTTCCACCCATATACATGTTCAATTTTTTTTAATTTATTTTTTATTCCAATTCTTTCTATCAGAAGGATTGTCTTATCTAGTTTTTTATACAAGTGGCTAAATGTATTTAATTCCATTTTAAGGGGCGCACGCAGCGCAATTGTTTTATATACCTTGCATCATTTATATATAAAATTATGCATTCCCCTCTTTTTTTATATATTTATATATATATATATTTATTTAATAATTTTAATGTTTCCCCTAAAAAACATTTTTTAAAGGTCATATTGTGCCACTTTGCATTTAATATTCTTTTTTTCCCTAGGAATCTAATCATTGTACTTGTAGGGTACCATTGCATGTATATCATTACATGTATATGACCACTTCTATTATATGATCCCTCCCCCTCTTTTATTATACATTTGAACACTACTTTACATTTTGTAAACAATTTTACAAATGTTTTTGTTGTATCATAGTAGTCTTCAGGTGAGAGTGTCCTTTGTCATATAGAAGCGGCCCTCATAAGTTCTTACTGTATCATGCGATGTTAGATCGCATAAGTATAGGCCAGACGGCACTCTCACCTTTGAAGCGTCTTTAAAGCTAGGTAACGGCCCTCACGTGACCGGAATCTGCTCATGTGATCCGGGTCACGTGACGTCAGGCCGAATGATGTGGGTCAGCTTCCTCATAGAGGACGGCCTTTCTACCATTGAAACATCCTTGTAACTTAGCAATGGTTTTCACGTGATCCGCTCATGTGATACAGAAGCTCCACCCCTCACTAGGATTCGCCCATGTGATACAGGTCCTTTACTCCTAACAGCACTATATTATAGTCCGCTCACGTGACACAGAATCTCCACCCCTCACCAGGATTCGCCCATGTGATACAGGTCCTTTACTCCTAACAGCACTATATTATAGTCCGCTCACGTGACACAGAATCTCCACCCCTCACTAGGATTCGCCCATGTGATACAGGTCCTTTACTCCTAACAGCACTATATTATAGTCCGCTCACGTGACACAGAATCTCCACCCCTCACCAGGATTCGCCCATGTGATACAGGTCCTTTACTCCTAACAGCACTATATTATAGTCCGCTCACGTGACACAGAATCTCCACCCCTCACTAGGATTCGCCCATGTGATACAGGTCCTTTACTCCTAACAGCACTATATTATAGTCCGCTCACGTGACACAGAATCTCCACCCCTCACTAGGATTCGCCCATGTGATACAGGTCCTTTACTCCTAACAGCACTATATTATAGTCCGCTCACGTGACACAGAATCTCCACCCCTCACTAGGATTCGCCCATGTGATACAGGTCCTTTACTCCTAACAGCACTATATTATAGTCCGCTCACGTGACACAGAATCTCCACCCCTCACCAGGATTCGCCCATGTGATACAGGTCCTGTACTCCTAATAGGACTATATCACAGTCCTGTGCGCCCAGAAACCTTTGCGATGTGTCTTGTGATGTGCTTCTAATTACACACCTCATAGGGTCGGCCCCCATATGGGCGTATTGTTTTGAGATTCATTATAAAACTGACTGTTGTCATTACGATTTTTCTATTCTGTACAATATAAATATGTTTAGAATGTGCACATCGGCGTTCTATTATGAGAACCTGCTGATGTGCACATTTTATATGCCATTGTTCATTTAAACAACACCCAAAACTCCTCCCTTTTGACCTTGTGACCCCTTTAAGGCGGTATGTTTGTAAGTATAAATATGTGTAGCTATGTGCTGTTACCCTTGTGCAGCTTTTTTTGTACCTGATGAAGGGGAGTGATTCCCCGAAACGCGTTGTATCGCTGCAATAAAAGATTCCTTCTTGATCCTGGTGACTGGCTGACGGTAATTTGCGCCGTGGGACGTAGTTTGTTCTTTTGCACCTGATGGATGTGTCATGGGTCAAAGTTCTTCACAATGTAAAAGAATATGGCGCCATCGGACATCTCTAATGTGGAAGAGGTGGAAATGGGGGAGGACATTACACAGGGTGATAGCCAGACCACCCTCAGTTCGTCTTCTCAGCGCGAATTGGACGATGAAGAGGAGAAGGAGGAGGAGCAGGAGACGGTTGCCTCCGCTACAGAGGGTAGTACCCATGAAAGTTTAATTCCATCTGTTCAGCGTGGGTGGGCAGAAGAGGAGGAAGAGGATGAGGAGATTGAGAGTGATCCTCCTGATGACAACAGTGAAGTCTTGCCTGTTGGTACTCTGGCACACATGGCTAACTTCATGTTAGGCTGCCTTTCCCACGACCCGCGCATTATACACATTTTAGAGAACACGGATTACTGGGTGTTCACCCTTCTCGACCCCCGCTACAAAGAGAACTTCTCATCTCTCATTCCTCTGGTGGTGAGGACGAGCAAAACAGTGCAATACCAGAAGGTCCTTGTGGAAAATTTGCTCCAAAAATTTCATCTGACAACACTGAGTACATAGTTCCTTGGCCACCCAAGGAGGGGAGACAAGGGGAACACACAGCAGTTCTAACAGAGGCAGGGCAACACTCTCCAAAGCCTGGGACAATTTCATGACACCCCGCCAGAACCCTCCCCCTGCCTGCTGCCTACTGTCACAAGGAGGGAAAAATTTTGGAAGATGGTGAAGGAGTACATAGCAGATCGTGTCAGCGTCCTCAATGAACCCTCAGTGCCTTACACCTACTGGGTGTCCAAGCTGGTCATGTGGCACGAACTCTACGCCTTGGAGGTGCTGGCCTGCCCTGCTGCCAGAGTTTTGTCTGAGCGGGTATTTAGTGCTGATGGTGGCATTATAACAGATAAGCGTATCCGCCTCTCAACTGGAAATGCTGACAGGTTGACAAGGCCTGGATTGACCATGACTTCTCGACTCCACCAGAGGAAAGCGGCTGAACATAAAGGCACTTTAAATATGTTTATAATGTACTGAATGCACTGTATTCCCATGCACCCCTTCCACCACAAACAAAAGCATATGGTTGAATCTTCCTTTTCTCATCCTCCTCCTCCTCTTCCATCATATCAACATGCATTGCTTATTCGTTGCATATAATGCCCTCGCATATATGTTCTTCGAATATAATGTTTTACAGGGTCAGCTCAGCTGCCCTCGCATAAAATTCTTTAGAGGGTCAGTTCACCAGCAGCCCCTCACCTACAATCTTTCACAGGGTCAGCTCATCTTCAGGCCCTCCCATATCATTTTTTAGAGGGTCAGCTCAGCTGCAGGCTCTCACATATAATTTTTTAGAGGGTCAGCTCCCCAGCAGGCCCGCACCTCAAATCTTTTACAGGGTCAGCTCACCAGCAGGCCCGCACCTCAAATCTTTTGCAGGGTCAGCTCAGCAGCAGGCCCGCACCTCAAATCTTTTACAGGGTCAGCCCACCTGAAGGCCCTCGCATTTAATTTTTTAGAGGGTCAGCTCACTAGCAGGCCCTCGCATCTAATATTTTACAGGGTCAGCTCACCAGCAGGCCCTCGCATATAATTTTTTATAGGGTCAGCTCACCTGCAGGCACTTGCATATAATGTTTTACTAGGTCAGCTCACCAGTAGGCCCGCACCTAAAATCTTTTACAGGGTCAGCTCACCTGCAGGCCCTCACATATAATTTTTTAGAGGGTCAGCTCATCAGCAGGCCATCAATCATAGTTTTTCAAGGGTGTGCATGATGCCGTCCTTTATGTGTAATAAAGGGTGTATTGGAGTGTCAGTTCCTTGTAATTTTTGGCAGCCCTTCCCCTTAGCGCATAGACTTTATGAGTGTAGGAGTCCCACTACCTGAACAATTGTACCACAATGTGAATGAGGCCCTCCTTTATGTGATATACAGGTTGTATCGGAGTGCCTCTTGCTTGTAATTTTTGGCAGCACTTGAACTTTATATACAAGTAAATATACAGGAAAGAATGTTTCCTAACAAGTTTTCCTCTAAAAAAAATTGATTTTATCTTCGGTTTGGTGCGTATTATTTTCAGTCTGTAAAATGGCGTACTAATCGGACAACATCATTCCCAGCAGCGACCTGGGAGTCCAAGATGCATCCAGACATCCTCCACATGCTGTTCCCAAACCATTTCGGTGGTGTTTCCATCAATTTCAGACTTTTCCAATGAACCAGGCACCCTTCCCTCTTCAGAGCAGGGGGTACCTGGTTTAATGCTCAGGTTCTTCCATTGACTTCCATTATACTCCGAGCACCCGAACATCCCAATATGTTCGGCCCGAGCACCCGAGCACTAAGGTGCTCGATCAACACTAGTAAGTTTCTCACTTTAATAAATGTAAAATTTTCTTTATATACTTAATTTAAAAAAATATATACTTAATTATTATATCTTGCCTCCACTTGTTCCTCTCTAGTCTCCACCGTTAAATGATTTTGCATTACCTAACAAACTAATCCATTCTACTCAATTCTCGTCTCATTGACGCCCCCACAGTCCTCCCGGTTTCACACCGAAGAAGGGTTACGATTTTTTATTTTCTTTATCTTTTTTATTTTTTTCTTCTGTTGGTTTCCTTAAGGGTACTTTCACACTAACGTTATTCTTTTGCAGTATTGAGGGTCTCAATACAGGAAAAGAACGCATCCGTTTTGTCCTAATGCATTCTGAATGGAAAGCAATACATTCACTATGCATCAGGATGTCTTCCGTACCGCCCCTTTTACGGTATTTGACCGGACAAAATACCGCTGCTTGCTGCGGTTCTTTTTCCGGCCAAAATACCGGAACAATGCCGCACTTGCCGGGTCCGGCATTAATTTCCATTGATTTGTATTATTGCCAAGTGTTCTGGAAATTGCTGCGTCGCCGGATCTGGTGTTCCGGTCTGCGCTTGCACCGGGATATAGGAGGAGCTGGTTTCACAGCTTCCTGTTTGCTCAAGCCTGCGAGGGAGACGGCAATACGCCATTGAAGGTGAGTATAAAGTCTTCTTTTTGTTTTGTGCAACAATAAAAACATGAAATATAAGCAGCTTCTAAAGTACTTATAAATAGGAGCTGTATGTTATAAGTACATAGGTGATGCTAGGAGTAGTAGTAAATAGGACTACTACTCCTAGCATCCCCTATGTACTTATACTACCTGCAGTCACTATGTACTATTGCATAGGGATTGCAGGTAGTATAAGTACATAGGGCATGCTAGGAGTAGTAGTCCTAGGTACTGCAACTTCTAGCATCCCCTATGTACTTATACTACCTGCAGTCCCTATGTATTATTGCATAGGGACTGCAGGTAGTATAAGTACATAGGGGATGCTAGGAGTAGTAGTACCTACGTACAAGAATATAGCTACCACTCCTCGTATAAATTTTTGGGGAAAAACAAAGCAAGCCCGCCTGGCAGACAACCCACCCACCTGGCAGAGAGCCCGCCTGCCTTGGCAGACAGCCAGCCCGAGTTAAATAAATTTCCATAAATGGAAAGTAAGTAATATTTATTTGGGTCTGCTTGTCATGGGTAAAGTTAAAATATTTTTTTTTTAATAGACATATCTTCTTCAAGTGAGGCCGGGAGCTCTCCTCCTCGCCGACATGATACGGTATGTAAAGTCAGATTATAACAAGCCCTACTGTAATATTTTGTCATTATTCTAATTATGTTTTTAATTTTTTTTTCAGTCATCGTCGGTGGAGGAGATGCATCCCGTCCAAGAAGGCTCAGTAGAGGAGAAAAGTGGGGGTGGAGGACAGCAAATGGTAGGTGTTAATTATTTTTCCCCAAAAATACACATGTTATTCTATGTTCTCAAATAATTTTTACAGCCATCTCGTCCCGTTGCCTCTCAGAGAGGTCCTCGAGCCTCCGCCAGAGGAAGTCGGGGAGCGCGCGGTGGTCGGAGTCGTGTAAGTATTTGCAATCAAAGTCTTCAAACAGAATTTAGAATTTTTTTTTTTTTTTTAGGGTTCCCGAGTCTCCACTAGAATGGATGAGGAGGACGTCAGTTTTTTTTATAGACCATGACCTCCTCATCCAGATGGTGGAGGCACGTCCAGCGTTGTGAGACCACACCGACCGCTGCCACGCAGATCACAATGCAACCCGGCTCCTCTGGCACGAAATCGGTGAGGCAATTGTGCCGAATTGGGAGGACCTCGGAGACAGCCAACGGGAGCAGTGCTGTAAGTATACAGTATTTCATTTGTACTGTAGATTTCATACAGTAATGCTTTATTACTCAAAAGTGGTTTACCGTCTAGTTGATGTGGGTGAATGCCACCGATAGTTTAACAACAAATGTATTTTCATTGTCGTTGTGGCTACATCAATTAAATAGTAAACCATTTTTGATGTCACAAAATCATGTATTTTAAAGACTAACCTTTATTTATTTATTTTTTTCCAGGGGTGACAATCATGGTTTGGTGGCTGTCCATCAGGGACCGCTACAAGAAAGATTACAATGAGGAACTTCGGACCCCGAGTGGTTCAGGAGGAACTTCAAGGCAGAAATATAGCTATCATTCTGCCTTTGGGTTCCTATGAAGAAACCTAGAGCCTCGAAGGTAAGAGATCATGTTTATAGAGATTCTGAATTATGTTATCCAATGTATGTGTATGGCCCAGGCAGACTGTCATTTGGCACTCTGTCTTAGACATCCCCATAGTATTTCATGGAGTACAAATGAGCGAAGCATGCTTCAGATTATACATCTGAAGTTGCTTTCCCCAAAAAATTTCATACTGTACATAGAAACTTTTCTGTACACTAATAGAATGTATGGGCTCTATGTATTTGTATGAAGTTTTTTTGCAATGCAACTTCCTATGTAGCATCAGAAGTCGCTTTGCTCACTTCTATTCCAGATGTTCTCCACCGAAATCCCATTGCTAATTGTGTTTTTTTTGTCTTTGCTTTACAGAACAGCAAGCAGTACTCGGGCGCCTGAAGTTCCTCAGGGGGCGGTCCCTGATGAGCCAGCCACCGCGGGCCCCTTTAGTCCTGCTCAAGCAACTGGTCAGGACTCCAATGTTCCCCTACCTCCGCCGCCTGGCAATGCAACGATGGCCCAATTAGCCCATTATTTGAGGCCATCATGCGTCGCCAGAGGGCAGGTAGGAGCCGTCAGGTGGACTAGGAGGATCTCACAAGTCTCGTTTACGAGTCCTTGATGAAATTCACAAATAGAGTTGCCACATTGGAGGATAATTTGCATCGTCTTCAGGAGGGGGTGGTGTTGACGTTGCAAATGAGTCCGGTGCAACTTTATTTGAATTCGTTAGTCCCCGTGATGGAGCAGTTTACGCCTGACCAATTGTTTGAGGCCAGAAGACTAGTGGACTGGGCCTTGTGGCAAGTGCAACACCGCCCCACATCCTTTCCCCCGCCCCAGCCCTATCCCCCATCCCACACCTATCCCTTATCCCACACCTATCCCCCATCCCACACCTATCCCCCATCCCAGACCTATCCCCCATCCCAGACCTATCCCCCTTCCCAGACCTATCCCCCTTCCCAGCCACCCCATCCCCCTTCCCAGCCCCACCAACATTCCCACGTCCACCCCCCATCCCAGTCCCAAACCCCTGAGCTATTTTCTCACCACTTTTCTCCTTCTTCTTCTCCCCATTACTATCCTCCAACCTCTTTCACCACTCCCTCTCCCCTAGCTCGGAAAACTCCATCTCCTGTCCCATCCTCCACTTTAAATACTCCCACTATTGCACTTGCCCCAACGTGCACTTATATGTCCAAAGTGGCAGAACAACAACAGGACAGAGGGGTCCCAACCCGCGCACTTCCCTCCACCCCCCACTCTTCTAGTCCTCCCAGGCCTGTTTTTAGGCAGTTGTAAAAATGTTTATTATGTTTTTTATTCATTTATATTTTCTGAAGTTTTATATTTTAATAAATGTTATTTGGTTTTGAAATTCTATTTGTCTTGTTTTTTTTTTAAATGGGTTTTTTAAGTTGGGGATAAAAAATGGGTTCTTTTTGAACCCTTCAATTTTCCCTGCACTGGCCGATGGCGGGCTCTAGTGCTCACATATTCTCCCAACGCGATACAAGTATTTGTCACTCCTCCAGCATTAGGAGGGTGTGTTGAAGACTAGTGTGGAGAAAAGAGACCTGACATAATCTCCCAACACTGGCGGAGCGGTACAATTATTTGTCGCTCCTCCAGCGTGGGGAGAGTATGTTGAAGACTAGTGTGGAGAAGAGCAGCCTGACATAATCTCCCAACGCTGGCAGAGTGACACAAGTATTTGTCGCTCCTCCAGCGTAGGGAGAGTATGTTGAAGACTAGTGTGGAGAAGAGCGGCCTGACATAATCTCCCAACACTGGTGGAGCGACACAAGTATTTGTCACTCCTCCAGCGTTATGAGAGTATTCTGAAGACTAGTGTGGAGAAGAGAGGCCTGATATAATCTTCCAACACTGGTGGAACGACACAAGTATTTGTTGCTCCTCCAGCGTTATGAGAGTATGTTGAAGACTAGTGTGGAGAAGAAATGCCTGACATAATCTTCCAACACTGGTGGAGCGACACAAGTATTTGTCGCTCCTCCAGCTTTGGGAGAGTATGTTGAAGACTAGTGTGGAGAAGAAAGGCCTGACATAATCTCCCAACACTGGTGGAGCGACACAAGTATTTGTCAATCCTCCAGCGTTATGAGAGTATGTTGAAGACTAGTGTGGAGAAGAAAGGCCTGACATAATCTTCCAACACTGGTGGAGCGACACAAGTATTTGTCGCTCCTCCAGCTTTGGGAGAGTATGTTGAAGACTAGTATGGAGAAGAAAGGCCTGACATAATCTCCCAACACTGGTGGAGCGATACAAGTATTTGTCGCTCCACCAGTGTAGGAAGATGGAGGGCTCTAGTGCTCACATATTCTGCCTACGCTGGCAGAATGACACAAGTATTTGTCGCTCCTCCAGCTTTGGGAGAGTATGTTGAAGACTAGTGTGGAGAAGAGAGGCCTGACATAATCTCCCAACACTGGCGGAGCGACACAAGTATTTGCCGCTCCTCCAGTGTGGGTAGATCAATATATGCATAATACTATACTATATGGTATAAAAAAAAAGTTTCATAAACTGAAACAAATTTTACAAAATAGGTTTTGAAAATCAATAAACACACTACTGTATCCACCCACCTAACCACGCAACCAAAATGCATCCACAATATATTCAAATTACAATAAATTTTTATGAAAAAAACCCCACAAATAATTGAAATCATTTGGCCCTGCCAGTCCACTCTTCCTGCAGCGGAGCAGAAATATTCAGCAAAGGAATCTCTCATCCTGGAAACTGCTACAGTGGTCCTCGGTCCAAAACTTTCAATACTGGCCAAATCGCTGTCTTCAGTGATCTGTTCGACATGTAGTGGTTATTTTATGAGGAGGTAATTGTGTAATACCACAGATGCCTTTACTACCTCATCAACAGTTTCTATTTTTAGTAAACCAAATATTGCCACAACTATAGGATACACCATTCCTAACTGGTCACTCTCATAACAGAGTACACAGCTAAGCCTTTGGTAGACCACTAAATATTACACCTATAAATCACTACCAGACTGCTTGTAATTAAATATCAATTTATTGCATGATTCCAAAAACCATAAATAACATACATATTAAAATGGTACGGAAAGGATACAAGTGCAGGGAAAAAGTGGCATCACCTGGGGGGAGACCACAGCAGATAAACAGTTCATACAACTGTCCATGTACTCAGGTAAAAAACAAAGTGTAAGTGTATAAAGAACATAAAAAATTAGACAAAGAACAGTTACCCATGCTGTGCTCCCTCCAGGATGGCGCAAGCCCCGACGTGCGTTTCGGTGTACCTTCGTCTGGGGGTCACTCCACAATTCTTCGGGCCCTAGTCAGGTGGTAGTTGAATATGTGTTTTCTCCAGTTTAATCCTCGGCTGCAATAAGGTTTAATTAGATTGCCACACATCTGAAACGCTTCATCAGCAACCAACACAAAGGGAATGGGGGGAACATCAGTATTTGGTAGAGGTTGAGGTGGTGGAAAATCAAATTGTTTATGATATAGCCTTCAACCCATGTAAGAATTTTTAAAGACCATTGGTTCGGCCATAAACCCCAACATCGATTGCCACAAAATGGTTAAAGTACTCTGAACCAGTGCCTTGGGGCTTGATAATACGTATATGATTCCCATCCACTGCCCCAAGACAGTTAGGAAACTGACACACCTCCCAAAATTTTTCGGAAAATTTGATCCACTGTTGCCGACTTGTATGTGGTATAAATTCTGCCTGCAACTGCTCCCACGTATCCTTCACAATCAAGGAAACTGTGGATATTCCTAGACAAAACTGATAATGGAGGGACGTCAAACTTTGTCCTGTTGCCAGAAATCTATCTATTATATACAAGCTATATAATTTGGTTGGCAGTGTTTGGGACCTTAAACTGGCCATACCACTGTTAAATGCTCAAATGCTTTCCTTTGTTCTGTGGTCAAAGGAAATTCTTTTGGAAATCTAGTGATGGAACAGGCTTTCCATGGAGAACAATAGGCATTTGCTTCTGGCTAGCATTGCTCACAGTGAAGTCAACATCTCTAATGGTCGAGATAGGGGTAAAGCCTTACCATAGGAGCCAGTGAAGTCACAGTGAACAATACAAATACAGAGCCTCCTAAGCCCTTGGCCTGCACAATGAAGAGCTGCACTAGGTAAAGTATCAAATACAGAAAATTTTCATAGCAAATGGGGTAGGGAAATATGTCTTGGTTCAGCTTGGAACCCAGAAAAACTATGTTAAAAAATTAAACAAATAACAGTTACTAGCAAAATATAAAAATTAAAAAAAAATAATAATTACCTTATGGTAAGCATTACCCGTTCTGCAGGTGAAATACTTCCACGGAAAATGGTGTCCTGTCTTTCGATGCGATGAGACACCCTTTGTAGCAGATCGTCGAAACTGAAGACGCTCATCCGTAGGTAGTTAAGAAACTTGTCCGGATAAGTCCACAGTTCGGGAAGCAGAACTTCGAATGCTCCTCTTATCATTCTGGCAGAAGTGATCGGATGCACCCAATAGCGACGGCACCGTCTGGCTCGAAGACGTCTTCTCCAGTGGGAAACAAGGATTAGAGCCTGAAATCCAAACTGAATGTGGTCCGGCATCATCTTTGCTATCTTCTGAGGCAGCATCTGAGGGGTTTGTGACCTTCGGTTGTCTTTTATAGCCACTGTACAATTTGCATCTGAAACTGGTTCTTTTGATCTTTGAAAAATTTAAATACCGGATCCGTTATTCAGTATGAGACCGGATGATAATGGATGAGACAGATCCGTTAATTTACCAGATCCGGAAAAAAAAGATATCCGCTTGCATACGGTTTGCCGGATTCTAACAACGCTAGTGTGAAAGTACCCTAAGGAAGGCAGACTCATCTTGCCATATACAAGACGTCATTCCCACTGAAATCCCTCATTAATCAGGGACTAATTTGTGTGCCCCTCATAGATTCTCATTTAATATTTCATACCTTTCTCTTGGTGGATTCACACTCAGAGGACAAATGCCATCTATATTCGCTTTGTAACCGATACAGTATTGGCTCAAGTGTAAATTGAGCTCATAAACTTTGAATCTATAGTTGCAAGAAAAAGTATGTGAACCCTTTGGAATGATATGGATTTCTGCACAAATTGGTCATAAAATATGATCTGATCTTCATCTAAGTCACAACAATAGACAATCACAGTCGGCTTAAACTAATAACACACAAAGAATTAAATGTTACCATGTTTTTATTGAACACACCATGTAAACATTCACAGTGCAGGTGGAAAAAGTATGTGAACCCTTGGATTTAATAACTGGTTGAACCTCCTTTGGCAGCAATAACTTCAACCAAACGTTTCCTGTAGTTGCAGATCAGACGTGCACAACGGTCAGGAGTAATTCTTGACCATTCCTCTTTACAGAACTGTTTCAGTTCAGCAATATTCTTGGGATGTCTGGTGTGAATCGCTTTCTTGAGGTCATGCCACAGCATCTCAATCGGGTTGAGGTCAGGACTCTGACTGGGCCACTCCAGAAGGCGTATTTTCTTCTGTTTAAGTCATTTTGTTGTTGATTTACTTCTATGCTTTGGGTCGTTGTCCTGTTGCAACATCCATCTTCTGTTGAGCTTCAGTTGGTGGACAGATGGCCTTAGGTTCTCCTGAAAAATGTCTTGATAAACTTGGGAATTCATTTTTCCTTCGATGATAGCAATCCGTCCAGGCCGTGACACAGCAAAGCAGCCCCAAACTATGATGCCCCCACCACCATACTTCACAGTTGGGATGAGGTTTTGATGTTGGTGTGCTATGCCTCTTTTTCTCCACACATAGTGTTGTGTGTTTCTTCCAAACAACTCAACTTTGGTTTCATCTGTCCACAGAATATTTTGCCAGTACTGCTGTGGAACATCCAGGTGCTCTTGTGCAAACTGTAAACGTGCAGCAATGTTTTTTTTGGACAGCAGTGGCTTCCTCTGTGGTATCCTCCCATACAATCCATTCTTGTTTAGGCTGGGTTCACACTTGAGCGTTTTACAGCGCGTTCAAACGCGCTGTAAAACGCTCAACACATGAAAACCAATGCTTCCCTATGGCCCTGGTTCTCACTTGAGCGTTTTACAGCGCTGAAAAACGCGCTGTAAAACGCCCTACGCTCAAACAAGTACTTGAGCTTCTTTGGGGCGTTTTGACGCGCGTTTGTGGCCATAGGACATAGCAGTCAATCACACAAACGCGCGTCAAACGCGCGTTTACTATTGCAAAAAACGCTCGTCAAAAACGCGCGTCAAAAACGCGCGTTAAACGCGCATATCAAAGACGCTCAGGTCTGAACCCAGCCTTAGTGTTTTACGTATCGTAGATTGGCTAACAGGGATGTTAGCATATGCCAGAGACTTTTCTAACTCTTTAGCTGACACTCTAGGATTCTTCTTCACCTCATTGAGCAGTCTGCGCTGTGCTCTTGCAGTCATCTTTACAGGACGGCCACTCCTAGGGAGAGTGTTACGACCAGAGGATGTGGATCCTCTGTGTCAGCTGATAGAGGACTGGGAATTAGTCCAATATTGCTGACTGCTGACTCTCAGAGACAGGACCCTGGTGTCTGCACTGGTTACCTTGAATGCAGCTACCTGCAGTAGTGTGAACAGAGTCCAACAAAGGCAGAATAAAGGAACAGATGGTCTTTACTGGCAGACAGTATTCAAAAGTCACTTGACAGATACAGGCAACACAAAGTTCAGAGCAATATAGCATGCAGATATAAGCAGTCTCATAGGCAGCGCAGGGTCTGGATCCAGGCAGACTTACAGGAGGAGATGGGCAGATGCATGGTCAAGCAGTGCAGATATAAGAAGTCTCGTTGTCAGGCAGTGCAGATATAAGCAGTCTCATAGGCAGTGCAGGATCTGGATCCAGGTAGACTTACAGGAGGAGATGGGCAGATGCGTAGTCAGGCAGTTCAGAGGTCTATAATCCAGGTGATCCAATAAACGGACAGCAGGCAGATGCGTAGTCAAATGAAGCAGAGGTCAGAGTCCAGGAAATCCAATAAACAGACACAGAGGAATGCTTCAGCGGGAGTCAAGAGGTACAACAACCACGCTTGGGCACTTCATGATGGGTGAAGCTGCCTTAAATACAAATAGTCCCGCCTCCGGGTGGGGATGGGAATCAGGAACCAGCTGCCTACTCCTATAAGAAAGGGAGAGGTGCGCGCGCGCATGCTATAGCGCATCAGATGACACCTGGCAAAGAGGACGGATGCGGCGTTATGCTGGCGGGCACCTGCGTCTCCTACAAGGTAAGCCAGTACTGGGACCCATAGTGCTGCAATGTGTAGACAGCGATCTGCCACCCTGCAGTGGAGATGCAGATCCCATACTGACAGTACCCCCCCTCTTACGCCCCCTCCTCCACACGGCTGACCTGGAGAGGAATTTCTTCAGCAACAGAGGGGCATGAATATTCTCTGCAGATTCCCATGACCTTTCTTCAGGCCCGTAGCCCTTCCAGTCCACCAAATAGAAGGTCTTACCTCTGATAATCCTCCTGTCTAGAATGTCCTTAACTTCAAACTCATCATCCATAGTGACAGGAGGAGGGTTCTGTGAAGTGCCTTTGCAAAACCTGTTAAAGACAGCTGGCTTAAGTAACGAAACATGAAATGAGTTGGTAATCCGCAAGGTAGCAGGCAGTTTGAGCTTGTAGGCAACAGGATTCATTTTCTTGATCACAGAAAAAGGTCCCAAGAATCGCGGAGCCAGTTTGTAAGAGGGAAGTCTGAGACGGATATTCTTAGAGGAAAGCCATACCTTGTCTCCAATGGCAAACTGAGGAGGAGGTCTGCGCCTCTTATCCGCAGACCTTTTCATCTGGTCCGCTGTTCTCCGAAGCGATACTTTAGTGTCAGACCAGACCTGAGACAGCTGCTCCACACAGGAATCTGCCGCAGGAACTCCAGAAGAAGGCCGCACGGGAAGAGGAACACTTGGATGTCGTCCATAGACCATAAAAAATGGAGATTTACCTGTGGCTTGGTTGACTCTATTGTTATGAGCAAATTCCGCCCAGGGAAGATGCTTCACCCAGTCATCCTGATGGGCATTGGTGAAATGTCGCAGGAAGCTGACCAATATTTGGTTTATGCGTTCCACCTGGCCGTTAGACTGTGGATGATAGGCAGAAGAAAAGTCCAAAGAGACATTCAGAGACTTACATAAAGATCTCCAGAACCGGGAGGTGAATTGTACTCCTCTATCCGAGACAATATGGAGGGGAAATCCATGAAGGCGGAAGATATGTAAAATGAATAGCTCAGCCAGACGAGGAGCAGATGGCAGACCTGGAAGCGGAATAAAGTGCGACATCTTAGAAAAACGGTCAACGACAACCCAAATGACTGTACAGCCCTCTGAGACAGGTAAATCGGTTATGAAGTCCATACCAATATGCTGCCAGGGGACCTCAAGCACCGGAAGAGGCAATAATAACCCTGCAGGTTTCAGTCTGGGAGACTTATTCTGGGCACACAAGGTACAGGAAGCCACAAAGTCTACAATATCCGCGGCTATGGATGGCCACCAGTAATGTCTGGAGATGAGATTCAAGGTCCCCCGTTGACCTGGATGGCCAGCAATCTTGGATGCATGCCCCCACCATAAAACCTTCCTTCGTTTAGATTCCGGAACAAAGATCTTACCTGGGGGAACCTTGGACAGGTTAACTGGAGCCACTGGGACTACTTTAGTTGGTTCAATGATGAACTGGGGTTCGTCTTCTGAATCTGTGGTTTCAAAGGACCTCGAGAGAGCGTCCGCTTTGATATTTTTGTCAGCGGACCGAAAATGCAATTGAAAATTAAATCGGGAAAAGAAGAGAGACCAACAGGCCTGGCTAGGATTAAGTCATTGAGCTGTCTGCAAATAGGTGAGGTTCTTATGATCGGTGTAAATTATTACCGGTAGGCTAGAACCTTCCAGAAGATATCTCCATTCCTCTAGAGCCAACTTAATTGCTAGGAGTTCCCTGTCCCCAATAGAATAGTTTTTTTCGGGCAGTGGAACATAACTTAGAAAAAAAACCACAAGGAGACATACGACCTGAGGCATTCTTCTGTGACAGGACCGCCCCGGCTCCCACGGAGGATGCGTCCACCTCCAAGAAGAACTGTTTGTTGGGTTCTGGGCGTCTAAGGACTGGAGCTGAAGAAAAGGCTTGCTTGAGGGAGGAAAATGCCGTCTCTGCTTCAGGGGACCATTGTTTGGGATTGGCACCCTTCTTGGTCAGACCAGAAATAGCAGCTGTCAGGGTAGAAAAATTACGGATGAATTGACAATAATTGGCAAAACCCAAGAACCTTTGAATTGCCTTCAGGCCGGAGGGACGGGGCCAGTCGAGCACTGCTGCCACCTTTCCAGGATCCATTTTGAGACCATGATCCGAGATGATGTACCCCAGGAAGGGCAGGGACGACTTTTCAAAGACACACTTTTCCAATTTAGCGTACAGACGATTCTCTCGTAAGCGTTGTAAGACCATCTGCACATGCCTGCGATGAGTTCTGATGTCACTGAAGAATATCATCCAAATAGACAACAACACAAGAATAGAGGAGATCTCGAAAAATGTCATTGACAAACTCCTGGAAGACAGCAGGGGCATTACTGAGCCCGAAAGGCATCACGAGGTATTCATAGTGGCCATCCCTGGTATTAAAAGCTGTCTTCCATTCGTCACCCTCACGAATCCGTATTAAATTATATGCCCCCCGCAAGTCCAGCTTAGAGAAGATCCGAGCCCCACGGAGTCTATCAAATAATTCAGAAATTAACGGTAAAGGGTATTTATTCTTGATGGTGATCTTATTCAGACCACGGTAGTCTATACAGGGGCGAAGAGACCCATCTTTCTTTTTCACAAAAAAGAATCCTGCCCCTGCAGGTGAGGAAGACTTCCTGATGAAACCCCTCTCAAGG
The DNA here is from genome assembly GCF_905171765.1 of Bufo bufo. Classification (NCBI taxonomy): domain Eukaryota; kingdom Metazoa; phylum Chordata; class Amphibia; order Anura; family Bufonidae; genus Bufo; species Bufo bufo. The sequence goes on along the minus strand of NC_053396.1, from coordinate 198,439,852 downwards.
TTCTCCTTAATGTAATCTGCTGTTGCCTGCGATTCAGCAGGAGACAGAGGATAAACACGACCCCGAGGAGGAGAAGTCCCAGGTAGTAAATCAATTGGGCAGTCATAGGGGCGATGGGGAGGTAGTGTCTCAGCCTCTTTTTTATCAACCACATCCGCAAAGGAATGATAGACCACCGGCAAGGCCTCCAGGTTTTTAGGGAGGGATATAGAGACCCTTCGTTGAATAGAACATAAGCACTTGCCTTGGCACAGCTGACCCCATTGAAGAACCTCTGCAGAGCTCCACTCGATTACTGGATTGTGCATCCTAAGCCAGGGCAACCCCAGCAAAAGAGAATGGGACAGTTCAGGGAGCACATATAGAGAAATCTTTTCAACATGTAACCACCCTACCTGCAGTTCCAGCGGCTCAGTGATGAACCGGACTGGATCCGTCAGTACTTGTTCACTGACGGCAGTCACCAGCAGGGGATTTTTAAGCAGGTGTACAGGAATGTGGTATTGACTCACCATAGCTTGGTGTATGAAGTTCCCCGCAGACCCGGAATCTAAGGAAGCAGATATGGAGACCTTGATGCCCCCAAGAACCAGAGTCACAGAAATTTGGAGAGTGGAACAGTTTTCGCCTAGGGCCGCCTCTCCCAAAGACCCTAAGCATTGGAGTTTCCCGACTTCTGGGGACAGTTGCGGACACGGTGACCCGGACCACCACAGTAGAGGCAGAGTCCAGAAGACATGCGAAGACTACATTCCTCATCCGAGAGCTGAGTGGAATTCACCTGCATGGGTTCAGGATCCGAAAAGGAGGTGCGTAATGGAGGTTGAGACGTATTAGACTTAAACAGTTGTTGTGGAAGTCTTTTTTCTCGACGGGCCTCCCGAGCTCGCTCCGAAAACCGTATGTCGATTTTAATAGCCAGAGAGATCAGAGCCTCAAGGGAGGTAGGCACATCACGACCTGCAAGTTCATCCTTAATACGTCCAGACAAACCTTCCCAAAAGGCCGCCACCAAAGCCTCCTCATTCCACGAAACTTCAGACGCTAAGGTGCGGAACTGAATCGCATATTGGCCCACCGACCAGCTTCCTTGACGGACGTGCAGCAGAGAGGAGGCCGCAGAAGAAGCTCGACATGGCTCCTCAAACACCCTCTTAAAAGAGTCCATAAATAGTGCCACATTATTGGTGATAGGACCAGATCTCTCCCATATTGGATTCGCACAGGCCAGAGCCTCACCCTCGAGATGAGAGATAATGAATGCCACTTTAGCGCGGTCTGATTGAAAGTGATGAGGAAGCAGTTCAAAGTGAATTGTACACTGGTTAAGAAACCCACGACAGACTTTCGGGTTGCCGCTGTAACGGGGCGGAGCAGATAATCGTGGTCCGGAAACGCCTGGCTGTGCTGCAGCCGCAACAGGGACAGCAGAAGCAGTAGGAGCCTGTGCAGACTGTGCTGTAGAAAGGGAGTCCAGGCGAGCAGCTACATGCTGCAAGTAATTTATCACTTGTTTCTGGGTGGTACGCTGTTGTTCAAGTTCATGTAGTAGTTCAGACATTCCTGGTTTAGAGCCAGCGGAATCCATGGCCCAAGCGTACTGTTACGACCAGAGGATGTGGATCCTCTGTGTCAGCTGATAGAGGACTAGGAATTAGTCCAATATTGCTGACTGCTGACTCTCAGAGACAGGACCCTGGTGTCTGCACTGGTTACCTTGAATGCAGCTACCTGCAGTAGTGTGAACAGAGTCCAACAAAGGCAGAATAAAGGAACAGATGGTCTTTACTGGCAGACAGTATTCAAAAGTCACTTGACAGATACAGGCAACACAAAGTTCAGAGCAATATAGCATGCAGATATAAGCAGTCTCATAGGCAGCGCAGGGTCTGGATCCAGGCAGACTTACAGGAGGAGATGGGCAGATGCATGGTCAGGCAGTGCAGATATAAGCAGTCTCGTTGTCAGGCAGTGCAGATATAAGCAGTCTCATAGGCAGTGCAGGATCTGGATCCAGGCAGACTTACAGGAGGAGATGGGCAGATGCGTAGTCAGGCAGTTCAGAGGTCTATAATCCAGGTGATCCAATAAACGGACAGCAGGCAGATGCGTAGTCAAATGAAGCAGAGGTCAGAGTCCAGGAAATCCAATAAACAGACACAGAGGAATGCTTCAGCGGGAGTCAAGAGGTACAACAACCACGCTTGGGCACTTCATGATGAGTGAAGCTGCCTTAAATACAAATAGTCCCGCCTCCGGGTGGGGATGGGAATCAGGAACCAGCTGCCTACTCCTATAAGAAAGGGAGAGGTGCGCGCGCGCATGCTATAGCGCATCAGATGACACCTGGCAAAGAGGACGGATGCGGCGGTATGCTGGCGGGCACCTGCGTCTCCTACAAGGTAAGCCAGTACTGGGACCCATAGTGCTGCCATGTGTAGACAGCGATCTGCCACCCTGCAGTGGAGATGCAGATCCCATACTGACAGAGAGTAGCAGCAGTGCTGAACTTTCTCCATTTATAGACAATTTGTCTTACCGTGGACTGATGAACAGCAAGGCTTTTGGAGATACTTCTATAACCCTTTCCTGCTTTATGCAAGTCAACAATTCTTAATCATAGGTCTTCTGAGAGCTCTTTTGTGCGAGGCATCATTCACATCAGGCAATGCTTCTTGTGAAAAGCAAACCCAGAACTGGTGTGTGTTTTTTATAGGGCAGGGCAGCTGTAACCAACACCTCCAATCTCATCTCATTGATTGGACTCCAGTTGGCTGACACCTCACTCCAATTAGCTCTTGGAGATGTCATTAGTCTAGGGGTTCACATACTTTTTCCACCTGCACTGTGAATATTTACATGGTGTGTTCAATAAAAACATGGTAACATTTAATTATTTGTGTGTTATTAGTTTAAGCAGACTCCAATTGTCTATTGTTGTGACTTAGCTGAAGATCAGATCACATTTTATGACCAATTTGTGCAGAAATCCATATCATTCCAAAGGGTTCACATACGTTTTCTTGCAACTGTATATTACAGAGGACACAATGGACGGTACAATGAGGGTCCATTCACACGTCCACAAAATGGGTCTGCAACTGTTCTGCAATTTTGTGGAACAGGTGCGGACCTATTCATTTTCAACAGGGCCGGAATATGCTGTCCGCATCCACATTTGCGAATCCGCACTTCCGTTCCGCAAAAAAATAGAGCATGTTCTATTCTTGTCCGCATATGCGGACAAGAAAAGGCATTTTCTATGAGAGTGCCGGCGATGTGCAGTCCACAAAATGCGGAACTCACATTGCCGGTGTCCGTGTTTTGCAAATCCGCAATTTGCGGATCCGCAAAACACATACGGACATCTGAATGGACCCTGATAGTGATATTCCTTATTAGGGGTTTAACGACGTCATCATTGATACTTATTACATAGAACTGACCTTCTCTTCTATTAAATACCGCCTGTACAGCATACTGACACTGATCACAGGACAGGGAATTAGAAGTCATATTTTCTATGCCCCGAAAGTCTGACTCGCCTGGATCTCTATGTCCCTACCTAGCAGACAGATATAATTATTAAAATCTCTCAAATCTGCATCCCTATAAACTCTGTATCTGTTCAAATGAAAATTTACATCATAAAACAGAACACCAGACCTTATGAATTTCTTTGGTACAACCGCACTGCGACCCACTAAAAAGATGAAGAATTTCCTACTTATACTACTATGTACAGTCGTGGCCAAAAGTTTTGAGAATGACACAAATATTAGTTTTCACAAAGTTTGCTGCTAAACTGCTTTTAGATCTTTGTTTCAGTTGTTTCTGTGATGTAGTGAAATATAATTACACGCACTTCATACGTTTCAAAGGCTTTTATCGACAATTACATGACATTTATGCAAAGAGTCAGTATTTGCAGTGTTGGCCCTTCTTTTTCAGGACCTCTGCAATTCGACTGGGCATGCTCTCAATCAACTTCTGGCCCAATTCCTGACTGATAGCAACCCATTCTTTCATAATCACTTCTTGGAGTTTGTCAGAATTAGTGGGGTTTTGTTTGTCCACCCGCCTCTTGAGGATCGACCACAAGTTCTCAATAGAATTAAGATCTGGGGAGTTTCCAGGCCATGGACCAAAAATGTCAACGTTTTGGTCCCCAAACCACTTAGTTATCACTTTTGCCTTATGGCACGGTGCTCCATCGTGCTGGAAAATGCATTGTTCTTTACCAAACTGTTGTTGGATTGTTGGAAGAAGTTGCTGTTGTAGGGTGTTTTGGTACCATTCTTTATTCATGGCTGTGTTTTTGGGCAAAATTGTGAGTGAGCCCACTCCCTTGGATGAGAAGCAACCCCACACATGAATGGTCTCAGGATGCTTTACTGTTGGCATGACACAGGACTGATGGTAGCGCTCACCTTTTCTTTTCCGGACAAGCCTTTTTCCAGATGCCCCAAACAATCGGAAAGAGGCTTCATCGGAGAATATGACTTTGCCCCAGTCCTCAGCAGTCCATTCACCATACTTTCTGCAGAAGATCAATCTGTCCCTGATGTTTTTTTGGAGAGAAGTGGCTACTTTGCTGGCCTTCTTGACACCAGGCCATCTTCCAAAAGTCTTCGCCTCACTGTGCGTGCAGATGCGCTCACACCTGCCTGCTGCCATTCATGAGCAAGCTCCGCACTGGTGGCACTCCGATCCCGCAGCTGAATCCTCTTTAGGAGACGATCCTGGCGCTTGCTGGACTTTCTTGCACGACCTGAAGCCTTCTTAACAAGAATTGAACCTCTTTCCTTGAAGTTCTTGATGATCCTATAAATTGTTGATTGAGGTGCAATCTTAGTAGCCACAATATCCTTGCCTGTGAAGCCATTTTTATGCAACGCAATGATGGCTGCACGCGTTTCTTTGCAGGTCACCATGGTTAACAATGGAAGAACAATGATTTCAAGCATCACCCTCCTTTTAACATGTCAAGTCTGCCATTTTAACCCAATCAGCCTGACATAATGATCTCCAGCCTTGTGCTCGTCAACATTCTCACCTGAGTTAACAAGACGATTACTGAAATGATCTCAGCAGGTCCTTTAATGACAGCAATGAAATGCAGTGGAAATTTTTTTTTGGGATTAAGTTAATTTTCATGGCAAAGAAGGACTATGCAATTCATCTGATCACTCTTCATAACATTCTGGAGTATATGCAAATTGCTATTATAAAAACTTAAGCAGCAACTTTTCCAATTTCCAATATTTATGTAATTCTCAAAACTTTTGGCCACGACTGTATAGTCCGAACAGCTGTCTCACAAGACTGACAATAATGTACATTCATACAGTCGGTCTGTTAGTTCTCTTATGGGTCTTTGGTTGCTTCCGTGCCTTTTGCACATTGCACAATGTCTATTGCAGAGACCTATTTCTCTACTTCATTTCCAGAGGAACACTTAGGCCTCTTGCACACAAACGTTTTTCTTTCAGTTTACATTCCGTTTTTTTGCGTTCTGTATATGGACCGTATACGGAACCATTCATTTCAATGGATCTGCAAAAAAAACGGGAGGTACTCTGTATGTCTTTGATTTCCGTATTTCCGTTTTTCCATTCCGTTCAAAGATAGAACATGTCCTATTACTGTCCGCATAACGGACAAGGATAGTACGGTTCTATCAGGGGCCAGCTGTTCCTTTCCACAAAAAACGGAATGCACATGGACGTCATCCGTATTTTTTGCGGACAGCAAAATACTGAGAAAGCCATATGGTCACGTGCAAGAGGCCTTACTCTGTGTAGCCCCAGCCTGTGGCTGGCTCCTTTGATCCACTATCCAAGAGTACCGGCATTGCAGGTATGGATCCTAGTAGTACTTCCAAAGAGCTCAATATTCCAAAACAGGTCTACTCCTGGCAATACTACAGCGTAGTTCTGCCTCACACATCCTCTCTGGGGTTACATGCTGGAAACCCCCTGAACCCCTCTACATTCTTTCTATGGCAAAGGAAGTATCCAAACACTGCTATCAAGAACATTACCAATCCAAACTAGTATAATAAAGGAGTTGGCAGTGATGCAGTAATTCTTCCTCATATAGTATCAGCAGGCACTTACAGTCATACAGACACATGAAATAACATTGAACAATCCCTGACCTCTGGCGCCTTTTCCAGGTACCAACGAGGAACTGCAGGGTCCCTATCCAATCTTACATGACCGCTTTATACACTGCCATTTCCCACCGCCTCCCCCAGAAGGTCCGTCAGCCTTTCTCCACCAGAGCTAGAGGCCTCCAGAGACAGGGACCGGACAAGTCAGTCAGCGAGCTCTGGATTTTCCCCTTGGCTCAGAGGGGGGCAGGGTCAGACCCCTACTAGGTTTAGCTTATCTCAGCCACTCACACATTCATGCATTCAAACGCCTAGAGACAGTTTAGCACATGTTAAGTTAAGCAAAATTCACCAGAACACGGTGCAGGTACCACGTCACACACCACAGAACAGCGATCAGAGCTCAGGAGACAGGCAGTAACACAATGGCTTACTTACTGCGGTCTCCCTGAGTCCTGGTCTCCGTATCGGGGTCTGCAGCTAGTGCTGCTGTTGTAGTGCCCGCATTCTCCACCAGAAAATGTTGTGGTTAACACAATGGTCAGTCACGTAGGGGATCGAGCCACGTGTTGCAAGTGAATGAGTCGCGACTAGGATTTCATCAGACAGGTATAGAACTCAGGTAGATTCCCACCATGGGTGGGTCAAGCCCCTTTATTTATGCACCTTCCAACAGGGTGTGACGGGTGTAACTTCTCAAAGTATCATCATAATTAGTTAACACTAGAGTTGAGCGAACACCTGGATGTTCGGGTTCGAGAAGTTCGGCCGAACTTCTCGGAAATGTTCGGGTTCGGGATCCGAACCCGATCCGAACTTCGTCCCGAACCCCATTGAAGTCAATGGGGACCCGAACTTTTGGGCACTAAAAAGGCTGTAAAACAGCCCAGGAAAGAGCTAGAGGGCTGCAAAAGGCAGCAACATGTAGGTAAATCCCCTGCAAACAAATGTGGATAGGGAAATGAATTAAAATAAAAATTAAAAAAATAAAAATGAACCAATATCAATTGGACAGAGGTCCCATAGCAGAGAATCTGGCTTCACGTCAGCAGAGAATCAGTCTCTTCATGCCATAGCAAAGAATCTGGCTTCATGTCAGCAGAGAATCAGTCTCTTCATGCCATAGCAGAGAATCTGGCTTCATGTCAGCGCAGAATCAGTCTTCATGTCATAGCAGAGAATCAGGCTTCACGTCACCCACCACTGGAACAGGCCACTGTCACACATTTAGGCCCCGGCACCCAGACAGAGGAGAGCGGTCCCGTAACAGAGAATCTGGCCTTATGTCAGCGCAGAATCTGTCTTCATGTCATAGCAGAGAATCAGGCATCACGTCACGCACCACTGGAACAGGCCACTGTCACACATTTAGGCCCAGGCACCCAGGCAGAGGAGAGAGGTCCCATAACAGAGAATCTGGCCTTATGTCAGCGCAGAATCTGTCTTCATGTCATAGCAGAGAATCAGGCTTCACGTCAGCCACCACTGGAACAGGCCACTGTCACACATTTAGGCCCCGGCACCCAGACAGAGGAGAGGTTCATTCAACTTTGGGTTGCCCCACAATATAATGGTAAAATGAAATTAAAAATAGTATTGAATGAGGAAGTGCCCTGGAGTAGAATAATATATTGTTAAGGGGAGGTAGTTAATATCTAATCTGCACAAGGGATGGACAGGTCCTGTGGGATCCATGCCTGGTTCATTTTTATGAACGTCAGCTTGTCCACATTGGCTGTAGACAGGCGGCTGCGTTTGTCTGTAATGACGCCCCCTGCTGTGCTGAATACACGTTCAGACAAAACGCTGGCCGCCGGGCAGGCCAGCACCTCCAAGGCATAAAAGGCTAGCTCTGGCCACGTGGACAATTTGGAGACCCAGAAGTTGAATGGGGCCGAACCATCAGTCAGTACGTGGAGGGGTGTGCACAGGTACTGTTCCACCATGTTAGTGAAATGTTGCCTCCTGCTAACACGTTCCGTATCAGGAGGTGGTGCAGTTAGCTGTGGCGTGGTGACAAAACTTTTCCACATCTCTGCCATGCTAACCCTGCCCTCAGCGGAGCTGGCCGTGACACAGCTGCGTTGGCGACCTCTTGCTCCTCCTCTGCCTTCGCCTTGGGCTTCCACTGGTTCCCCTGTGACATTTGGGAATGCTCTCAGTAGCGCGTCTACCAACGTGCGCTTGTACTCGCGCATCTTCCTATCACGCTCCAGTGTAGGAAGTAAGGTGGGCACATTGTCTTTGTACCGGGGATCCAGCAGGGTGGCAACCCAGTAGTCTGCACACGTTAAAATGTGGGCAACTCTGCTGTCGTTGCGCAGGCACTGCAGCATGTAGTCGCTCATGTGTGCCAGGCTGCCCAGAGGTAAGGACAAGCTGTCCTCTGTGGGAGGCGTATCGTCATCGTCCTGTGTTTCCCCCCAGCCACGCACCAGTGATGGGCCCGAGCTGCTTTGGGTGCCACCCCGCTGTGAACAAGCTTCATCCTCATCCTCCTCCACCTCCTCCTCATCCTCGTCCTCCTCGTCCTCCAGTAGTGGGCCCTGTCTGGCCACATTTGTACCTGGCCTCTGGTGTTGCAAAAAACCTCCCTCTGAGTCACTTTGAAGAGACTGGCCTGAAAGTGCTAAAAATGACCCCTCTTCCTCCTCGGCCACCTCCTCTTCCATCATCGCCCTAAGTGTTTTCTCAAGGAGACATAGAAGTGGTATTGTAACGCTGATAACGGCGTCATCGCCACTGGCCATGTTGGTGGAGTACTCGAAACAGCGCAACAGGGCACACAGGTCTCGCATGGAGGCCCAGTCATTGGTGGTGAAGTGGGTCTGATCCGCAGTGCGACTGACCCGTGCGTGCTGCAGCTGAAACTCCACTATGGCCTGCTGCTGCTCGCACAGTCTGTCCAGCATATGCAAGCTGGAGTTCCACCTGGTGGGCACGTCGCATATGAGGCGGTGAGCGGGAAGGCCAAAGTTACGCTGTAGCGCAGACAGGCGAGCAGCGGCAGGGTGTGAACGCCGGAAGCGCGAACAGACGGCCCGCACTTTATGCAGCAGCTCTGACATGTCGGGGTAGTTGCGAATGAACTTCTGCACCACCAAATTCAGCACATGCGCCAGGCAAGGGATGTGCGTCAAACCGGCTAGTCCCAGAGCTGCAACGAGATTTCGCCCATTATCGCACACCACCAGGCCGGGCTTGAGGCTCACCGGCAGCAACCACTCGTCGGTCTGTTGTTCTATACCCCGCCACAACTCCTGTGCGGTGTGGGGCCTGTCCCCCAAACATATGAGTTTCAGAATGGCCTGCTGACGTTTACCCCGTGCTGTGCTGAAGTTGTTGGTGAAGGTGTGTGGCTGACTGGATGAGCAGGTGGAAGAAGAGGAGGAGGAAGCTGAGTAGGAGGAGGAGGAGACAGGAGGCAAAGAATGTTGCCCTGCGATCCTTGGCGGCGGAAGGACGTGCGCCAAACAGCTCTCCGCCTGGGGCCCAGCCGCCACTACATTTACCCAGTGTGCAGTTAGGGAGATATAGCGTCCCTGGCCGTGCTTACTGGTCCACGTATCTGTGGTTAGGTGGACCTTGCCACAGATGGCGTTGCGCAGTGCACACTTGATTTTATCGGACACTTGTTTGTGCAGGGAAGGCACGGCTCTCTTAGAGAAGTAGTGGCGGCTGGGAACAACATACTGTGGGACAGCAAGTGACATGAGCTGTTTGAAGCTGTGTGTGTCCACCAGCCTAAATGACAGCATTTCATAGGCCAGTAGTTTAGAAATGCTGGCATTCAGGGCCAGGGATCGAGGGTGGCTAGGTGGGAATTTACGCTTTCTCTCAAATGTTTGTGAGATGGAGAGCTGAACGCTGCCGTGTGACATGGTTGAGATGCTTGGTGACGCAGGTGGTGGTGTTGGTGGTACATCCCATGTTTGCTGGGCGGCAGGTGCCAACGTTCCTCCAGAGGCAGAGGAAGAGGCTGAGGCGGCGGCAGCAGCAGCAGAAAAGGCCGAGGCGGCGGCAGCAGCAGCAGAAGAGGCCGAGGCGGCGGCAGCAGCAGAAGAGGCCGAGGCGGCGGCAGCAGCAGAAGAGGTAGCAGGGGGAGCCTGAGTGACTTCCTTATTTTTAAGGTGTTTACTCCACTGCAGTTCATGCTTTGCATGCAGGTGCCTGATCATGCAGGTTGTGCTAAGGTTCAGAACGTTAATGCCTCGCTTCAGGCTCTGATGGCACAGCGTGCAAACCACTCGGGTCTTGTCGTCAGCACATTGTTTGAAGAAGTGCCATGCCAGGGAACTCCTTGAAGCTGCCTTTGGGGTGCTCGGTCCCAGATGGCGGCGGTCAGTAGCAGGCGGAGTCTCTTGGTGGCGGTAGTTCTGATTTTGCCCACTGCTCCCTCTTTTGCTACGCTGTTGGCTCGGTCTCACCACTGCCTCTTCCTCCGAACTCTGAAAGTCAGTGGCACGACCTTCATTCCATGTGGGGTCTAGGACCTCATCGTCCCCTGCATCGTCTTCCACCCAGTCTTGACCCCTGACCTCCTGTTCAGTCTGCACACTGCAGAAAGACGCAGCAGTTGGCACCTGTGTTTCGTCATCATCAGAGACGTGCTGAGGTGGTATTCCCATGTCCTCATCATCAGGAAACATAAGTGGTTGTGCGTTAGTGCATTCTATCTCTTCCACCCCTGGTGAAGGGCTAGGTGGATGCTCTTGGAAAACACTGGCAGCAGAGTCTTCAAACAGCATAAGAGACTGCTGCATAACTTTAGGCTCAGACAGTTTCCCTGATATGCATGGGGGTGATGTGACAGACTGATGGGCTTGGTTTTCATGCGCCATCTGTGCGCTTTCTGCAGAAGACTGGGTGGGAGATAATGTGAACGTGCTGGATGCACTGTCGGCCACCCAATTGACTAATGCCTGTACCTGCTCAGGCCTTACCATCTTTAGAACGGCATTGGGCCCCACCAAATATCGCTGTAAATTCTGCTGGCTACTGGGACCTGAGGTAGTTGGTTCACTAGGACGTGTGGCTGTGGCAGAACGGCCACGTCCTCTCCCAGCACCAGAGGGTCCACTAACACCACCACGACCATGTCCACGTCCGCGTCCCTTATTAGATGTTTTCCTCATTGTTCCCGTTCACCACAATTTTGAGAATGGCAAATTTGGGAATGCTTTTTCAACCCAGAACAAAAAGTCTGCTTTGACGGTCACTACAAATAACTGGACCAGCTAAAACTGTGCAGATTTGGTTGAATAGAGATGTGAGACCTGTTTTTTTTTGCGCTGTGTGACAGTTATAGCTTTAATCACAGAATGACACTTCTATCAGCACGCTAGCGTGTGTCTTAGGTTTTTCTGAATGATACTATCAATAACTTTAATGGAAGATTTTCTTTTTGGGATAGATTTCAAGTAGGCCTGAAATACCACAAACTAGTTATTTTCAGAATGGCAAATTTGGGAATGCTTTTTCAACCCAGAACAAAAAGTGTGCTTTGACGGTCACTACAAATAACTTGACCAGCTAAAACTGTGCAGATTTGGTTGAATAGAAATGTCAGGTCTATTTTTTAGGCGCTGGGTGACAGGCTCAACTTGCCCCTGATGTAATATATGGCCAAAAAATAACCAGACTGTTGATGGTTAAATGCACTTGGGTGACACAGGCTCAGCCTGCAGCTGATGTAGTATATGGCCAAAAAATAATCAGACTGTTGATGGTTAAATGCACTTGGGTGAAACAGGCTCAGCCTGCAGCTGATGTAGTATATGGCCAAAAAATAACCAGACTGTTGATGGTTAAATGCACTTCGGTGACACAGGCTCAGCCTGCAGCTGATGTAGGATATAGCACAAAATAACCACACTATCGATGGTTAAATACACTTGGTGATAGCTCGTGCTGGCGCACCACAAGTCACAAAATGGCCGCCGATCACCCCAGAAAAAAAGTGATCTAAAAACGCTCTGGGCAGCCTCAAAAAAGTGAGCAAGTCAATAATAGCACTTCAATGATCCACAGCTGCAGATCGATCACAGAATGAAGTCTTTTGGAGGAGTTAATCTGCCTAATCTCGCCCTAACGTCGCAGCTGCAACCTCTCCCTATACTGATCATAGCAGAGTGACGTGCGGCGCTACGTGACTCCAGCTTAAATAGAGGCTGGGTCACATGGTGCACTGGCCAATCACCGCCATGCCAATAGTAGGCATGGCTGTGATGGCCTCTTGGGGCAAGTAGTATGACGCTTGTTGATTGGCTGCTTTGCAGCCTTTCAAAAAGCGCCAAGAAAGCGCCGAACACCGAACCCGAACCCGGACTTTTACGAAAATGTTCGGGTTCGTGTCACGGACACCCCAAAATTCGGTACGAACCCGAACTATACAGTTCGGGTTCGCTCATCCCTAGTTAACACACATCCAAATAACACTTATAATTGGTTAACACTGAAGCCACTAAGGGCCCTTGCATTCACAAGATCATATGAGTGTGGGACAATAGTCCCGCGGGTGGCTCAACGTGCACATCATCATTGTAATCTATGATGCTGTGTACTCCCGTGCGCACGATCAATGCCGCTCCGGGACATATGACCCGCTCACGGACCGTATCTCTCGGAGGGCATACGGTCGTGTGCAAGGGACCTTACTTCTACATTTTTAGTCACTCAAATTGTCAGGCGGACAGTCGCCATCTTCTTATTGCGCACAAAATGTATTAAACACAAAATTCTGTCTTGAACCAGAGTCTAAAATGGTCGCCAGAGGAAAGCCAGAAACTTCTTTATCAGGATTAACGGATTGAATTATGTATAAAAGAACATGAGCATCCTAAAATCTGTAGTATTATGCCACAATTTCACCCTAATTACACAATTAAGGATTAACGGATTGAATTATGTATAAAAGAACATGAACACCGTAAATCTGTAGAATCAAGCCACAATTTCATCCCAATTACACACTTAAGGATTAACGGATTTACTTATGTATAAAAGAATGTGAACACCCTTAAATCTGTAGTATCAGGCTGCAGTTACACCCCAGAATCAAGGATAAGTGGATGTACTTATGTAGGAAGAACATGAACACCCCAAAATTTGTAGTATTAGGCCGCAATTTCACCCCAATAACAGAATCAAGGATTAATGGAATTACTTATGTATAAAAGAATGTGAGCAACCGAAAATCTGTAGGATTAGAACCATATTTAACCCCAATTAGTGCAGCAAGGTGTAATAGAATAGCTCCTATTATCCAAGCTTTATACTGTTCTATTGGCCCCTGCTCTCTTCCCTATACTGTGGATAAAGCCTCCCTATTATATCCCTACACTATTATCTCTAAGTGGTCCCTGAACTGCTCAAAAGTAATACTTAGTAAATCAAGTCTTTCCTAATCACTGTCCCTAGTGCCTGTAACGTCTCTCTCTGCACTAAGTTCACTGGAAAATGGCCGGATGATGCTTTTTATAGGGCTGTGACATCACAGGGGCTGGCTATCTCCTGATTGGCTGGCTGCACGGCATCATGGGTGATCCCCCATTCCCAGGCTTCCTCTTTGTAACATGTGCAGCAGCCATTTTAGAAAAAATATGATTCGTTACTCAAATTTTCGTTAATCAAATTTTTCTTGAAATTCGGATCGAATTCGACTTCGTCAAATTCGATTCGCTAAACACTAGTAACAAACTCCCAGGAACATGCAGCTAGTGTACATATAATGATATGCAGTACATTGTAAATAAAACAGTAAAGAGAAAGAAGAAAGAGAGAAGCTAGAAAGGAAAAAGGAAAGGGAGAAAGGAAAGAGGAAGGGCGGGAAAGGAAAACAGAGGGGGAAGGGGAGACAAACCTTAACAGATCAAATAATTTTGCTCTTACCATTCATACATGATAAGGGAATGGAAAGTCTGAGACGTCTGGAATGTAAACCAGTCTTGCCACAAACTGAAAAAACAAGCGGGGTCTCCATGGGCTTCTGATAAAACCTCGTCCATTTTGCAGATATGTAACATCTCTTGGTACCACTCCATCAAACTAGGGACATGTGCCGAGCACCAATGTCGGGGTATCACGGACCTCGCGGCAGTGAGGCAGAATCTTAGAATGCTTTTCTTTTGGGAAGTTATTGTGCCCATAAGGATGGAGGGGAGCTTACCACCGACTTTACAGAGATTACAAGGAAGGTTTTAAAACTCTTATCCCAAAAGGGCTTAAGGAGCTCGCAACTCGCTCAGATATGAAGCATGGTACCCCGCTTATTATTGCAACACCAACAAACATCCAAATCTTAGTAAATATGTTTATTCACTTAGCCTGCTTAAATCGTCAAATTCACAATAAAACAGTTGCTATCGGCCTTTACACCAGTTTTGATAAATCTCCCCCTGTGTGTTCTTCCCGTGTTATTTTGCTTTCTGTGAAATTGGTCATGTGTATTCCTGAGGAGAATGGGACACTGAGGCCTGGTGATGAAATGAACAGAGCAGAATCTGGCGCCATATAAACAATAGGAAAAATAAATTATCAAATAGAATGTGCTTTATTTCATTAGGGTAAGCATAAATGATACAAATGTAAATAGCTGATATATGTGTACTTGGTAAGGGAGATGCTGTGCATAATATAAACTGGCCAAGTCATGTCGTTGGTCTTAGAAAAGTGGTAAGAACGCGATCAAAACCTGGAGACACAAAGAGACATCAGGACCAAGAAGCCGGCAAGGAACAGAGACATCTTTGTGGTAATGGCGGAGTTGCAGAGATCTGTATAACAGCATTCTATGGTATAGCCACCATCCTGGGGTACAAAAGAAGGGCGTCTGGTACACTCATACCTTGAAGTGCAAGCTCTAAATTCACGTCTAGTATCACCTGCAAAAGAGATAATAACACATTGTCGTATGAGTTGCAGATTTATAGGATTTATACAAAAAATGTCATCCCTTTAAAAATTCTGTTTGTCTAGATCAGAGGTCCAAATCCCCTGCATGGGTAAGTGCCGGCTAGCGGTGGCCACAAGTAATTTTTGTTAATTTCTAACTCAGTGGTGGTCAATTTATCAAGACAGTCTTGATCTTGTGCATGAGTGAGAAGTGCCTACATTGGGTGCAAGGCCCTTAAAGGATTTGTGGAAGACTCAAGGTGGGTTTGGGAAACCTCCCATTTGGCTTGACCTGTAAAGGGAAGCTTATTTACCTGCTTCCCGGCGCTGGCTCCCGGCTCCTTCTCTTCCAGGCCTGTGGTGCTCGGTTCTGACGGTGACTGGCTCCCCTTACGTCATGACAAATGGTCACATAAGGGGGATCCAGTCTCCGTCACAGCAATATCAAAGCGGATGTTTACAGTGGGGGAGCCCAGCGGAGCATTTCAGGCCTGGAGGAGAAGGAGTGGGGAGCCAGCACCAAGAAGCAGGTAAGTAAGGTTCCTGTTACCGGTCCGGTCAAATGGGGGTGGTTTGCCAAACCCCCCTTTCCTGCACAACCCCTTTTATAAATTAAAGGGGTTATCTCAATACTCTAAATTTTTCAAATCAGCTCCTGGATCTAAATATTTTTGCTTGCATGTAATTAAAAAAAATTATAGAGCCACTGAGTTTATTCTGAGTTATTATTTTCCTTATTTCTCTGTCCACCTTTGTAACATCACTGAGGTCCAGGAATTGCAGAAAACAAGTTAACCAGAACCTCACTGCATGCCTATGATTCCACAGAGAGAGAGACTAGTGAAAGACAGAGAGAATGAGTGCTACAGCCTCCACTATTGCTGCTGTCCATACACTGCTATTGGGAAAGAATTGTGCCTTATTATTGTTGGATGTACCACTACTCCTATCCTGCACCTTAGTAAAGTATGACTTATTTATTGCTACATCTGGCCTGGTTACAGATTCCACCTTCTGAGGATCATTGTACCTATACACCTGCCTTGCACCCATACAAACACCTAACATCAAGGGCTCCCCAACTACCATCAGACAGGAGCCTGAATACCAGGGTGTGCACCGAGAGAAGAAATGGTGCTCTCTCCTTTTACTGCATGACTCAGCACCAGTGTGAGGATCGCCACTGTGATTTGTGTGTACTACCACTCCTATTCTCCGCTCACCTTTATAGGTTTGCTGCACGTGAAGTTACTGAAGGGTGTACAGTTGTACGGCCTGCAAACCACACATCTTCTTTCTAGCTCTGCTCAGCCTAAACTCCTCTAGGGGGCAGACCCTTGTCCATCACCTGGGTAATCTAGACAGTATATCAATGAATTGACTCAACTGTGTTGCCCATACACTGCTGTTAGGTTTACATTGTGCATATAAATAGAAGTGCTGCAACAATAAATCACAGCAGATAACTCAATAGCATTGCATTAACCCTTGTGGGGGGTTAGCTCTTCACCGGGGGTCATTCTCACAGATACACCTTTAGGACACCAGGTTTTAGGTCCAAACAGTGTATTTATTGTTCAACACCAGCAACAATAAAATTACAAAATAATAAACACTCGCCCGTCCAGGCTCTAACTAAACATAAAGTTTCCTGACTCACCTAGGTCCCAGTTCACACCCTGTGAACTCATGCGGCTTTTGTCAGCCAATGTCCCACAGCCTCCTGGCTGTACAGAGCACAGTACGCCCACTGTCTCCAGTTCAGTATTTCTTGTGGAGGATTGGGGCTCAGTAGTCTGCCTGACTATGGCCCTGCGACCCTCCCAGGCGTCGCTGCGTCCCCCAACTCCAGGCTATCTCCCAGCCTTGTGGTCCCTCAGCCTTGCCCAGCTGAGACCACACAGACAGAGCCTCCAGGCCTCTCTCCACAGGTAACACACTCCCCCCTTTCTGACACTCTGGGAGGTGCCTTATGCCAGGCTGATTACCTCCAGCTTCTCTCACCTGTGGTGGAACAGGGGTGTGGACCGCACTATCCACCCCTTCCTTGCCTCTAACCTGAGTGAGACCTGTCACTGTCTCACATATCCCCCCCCCCTTTGTTCAAGCCCGTGAGGGTGAACACCTGCATAACTGCAGCATACTCAAGTTAGGTTTAGAAATGTTCCTGGGTGTTGTAGTGCAATAGACACTAACCTGAGACGGCTGACTCTCTGCAAGGGCAGGTGATGATGAGAAATGTTCGTGACGCCAGTGCCAATTAAACGGTAGCACGCCGTTTGCTGATAGCAGGAATAACTGAGGAACCACGTGATGTTAAAACAGAATTCAAACTTTAGTAGTCATCATTTAGGGACATTGACGGAAGCGCAGTTCCTTTGAAGACAGTTGATTTTCAATACAGTTGATGCAGGCAATATATATATATATAGCAAGGTGACTTTAGAGTGTTAAACACAGGACTTGCAGTACAGGCAGCTTGCACTCTATTCCTGACTGATCCTGGAACATAGAAACTCTTCTCCAAGGTCCAATGCCCTAGCTCTGGCGTATATCCTTGGTTTTATCTCTATCAAGTACCTCCTCTGTTGTCTTGAGTACCTCTTGCTTTTCTTGACTTGCCTCTGTCTCTCTCTCAGTTTCCTCAGGCTGATTAACTGTAGTGTTCCTGCTTCTGCGTATATGAATTCAGGAGGGGAACCTTCTCCTTGGATCTGGAACCCGGTTACAGGGACTGCATTTGCAGTGTACTCAAGTTGTGCGTAGTAGGTGTTTCTGAGTGTAGTAGTGCAATGTACACTAACCTGGTACAGCTGACTCTCTGCAAGGGCAGGTATAGGTAGGAATAGTTCGTGACGCCAGTGCCAAGTAAACGGTGGCACGCCGTTTGCGGATGCAGGAAATAATTTGAGGAAACGCGGTGTTAAACAGAACTTCAACTTTAGTAGGTTGCAGGCAGAGACAATATTGGAAACGCAGTTCCTCAGCATACAGTCGATTTTGCAATTCGGTCGATGCAGGCAATTCAGTACAGCAGGGTAATTACAGAGTGTTGAACACAGGATTTGCAGCAAAGGAGCTGGCACTCTAACTCTGTCTGATCCTGGAATGTAGCAATTCTTCACCAAGGCCCATTAACCTAATACTGGCTTTATATCCTTGATTATGGCTTTCATAAGTACCTCCTCTGTTTCCTCAATACCTCTGGCTCCTCTGATATTTGCCTCAGTCTCTCCTAGCTTCTGAATGGTTCCTCAGGCTAAGGTATTCCTGCTTCAGCATGTAGGAATTCAGGAGGGAATCTTCTCCTGAACAGCAGGCTTCAGGCCTGGACTTGTCTCAGACATTATCTAATCTCCATCTGTAGATTACAGACACTAGACTCCGTCTGCCTTGCACTTCCTTGTTTGGGCCTTTTATAAACTAGGGCTCTCTAGCTCCCTCTAGCGACTAGAAGCTGGAATGACACCCCTGCAGGCCTGTACCTGCAAGTTTCACAGTAACAGGGAAATACATGACATTACATTACATAACAATTTATAAAACTGACATATACCAACTTCTCCATAACTAAGGAGGGACGACAGCACACCAAGTGACACTTTGGTAGTGACGGGCATTACAGTCCCCGTACACTACATACCCCACTGCTTTAAGCTGAGTACGACCTCGTACTCCATCATGGGTCGCCCAACTGGAACCTCTACCTGAAATAGAAAATAGAGACATGCAGGCATACATACATTTAATTCATCTGCATTTACATTTACATCAGGTCCAATTGGCGAATGTGAAGGGTAGTGACAAGGGGCGTCGTTCTCTTCTCTCAGGATAATGAATGGAACGGGGGCGCTGACCTGGCACAGCGTAACATTATAACCAGGATAGTCCATGACAATGAATAAGTCCATAATAAAACAGTAGAAAACGGTATAAAAGTTCTTGGAGGCTCAAATAACAAACACGAGTCCGTACCCAGGTTATTTCTTATTAAATCACAGAGGCTCTCATGCGGTGGAGTCCATCTCTGGGCACAATACTTTTAAAAGAGTAAGAATCTCAGAGGCTCAGGTATCTTTTGAGTCTGTCTCCGGGCACGGTTCCTTAGTAACAGGTTGCACAATAAAATGGACAGCAAAGACAAGCGCTGTAATACCCCTGATCAACCTGAAAAGGGGGTGAAGGGTAAAAGGTGCAACAAAGGAACAGGCACAACTTGGTGTGGGGTAACAAAAGCAGGCAGGAGGTCCTGGAAACAAACGTGGCCTTGCTGACTTTCTGATTTCAGTGGTCAACACCTACCACTGGGCCGTGGACAAACTGGCAGCTGCAACAAAGGGCCAGCAACATAGGACTCCTGTCCTGGAAGGGTTAACATCACCTTCTGAAGAAATGAATCAAGGGCCTAGCAGGCTGATCACAGTGGCATATTGTAGCTACTTGGCTCTGCAGGGAGGTATCTTCTGTAGTATTCCTCTACAGGAGGATGGGCCCACATGACTGTATCAGGGGGTAGCTGCAGGGTAAAGGGGCCCCTAATAGGTATTGGCCCCATAGGCCTAGGGGTAAACCCTCTGGTGGGCCGTGCCGGCCCTGGCATAATCACTGCAGGGTGTGACATACTTGGTACCGCCGCAGCAAGCGGTCCGGTGCTCTGGGTGCAGCAATTCACAGCAATCGCGGGTCCGGTCTGGGGCACTGATGGAGCGGTGACAACAGAAGGCGGTCGGCGGGTGGTGACAGGCACCCTTACCTCATCCTTCCTCGGCGGCGTCTGGATCCTGGCGGTGTAGGTCTTACGCAACTCCCGCAACTTCTCCTCCAGCCGGACGATCTGCTCACCAATACTCTCGGTGTCGGAGTCGCTGTTCTCTGCTGGCGCCGCCGGCGCAGGTACAGTCACCGCTGATGCAGACTCGGCCTCTTCAGGTTCTGGACTTGCCTCAGGTCTCCGTCCCATCCGGATGTTCTGGAAGGTAGCACTCAATCCTCTTTGCTGCTCCAGCTCAGATAGTGTCTTCTCCCGACGTGGCAGCTCGGGGGAAGGGTAGGGGCTCACCCATTTCTCCAACACGGTTGGCTGCCAGAAGACGTTCGGCCCGATGAAGGAGCTCCGCTCCTGAAAGGCGTGATGGGCCGGCTCTGGAGAGCGTTCCGGTTCTCGCTCGCAGCCAGAGTGGTCTTCTTCTTCTGCCTCCCAATCCTCAGGTCCTCGCTTCGGACGGGTCACAGCAGTCGCATAGGGGCCTCGTAGGCTCTCGGCAGGGGTGTACTCCACTTCCTCTCCCTCGCGGAGGCTGTGCTGGTACGAAGGGAGGTAGTCTCTCTTGACAGACCTTCGATTGACATAGAGGTCTCTGCCAGTAAGATAGTCCTGAATAAACCCGTAGCCACGGGATTTGTCAAACGACAGCACCACTCCCTTTCTCCTTTCCAGGCGGGGTTGGGTGTGCGTATGTCTTTCATGTATGGTCTTAGTTAGCTCCTCATACACGATCTTTGTCTGGGTATTTCGCTTGATAGCGGCCTCCCGAATCTCCGCCATCAGGGAAGACCATTTAAACGATGGCTGAAAAAAGTCCCTCCATGAGCCATAGTAGGGCTCGGGTTCTTTCTCCCTGGTGCGGCAGGCAGGTTGCTCCGGTCCCGGAGCGTAGGCCGGTGGAGCCTCCTCTGGCTCTACACCGGTGTCGGTCATTTTTCCAATCATAGGTGCGGACGCTGCAGCAACACTCTGCTCACAATCCAACATGCTCGATCCTACTGAGGAGAGCGATAGGGACGCGTCAACTAGAGTAGCCAGCTCCTCCCCTTGCACTGGGGAGCCGCCCCCCAGGTATTCCAGTATATGGAGGGCGGTGTCCATGCTGGCAGACATGCAAATGTCCAGATAAGCCGTGGCGCCTGCCCTTGACCTTCTTCCCGCTTTTTCTTCAGAAAGGCGCCAACTTTTCCCGCCTTTTTGGGATGAAGGTGACGCAGCAGTAAATTCAGCCAGCTCAGCGGCCATCTTTAGGTACAAACGCTGTCTGTTCACTGACAGCAAGCAGGAATGTTTAAAGTCCACAAAACCACAATCCAATGCGGCGATTTTCTTCCTCTGGGTAGCGCAACCCTGCACAGCGCTTTTTAGAGGTTTTTGGAACACTTTGGGTACGATTTTCAGTCCACAAAGTCCACTTTCATTAAACAGGAAAATTGTCACTTTGGTCACAGGGCACTTGTATAAGGCACAAAGTACACGCTTCTTGCACTAGAAAGCGTGCGTATCCTGTTCGTGAAACGCCAAAAGAGAAGTGCAGTGTACTCAAGTTGTGCGTAGTAGGTGTTTCTGAGTGTAGTAGTGCAATGTACACTAACCTGGTACAGCTGACTCTCTGCAAGGGCAGGTATAGGTAGGAATAGTTCGTGACGCCAGTGCCAAGTAAACGGTGGCACGCCGTTTGCGGATGCAGGAAATAATTTGAGGAAACGCGGTGTTAAACAGAACTTCAACTTTAGTAGGTTGCAGGCAGAGACAATATTGGAAACGCAGTTCCTCAGCATACAGTCGATTTTGCAATTCGGTCGATGCAGGCAATTCAGTACAGCAGGGTAATTACAGAGTGTTGAACACAGGATTTGCAGCAAAGGAGCTGGCACTCTAACTCTGTCTGATCCTGGAATGTAGCAATTCTTCACCAAGGCCCATTAACCTAATACTGGCTTTATATCCTTGATTATGGCTTTCATAAGTACCTCCTCTGTTTCCTCAATACCTCTGGCTCCTCTGATATTTGCCTCAGTCTCTCCTAGCTTCTGAATGGTTCCTCAGGCTAAGGTATTCCTGCTTCAGCATGTAGGAATTCAGGAGGGAATCTTCTCCTGAACAGCAGGCTTCAGGCCTGGACTTGTCTCAGACATTATCTAATCTCCATCTGTAGATTACAGACACTAGACTCCGTCTGCCTTGCACTTCCTTGTTTGGGCCTTTTATAAACTAGGGCTCTCTAGCTCCCTCTAGCGACTAGAAGCTGGAATGACACCCCTGCAGGCCTGTACCTGCAAGTTTCACAGTAACAGGGAAATACATGACATTACATTACATAACAATTTATAAAACTGACATATACCAACTTCTCCATAACTAAGGAGGGACGACAGCACACCAAGTGACACTTTGGTAGTGACGGGCATTACAGTCCCCGTACACTACACATTACCCTCTCCTAGTCTGCAGGCTTCAGGCCTGGACTTGACTCTGACATTGTCTAATCTCTGGTTAGACTAGACTATCAACCTTAGACTGCCTTTCCCTTCCCTGACTGGGCCTTATATAAACTAGGGCTCCCTAGCTCCCTCTTGTGACTAAGAGCTGGAATGACACCCCTAGCAGGCCTGCACATGCAAATTTCACAGTAACAGGGAAGTACATAGCATTACATTATGAAGATGACTCATACCAACCTCCCCATAAATAAGGGGGAAACGACAGCACAACAAGTGACCCTTCTGTAGTGACGGGCATTACAGTTCCCGTACACTACATAACCACGGGAGGCTGGTGAGAGGGTATCGACCTGGCCTGGGAACAGCCACCCACCCTTCTCTTTGGCTGCACCCAATAAGAACCGGCCCAGATTGGCTTTACAGCCACACTAAGTAACCCAGTGTCAGTGAGCACTAGCTGCCGCTGACACAGAAAATTACCGGTTCTTATTTCACCGAGGCCAGGAACTTCGGTGACACGTACCTTCCCTTTGTTCTGCCAGACCCACGCCAGCAGAGCTTGGTTTATCACCAAAACCAACATCTTGCCTAACCGAAACTGCCTAAAGGCCTCATGTGCCCAGCTCATGGCCAGATACTCTTTTCTTACTCTTTCCCGAGTGATGATGATGCGCTGTCGTATATTTTGATCTCTCTCTCTTTTTAGATCCTCTGGCTCCTGTACATGCGCCTCACGTCCTTTCTTGGACTGCTGCAGCTCTTGCCTGAACTGTTCCGAGTCATGGTCATATCCCGACACTTTCTCCTTTGCTTTGCAGGGCTCCTTCAGCATAGCATGCTTGCCCCTACTCGCTGCTTTTACGTGCATCTGGGTCACTTCTTCCTTCTTTCCAACAGTAGTTACGCTAGCTACTATGGCAGTTTTAGAGACCTCTGCTTCTTTAGTGGCTTTTTCCACTTCGGCCGCGGCTCCCTTTGGCTTAACTTTGGTCTCTGTAGAACCTGGGGACTTCATGTCAACCAACATATCGGCCTTAACTTTTTCAGTCTTTGTCTTCCTGACGGTTGCCCTTGGCAACAGCATATCTTTGCCTTTTATCAGAAACTCCGCTCCACAACTGCCCAAACAATGGAAAGTCCTTGCCCAGTACAAATTCCACTTCCAGTGTCTCACATTTTAACAGCTCCCATTGCACAGAGCCATAGTCCGTCACAAAGGTCAGTGACACCGTAGTTTTTGTCTCTGGCCCCCTTGTTACAAAGTCCAGAATTTCAGGCAGGACCCGAGACACTTGCTGGCGGGAGTCTAGAATGACCCCCAGCGGGATTCCGCAGATCACCAACTCGCAGGATTTCTCCCACGGGCTACACCATTTTGCAGCCATTTCCACTGCTCAGTCTCTTGTACCGGGCTTCTGGCCCTTTAAATCCTGCACTGTTTGCACCACAGAAAAAAAAAATTCCAGTTTAACACCAGCAGTCTCTGCTCCTGCAAACTAGCAGGCTTCCAGCACTTTTACTTATCAGCAGGGACACCTGCCCGCATCCGACACCAACCGGGGGTCATTCTCACAGATACGCCTTTAGGACACCAGGTTTCAGGTCCAAACAGTGTATTTATTGTTCAACACCAGCAACAATAAGATGACAAAATAATAAACACTCGCCCGTCCAGGCTCTAACTAAACATAAAGTTTCCTGACTCACCTAGGTCCCAGTTCACACCCTGTGAACTCATGCGGCTTTGTCAGCCAATGTCCCATAGCCTCCTGGCTGTACAGAGCACAGTACGCCCACTGTCTCCAGTTCAGTATTTCTTGTGGGGGATTGGGGCTCAGTAGTCCGCCCGACTATGGCCCTGCGACCCTCCCAGGCGTCGCTGCGTCCCCCAACTCCAGGCTATCTCCCAGCCTTGTGGTCCCTCAGCCTTGCCCAGCTGAGACCACACAGACAGAGCCTCCAGGCCTCTGTCCACAGGTAACACACTCCCCCCTTTCTGACACTCTGGGAGGTGCCTTATGCCAGGCTGATTACCTCCAGCTTCTCTCACCTGTGGTGGAACAGGGGTGTGGACCGCACTATCCACCCCTTCCTTGCCTCTAACCTGAGTGAGACCTGTCACTGTCTCACACCCTCTTTAACATTAGTTAACCCATTGCAGCAGTCCTCTGGGGTATTATAAAGAGACTGTCATGTACTACTGTATATGGCATCTGGTTTTCATTTTATACATTAATTATGAGAATATCCCTTCAGGCAGATCTCTAGCCTTCCATGTAAATCTGATGGGCTGCAGAGACCATGTTCCACAAAGTTAAATAGTTATTACGGCTGAAATAAGACACAAGTCCATCAAGAATTGATCTAAACCCTTTTTAAAACTGTCCACTGTTCCTGCTGTGACCACGTCCTGAAGAAGTCTATTCCACAGATTCACAGTTCTTACAGTAAAGAAGCTTTGACGCTTCTGGAGACTAAACTTTTTCTTCTCCAGTCAGAGGCTGTGCCTCCTTGTCTTTTGAGGGCATTTTATATGGAACAGCTTTTCGCCGTATTTTTTGTATGGCCCATTTATATATTTGTATAGGTTAATCATGTCCCCCCTTAGACGTCTCTTCTCAAGACTAAATACATTAAATTATTTTTATCTTTCTTTAAAACTAAGACCCTCCATGCCCCTTATCAGTTTAGTCGCTCTCCTCTGTACTTTTCCAGCTCCAGGGCATCCTTTCTATGGACTGGTGACCAGAACTGGACTGCATATTCCAGATGAGGCCGCACCAACGCTTTGTAAAGTGGTAATATGACATCCCTGCCCCGCGAGTCCATGCCTCTTCTAATATATGACAATATCCTGGTGGCCTTAGAAGCAGCTGATAGACATTGTATACGGTTATTTAATCTACCATCTACAAGGACACCCCAATCCTTCTCTATAAGTGACTCTCCCAGTGTTACATCCCCTAGGACATATGAAGCACGGAGATTATTACTACCAAGATGCATACACCCCCTTTTTTCTTTTTTTAATCGGCAAGAACGACGTAAATTGCAACAAGTCACAATTTTTTACAACTTTTTCTTCACCAGTTTTGGCATCACCAACGGTACAGTAGTCGCCTCCTGTGTGTAGGCAGCTCTGATCCGGAAAAAAACACCCTCATCCGTGATATGTTGAATGCTTTACTAAGGCATATGACCAGAGGATGACCTAATGGCACAACCCCGTTAAATATACTGAAATATGACATTTGACTTGTCTCTTAGGTTGTATGCACTTACCTTTCCAAAAGAAAACAGATTGGCATGCAGCTCCTGTGCCTTCGCTGCATGTCGATGTGGTAAAAGAATCACAATTGGCTCCTCTACAGGTAGAACATCTCAGAGAATTCACTGCAAAGACAGAACATCCCAAATTATACCACAGTCCTATAAAATGTACATCAGGAAGCCAGCTGAGCATCTAACATTTTTATATCTCAATATAATACGAAGAAGAGGCTACGTGCGACATTATAAGGTTATGTGTAGTGCAGTGCACACAGCAGTGTCATCTCCTCCTCACACTAATACACCATGACATGTATACACAGCACAGTGCACACAGCAGTGTCATCTCCTCCTCACACTACTACACCATGACATGTATACACAGCACAGTGCACACAGTAGTGTCATCTCCTCCTCACACTACACCATGACATGTATACACAGCACAGTGCACACAGCAGTGTCATCTCCTCCTCATACTACTACACCATGACATGTATACACAGCACAGTGCACACAGCAGTGTCATCTCCTCCTCACACTACTACACCATGACATGTATACACAGCACAGTGCACACAGCAGTGTCATCTCCTCCTCACACTACTACACCATGACATGTATACACAGCACAGTGCACACAGCAGTGTCATCTCCCCCTCACACTACTACACCATGACATGTATACACAGCACAGTGCACACAGCAGTGTCATCTCCTCCTCACACTACTACACCATGACATGTATACACAGCGCAGTGCACACAGCAGTGTCATCTCCTCCTCACACTACTACACCATGACATGTATACACAGCACAGTGCACACAGCAGTGTCATCTCCTCCTCACACTACTACACCATGACATGTATACACAGCACAGTGCACACAGCCGTGTCATCTCCTCCTCATACTACTACACCATGACATGTATACACAGCACAGTGCACACAGCAGTGTCATCTCCTCCTCACACTACTACACCATGACATGTATACACAGCACAGTGCACACAGCAGTGTCATCTCCTCCTCACACTACACCATGACATGTATACACAGCACAGTGCACACAGCAGTGTCATCTCCTCCTCACACTACTACACCATGACATGTATACACAGCACAGTGCACACAGCAGTGTCATCTCCTCCTCACATTACTACACCATGACATGTATACACAGCACAGTGCACACAGCAGTGTCATCTCCTCCTCACACTACTACACCATGACATGTATACACAGCACAGTGCACACAGCAGTGTCATCCCCTCCTCATACTACACCATGACATGTATACACAGCACAGTGCACACAGCAGTGTCATCTCCTCCTCACACTACTACACCATGACATGTATACACAGCACAGTGCACACAGCAGTGTCATCTCCTCCTCATACTACACCATGACATGTATACACAGCACAGTGCACACAGCAGTGTCATCTCCTCCTCACACTAATACAACATCGGTTGGCGCCGCCGGCTCCCCAGGTAAGGGGGAGTCACGCTGCACCGGAGCGATCTGCCTGGCAGCATCGGCTCCCACGCAGCAGAGTAGGTAGGATGCAGGGGTCAGCGTGATCCCGAGATCATCGCTCAAATGTTTGGCATGGGCCGCTGTGCCATTAGTGAGGCAGGGTTATTTTTCTTTACTTACGTTTTTCTTGTTCCCTCTCCTGTTACTGCTGGCAGGGCCGGCCTTTGGGGTGTGCGAGCTGTGCGGCCGCACAGGGCGCCATGGCAACAGGGGCGCCCGGCGGCCGACACAGCTCGCAGTCGGTCTCTACAGGCTACAGCAGCCGGCCGGCCCGACCTGAGCCGAGATTGGGCGCAAAATTGCAGGGGGCGCCAGGCAGCAAACACTAAAATGAGGATCATGGGAGCCTATGGCTCCAGTCCCCTCCGTTCTTCCTCATAGGCTTCAGGCTAGTGGCCTGAAGCCTATGAGGCAGTAGAGCGAGCGTAGTGTCTAGAATGTAGTTGATCCTAGGAGGTATGATGTCAGGGGAAGAGGCGGAGTCTCGTGATCCAGGGGGCGGGACCTAAAGATGTGCGGGAGAATCTACAGAGCAGGAGCAAAGTCTGCAGGTAAGTATGTATGTGGAGGAGAATAGTGACTGTTATTTTTACTTGGGGGGCTTTTTGCAGGGGCTGAAGGGAGAAGGAATCATCTTTGTACTGGAGACTGTATGTTAGAGGGGTCTGAAGAGAGGGTAGTTGGGGTGATATTATTTACATGGGACTGTATGCTGGAGAGGCTGAAGGCAAGGGGGTGATATTATTTTACATGACTGCTGGTATCCAGGGTAACAGGGGGAGGGGATACCACCTTTAACTCACCCTTGGCCCCTTTACCCAACCTTGACCCATAACAAAAGACACCGACAACTGTATCACTTTATTGCTGGATGGTGATCGGCCACAGCTTCTTTATTAAAGCGGCAAACCTTAATAAACCATAATATCGGAACGGTATGCCAAAGGCTGGACTCCCAGCGGGCAAGTTAAACCGTAATCATCAGAGCTGTCTGCCAACCGCTGGACTCCCAGCGGGCAGTTACTCCATCTGCTACCACCATATCTCCGCTGTACTCAAATGCCGCCACAGAGGAGGCCCGTTCTCCCAACGGGGCTCCGACCACCACCCAGCATAACAGAGTCTGTTTTAGCTCACGTACAGGCCAGAAAAGGAATTGTCCAAATTAACACCCAAAAGGAAGACACCATCAGGTCCCATTAAAAACCAAGGCCAATAAGGCCCGTGATGAGAGCATAGTCCAACCACTTTTCAAATCCCTAGTCAGACCACACATGGAGTACTGTGTACAGCTCTGGGCTCAGAGGAGGGCAACTAAAGTAATGACTGGAATGGGGCAACTACAGTACCCTGGAAGATTGGCAAAATAAGGTTTATTCACTGTAGAACAAAGACGACAGAGGGGAGATCTAATAACTGTGTATAAATATATCAGGGGTCAGTACAGAGATCACTCCCATCATCTATTCATCCCCAGAACTGTGACAAGGGGAACATTCTCTGTGTCTCTCTGGGTAAGAATGTATTTTCACAACATAGAAGAGGATTATTTACGGTAAGAGCAGTGAGACTATGGGACTCTCTGCCTGAGGAGGTGGATGAGAAAGGGATAATCATATGTCAGGACACATGAGGTCCAGAGCTCTGGAATAGACAACGGGGCATTACCACAGCGCAGGTCACCAGCATCACCGCGCCTCCGGTGGAACTCTATACCAACCACCTCCGGAAGGAGTTATGACCACCTGAATTCCAGGATCCCTGTCCAAAAGACTTCCACCTCTCGAAAAACCAAAGAGCGCCCACAGAAGGTATACGAAAGCCAGCCATCGAACCGCTAAACGCCACAAATCTGAAAGAAAAAAAAAAATTTGCCCGAGCCACAACATGCAAAAGAGGATCGCACAACTAGACACAGAATAGTTATATTTCATCCAAAAAGTATTTTCTTTTTTGTTATTATTATTATTATTATTTTTTTTAAAAGACCAAGGTAAATTGTCAAACCATAGTGCACTTGGAAAGAGTAAACGGATGGCTCACTGTGAGTGATCACGCTGGGTGCTCTGGACGAAGAGAGCCACCCCTTGCTCTGGAGAAGGTAAGATACATGCATAAAATTAAAAAGCAACTAACAAAACAATATCCTTAATCGATGAATACTCGATTTTCCTGGAGACCTAGATGTTTCTCACAATTAAAGTCCCAGTGTAATAAGCCCATATCATATGGGTGAGTCCCAATGGAGATGATAAAAGCTGTGTCCCAGTAGGAGTAATCAGAATTGTATCCTCAAAGCTCTATATAGAGAACAGGGTTGTGCCTATCCAGGCTGGCATAGATAATAAATGCAACCAGATTTATTTTATTTTACCGTACCCGAACAAACCAGTCCGGGTACACCCCCCCCCCGGGCGCCGGCCCAAATCACCCACAAATTGTCAAACCACCTGGGGGGAACCTAACCTAAAGGGAAAAACAATTGGAGCCCCACCATGCGTGAAGTCATTACAGAATACCAAACGAACTGACCAGCCGGACCGAAACCAGGCGGAGGGGAGGTACCCACCCCTTTATATTAACTAGATCGACAGGTATAGACGGACCCCAATCCCGAGTACTATTACCCCATACAAAAATTCTGGAATAACAACCCCCCGCGCAGTGCGGCCTTGAATGAAGAGACAAACACCTTGGAGAAAATCTCAATCAGCCAGAACAGAAGGCTGAAGGAGACGGGACGTGACTATCCTAACTAAATACTCCCTAACTATACCCGTATCGCCTACCATACAATGGAATGATACATGCAAATAATGCTTGGAGGGTCACCATGTTGACCTGTGAAGTCCTGTCAAGAGGACCCGTCAGTGGGTCTGACCCGCATCAAAACATAGATCCGAATGGGGAATGAAAGGCTGCAGTTTAACAGTGTAACTCCATGAATGGTGTTATATCAAGGCTCCACCCTGAGCAACGTCTACGAACGGACCTGGTTATCCGCTACTGGCTGACCATCTAGTTATACCTGCGACTACTGATTATCAACCATACCAACGGAACCTTGAGCCTGTGGACCAGTACCGTAGAAAGAGAAAACCGTAATTGCGGCTGTGATGATATGAACTCACAACCATTTACATTAAAGGAAGGTCCATAGCCACAGGCTATAGAGCTGAATGCTAGAGGGATTACTACTACTGCGTCTCGCCTCCGTATATATGTACTAACCATGTCCTGTATGTCATTGTTGAAAGGCAAATAAAACGCTTATATATATATATTTTTTTTTTTTATATACACACGGCCTAGTGCCCGCAGATAGGAGCATAACAGGCAGTACTACTTTTTTTTTTTTTTTTTTAATACTACACTCCATGCTGAAAGGGAAATTGGGAGAACACCCGGCAGGACTGATCTATCCTGAAAAACATCCGCAAAAAAGGCCAGCCAATAAACAAGACACAAGGTAGAAGCAAGGCTTCTCATGCAGGAGAATATAAACATACATAATAAATATATACATAGATCAAACCTGTTTATTTATTTATATATGTATTTATTCTTTTTTTTTTTATTTATTTTTTTATTATTATTATTATTTTTTTATACATTTATCGTAATATATATATTCAAATTTTTTTTTATCCATAAAATCACATTGTTAAATCATTTATTATTAGTATCATTTCATTCTTTTTAATCATGTTTTATTTAAAAAATTTTTTTTTAGAATACCTAGATATATATATATATATATATATATATATATATATATACTCAGTTCCATTTTATTTTATTTTTTTATAATACCCTTTGTTATTCATTTGTATATTTTAATGCCTATAATATATTAATTCGGTTAATAAATTATTATTTTTTTTTTTTTTAAAGTATAGACAGAAAAAACCTCCATATATGCTAATGATATCCCGTTGCTCAGGGCTGCACCTGAGTTGCCCAATTTCCAGGCAAATATGTGCGGGTAACCTACAGGCTCTGTAAATCCACCCTGAAGCCATTAAGCGACCATCGAGATTGTTTTTTTTATTTTTATTAATTTTTAATTTATTAAGGCAGGGACACCGCCTCTTCCAGTAATTCTAACTCTGCACAAGAACCATCCTCCCCGCAGTACTCACCAGTACAGAGAGGAACGGAACCTCCAAAGAAGCGGGTACGGGCTGCAGCGACCAGGCCGAGCCCTGGAGTGACGGTCAGGCAACAGCCTCGATATGGTGATTGTATAACCAGACTCCTCCGATGCGCCTGACATCCGTCCTAAAGACGATGATAAGCGCCACCTGAGGATCTGGAGCGCCCATTTCTCCCTTAAACCCAGGAACGGCGACAGGACTGGCGCATGTGGAATCCATTACGGCCATGCCTCCAGGCAACCTAAGCGAAGAAAAAAACGCACCTGTGCCTGCGTGAAGGGTCATGGGAGCTAAAGGAGGCCGTCCAAAGCAGCAGGGGGAGGGGTGAGGACCCCATATTGCCCTACATTACCAGGGAGACCAACAATCCCGCCCGGCTTGCTTTGCCCTAACGCCATGGAACAGAAGCTGGGAAGGGGGGGGGGGTCGGGGACACAGCACAGCGCCACAGACATCACAGGATGGGTCGAAAGAAACGGCGCACACACGCGGGAAGCTGGGGGATAATAAAAGTCGTGGGGGGTTAGGAGGAACGGCGAGCAGACCGCCGGACCTTCGCTGAAGCGCTGGAGCTGCATGCATACCGCAGCAGCAGCTCCACAAAGCCCCAGAAGCAGGCACAGGGGAGGAGGATGGCAGGGTAGAGCTCAAGCTGCTCTAACAGAGCACAGCTAACCCTCCCCTCCTCATGTAACTCACCAGGGAGCAGCTCAAAAGGGCAGAACCACCTGTGGACTCCTGGTGTGGACAGAGCAAAGGGGTATGTCCATACCAATCTGCTTCCACTTGCAAGAGGAAGTGACCAGGACAGAGAGGAGGTATATGTGACCTTCAAGATTTCCTGCACCGCCCCCATCCTGTCTAAGGAGGTTCCCCAGGGATTAACCCTCAATGACCCTAATCTGCAACCTACTTAACCATTACTGAGACGGGGCCAGATTCCTAAATGCCCCTAAGGGGAAAAGGGGGGAAGGGGGAGGACCATCAGTCCCTAAGCACCCTCCCTATACAGTCAGGCGCTTTCCAAGGGCTGTATGCTGGAGGGGCTAAGGCAGGGAAGTGATGTGTCTTACATGGGACTGTATGCTGGAGGGGCGTTGTATCTTACATGGGACTGTATGCTGGAGGAGCTGAAGGCAGGGGGAGTGATGTATTTTACATAGGACTGTATGCTGGAGGGGCTGAAGGCAGGATGAGTGATGCATTTTACATGGGACTGTGCAAGAAGGACTGGAAGGCAGGGGTGTGATGTATCTTACATGGGACTGTATGCTGGAGGGTCTGAAGGCAGGCGGCAAAGAGAGTGAGTGTGATATTATTTACATAGGACTGTATGCTGGAGGGGCTGAAGGCAGGAGAGTGATGTATTTTACATGAGACTGTATGCTGGAGGGGCTGAAGGCAGGAGAGTGATCTACCTTACATGGGACTGTATGCTGGAGGGGCTGAAGGCAGGGAAGTAATGTGTCTTACATGGGACTGTATGCTAGAGGGGCTGAAGGCAGGGGGAAGGTTGTATCTTACATGGGACTGTATGCTGGAGGGGCTGAGGGGGGGCATAATTATTACTATAATACTACAGAGGGGGCCATTATAATATTAATAATAATAATACAGAGGAGGAAATAATAATAATAATAATAATAATAATATAGAGGGGCCAGTATATATTATAATTATACAGAGGGCATTATAGTTATGGGCACTACGGGGAGGGGAGGTCTGTTATCTGAGGATGATAGTAAAGTGAGAAATCCCCAAAATTTTCTGTGAAACTCTGCAGAGATGCGACGCGGCTGAAAGAAGTTATCATGACGGTCCTATCTCCGAATGAAGATGCTGAGGAAAGTCTATATCACAGGAGATGTCACTGGATGTAACAGGTATGGTGCGGTACTCTTTTTTTTTTTTTTTTAACCAAACATCTTTCTTTAAATGGGGCCTGGGGGCAGGGGACTGGATAAGGGTGACAGACACTGGGTATGATTAAGGGGGCAGAGGACTGGATAAGGTGGGTGACACCGTGACAGTCACTGGGTATGATTAAGGGGGGCAGCGGACTGGGTAAGGGTGACACTGGGTATGATTAAGAAGGGCAGGGGACTGGGTAAAGGTGACAGGGTATGATTAAGGGGGGCAGGGGATTGGCTCTGGGTGACACTGGGTATGATTAAGGGGGGCAGGAGACTGGCTATGGGTGACACTGGGTATGATTGTACTTGTTTGCACTTGCACTTAAATTATCTGTAATTAAAGAAAACTGTTTGTTACAAAGATTGTTTTCCTCTTTGTGTATGTATAGGTGAACGGGGGGGGGGCACAAGATTAGCTCGCACAGGGCGCCTAAACACCTAAGGCCAGCCCTGGCTGCTGGCCTGCTTGCTCCTGCTCTCCCGCACGGTGTCTCTGGCATCGATCCTGTCCGGGTCCATGCGCCCCTGGTGGCCACAGATGGGAATGCAGGCCGGGGGATCGCAAGACAGCTTTGTTGCTAGCTAGGATGCTGGCGCCCTCTGGTGTTCACTCCTGCTATTGCATATAAAAATGTCTTTCATGTCTTTGCAAAAAAATTAAAAATAATAAATAAATGTATTCACATTTTATATGTTTAAAAAATAAAGAAAGAAATAAAACACATACTTGTTTATATGTTTAGGAAAATAGATATGTTTACAAAAAAAAAAAAAGATATATATACACGTACAATGGTTATAGCGAGGTTCTCCATTCTTATCTCACGAGATCGTGTTCAGTAATTTTTCAGATACAAAATTATCACGTTAGTCCGCTTTATACCGCAACAGACTACGCATAGCACGCTCGTATATTCATCAATCTCATTCACGTTCCAAGTCATTTATCGCCGTTTCCTTATCAGTTTAAGTATGTTTTTTCGTTCTCTCTCCAGGCCGATGCCGCTCCCACTTTTGGGTTCGCAGTCATTTTTGGCACACACTGGCTAGCGAACGAGTGGCCTAACGAGGTCAAGACACTGCCGGGGTTTCTACAGTCTGCAGCTTCCTATGAGATTTACCCCATACTTGCAGCCGCTCGTGTTTGGGGTCAGGAATGGACCGGTCATACGGTATTATTCGTTTCCGACAAACGCAGCGGTCATTGATATCGTGAATCTCCATTAGGAAACTAGGGCGGTGGCAGTCCTCCTGTTATTACAGATATATTCCTCATCCTAACGTCGAGATGTCTCTTGCCTTTCAGAACTTGGTGTGGTAAGTGCGAATCGTATAAAGTTTTCTGGTTATATGTTGTCTCTTTTGGCCTCCTTCAGTCATCCCTACAACGTTGCGGTTACGGCACAAATCAAACCGCTTATTCAGGTAATTATTTAGTTAGGATTCCTGTTCCAGTTGTAGCCCCGACCACAAACACTCTAATAGTTTACTTATATACAATACACATCGTACTGATCTATATGGTATAACTTTCCACACATACACAGAAAGCCCCATTAGTAATTAATATCATGACTTAATTTTAGAATTTTTTTAAAAATGAGTGTAAAGACCATGAGGTACATTTGGCTATGTCGCATGTGTGCTAATGGCTGATATAAGGTATATATTTCTTATGAGTATTACAACATGCCTCTGTTATAGGAAAGCCTACAGTCATTGTGATGTTGCTATAATAAAAGTAAAACATAGGTTGAAGCGTAAATATCTGATTCCCTTTGAAGGGGTGGAAAGGGGAGGAAATAGGAGAAAGTTTTGAATCTGAATTAGGACCATTCTAACTAGAGACAACAAGACATTAACATCTAAGCTTCAACCACACGTCTGGGCTATATTGATATTTTCCTGTAACTCTTGCCACAAACTTCAGAAAAATGTATCTTCTTTAAGGCTACTTTCACACTAGCGTTCGGGTGTCCGCTCGTGCGCACCGTTTGAAGGGGCTCACGAGCGGCCCCGAACGCATCCGTCTGGCCCCAATGCATTCTCAGTGGAGGCGGATCCACTGAGAATGCATCCGCCTGCCAGCGTTCAGCCTCCGCTCCGCTCAGTAAGCGGACACCTGAACGCAGCTTGCAGCGTTCGGGTGTCCGCCTGGCCGTGCGGAGGCGAGCGGATCCGTCCAGACTTACAATGTAAGTCAATGGGGACGGATCCGCTTGAAGATGACACTATATGGCTCAATCTTCAAGCGGATCCGTTCCCCATTGACTTTCAATGTAAAGTGTGAACGGATCCGCTCAGACAACTTTCACACTTAGAAAATTTTCTAAGTTTTAATGCAGACGCATCCGTTCTGAACGGATGCGAACGTCTGCATTATCGGAGCGGATCCGTCTGATGAACGCTAGTGTGAAAGTAGCCTAATAAATATTCAACAGTTTGATAAGAAACCTTAGTTCTGCTACTGTAATTGATAAGAAGAGAAATTACAGAAATTGATGGCATATTTTATATCTGGAAAACCTGGTCATACCAAAAGAGGGACAAAGAGCTCAAAAAGAAGGTTCCAGCTTCAGGAAGTTGGAGAATGTAGAATCTGGAGGACTACAGGTACCAGACTTGCTGAGACGTGCCAAGGTCAGGAACCCATATTTTGGGGTCATCTAATTGTACTTGTATTGTGTGACACAGTGAGAGGCTTGGTCTGGGAAAACAGGTATTTTCCTCCCAGCATGTGCTCCCGATCTGGGTTTTGGCAGCACCTGGCTGTCCTTAAATAGGCAGCTGGGCTCTGAAGCCATGTTTGTGTGCTGGGATCTGAGGCCTGTGCTGGGCTGGAGAACTGAGACCCGTGTGTCAGGGGAACAGCCCGCCTAAAGCCTTTATTTGGACTTTCTGAGGCAGAACTGCCACCAAGGTGACTTTTTGTTATTGGGTGTGAAGTAACACCGACACTGCAAAAGTGACGTTTTGTTTTTGGCACCATGTGTGAATAAACACTGAAGATTGAATTACAAACTTGTATTTTGCCTCTGTACTGCGCCCGCTTATGCTAACTACCAGAGTGAATATCCACAATTGGTGGAGGATGCGGCAAGCGCAGAGAGGCAGGTGTAA
Organism: Bufo bufo; assembly: GCF_905171765.1. Lineage (NCBI taxonomy): Eukaryota > Metazoa > Chordata > Amphibia > Anura > Bufonidae > Bufo > Bufo bufo. The sequence continues at coordinate 198,403,632 of NC_053396.1, read as the reverse complement.
GTGCCGAATTATTGTTGTTGTTTTTTTTTTTTCCAGCCGGGCACGGATGTATGTCTTGACAACATGGAGGCGGTAATGAAGGCCCTCGTGGAGGCTAACAAACAGCAGCAAGAAACAAATCTGCAACAGCGGGAGGCTAACAGGCAGCAGCAAGAAACAAACCTGCTGCTACAACACGTGATGGCTTTGCAGATTGCAGGAGCAACCCCGAGCGTCCACGATGCCCGGAAAGTGGTCCGTGCGGCGATCCCCAAAATGACACTTGCAGATGACGTTGAAACCTACTTGGCGATGTACCAGAAGGTGGCCACAAGGGAGAAGCTACCCCGAGACCAGTAGGCTGAGGTCATCGCTCAGTTCCTGGCATCCGATTCCCAGCGGGTCTATTTCGACTTGCCGGACAATCAATCGGCTAACTACCAGAAAGTTAAGGGTGAGATTCTGTTAAGACTGGGGGTGAATGTGTTGGTCCGGGCCCACCGGGTGCATCAGTGGGGGTTCAACCTGGCTGAGCCTGCAAGACCCCAGTATTATAGCTTACTTCACCTCTTGCAAAAATGGCTACAGCCTGACGTGCTGAGTCCCACTGCTATGCTGGATCGTCTGTTAGCCGATATGTTCTGGTTTGCCATACCCTCTCCAGCACTGGATCAGTCAGGTGTCTCTGGCATGCCCTTGAGATGGTGGACCTGGTGAAACAGTATGAAGCTACCAGGAATATAAAGGAGGGTTCTGTCGGGAGGGGGGTTGGAACCCCTGGAAATCTCCACCCCAGGCGCGGAGATTTAAGCTGATAAAACCCACCCGGGATGTACCCACGCCGGACCTGGCTCCGATATTCTGCTGGCGGTGTCAGGAGACTGGCCACGTAAGGGCTGACTGTCCCCATCGGGTCTAGCCCATGGACATTTACTATGGCTACCGTCAGTCGCTAAATGCCAGAAGGCTGTGGGCAAGAGGTACCCCAGAGTCTCTAGATCACTTGTGCCAGGTGGAAGTGGCAGACACTCTGGCAGAGGCTCTGCTGGACTCAGGGAGTCTGGTGACCCTAGTAAGGACTACCCTGGTGTGGTCCACTGAGTATACAGGCTGGAAAGTCGGGGTCATGTGCATCCACGGAGACTTAAAAGACTACCCCACCGTGCTGGTGTCTCTAACCACAGTGGCCATTAGACTGCCACTTCGGTTGAAGAGGGGGAGACAACCCCGCTGAGTGTGATGGTGGGAGACGTGGAGGACTTGCCGCCGGGTCCTGAATTGGCAAACGTCAATGTCTCCGGGGATAATTTTGGTACCGCAGAACACCTATCCCTATCCCGCGCCTGGGAGAATTTGTTAATAGATGGTGAACCACAACAAACTTGGGCCAAGTCGGTGTTTCCCCGTTTTGTGGTTCATCAGGGTATGCTGTATCGGGTAAACCAACTACGGGGTTAGCATATTGAACAGTTGGTGGTCTCCAAGGCTTATCGCAAACTCGTCTTAGATCTAGCCCACAAGCAGATTATCAGGGGTCACCTGGGGTTGCAGAAAACACAGGATCGTATACTACAGCGGTTTTACTGGCCCAACATATTCAGAGAGGTGGAAGACTTTTGGAAGTCTTGCCTACCTACCAGATAACTAGCCCCCAGCCACATTTCCGTAGTCCCCTAGATTATCCCCCGATTATCGAGGTACCATTTGACAGAATAGCTATGTATCTCATAGGCCCTGTACCGAAGTCATAGGGCACCAACACATCTTAGTCAACCTAGACTACGCCACTCGGTACCCGAAGGCGATGCCACTGCGACATACAGTACAGACCAAAAGTTTGGATACACCTTCTCATTCAAAGAGTTTTCTTTATTTTCATGACTATGAAGGCATCAAAACTATGAATTAACACATGTGGAATTATATACATAACAAACAAGTGTCAAACAACTGAAAATATGTCATATTCTAGGTTCTTCAAAGTAGCCACCTTTTGCTTTAATTACTGCTTTGCACACTCTTGGCATTCTCTTGATAAGCTTCAAGAGGTAGTCCCCTGAGATGGTTTTCACTTCACAGGTGTGCCCTGTCAGGTTTAATAAGCGGGTCTTCTTGCCTTATAAATGGGGTTGTGACCATCAGTTGTGTTGAGGAGAAGTCAGGTGGATGCACAGATGATAGTCCTACTGAATAGACAGTTAGAATTTGTATTATGGCAAGAAAAAAGCAGCTAAGTAAAGAAAAACGAGTGGCCATCATTACTTTAAGAAATGAAGGTCAGTCAGTCAGCCACAAAATTGGGAAAACTTTGAAAGTAAGGGCTATTTGACCATGAAGGAGAGTCATGTGACCTGGTGTTAAGGATGCTAGCTCACCTGCGTGTGAGGGCACCGGGCAGTGTACCGGGTGGAGTCCAGTAGCGGGAGACCGCAAGGAGAGAGGCGGGGTGGAGGCATCCGGATCGACAGCAGACAGGTAGTCGGTAGTAGAGGATCAGGCAAGAGAGTAGTCAGGAACGATTCCGAGGTTGGCAGCAGACAGGTAGACGGTAGTAGAGGATCAGGCAAGAGAGTAGTCAGGGACGATTCAGAGGTTGGCAGCAGTCGAGTTGGTAGTAGTAGCAACAGCGGTAGATACAGCAGGATCAAGTTCAGAAGAACAATAACCAGCAGGGGTCAGGTGCAAGAGGCTGGGCTTATAAAGAGGAAGTAGCAGGTGCAAGGAATCACAGAGATTAACAAGGCAAGGCTGGAACAAGGTAGATCAAGGAGTTCAGTAGGAGGAAAAGTCCAGAAGGGTTGGTACCCTAGTGGCTAGAGCTACCGCCTGGGACATGGCCGGTCACGGGTTCGAATCCCGACAGTACTCCCCCCTCCCTCCAAGGTGACCTCCGGGCAGATGAAGGTTTATCGGGATGTCTCTGGTGGAAAGCTTTTACCAGTCTGGGGGCATGGACATTTTCCTCCGGCTCCCAGGAGTTATCCTCGGGGGAATAGCCCTTCCAGCCAACTAGATATTGCAGCCTTCCACGGTGGAGTCTGAAGTTGAGGATCTTGGCCACAGTGTATTCCTCCTGGTCTTGTACTCTTACCGGAGGAGGAGGGGGGTGGCGGCCTGGGAAGGTGTTCTCAACATGTGGTTTCAGGAGAGAGCAGTGGAAAACCGGATGGAGTCGGGAAGGTCGAGTCGGAAGGCGACTTTGTTGATTCGAGCCGTGATATTGAAAGGACCCATGTATTTTTGGCCCAACTTCCGGGAGGGAACCTTTGTGCTTAGGTTTCTGGTGGAGAGCCACACCTTGTCTCCTACCTGGAATTCCGGAGCGGGTTTGCGGCGTTTATCCGCTGCTTGCTTGAAGCGGCTCTGGGCTCGATGTAGATTGTCCCGAATATTTTCCTGTGCCTGTTGTAGACTTGCAAGACGTTCGGCCACGGCTGGGACTGTGGTGGAAATGGGCAAGTGAGGGATGAAGGTTGGGTGTAGGCCGGTGTTAGCGTAGAACGGGCTGTATTGAGTAGAACTGTGCTCCGCATTGTTATAGGTGAACTCGGCCGTAGAGAGGTGGTCCAGCCAGTCATCCTGCAGATGGGTGACGAAACAGCGCAAATACTGCTCGAGGATTTGATTCGTTCTCCCGGTCTGCCCATTGGATTGGGGGTGGAACGCAGAAGACAGGTTCACCTTGATCCCAAGGGCTTGACAGAAGTTTCTCCAGAACCTAGAAGTGGACTGTACTCCCCGATCCGAAACCACATCGTCCAGGGCCCCATGTAGCCTAAAAACCTCTCGGAGTACGAGATCAGCTGTTTGTTTGGCGGTGGGTAGGCCCTTGCAGGGGATGAAGTGGGCCATTTTGGTGAGACGGTCAACGACGACCAGGACGGTGTTCATGCCCTTGGAGGGAGGAAGGTCCACAATAAAGTCCATGGAGATTGAACCCCAGGGGCGGGAGGGAACCGGGAGCGGACATAGCAAGCCCACGGGGGAGGAGCGGGGGGTCTTGTTGCAGGCGCACATCGTGCACGAGGAGACAAACCTCTCGGTATCTTTTCTGTAAGTTGGCCACCAGAAGAAACGGGAGAGGAGCTCCTGGGTCCTTCTGATACCCATATGGCCGGCCGGTTTGGAATCGTGGTTGAGTTTAAGTACGTCAAGTCGTGCGGATTCTGGTACGTACAACTGCTGATCCCGGTACAACCAGTAGCCACCCTTGAGAGTAAGGTCTACATCTCCAGGTGGGTAGGTGAGGAGGTGATCTTTCTCATACCCTTCCTTGAGGGAACCCAGGAGTTCCCTTGAGTAGGTGGCTCCTAGAATGCTTCTGTCGGGAAGGATACCGGCCGGAGCCTCATTGATCTGAGAGGGTTCAGAGAACATCCTTGAGAGAGCATCCGCTTTGCCGTTCTTCGACCCAGGGCAATAGGATATAACAAAATTGAATCTGGAGAAAAACAGACTCCACCTGGCTTGTCTGGCGGTGAGTCTCTTGGCGCTGCGGATAAACTTTAGGTTCCGGTGGTCGGTGTATACAGAGATGGGATGGTGGGCCCCTTCCAACAAGTGTCTCCACTCGGTGAAAGCGTCCTTGATTGCCAGCAGTTCCTTATTTCCGATGTCGTAATTCCGTTCAGCGGGGGACATCTGGCAGGAGAAGAAAGCGCAAGGGTGTAGGAGCATCTTTTCTCCTGAACGTTGAGACAGAATTGCGCCCACCGCGGCGTCGGAGGCGTCCACCTCGACCGTAAATGGTAATTCAGGGTTTGGGTGGGCCAGGATCGGGGCAGAGGTGAAGAGGGACTTCAGTTTAGCAAATGCCTCCTGTGCCTCCGGAGTCCACACGAAGGGGACAGTCTTTTTTGTTAGTTGAGTGATTGGGGCAATGATTTTTGAAAAGTTCCTGATGAACTTCCGATAAAAGTTTGCGAAACCTACAAACCTCTGGACCTCTTTTTCGTTCTTCGGGGCGGGCCACTCAGTCACCGCCTGGATCTTCCGGGGATCCATACTTAAGCCCTCCGGGGAAATAATATAGCCGAGGAATTGGGTGGAAGTCTGTTCAAATTCACACTTCTCCAATTTAATATAGAGAAACTGTTCACAGAGTTTCTGTAGCACCCTGTGGACATGCCCACAATGTTGTTCAAGGTCTTCTGAGAAAATCTAAATATTGTCCAGATATGCTACCACAAATTGTCAAGCATGTCCCTGAGGACGTCGTTGATAAAATGTTGGAAGGTAGCAGGGGCATTGCAGAGGCCGAAAGGCATGACCAAATACTCGAAATGACTCTAGCGGGTTCGGAAGGCGGTTTTCCACTCGTCCCCCGGGCGAATTCGGACCAGGTTGTAGGCTCCTCGGAGATCGAGCTTAGTGAAGACTTTTGCCGCCCGAAGTCTCTTGAGGAGTTCAGAAATCAGGGGGAGAGGGTACCGGTTCTTCACAGTAACGTTGTTGAGCTTTCGATAATCTATGCAAGGGCGTAGAGAAGAGTCTTTTTTCTCCACGAAAAAGAAGGGGGCCCATGCAGGAGATGTGGAAGGTCGGATAAAACCCTTTTTTAGATTTTCGTCTAAGTACTCCTTCAGGGCCTTGAGTTCCGGCTCGGAGAGGGAGTATATACTGCCGAAGGGTATTTCGGCTCCAGGTAGCAGCTCAATCGGGCAGTCATAAGGCCGATGCGGGGGCAGTTTGTCTGCATTTCTCTTGTCACAGTCATCCTGGAACTCCCGATATTGAGGGGGTAAAAGTTCCTTGGTGGATAGTCCGAATATGGTAGGTTCTTCGAGCGGAGGAGGGACGGATTCACGTAAACAGTTCTGAGAACAAAAGTCTGAGCGGAACCATATGCAGCGGGCGTCCCAGTCCACCGAGGGGTTGTGGGTGGCCATCCAAGGGATGCCTAGGATCACCGGAAACTTAGGGGAGGCGATCAGGGAGAAGTGAATGGTCTCCTGATGATCGGGTTTGATGAGGAGTTGAAGGTCAGCGGTCTGGTGCGTAACCGGCCCAGAAGAGAGCGGGGTCCCATCGATGGTTTTCAGATCGATGGGGCTGCCCTGGTTACCAGTGCTATGTTGTTCTCATGGGCGAAGGTCAAGTCCATGAAATTTCCGCCGGCCCCCCGAGTCAAGCATTGCACAGCAGGGAAGCTGTCGTTCCCCAATGGTGATAAGGATGGATATAATGAAGTGGGACCCGGTACCTGTAGTGTCCATGGTTTCAGAGGCCAAAGGTGAGATTGTGGCTTGTTGTAATTCCCATAATCTAGTGACAGCAATGGTTCGCCGAGTCTTATTGGGGCACCTAATAGCGAAGTGCCCTGGCTCGCCACAGTAAAGGCAGAGGCCTGCGGCCAGTCGTCTCTCCTTTTCAGCAGCCGATAAAGTCTTGCGCAGTGCGTCGACCTGCATCGGTTCGGTGGAGGGTTGGTGAGCCGGCTGAAACGTTGGAGTGAAAGTTGTACGCGGGCCTGTTATCTAAGGACCAGAGTCTTTCTCTCCTCCGTTCCGCGAGTCTCCGGTCAATACGGATGCACAGTTGGACGAAATCATCCAGATCGTCTGGGGCGTCTACCCTGGCGAGCTCATCCTTTATAAATTCGGAGTGTCCGCGGCGAAATTGACTTTTCTGGGCAGCTGGGTTCCAGGTGGTGTCGGTGACCCAGCGGCGGAACTCGGAGGTATACTCGGTTACAGAGCGTCTTCCCTGCCGTAGACTGTGCAGCCTAGCCTCGGCAGTCGCGCAGCGGTTAGGGTCGTCGAAGACTTGGCTCATGGCTGCAGTGAAGTTGTCTAGGTTATTCAATAAGGGACTGTGGGATTCCACATATGGGGATGCCCATGCCAGGGCCTCGTCAGTTAGAAGGTTGATGATGAACAGGATCTTCTTTCTGTCCGAGGAAAAGGAGCCCGGCTGCATCTGAAAGTAGATACGGCACTGGTTAAGGAACCCCCGAAATTGGCGCCGATCCCTGTTAAACTTTGATGGGAGAGGCATGCGGGTGTCTGTGACCGCGCCGCGTACGTCCAGTAGTTGACGCTGCAAGTCTATAATTTCCCTCTGTTGGCTCTGGATTGCGCCTTGAAGTTGAGCCATTTCCTTTTGGGCAGTGGCGCCAAACTCCTGAAGTTCGGAGATTTGTTTGCGCAGGGTGGCCATCGCGGACTCCATTTTAAGGGCTGGTTATTCTGTTAAGGATGCTAGCTCACCTGCGTGGGAGGGCACCGGGCAGTGTACCGGGTGGAGTCCAGTGGCGGGAGACCGCAAGGAGAGAGGCGGGGTGGAGGCGTCCGGGTCGACAGCAGACAGGTAGTCGGTAGTAGAGGATCAGGCAAGAGAGTAGTCAGGGACGATTCCGAGGTTGGCAGCAGACAGGTAGACGGTAGTAGAGGATCAGGCAAGAGAGTAGTCAGGGACGATTCAGAGGTTGGCAGCAGTCGAGTTGGTAGTAGTAGCAACAGAGGAACAGCGGTAGATACAGCAGGATCAAGTTGAGAAGAACAATAACCAGCAGGGGTCAGGTGCAAGAGGCTGGGCTTATAAAGAGGAAGTAGCAGGTGCAAGGAATCACAGAGATTAACAAGGCAAGGCTGGAACAAGATAGATCAAAGAGTTCAGTAGGAGGAAAAGTCCAGAAAGGTTGGTAGCCTAGTGGCTAGAGCTACCGCCTGGGACATGGCTGGTCACGGGTTCGAATCCCGACACCTGGCCTCCATAGTCACCAGACCTAAACCCCATCAAGATGGTTTGGGGTGAGCTGGACCGCAGAGTGAAGGCAAAAGGGCCAACAAGTGCTAAGCATCTCTGGGAACTTCTTCAAGACTGTTGGATGACCATTTCAGGGGACTTCCTCTTGAAGCTCATCAAGAGTGATCAAAGCAAAAGGTGGCTACTTTAAAGAACCTAGAATATGACATATTTTCAGTTGTTTCACACTTGTTTGTTATGTATATAATTCCACATGTGTTAATTCATAGTTTTGATGCCTTCATAGTCATGAAAATAAAGAAAACTCTTTGAATGAGAAGGTGTGTCCAAACTTTTGGTCTGTACTGTACATCAGCCAAACTCATAGCTAAGGAGTTAATGGAGATGTTTTCCCGAGTAGGACTACCTAAAGAGGTTTTGCCCAATCAGGGGGACCCCTTTTATGTCCAAAGTGATGAGGGAACTCTGTAAGTTGATGCACATAAAACAGCTACGGATGTCCATTTACCATCCGCAAACGGATGGTCTGGTAGAAAGGTTTAACCATACATTAAAACATATGTTGAAAAGGGTGGTGGCTAAAGATGGGAAAGACTGGGACCTTCTTCTGCCCTATCTCATGTTCGCTGTGCGAGAGGTACCCCAGGCCTCTACTGTGTTCTCGCCCTTTTGAACTGCTATATGGCAGACACCCTCGCGGTCTCTTGGACGTGGCCAAAGAGGCATGGGAACAACAACCCACTCCGTATAAAAGTGTTATTGAGTACGTTACCCAGATGCAAGAACGGATAGAGACAGTGTTGCCTCTTGTTAGGGAGCATATGGAGGCAGCTCAGCGAGACCAGAGTTAGGTCTATAATCGGCAGGTCTTTAACCCTGGTGATCGGGTTTTGGTTCTGGTACCGGCCATGGACAGTAAGTTCCTGGCTAGGTGGCAGGGGCCCTACGAGGTACTCGAGAAAGTTGGAAATGTGAACTACAAGGTACACCAACCAGGGCGGCAAAAGGCCGAACAGATCTATCATGTTAATTTGCTTAAGCCGTGGAAGGATATGGAGACCTCTACGGAAGACAGCCGCGTCCGGGTTTTCTAGTGGAAGAGGTTCCGGCCCCTTTGTCTGATGCAAGAAAAGCGGTTGCCGCCGTAAAATTGTTGACAGCCTCTCCTCTAAACAGGCTCAGGAGGCCAGGGAGTTCATTAGTCGGAACACGGATTTGTTCTCGGACCTCCCCGGACGCACTTCCACAATCCAGCATGACATTGCCATGGAACCTCAGACCAAAGTCCAGTTAAAACCATACCGGGCACCCGAGGCTCAGCTACAAGCCATCTCGGAGGAAGTGCAGTTAATGCTGCAACTAGATGTAATTGAGGAGTCTAAAAGTGAGTGGGCCAGTCCTATAGTCTTAATACATAAGTCAGACGGGACATAGAAACATAGAATGTGTCGGCAGATAAGAACCATTTGGCCCATCTAGTCTGCCCAATATACTGAATACTATGAATAGCCCCTGGCCCGATCTTATATGAAGGATGGCCTTATGCCTATCCCATGCATGCTTAAACTCCTTCACTGTATTTGCAGCTACCACTTCTGCAGGAAGGCTATTCCATGCATCCACTACTTCCTGATATTACTTTTAAACCTTTGCCCCTCTAATTTAAAACTATGTTCTCTTGTAGCAGTTTTTGTTCTTTTAAATATTCTCTCCTCTTTTACCTTGTTGATTCCCTTTTATGTATTTAAAAGTTTCTATCATATCCCCTCTGTCTCGTCTTTCTTCCAAGCTATACATGTTAAGGTCCTTTAATCTTTCCTGGTAAGTTTTATCCTGCAATCCATGTACTAGTTTAGTAGCTCTTCTCTGAACTCTCTCCAAAGTATAAATATCCTTCTGGAGATATGGTCTCCAGTACTGAGCACAATACTCCAAATGAGGTCTCACTAGTGCTCTGTAGAGTGGCATGAGCACCTCCCTCTTTCTACTGGTAATTCCTCTCCCTATACACCCAAGCATTCTGCTAGCATCTCCTGCTGCTCTATGACATTGTCTGCCTACCTTAGTCTTCTGAAATAATGACCCCTAAATCCCTTTCCTCAGATACTGAGGTTAGGACTGTATCACTGATTTTATATTCTGCTCTTGGGTTTTTACGCCCCAGGTGCATTATCTTGCACTTATCAACATTACATTTTAGTTGCCAGATTTTTGACCATTCCTCTAGTTTTCCTAAAATCATTTTCCATTTGGTGTATCCCTCCAGGAACATCAACCCTGTTACAAATCTTTGTGTCATCAGCAAAAAGACACACCTTACCATCGAGCCCTTCTTCAGTTTAGCTGATAAAGATATTAAACAATATGGGTCCCAGAACAGATCCCTGAGGTACCCCACTGGTAACAAGACCATGGTCTGAATATACTCCATTGACTACAACCCTCTGTTGTCTGTCCCTCAGCCACTGCCTAATCCATTCAACAATATGGGAGTCCAAGCCCAAAGACTGCAATTTATTGATAAGCCTTCTATGTGGGATAGTATCAAAAGCCTTACTAAAGTCTAGATAAGCGATGTCTACTGCACCTCCGCCATCTATTATTTTAGTCACCCAATCAAAAAATCAATAAGATTAGTTTGACATGATCTACCTGAAGTAAACCCATGCTGTTTTTTCATCTTTCAATCCATGAGATTTTAGATGTTCCACAATCCTCTCCTTAAGTATGGTTTCCATTAATTTCCCCACTATTGATGTCAGGCTTACTGGCCTATAGTTGCCCGATTCCTCCCTACTACCTTTCTTGTGAATGGGCACAACATTTGCTAATTTCCTAACTTCTGGGACGACTCCTGTTACCATTGATTGGTTAAATAAATCTGTTAATGGTTTTGCTAGTTCACCGCTAACCTCTTTTAATAGCTTTGGTTGTATCCCATCAGGCCCCTGTGACTTATTTGTATTAATTTTAGACAGCTGACTTAGAACCTCTTCCTCTGTAAAGACACATGAATCAAAAGATTCATTAGTCTTCCTTCCTAACTGAGGTCCTTTTCCTTCATTTTCCTTTGTAAAAATGGAACAGAAGTATTCATTGAGGCAGTCAGCTAGTTCTTTATCTTCTTCCATATACCTTCCTTCTTTTGTTTTTAATTTGGTAATTCCTTGTTTTAGTTTCCTTTTTTCATTTATGTATCTGAAGAATGCCTTATCGCCTTTTTTTACTGACTGAGCTAATTTCTCTTCTGCCTGTGCTTTAGAAGCTCTTATAACTTGTTTGGCCTCTCTCTGCCTAATCTTATAAATTTGCCTGTCATCCTCATTTATTTATTTTTATAATTACTAAATGCTATCTTTTTGTTTTTAATGATTTTGGCCACTTCTGCTGAGTACCACAGTGGTATCTTCCTTTTTTTGCTTTTACTGACAAGCCTAATGCAATTTTCAATAATGCCACTTTTAAGTAGTCCCATTTCTCCTGGACTCCATTGAAACTGTTCCAATCTGATAGGGACTCGTATACCACTAATCTAATTTTAGAAAAGTCAGTTTTTCTAAAATCTAAAACTTTTGTTTTTGTGTGGTGTGAATCGGTCACTGTACTTATAGTAAACCACACTGACTAGTGATCACTAGATCCCAAGCTTTCCCCTACAGTAATATCAGATACCAAATTCCCATTTGTGAATACTAAATCTAAATATCTGTACTCCTGGCAGAACTAGCTATTTTGGTTTTCCAGTTTACATCAGGAAGATTAAAGTCTCCCATAATGATAACTTCCCCCTTCAATGTCATTTTAGCTATTTCCTCAACTAGTAGATCATCTAATTCTTTGACTTGGCTAGGTGGTCTATATATCACACCTACACGAGTTACCTTATGATTATCAAGCTGCAAGGTAACCCAAACTGACTCTAAATTGGTCTCGCTAACTTGTATTAAATTAGATTTTATGAGATCCTCTCATTTGGATGTTTCATTTGACGTCTTCATTCGTCAGTGTTCTTTAAGGAGTATACCGAGAGACTTCTGTGTATATAATATAAATTGATCCGTCAGAAAAAATGAGTTATATCTGACCACAAAAGGTCTAATTAATTTGATTTATATGGTGATCTAGGCTATCAGTGGATTGACTGATGGAACTTAGTAATCAATCGTCCTTCTCCTTTTGATCACCAACCCCCATTTATATGTATTTAGATTAGGGTATCCCATGATGATTTTCGAATACGCCAAAACAACCCCCAGTGATAATATCTAAAATATATATACAGGATGAATCGTCTAATGTAATAGGGTACTTACTATTAACTAATATGCATTTCTTTATTCTTAAGAATCGGGCATATATGGCCTATATAGATGTAAGATATGTATCCGGTCTGCGGTTCATTTGCGTTCCATTTGCTCCTTGTGTGCTTCTACTTCATGCTGACGTACCTTTGCACGTGACCGCTGCCCGGACGTGCGTACCAGATGCGTTCCATGCACAGGAAGTATCATTTTAGCCTATCTGGACGCACTTCCGGGACGCATCTTGATTGCGTCACATGCGTTCTACAGCGCGTGTCTCGGCGGAAGATGGCATCGTTTGGAACGCACGCCAGCATAATCACACCGGTATGGGTTTATCTCATCTGTTCTGGGGTATTTAATAACAGCAGTGCCAGACATCGTTCTGGACTGCATCCTATTCATCTGGGAGGACCAGCAGGCTATCTAGCTTGTGGCTTTTAGGCCATTTGTCCATCGTTCTATCCCCTGATGATTCTGCCACATTATTTGTGATAGAGGAAACGCGTCGGAAATTGTGTGTTTTTTTCATGGGAGGAAAGTTTTTCTAGGGTCAGCTATCCAGGGTCAGCCACCGATAAGTGGGGTCGCTCTAATAGGGGGTGATTCTTCCGCGTTTAGGCGGGGGATTTCTCCACTTTTAGGCAGGGCCACATTAGAATCATAGGGCCAGTTCTCCCCATTTTTCCTATTTTCCATTTAACCATTCTGGAATATTTTCTACAGTGGAAGGACCATACCTACCTAAGAAATTAGCAGCATTGGAATCCGTGATCTTGGATCCAGAACAGGCATCCTAACTACCGCACATCTGAACCGTGAGTGGTTGTAAGCGATTTAGTTGATATTTACATGTTCTTAGGTACTGCATATCCTACTAAAACACTCCGCTAGATAATTATCTGCAGTCATCCAAAACATATATTGTCTTGTGGGATTTATTTTGATAATTATCCTATATAAAAGTTAAGTTTTAAAGTAGGCTTAATTTTTTCAGTGATATACAGACTATATACCTACCCAAATATGCATTAATACTACTGTGATTTGTGTGTAGATTTTATGCTATCTTTCACATACAGGGCCACCCCTCCCCCTTCTTGCCTTCTCTGTCTTTCCTATATAAAGAGAACCCTGGTATTGTTATATCCCAGTCATTACTCCCATTGAACCACGTCTCACTAACAGCCACTAAATCTATATTCTCAGATGCCATTATAGCCTCAAGTTCATTGATCTTATTCCCTAAACTGTGAGCATTTGTAGACAAGACTCTGAGCTTGTCATTTCTTAACCTATGTGCTACTGGCATCTTCTGGCATTGTTCCTGGAGGCAGTCGGACTGCTGGATTATCACTCTTTTGCCCCCCTTTCCTAGTTTAAATGCTCCTTAGCAAATACTTGGAACTGTTCACTGAGGACATTCGTTCCCTTGAGAGAAAGATGCAAACCATCTTTCTTGTACAGTTCTTTTCCATTCCAACGAGAGCTAACATGAGACACAAAGCCAAACCCTTGGTTCAGACACCATTCACCAAGCCATACATTGAATTCCTTAATGCGCATCTTTCTGTCATGCTGAAGGTTATGCACAGGCAAAACTGCAGAGAATGAAGCCATTGATGCAATCTCTCGTATATCATTTCCAAGTGTGTGAAAAGCTTCCTTCCCCTTTGAAACCTCTTGGAAAGAGGTGGATAAATTATGGAAAAAATATAATTGTTTTCGCTAATATTTTTCCCAATATCTGGCCTTGACATACAGACGCTATTGCAGCACAGATGTGACAATTCACTGTAGGGACCATTTATAGGAAAAATATGGATAAATTATGGAAAAAATATTATTGTTTTCGCTAATATTTTTCCCAATATCTGGGACAGACACACACACCCTAATGCAGCACAGATGTAACAATTCACTGCATGGACGGTTTATAGGAAAAATGTGGATAAATTATGGAAAAAATATAATTGTTTTCGCTAATATTTTTCCCAATATCTCTTCCTATCTCTGCGCCTGACACACAGAAGGTATTGCTGAACAGATGTCACAAGTCACTGCAGACACTCTCTATAGAAAAAGAATAGCAAAGTATGGGAAAAAAAAATCGGACTACTTTGCAAAATTAAATTGCTGCTACCACACAAATATAGTCCTTAAATGGACTTTTGGGTATTTGAAACGTTTTAAAATTGAATAAATTGCAATCACAAACTCCCTACACTATCTGTCCCTTCCTAACCGCAGCTCTCCTTGACTTACAATGAGCCGAACCCAAGTCATCAGGTGCTATATAGCACCCGATGATGCGTTCCGGCCAGCCAATCACTGTAATGGCAGTAACCAACATGGCTACATGTGATGGCAGTACTTACCTGCATGTTTATTGGCTGCTTAGCAGCCGCAAAACATGCAGGGAGGAGACTCAAGCATGGCGCTCGAGCACATGCGGTACTCGGCCAAGTACCGCCATGTGCCGAGCATAGCGATGCTCGAGCCAAACAGGTATTCGGCCGAGCATGCTTGCTCAACACTAGTGGAGATGCATCTTACTGAGGAGACTTCCCGGCGTGTCAGCAGAGGATGGGCTGCCCAGACTTATCATTCTACTTTTTCTAGCTATTTTAGGGGAGTAACAGGGCGATTAATTATGTCTGTGAGGCATTTTCTCACTCATTAACTTTTATGGAGCAATGACCTGAATGTCTCTCGTTAGTTATTGGGGACTTTAATTGAGTTATAAGCCCTACTATAGATAGGTTCTCTATGGGGGTGGGGGGGACTGCCATACCCTTCCCCGGGGGTCGCCCTTAGCCCGGTTCTGTCAGGAATCCGGCTTTGGGGACGTCTGGGGAAGTTTAGGGCAAGGGAGAAGAGCCTTCTCTTGTGTAAGCAAATCTGGACAATCTATGTCCAGGATAGATCTGGCCTAAATTAATGAAAAACATATGAGATATGTAAAACAGATGAAATATGAGACCAGATCCCTCTCAGACCATGTGCCTCTTTCCCTTGAGTTATGTATGGCTGATGATAAAGATATAGTAAGACCCCCATTCGGATTGCATTCCTATTGGATGTCGGTAATGGACAATCATGAATTAATACAAGAAGAAATGGTGCGCTTTTGGGAGATTAATTATAATTCAGCTAAGACAAAAATAGTATGGGATGCATTCAAGGCCTTTGTGTGGGGGATTTTTTTCAGTAACATCTCTAATTTAAGGAAAGGCTATAGTGTCAAGGAGAAGGCTTTAAAAAAAGCAGCCATGAATGACTTTTTTGAAGAACAGGATAGAAGTAAATAGAAGAGCCATGGAGAACGCAAGTCAAGTATATTCTGACTTTTTGCTTGATAAGGCCCAGCAGAGGCTTTTTTTTAAAGGTCAGAAATACTGAATCAGGTCGCCCGGGAAAAACTTTGTCGAGGGTGATCTCTAATCAAGATAAAAAAAAAAAACATATAGGTAGTATCCTGTTAATAGATGGCATAATTGTTAATGATCAAAAGTCTATGAAGGGGATTTTTTTAAATAATTTTTCAGATTTATATAAAGCAGATACTAATATTACTGATGAAATTATGGATTCCTATTTGGATGCTATTTCCTTTCCAGTTCTTACAGATACTCAAAGAGAATTGCTTGAGGCAGATTTCTCCTTACAAGAAATAGAGGGTGCAATTAAGGCATGCTCTGGCAATACCTCCCCTGGGTCAAATGGATTTCCATATAAATTTTATTGTAGATATAGGGAAGTTATCATCCCCGCCTACTAAAGGTATTTGTTGACTCATTAAAGGATGGAATTCTACCATCGTCAATGACAGAGGCTGTAATAACATTAATATTGAAAAAAGGTAAGGATCCTTTAGACTTGGGGTCATATACCTATATCCTTACTCAATGCTGATGTTAAGCTTCTTTCAAGGATTCTGACTACAAGACTCGCTAAGGTTGTCTCTTCGGTAATACACCCTGACCAGAACGGGTTTATTCCAGATAAGGGTACCCATTATAATCTTCATTGATAGTTTACTAACATTCAGTCTTCCGGGGGGGGGGGGGGGGGGGGGGGTCTCCCACTCCATTCTGTCTTTGGACGCCTGCAAGGCCTTTGGCCTTTGACAGGGTGGAGTGGAGATTACTAGGAAGGTTTTCGGTAGGATGGGGTTTGGCGACAGATTTATAGATATGATCAAATTATTGTATAGATCTCCTTTGGCGAGAGTGAATATAAATGGGAGTTTCACAACGTTCAAAAAAGAAATAAATTGGTTTGTGATTTGGTAGCTAAAAGCAGGAGTGGGTACAAAACACAGAAGACAAGCAGATATTCCATTTACGTGTCATCTCTTTTTTGGATCCACTCCTTTTTTTTGGCATTAGCAATACTGATGGATTACTGACCAAATGTTGACCGAGTGAAGGCGGATGCTCCACAAACAGGATACGTTTTTTGTGAGTTATTGTTCTGACGGATCAGAGGAAGGGCAAAATAATCAGTGACGTCAACACAAACTTACTGCTGACACCCTCTACACTCTGTCGGGGGGCTCTGCTTGTAAAACGTTTAATAGAACAGGTTCTGTAGACATCTATGTCGAATCAGCTGATGATGGTGTAAAAGGAGTGCGCTTCTTCTTGGCGCTAACATTGACCTGTAAGGCTGAGTTCATACTTAAGTTATTTGGTCAGTTTTGGCCCCGTGACTGCCCTAATAAGTGAAGTGTGCAGTGATTCTAAGTACGATGCCTGTCATACCGACTCACAGTATTATTTCACTACCAAAGCAGACTCCCTACTGCAAGGCACAGTGTTCTACACCACTATAAAGGCTTTCTGCAGCTAGGATATAGCCATTTTTTAAAGTAATTCGCAGCAAAAAAATTCGGCCAACTGGCAAATCGAATTTTTGAAATATTTGCTCATCTCTAGTCATTGCCATGCTGAACACTCATTTAAATTATTGCAGTTGGTACTGAAAATAAATAAAATGGAATATGAGACAATCACGCAGGAACTGGAGTGAGCAAAGAGAGAATTGAGAGCGAGACTGTCACGAGGGTGTCAAGAGTCGTTATACCCGGGGTCAGGAAGTCGCAGCGGATGGCTGCGCGCTCTATGTCTAAAAACAGTGCTGTTTATTAATGGTAGCTTTCTGGGTTTGCCTTGTAATCCTTTTTGGCTCACTCAGGGATCCGTAGCTTCTCCGCCTCAGCTGTTTCTTGTCCAGCAATCCCAACCTCCTTATATTCCCATCTCCCACTTCTCTGGTTGCCAGATATAGAGCTTCCTGCCTGGACTTCTATACTGACCCACTGGAGCTGTGTAGCTGTGTTCCCTGGTTGTTGTTCCAGAACGTTACCCTCCGGATCCCTGTTGGGCCTTGGTGGTCTGCTGTTGTCGCCCACCTGGGATTATATGTTTGTCTGTATTGTCTGTCCTCTCCTTGGTGTTTTCCTCTTAGTGTCAGTGGTGCGGACTAGTGATCCCACCGCCCCGTTCACTACATAGGGCTCATCTTAGGGAAAGCCAGGGTTTAGGCACGTGATCGGCGTACGGGTGAGGAACCCGTCTAGGGACGTCAGGGCAGTCAGGTGCCAGCCGCAAGGTGAGTCAGGGGTCACCATCTTTCCCTCTCCCTTGGACAGGGCCTTCCCATTTCCCTCCCTTTGCGTAACGCCGGTCATTACAGAGACTAACCAATAACCAACAGCAACTGTTTTTTAAAAAATTGGAAAAGAAAATAATACCTATACAAGAGGAAACTAAAGAAGAGATAAAGAAATATACAGTACAGACCAAAAGTTTGGACACACCTATTTTCAGTTGTTTCACACTTGTTTGTTATGTATATAATTCCACATGTGTTAATTCATAGTTTTGATGCCTTCATAGTCATGAAAATAAAGAAAACTCTTTGAATGAGAAGGTGTGTCCAAACTTTTGGTCTGTACTTTACATTTTTGAGATATAAACAGGACTATGTTAATGACAGAGTTTTTGACTGGAAAGAGAACAGAAAAAACATATAGGAGAAAAAGACAAAGGAGACGGAGGAATGTGGATAGATGGACCACAGAATCTGATTCAAGTGCTTCAGAAGATTTGAATAATATGACATTGGCCACTCATGCAAGAGGAGAAATGACAATTGGAGAAATAGTCCCCCCTTCAGGAGAAAAACCAGAAGGGGGAGATCAAAGGGGAAGAAATTGGAGAAGAGGTTACAAAAAGAAACAAGTATCTTGGAAGCAATAAGATTGGGTGTAGAGGACACTGAAGAGAAAAAAATAGCAAGTAATTTAACAAATGTAAAACTAGATGAGGACCGTCTCTTTACTTTCAAAGGGTTTGAATTTCAGTTTAGTGGAAGGATTTAACCCAGCGCAAGACCTCGACGCGCGTTTCACCTCAGTGGCTTCGTCAGGAGGTATAAAGAAATGAAAGAGCAGGGTATATATACTAGTAACATAAGTGGGTAAGCTACCTGGATTGCGGACACCTGTGCTCCAACCAATCGGGCTCGACAGCACCATGATGTACGGCGCCATCTCTCAGCGCGTCCACGCCAACTCACTGCGCATGCGCAGCGCGTAATGACATAATGGAGCACGTTGAGATGGAGCCGTCCAATGTGACCCACAAGCACTTGGCCATTGGACAATTCATGTAACGGCTGTAGCTGGATCTCAATAATAGGTAATGCTGCAAATTCCACTCCATAACAGTAATCCATATTAGGCCCATATTTTATATTATTAATAGCCTACTCGCCAGAACATATCAGAATCATCATGTTTGTCGATATGTAAGAAAATGAACAATGACCACATATATTGTATAGTCCGTTCATAAAAACACTATCTACAAAATGACAGTACATATATCAATATTGGATATACTATAGAGGTTCAGAAGGTGGAGGGCACTCAAATGGCTGGGTATATAGGTAAACAATTGATATCAGATGCAAGTGTGATGTATATAAAAGATTGTTTATTATTTGTATATTGCAATTTCAGTGATGTCTTGGCCACAAATGAAATGTTGACATCTATAGAGCTGATACAAATCGCTGACGTAACCACCCAGCTGACTGCAGTAACACAGTTACTCTTCCGGTCACGTGGGACGCCATCTTCTACCACGTGGGATGCAGCAGGAGAAGCCAGGAATCCAGGACGCCGCAGCGGAGAGAGACGCCGAGGGAGCAACGAACCACGTGCGCACCAATGCCATCTAGGACCGGATCATCGCCCACATAGACCAGGGTATTGTGAATATAGAACCTGCCTACAGCCGCTCTCTGAGACCCACAACTAATGGGGTAAGACTGTTCCTTTATCCATACGGCTGCTAATATTTACTTGGGACACAAGAGCAAGACAACAAATACCCATGATACTAACAGTTTTTTTATGCGATTTATTTAGATTTTAATAATCTGCCTATCATGCGATTTTTTCATAATTTACCTATTGTGCACATGAATGTATCTTATTAATACCTCTATACAGACTGATCACCTGTATGAGTAGTTAACCCACAATATAGATATATACACCCTGTACAGAATTATTAGGCAAATGAGTATTTTGACCACATCATCCTCTTTATGCATGTTGTCTTACTCCAAGCTGTATAGGCTCGAAAACCTGCTACCAAGTAAGCATATTAGGTGATGTGCATCTCTGTAATGAGAAGGGGTGTGGTCTAATGACATCAACACCCTATATCAGGTGTGCATAATTATTAGGCAACTTCCTTTCCTTTGGCAAAATGGGTCAAAAGAAGGACTTGACAGGCTCAGAAAAGTCAAAAATAGTGAGATATCTTGCAGAGGGATGCAGCACTCTTAAAATTGCAAAGTTTCTGAAGCGTGATCATCGAACAATCAAGCGTTTCATTCAAAATAGTCAACAGGGTCGCAAGAAGCGTGTGGAAAAACCAAGGCGCAAAATAACTGCCCATGAACTGAGAAAAGTCAAGTGTGCAGCTGCCAAGATGCCACTTGCCACCAGTTTGGCCATATTTCAGAGCTGCAACATCACTAGAGTGCCCAAAAGCACAAGGTGTGCAATACTCAGAGACATGGCCAAGGTAAGAAAGGCTGAAAGACGACCACTATTTTATTTGTGGCCAAGACATCACTGAAATTGCAAGACTAAGTGGTGCTATATATTTATATATTTTATACAAATAATAAACAATCTTTTATATACATCACACTTGCATCTGATATCAATTGTTTACCTATATACTCAGCCATTTGAGTGCCCTCCACCTTCTGAACCTCTATAGTATATCCAATATTTTGGCAATAGGTACTGCCATCTGGAGAGAGCACCAGCCCGTGAATTGCTGACAGTAGAGCCTCTGTAATTCCTTATCACATATATCAATATAATTGCTATATCCAACCAAGGCATCATTGATATCTTAAAAAAATAATTAATAAACAATTCAAATACTACACATGATTGGGATTATACATTTATATTACATGATTATGCTATATTTAAAATAATATTGGTGTCGCATACACACCCTATGAGAGAAAAGAAAAAGAATTAACATAAAATAAAAATAAATATAAATATAAAAAATCAATAAAAAGAAAATTGTGAAACAATTATACATACAATATGTGATTAATAGCGTAATCCCTATTAAAGGGCATCACACAATTCATAATATAATTCATAATGTAATTCATAATATGTTGGGTCTCACAAGCCCCAACAAATAATCGCAGTGCATAATGGTATAAAGTGCATGTAGTGTCCATAATAGAATATCATTGCCCAAATTAGGCTCAGTACATAGTAATATAAAGTGCATTAGTGACAAGAGAGGAACACGAGTGCCAAAGGTGATACTGCATAACAGTTGAGAGACCCAACATATTATGAATTACATTATGAAATGTGTGATGCCCTTTAATAGGTATTACTCCTCACAAAAGGGAGAAAGTCAGTAATGGTCCAGTGGTCTCAAGAGGCAGATAGGGCATTTCAGGACCTTAAAAAAGCCCTATGCAGTCAGCCTGTGCTGATCGCACCATACTTCTCAAAAGAGTTTATTGTCCAGACCGATGCCTCAGAGGTTGGTTTAGGGGCAGTAATGCCACAAGAGGTAAATGGGGAAGAACACCCCATCATATATTTGAGTAGAAAACTCCCCTCCTGTGAGAGAAAGTACTCAATAGTGGAGAGGGAGTGTTTGGCAATAAAGTGGGCCCTCGTGGCTCTACGGTACTATTTGGCAGGTAGGAAGTTCCGCTTGGTATCTGACCATGCCCCTTTAAAATGGATGTGCCGAGATAAAGGGAACAATGCAAGGGTGACACGGTGGTTCCTGGCGTTCCATGACTTTCATTTTGTGGTAGAGCACAGGGCAGGGAAGCTTCATATCAATGCTGATGCCTTATCACGGTCAAGTGCCCAGTTCCCTGGCCTTGGGCAGAGGAGGGGGATATGTAAGCATCCAAGAGGTGAGGTTATTGATGGCAAGTATGTGTCACTGAGGTTGCTGCTCTCAGTGATGTAAATCCCGGAGGTAAATGGCAACCAGTGATGTTAGATCGCTGAGTTTGTGGTAGCTGGAATTTGACAAAATCACAGAATTGCAGTGGCCAATATGGGGGAACTGCTCAAATTTGCTG
This sequence comes from Bufo bufo, assembly GCF_905171765.1. Lineage (NCBI taxonomy): Eukaryota > Metazoa > Chordata > Amphibia > Anura > Bufonidae > Bufo > Bufo bufo. The sequence goes on along the minus strand of NC_053396.1, from coordinate 198,381,973 downwards.
GAATTTGGGTCCGGGATTTAGGAGTGAGTTTGGGTGGGAAGGTCACTTCCATACTTCATCTTGTGTGTTACCACCTCACCCAGCTGGAAGCTAATTGAAAAGACACACTGCCAGAGTGTGTGTGTGGGTGTTGCTCTAGAGAGGACTTGGGAGCACTCCTCTCCACAGTGTTCCAGAGAAGGAAAGAGGCAAGACTCTGCACAAAGGTGACTCCTGTATTTCTGCCTGTTTAAAAATGAACTGTTATATGACACATGAGGGCCCAAGATAAATGCTTTATGTGACTGAACTTTGATGGGCTGAAGCCAAGCCATCCTTTTGTTGTTCAATTTCTTTTATTCGAGAGAGCCAAGAAGAGAACAATACATCAAGAGACATAAACAGCTCGTTAACAAGTCGTAGCAGTCCAAGCCATCCTTTTGGAACAATTTTTGTTGTTGTTTCTTCAATAAAACCCTTATGTTGCATCCAATCCTGCCGACTGCCTACCATTTGTAAAGCTAACAACCACAAAAGGGATACCATCATACGTATCTGAAAGATACTAATAAATTTTTTGAGAGTGATCAAAGATATACAGTTGCAAGAAGGAGATCTTTTAGCATCTATAGATGTAGCGAGCTTGTACACGAGAATACCACAGGAATTGGGGGTTCAGGCAATAGGTAAAATATGTCAACAAAAAAGTGAGGAATATGTGCCATTTGTGAGAGAAGCCTTGAGATTTGTTCTGACACACAACGCCTTCATATTTGATAATAGATGGTATTGTCAAAAAAACTGGAACAGCTATGGGGACACCTGTCTCCTGTACTTTTGCAAATTTTTATCTGTTTACCTTTGAGGACGAATATGTGTTCACTAGTGTTGATCGAGCATGCTCTGCCAAACACTAGTTCGGCTCGAGCATCTCGATGCTCAGCACATGGCGGTATTCGGCTGAATACCGCATGTGCTCGAGCGCAATGCTCGAGTATCCTCCCAGCGCGTTTCTCAGCCAATAAACGTGCAGGTCAGTACTTTCTTCACTGTAATGCGGTAGCCATGTTGGTTATGCCATCGCAGTGATTGGCTGGCCGGAACACGTAGTCTGTGGCAGGCGCAGCATTATGAAGTGCCTTTTGCGCTGTGGCATTATAAGAATTTTGATATCTCCGACTTTTTAGTCTAACCAGACTGTTTATTACTCTGTAATTTATTTAGCGCCATTCTATGGAAGCAGTGGGTTTATAGAGCACACCAAATGCTTGAAATAACTTCTTTATTAACTTCAACTTTTCTTCATATATAACACTGCCGCCTCCGCAGCAGATAGTCCATGTACAAAACACGTGTTGAATAAAGTATCAAAAAATGGCGGTATGCATAAGATGGTGGTTCAACTGTTCAATCTTGTCATTCAACATAAAATGGTGGATATATTTCTCTCTTCAGTATCTGTACTCTCACTTTAAGTTATTTAAGCACTTTATGATCTCTCTGAGAGGTATATCTGAGGTTAACCAATAGTTCACTTGCTCTACTTGGTTTACAATTTGCTCTATACAATTGCTTATGATCTCGTATGAGCAGTTCGCATTTGTATGCAATTTGTTTGGATTGTATGATTGTATGGCTCAGTAGTTCATTTGTAATGTGAAACTGTAATTAAACATACATATAACCAGCTCAGTATACAGTTCTAATCACTCAATTAACAGTAAGAACATTATATTACTGTTTTAAATGCCTCTCTGCTTCCATAAAACACAGCTCTTAGCGGAGTGAATGTCTGTTCAGCTTCTCTCCTCTGGTGTAATGATTCTAGCAGCTCCTGCTAGGGGAATTTCCCACACAGGCTGTGTGTGAGGCTGGCTCTGATTGGTCAATACTCCTTCCAAAAAACAACAGTTTAACTCTATGCTTTCTGTTGTTTCTGCTGTGTCATTGAGCTTACCTTACATTATATAATGAATCTTAAAGGCATATTATCTTTTCTGCTTCTGTGAACACAAAATATAACAGTTATATGACATCCAAACATGAAGTCACTGTAAATAACTCTGCTTTTGTATTTAACACAAAAACATAGGAACTGTATTAAGGTTATGGGCAGGTCTAGCTGTATAAACATATAAGCTATATTAGCAACCTAGAACAGGTCTGGGTGCTATATAGCACCCGATGACGCGGTTCGGCTCAGTCTTCGTCAGGGAGAGCAGTGCTGAGGAAGGGACAGACAGTGTAGGGAGTGATATATAGGAATATTTTTCTTAGAAAAACTTTTCAGAGACCCAAAAGGCCTGTTAAGGACTATTATTGTGTGTGGCAGCAGCAATATCAATTTTTAGCGCAAACTGGGCTAATTAGCCAAAACTTTACAGACCCAAAAGTCCCTTTAAGGACTGTTGTGTGTGGCAGCAATATCTATTTTTAGCACATCCTGCGCTAAATAGCGTGCAATAGTTAGGCCGCTGCAGACAGCGACATTAGCTGCGCCACATCTCCTGTGTAAAGTGTGCACATCCATAAAATATCTGTGACATCCAGTGTACTTTTTCCGTAAACTGTGTCCGCTGCGGACAGTGACATTAGCTACGCCACATCTCCAGTGTAACGTGTGCGCATCCCAAACATATTTGTGACATCCGGTGTACTTTTTCCGTAGACGGTGTCTGCTGCGGATAGTGACATTAGCTGCGCCACATCTCCTGCGTAAAGTGTGCGCATCAAAAAAATATCTGACATCCTGTGTACTTTTTTCTGTAGATTGTGTCCGCTGCGGACAGTGACATTAGCTGCGCCACATCTCCTGTGTAAAGTGTGCGCATCCATAAAATATCTGTGACATCCAGTGTACTTTTTCCGTAGACAGTGTCCGCTGTGGACAGTGACATTAGTTGCGCCACATCTTGGGGGGCGTGGCTGGATGTGGAGCTGAGCGGTCGCATGCTGCGCTAGCTCCAGAGCCAGCAATGAAAAAAGCAGCACATAGCAGGGTTAAAGTGACCCCTTTCCACCAGGAAACAGAAGGGAAATTGCAGATATCCACCTGGCATCTTTAGGAATGGGCCGTGTGAGGAGAAAGGAGGGTCTGCCGAGTAGGATCGCGGTGTTCAGAGCCCCAGAGAAATCCAAGATGGCGCCCGCTCCCCGCGGCTCCCGAGGCACTGCATGAAGGTGAGCTCCTTCCAGCGCGTCACATAAGCGCAGGAGGGAGAAGTCCTCTACAAACAACTGCCTCTTCCTCTCCAGCAAATCCTTCTCCCTCTAAAAGGCAACAAGATTCAGCGACTGCCATATACACTCACCTAAAGAATTATTAGGAACACCATACTAATACGGTGTTTGACCCCCTTTTGCCTTCAGAACTACCTTAATTTTACGTAAATTGATTCAACAAGGTGCTGATAGCATTCTTTAGAAATGTTGGCCCATATTGATAGGATAGCATCTTGCAGTTGATGGAGATTTGAGGGATGCACATCCAGGGCATGAAGCTCCCGTTCCACCACATCCCAAAGATGCTCTATTGGGATGAGATCTGGTGACTGTGGGGGCCATTTGAGTACAGTGAACTCATTGTCATGTTCAAGAAACCAATTTGAAATGATTCGAGCTTTGTGAGGTTTTTCCCTTTTCACACCATTCTTTGTAAACCCTAGAAATGGTTGTGCGTGAAAATCCCAGTAACTGAGCAGATTGTGAAATACTCAGACCGGCCCGTCTGGCACCAACAACCATGCCACGCTCAAAATTGCTTAAATCACCTTTCTTTCCCATTCTGACATTCAGTTTGGAGTTCAGGAGATTGTCTTGACCAGGACCACCCCCCTAAATGCATTGAAGCAACTGCCATGTGATTGATTGACTAGATAATTGCATTAATGAGAAATAGAACAGGTGTTCCTAATAATTCTTTAGGTGAGTGTATATTGTCATCTGGTATAAGTTTGCATCATTTTCCCATAATGTGCATTTTCCAGGCTTGTTGCATTGTATTTATGCTGTAATATCCATGCACACCAGCAGGTGGCAGCAGTATGTAGTAGAACCAAGCCAGTTAGTATATCTAGTCTTCTTCTGTCTCCTTTTCTTTCCATCACTGCACCGAGCACTCCTTTCACTTGCTTTTCACTTGCGCCTCTCTTCCCTTTTTTAAGTATATAATTATCTTGAGTGTGTTTTATTATAATCGAATTTGTACTCTACTGGCACTTATCTTCCCAGAAATTGTGTATGACCCAATATTGTAATAATTCAGCCCCTTAGGTTGGATGCTCCTGTCAATATTTATGTATATATATATATTATTTCTGGTTTATGCATTAGCACTTTATGTCAAACTAAGTCAGCTGTTGTCTTGGAATACTGACATTTTTGCCATTATTCCTCCTCATAATATATGGTACGCACTTTTTACACTGTACACGGTGCGATTATAATGAGTCTGAACATGGTCTCTTAACACAACATCAAGGTGTGGTGGGGTGTAATCCACCTGTCCACAGCACAATGTAGTTATCTGCCGTCCATTAGGATAATGAGGGGTTAACTGTGTGCTTTCGTATTCTATGTCATCTTACGTCATGTCCATCTCCTAGCCACTGGCCTGGTACTTTTTACCCTGACCTATACTTAATAAGTTTCCATGCATTTTGATCATCTGCCCATATTTAGAGGAGTCTGTGGGCTGGTATGTGTATCCGCATTGGGCTGCTTTCACACTAGCGTTCGGGGTTCCGCTTGTGGGTTCCGTTTCGGGGCTCTCGCGGGCGGCCCCGAACGGATCCGTGGAGCCCCAGTGCATTCTGAGCGGATGCGGATCCGCTCGGAGTGCATCGGTTTGGCTCCGCCTGGCCTCCGTTCCGCTCAGTGGGCGGACACCCGGGCGCAGCTTGCAGCGTTCCGGTGTCCGCCTGGTCGTGCGAAGCCAGACAGATCCGTCTGGACTTGCAGTGTGGGTCGGTGGGCGCGGATCCGTTTGAAGTTGACACAATGTGGTGCGATTTTGAGCGGGTCCGTCCCCCATTGACTTTCGGTGTGGGGTCTGGACGGGTCCGTCTGACTAATTTGCACACTTGGAATTTTTCTGAGCTATGGTGCAGACAGATCCGTTTTGAGCGGATCCCAACGTCTGCATTGTGGGAGCGGATCCGTCTGTGCAGACACCAGACGGATCCGCTCTGAACGCAGGTGTGAGAGCGGCCTTAAATGTGCCGCCGCGGTCGTGTGCCGCATCACGTGACCGCTCCGTCACTAAGGCTTGCCTGCGTTGCTGGGGTGGGGCGTCCACCACTGATTGTGGTGTTGCAGTGGGGGCATTGCCTTGGCGGCGCCCGTGACATTGCGGTCACGTGCTGTGTCACGTGATCGCTGCATCACTATCCCTCCGCCCCTTGGAGGTTGAGGCCTCATGTTTTGTTGGTGCCGCTGTCACTCAGACGTTTGGCCGCAGCTACTGCACTGCCCCCGGTTCCTCCTCTATATGACTACATGGGCTACTGATTGGCTTTCCTGGCATGGTCAGGGCGTGTCTTATGATGCACCTCTGACACTGCGGTCATGTGCTTGCTCACATGCTCGCTCTGTCAGCCTAGTCCTGCCCCCATTAGGTGCTTTTGGTTCTATTGATTGGCTCTTAAGTACTGGGGCTCCAATTCCATTGGTGCTGACGTCATTCAGGTCCTGCAATCTTAATTATCTTCCACACACCTGTGTGGGCACTATATAGGGGAGATGTTTTTATGTGTTTCCGTATCCCCGGAAGAAGCCAGATCTACTGGCGAAACGGTGTTGGGTCAGGAGTTGGCCGAGAGATCTTTGCACCATTCAGGGTATGTTTAATTGTGTTCCTTTGTGTTCCTTCCATCTTAAAGGGACTCTGTCACCACTTTCTAACCCCCCCTTTTAAAAGTATTGTTATGTCCATGGCGCCCCTGTGATTACAAAGGTGTTGTTAGAAGATAAATTCGCCATCTCCTTTTGATAAAAATAGCTTTTATCTAACCTGTCAATCTTCTTGATAAGGTGCCCAGGGCGTTTCTGTTGGTCTCAAGCTGCCGCCCGCCGCCGCCGCCGTTGGTGCCCAGCTCCTCCCCTCATGCTTTCAGCGCCGCCTGAATGTAATGAAATACGCCTCCGACTCTCGCTCAGTGCCCCCTCCTCCTTTTCAAAGATCCCGCGCGTGCGCACAGGCCTGTGCCTGATGCGCCCGTGCGGACATTTACAATCAGCCTCATTGAGCGAAGTGCGCATGCGCGCACTTCGCTCAACCTCCTCATCAGACGAGCACTGCAGCCAGCCACTCAGAGCCTGCCAAGCGCTGTATGGAGCCGCAGGCTCTGAGTGGCTGGCTGCAGTGCTCGTCTTATGAGGAGGTTGAGCGAAGTGCGCGCATGCGCACTTCGCTCAATGAGGCTGATTGTAAATGTCCGCACGGGCGCATCAGGCACAGGCCTGTGCGCACGCGCGGGATCTTTGAAAAGGAGGAGGGGGCACTGAGCGAGAGTCGGAGGCGTATTTCATTACATTCAGGCGGCGCTGAAAGCATGAGGGGAGGAGCTGGGCACCAACGGCGGCGGCGGCGGGCGGCAGCTTGAGACCAACAGAAACGCCCTGGGCACCTTATCAAGAAGATTGACAGGTTAGATAAAAGCTATTTTTATCAAAAGGAGACGGCGAATTTATCTTCTAACAACACCTTTGTAATCACAGGGGCGCCATGGACATAACAATACTTTTAAAAGGGCGGGTTAGAAAGTGGTGACAGAGTCCCTTTAACCTCAGTCTCCACAATCGCCTCTGTTGCATTGTGTTTGGGGCGTTGCTGCTATGAGACTCTGAGGTATGCTCTTTCAGCTAGTATTCTTTTTCCCTGTATTTTTTTGCACTGATCTCCCCGCCTCTCCTTGGGTCCTGCTCCTCATCTGTGTGTCCCGCCTTGTGCTGCCTGTTTTATAATACATGTATGTACTGTTCATATATATTTACAATAAAGCTTTTTGGATTTTCATACATACGAAAGTTAGTTTCATTTTTTTTGTGACTATTTGTAGTGGAGATGAGTGGTACCTGGTGGGGTCTTCTGCTGTTGTAGCCCATCCGCCTCAAGGTTGTGCGTGTTGTGGCTTCACAAATGCTTTGCTGCATACCTCGGTTGTAACGAGTGGTTATTTCAGTCAACGTTGCTCTTCTATCAGCTTGAATCAGTCGGCCCATTCTCCTCTGACCTCTAGCATCCACAAGGCATTTTTGCCCACAGGACTGCCGCATACTGGATGTTTTTCCCTTTTCACACCATTCTTTGTAAACCCTAGAAATGGTTGTGCGTGAAAATCCCAGTAACTGAGCAGATTGTGAAATACTCAGACCGGCCCGTCTGGCACCAACAACCATGCCACGCTCAAAATTGCTTAAATCACCTTTCTTTCCCATTCTAATATTCAGTTTGGAGTTCAGGAGATTGTCTTGACCAGGACCACCCCCCTAAATGCATTGAAGCAACTGCCATGTGATTGGTTGACTAGATAATTGCATTAATGAGAAATAGAACAGGTGTTCCTAATAATTCTTTAGGTGAGTGTATAAGCACATGATGCAAGATGCAGCAGCCACCTATGATGATGGAAATTTGCTCCAGGAGAGAGACACTCACTCCCCCCCACCCACCCCACACCTTCCACTACTAGTGGTCAATATGCACCAGTCACTGAAGCCACTCTGAGGTCCCTATTATATGATCTGAGGCATTCTATACAAAAAGATATATCCACTGCATTCTCTGCTTTACAAAAAATATCACTCAAATTGGAGAGAGCACGTCTCATATTGAGGATAAAATGGAAGAGATTACAAACGCCCACAATCAGTTAGTAGACGGACATAATGATGCTGAGGATGAAATATCAGCCTTAAAACTCAAACTAGCAGACCTTGAGGATCGCTCAAGGCGCAACAACTTAAGATTTAGAGGAATTCCGGAAACCGTTGAACCTGACGCTATCAAGGACTTCCTTACAGAATACTTTGTTGCACTGGTCCCAAAGGCAGAACAAAGAGACCTACTAATTGGCAGAGCGCACAGAATTCCCAAATCTAAAAGCGCTCCCAGTGACACTCCCAGAGATAATATTGCTAGGCTGCACTTCTACCACTTCAAAGAATTAATCCTCAAGGCAGCAAATTCCACACAAGAGCTCCCTGAACGCTTCAAAAATATAATAATATTCTCCGACCTCTCTGCAGCTACGCTGAACAGATGCAGAGAATTCTCCGCTCCTAAAAAAGTCCTCAGGGATCACAATATCCCATATAAATGGGGCTATCCGGTGAAACTCTTTAAGAATGGAATAACCCATATGATCTCTTCTCCAAGCGACACCATGAAGTTACTCCAGAATGGTTCCTGGCTACAGTGGATGAAGACAGCATTTCACCCTTGAAGAAAAGGCCTCCTACCCTGTCTAAAGAATGGACCTGAAGCCATTTCGGACAAGGAAGGACACTCCCATCTTCCTTAAAAGACATATCCTTTTCGTTATATAAGGGTCACTAGACTAAATTATCTGTCTACACTCTTTGATTCAGGTCTCATTGGAGATAATGCACCTGCTTTTTCTACCACCTTCATTGTTATCTGGATAATTTTGGTATCCAGGTGGTTCTCTTAGAACCGGACTCAAAGTTAAACACCCTGTTATAGATAAAGTTGCATTGTTCTGTTTAACTTTTCTCTCTCTTTTTCTCCCTCCCTCTTACCTTAATATCACCCAGTAACTCCTAAGTGACATGTGAGCTCGATATTAACATATTTAAGGTTGAGGAGCAACTGCTTCACCTTCAGTGGTGGTGCTGCACTTGCTCTGTAACATACTGTATAATATACTGTATTATTAAATTTGCACTATTTTCACTGCCAGTGATGGTTATAAAAATTTCCTCAATTAATGCAAATGGACTAAATAGCCCGTTTAAAAGAACGCTACTTTGGAAAGAAGTTAACTTTCTTAAAAGTAACGTGATTTGCATTCAAGAAACTCACTCGAATGAATCCGACACACATAGACTTAAGAACAGAAAATGTACCAATTTATTTGCATCACCTGCAGTGAACAAGAAAAGAGGTAATTATTGCTATTAAGGATTCCCTTTCTTTTCAATTAATTCAAAGCAAGACTGATGACATTGGAAGATATGTTATACTGGTATGTAACATGAACAACACATTATTCACCTTAGTTTCTCTATATGCACCAAACACAAACCAGCTCGTTTTCATTAAAGAAGTAATATCCGCAGCCCAATCTATCAAACAAGGCTCTCTAGCTCTTTAACTTACCCCCATCGCCTTCTATCGACAAATCTAACCATACGAAATCTCATTCCTCCCTAAAGTTTGCACAATATTTATTGGCAGAAGATCTGTATGACACCTGGAGAGTATTACACACATCAGAACGTGATTATACCTAATTAATAATTGTTGACAAATGGACCTTACAAAATATCTCATCCTCCAACATTGGATCCATTACATGGTCCAATAACACACCAATTTCATGTCAAATCTTAGAGCGATTCAACCAACCCTCATACATTCCCTGGCAGACCAACAATTTGCACTTATCTTTACCTTCCACACAATCCCAAATAAACGAAGCACTTAAAGAATACTTCAAGTACAATTGCACTCCAGATGTACAACCCACCACAACTTGGTGTGCACACAAGGCTTATATTAGAGGCCACCTTATCCGTATATCATCCTTATTTTAAAAGAAAAACAAAGACGCATACGCACAGAACAACTATGCACATTTATTACAACTTTAGAAACTTAGGATAAAACAAACCCCTCCCAATCCATTAAAAACCAACTTAAAGACTGGCGTTACGAACTATACCATCTTTACCAAAATTATTTTGAACATAATCTGAGGAGAACGAAAGCAAAATTTTACTCACAAGGAAACAAAGCAAGTGCAATATTGGCCAAGAAAATTAAAACCGCACAAAATAGGAAAAAATTACCATATATTTATAACTCCCATAAGCAAAAAATAATCAACCCTGAAGAAATTTTCTAAAACATTTGCTGATTATTACTTCAACTTATATAATCTCAAAGATAATAACCTAGTGCCTCAACCAACTCCAGATCTAATTACAAATTTCTATGTGATATCTCCATGCCTAAATTGTCCCAAGAACAACTTGTGCAAATCAATAAACCAATCGAAATCTCAGAAATACTGCACATTATTAAATCAACCAAAAACAATAAATCCCCAGGTCCTGATGGATTAACCAACGAATATTATAAAATCTTTTGGAATACTTTATCTCCCTACCTTTTATCCACATTCTCCCACATAATGGCCACAGGAAATATACCACCTGAAATGCTCCAGGCCACTATAGTAGCTCTTCCCAAACCAGGTAAACCTCCTGAATATCCAGAGAATTTCCGACCGATTTCCCTCTTGAACTCTGAACTCTAAAAATGTATTCTAAATTGTTGGCCAATAGATTGTCACCCTTTATTCCACACCTTGTTCACCATGACCAGGTAGGATTTGTCAAATTGAGACAAACATTAGATGGCACCAGACGCGTGATCAACCTTATTTATCTAGCAGAAGAAAATGAGCGCCTTCTCTGCTCCTATCTTTAGACACGGAGAAGGCGTTAGACCGAGTGCATTGGGGATACTTGGAGGCAGTATTGTCAAAATTTGGAATACAGGGTCAATTTGCCAAAGCTTTATGTGCACTCTATTCTAAACCTTCAGCGAAAGTCCTTATAAATGGAATGTTATCCAACCAATTCCAAATTAACAATGGAACAAGACAGAGGTGTCCCCTTTCACCCATTATCTTTGCATTGATAATCAAACCTTTAGCGGAATGTATAAGAGCCTAACCACAGATTACAGGCAAAAAAATAGGAGAAACAGACCACAAAATTGGATTATTTGCTGATGATATTATTTTGGCATTAACCAATCCAACAACGCCCCTCCTATTGTTATCCAAATGATAAAGTCTTTTAGCTCAGTTTCCTGTTACAGTGTTGTGGAAAACCATTCAGGAAACGCATTCTTCAGGAAGAATAAGGTTATTTGAGGCTAGCCGGGAGCAATAACAGCTTCAATCGCACAAAGGAAAATGCTCAAAGGGGCAGAGGCCCACACCCGTCTTATACACATAACCACCCTAAACTTTACATACTTGTCTTATTCTCATTGGATAGGTTAAACTCTCTCTACAACCCCATTGGACATCTCCATATATGGATAATGCATGCTCACTTCATGTTCTTCTTGGCCAACATCTGTTATTCATTACCAATGCTTGCTTCATCTAATCTATAGCCCCTCACCCAAGTGAGCTATCCCCCACCTCAGGAATGTGTACACACATAAAATTTGGGAATGTATTGTCTGGTATAATCAGGCGGCATTATACTATATATTTCTAATTTTCTCCTTCATTCCCCCCCCTGTTGTTGTTTTTCCCAACACACACATACACACAGATACTGACATTTATACTATACACACAATGTCTCTGGATTTCTGCAATTCAATATATGATGTTCTCATCCAATGAACGAAGTTCACACTTCGGATCCTTCACTTCCTCTGTAGCAACAGGTGCGTAGGTGAGCATCATTGTGGCTTTCAAGAACAGTATTTTACAACACGAAAACAACAATAGGCCTACAAGACACAATAACAATACTGGAGCACATGCAAGCATGACTGTCTTCAGTAATGGCAAAAACCAAGATGGAAGATTCAAAGACCACCCTGGGAGCCAGTCACCTGTGACTCCAGATTCCTCAATCATTTGCTTATTCAAGGAATGGAGGTGCTCGATGGCCCTAACAAGAGTCACATTTTGCTCATCATCATTCGCTGGGATGAAAGTACAGCAAGAGTATCCAATAACTGCACAAACTTCTATAGCGAGAATCATGTCGAGAGCATATCGGTTCTGTACCGCTGTCACTCTCACCTGGAACCCATGCATGCTTAGGGATTACCAACAAGGGGTGGATTAATTTAACCATTGAGCACACACCTGACCAGTCTCCAGGGAGTCTGGTATACGCCAGACTACCACATTGCCAATATACATCCATCAGTACAGCAGTCCCTTGAATATTTCTCATATTTGACCCACTTACATCATGTGTTTGTTCCCAACCTTTGCCCATTCCCATCATTAGTATAACATAATATTAAATTCCCTCTTTTCTGTGACTTTGAATCCTTTCTCTTCTGGATCTTCACTCCATGTTAATGAGGTTACAAAATCTCTCCATACTTTTACACCAATCAATATTGCTTACCAAACTGGAATCGGAAGTGAAGTTCCAAAGAGTCTGGCCTGCACAACCACAATACTTCTACGAAACCTACCAATATTCCTAATCTACAGTACAGACCAAAAGTTTGGACACACCTTCTCATTCAAAGAGTTTTCTTCATTTTCATTACTATGAAGGCATCAAAACTATGAATTAACACATGTGGAATTATATACATAACAAACAAGTATGAAACAACTGAAAATATGTCATATTCTAGGTTCTTCAAAGTAGCCACCTTTTGCTTTGATTACTGCTTTGCACACTCTTGGCATTCTCTTGATGAGCTTCAAGAGGTAGTCCCCTGAAATGGTCTTCCAACAGTCTTGAAGGAGTTCCCAGAGATGCTTAGCACTTGTTGGCCCTTTTGCCTTCACTCTGCGGTCCAGCTCACCCCAAACCATCTCGATTGGGTTCAGGTCCGGTGACTGTGGAGGCCAGGTCATCTGGCGCAGCACCCCATCACTCTCCTTCATGGTCACTCTCCTTCACTCTCCTTTCAAAGTTTTTCCAATTTTTGGGCTGACTGACTGACCTTCATTTCTTAAAGTAATGATGGCCACTCGTTTTTCTTTACTTAGCTGCTTTTTTCTTGTCATAATACAAATTCTAACAGTTTATTCAGTAGGACTATCAGCTGTGTATCCACCTGACTTCTCCTCAATGCAACTGATGGTCCCAACCCCATCTGTGAAGTGAAAACCATTTCAGGGGACTACCTCTTGAAGCTCATCAAGAGAATGCCAAGAGTGTGCAAAGCAGTAATCAAAGCAAAAGGTGGCTACTTTGAAGAACCTAGAATATGACATATTTTCAGTTGTTTCACACTTGTTTGTTATGTATATAATTCCACAGGTGTTAATTCATAGTTTTGATGCCTTCAGTGTGAATCTACAATTTTCATAGTCATGAAAATAAAGAAAACTCTTTGAATGAGAAGGTGTGTCCAAACTTTTGGTCTGTACTGTATTTGCAGCTAAACCTGAAAATACATATGTTATATAGACATCATCAGTAACACTAATTAGACTAACACCCACTTATTCACATTATACAGTATAAAATTCCAGCAATATGGTGTCATTAGCTCCTCCTTAATAACAGGAATAGAAAACAAAACATTGGAATCCTTTGAACAATTTGTACATTTTTACAGTAGCCATATGACGATTAATAAATGTATTATCCTAAATGTCCTTTAAACCTCAGAAGTCCAATAAGCAGCACAATGCAGAGACTGAAGACTTTCCTTGTGTTTCCCTTTAGTTACAGATGTATTCGTAATGGTCGGTGTGTCTCCAGTTGGTTTCTCCTTCAAACGCTTCACTAATTTTGAAGTGATCAAATCAGTAATTCAAAGTTTTCCTTATGTTTCTTAACACCTGTCCAATCATCAATGCTCACAGGGTTTGTGGAAAGGTAAAGCCACTGAATTCATATCTGGAAGGGAATCACACAGTTATCTACAGCAATTAGTTGGTTTTGTAGGACTCCCATACAGATGTCACACTAGCAGCTTGTCTCTACTGCTCTCTCTAAAAGAACTATAAATTCTATACTGTATTACAGATCTCTACAAACTTGTCCAAGACCACAACCGGTCTTCTGATTAATAGTACAGCCTGTATCTTGTACAAAGTATAGCTGACTTCCCCACTTTGGTGTCTCTGATCCTCATGGGTCAGAAGCCTCATACCATAACAATAGGTAGTAAGATCAAAAATACAGTATCTGGGCCTGTTGGAGATATCTCATATGGTGACAAGAAGATATTCTTCTGAGGCACGATCCTTCCTGAATATAGAACTATGGAATGACATTATTTCCCTTTGCCTTGATCTTTTAATAACATGTCATTATTCTATCTTTCCACCATACCCAATGTTCTTCTGTGAAATTAATTCCCTTATTACCCTCCATCCTCTCTGGAACCCCATATTTATATACTACCTCAGTTAGTATCTTCGTAGCTGTAGTCTTTGCTGTTGCCTTTGCTACAGGCCAGGTTTATGAATATCCTGGAAAGAGATCAATACAGACAAGGACATATTCACACTGCTCTACCTTTGGTAACTGAATGTAGTCAATACGCAGTCTCTGAAATGGATAAGATGACCTGGGCATATGCCTTCCTGGAACTCCCATAGTTCTTCCATCATTATTATAGCATTCACCTTCAACTAACCTAGGGGCAGCATTGTTGAACCCAGGAGCCATCCACCACAGAACCCAATCACACCTTCTCTCTCTTGATTTGCCCATGTTCTAAATCCTTCCTCTTTAGGTAGAGTGCCTCTGAAGGAGGAGTTTATTACCCTCCAGAGTTCATTCTCACTCATCACTTCTACTTCTTGCTTCCATTTTTCCCTTCAGCCTCTGTAGCCTGTATCGGACTCACATTTTGGAAGTCTACTGGCCCTAAACCAGCCTGTATCACATAGACCTCCACTTACACTAGGCTTCAGGTAATAGTTTAGCCTTTAGCTCCTCAGGTAGCATCAGGGCTTACCCATGGATCCAACAAAATCTCTGCTCCTCCAGATTACACTATAATAATGGATGATACCAAAGGCATGCCTAGAATCTCTATTAATGTTATAAGTCTTACCCTGAGCTATCTTACAAACCTCAGCGAGTGCCTTCAGCTCTGCCTCCTGCACTGACATTGCTGGAGAGAATGGTTCTTACTTGACAACATCAGTTTGGGTAGAGGCAGCATATCCTGTCTGAGATGATCCATCTTTGAATAACCTGAAACCAACTACAAGAAACTCAGTCTGGATTATTAATCGGAAAGGTTGCATTCCCCTTATATTCTGTTGATGCAAATACTCTGATAACCCATCCTTCCACCTGATTGTTTCCCTTTAAAATGCTGCTGAGAAGGGAAGTTTCCTACCTGGAGAGAGACTTAAAGTAAACATGTGCTTACAGTGAGTTTGTTGAAGTGTTTTGTCACTGCATTTGCTATCATTAAATGTAAAGAAGGACTCTTACTGCGTTGGAGAAATCTCAGTGTTTGGGTTAGATACAATTGATTGTTTGAACATCTTTCCTGCAGTTGTTGTTAAGAAGGTTCTTCCTGCCTATAGGATCATGTATCAGTAGAGAGGAGGTATTGGATGTCCACTGATTACAATATCCCACCTTTCCTTCTCCCCTTTACATCACTTGTCCACACTCCTTGGGGTTTGGTGAAATGTACTATGTTTCCTAAGTCAGTTCTGCTTTGGTGTATAACAATGCCTAATCAGATGTCCCAACACATAACATATATAACATATAACACACAATACCAAAATAAAACAGACAAAGGGCCCCTTTTGACATAACACCTTCCAACATAAAAATATTAATTGGTACTCCCAACCAATTTTTTATACATTCTGCCAGGGTATTCATTATTGCTACAAATAAAACATTCACCTAATCAAACATTTGGGAGAAAGTAAAAGTAATTAACAAGAAGCCTCCAAGCGTTTCTGACGTCCGTTAGATACAGCTGCAAAATAAAACTCATCAAACAGTTATTTTCATAATTAAAGAACCATATTTACCATTTTTTACCACGTGGATTTTCTATTATCCAATTTATTTTATGTTTTTATTTTTAGGATATCCAATTACGATGTATAGTTATTAGGAGAGTACTCTTGACATTCTCAGTTATACCACACATCACACCCTACTTTCCATGCATCCTTCATTCACACAATAAAGCAATGGTAAATGTCACAGAATCTTCATCTCCTAGGAAAGAGAACAAAACATCTTAATTAATATCATTACATTAAATTCATAAACCGCACATTATACTGGATTAACCACTTCCTTGTTATCACATACCTCGACCCATATCACTTACTTTCATCCATCTCATATTTTGACTCCCTGCTAGAGAACAAAACCCTCTAGCTTCACCTAACCAGTGGCATTGCAAGGGGGGTGTGGACCGCACCGGGTGACACCATTGATGGGGTGACACCAGCAGGGGCGGCATTTACGAGTCATTTGTATTGCCGTCCTCAGGAGAGGGAAAGATATGTCTGGGATTCGAACCTTCTGTCAGCGATGCGATGCAGCCTCTTCCTGTGTCCCGCCCTGTATGTCAGAAAAGTTTCTGCTGGGATTCGAACCCACAACCTTCTGTATCAGAGGCAAAGCATTTACCCACACAGCCATAAGATCTGACTGAAAAAATATGAGACTTCTACTGTTATAGCTAGCTAAGTGTACATCTATACACATGACAGCTGCCCCAACACACCCAGCACTGCTATATCTCTATATGACAGCTGTCCCAGCACACTCAGCTCTGCTATATCTCCATATATGATAGCTGCCCCAGCACACCCAGCTCTGCTACATCTAAAACACATGACAGCTGCACGAGCACACTCAGCTCTACTATATCTCTATATATGACAGCTGCCCCAGCAAACCCAGCTCTGCTACATCTATACACATGACAGCTGCCCAAACACACCCAGCTCTGCTACATCTATACACATGACAGCTGCCCCAGCTCACTCAGCCCTGCTATATCTCTATCTACTGTATAGCAATACTTAGAGATATATAGACGTAGCAGAGCTGGGTGTGCTGGGGCAGCTGTCATGTGTATAGATGTAGCAGTGCTGGGTGTGTTTGGGCAGCTGTCATGTGTATAAATGTAGCAGAGCTGAGTTTGCTGGGGCAGCTGTCATATATAGAGATATAGAACTTTTTTTTGGGGGGGGGAGGAGAGAGGCACTTGATACTGGCACTTTTGGGGGGGAAGATGGCACTATGACAGCTGTCCCAGCACACTCAGCTCTGCTATATCTCTATATATGATAGCTGCCCTACCACCAAAATCACTGTTCTCCCGGAGGAACTCGGCAGATCCGTAATAAAGTCCATAGACAAATGCGTCCAAGGATGAGATGGAATAGACAATGGAAGAAGTGAACCAGGCGGTCGAGTATGAGCAACCTTTGACCGAGCGCAGGTTTCACAAGCTGTCACGTAATTCTCAATGCTCTTACGTAACCCTGGCCACCAGAACCTCCGGGATACTAGATCACAGGTGGACTTACCACCAGGATGTCCAGCGAGAACAGTATCGTGATGTTCCTTGAACACCTTGTATCGTAGACCCTCAGGAACAAACAACCTCCCTGGGGGACAAGAACCAGGAGCCCCCTCCTGGGCTCCCAACACCTCCATCTCCAATTTAGGGTACAGAGCGGAGACCACCACCCCATCCGCCAAAATCGGCGCCGGATCTTCTGAATCACCTCCCCCAGGAAAGCTGCGAGACAAGGCATATGCCTTGACGTTCTTGACCCCTGGGCGAAAGGTAACCACGAAATTGAACCTGGTAAAAAACAGTGACCATCTGGCCTGCCTAGGGTTCAGACGCTTGGCAGATTGCAGGTAAGCCAAATTCTTATGGTCAGTATACACCGTAACAGGGTGAGACGCCCCCTCTAACCAGTGACGCCATTCCTCAAAGGCCAACTTGATAGCCAACAACTCTCTATCTCCAACATCATAATTCCTCTCGGCGACCGAGAGCTTCTTGGAGAAGAAGGCACATGGGACCCACTTGCCAGGAGATGAACCCTGTAACAGCACCGCCCCAACCCCCACCTCTGATGCATTAACCTCCACTACGAATGGCTGAGACACATCCGGCTGCACCAGAATGGGAGCAAAACACAAAACGCTCCTTAACAGCCGAAAAGGCCTGCAATGCCTCATCCGACCAGACAGAGACATCGGCGCCCTTCTTGGTCATATCAGTAAGAGGTTTTACTAGGGTAAAATAATTCAAAATACATTTTCTATAATAATTCATAAA
Source organism: Bufo bufo (assembly GCF_905171765.1). NCBI lineage: Eukaryota > Metazoa > Chordata > Amphibia > Anura > Bufonidae > Bufo > Bufo bufo. The sequence continues at coordinate 198,363,774 of NC_053396.1, read as the reverse complement.
CCCCAAGAACCGCATCAAAGCTTACTGATTCTCTGGTCGGTCCCACTCCAGAACCGCCCAAACCTTTTCGGGGTCCATACGAAAACCGGAATCAGAAAGCATGTATCCCAAGAACGGAAGCTCTTGCACCGCAAACAAACATTTCTCCAATTTGGCATATAACTTATTCTCCCGAAGGATCGTCAAAACCTGTCTCACATGATCCTGATGGGTCTTCAGATCAGGAGAATAAATTAAAATGTCATCTACTACGAACCTCCCCACCAAGTGATGAAAAATGTCATTGACGAATCGCTGAAATACTGCTGGCGCGTTCGTCAACCCAAAAGGCATCACCAGGTTCTCAAAATGACTCTCGTGCGTATTGAAGGTCGTTTTCCACTCATCCCCCTCCTTGATCCTGATCAGATTGTAGGCTCCTCTCAAATCCAACTTGGAGAACACCTTGGCTCCAACAATCTGATCAAAAAGATCAGAGATCAAAGGCAGTGGATATGGATCCCGGACTGTAATACAGTTCAATTCCCGGAAATCCAAACACGGTCTCAGTGATCCATCTTTTTTCTTCACAAAGAACAAACCTATTGCCACTGGAGAATTAGATGGTCTTATATGACCCTTTGCCAAACTCTCGGCGACATACTTTCGCATGACCTCTCTTTCGGGTTGAGAGAGGTTGTAAAGCCGAGACTTTGGCAACTTAGCCCCAGGAATGAGATTAACTGCACAATCATAGTCTCGATGAGGGGGCAATTTCTGAGCCCCACCCTCCGAAAAGACATCCGCAAAATCCGAGAGATACTGAGGTAAAGCCGTAATGGACACACCAGAGATAGATGTGCCAAGACAATTATCCGAACAAAACTCGCTCCAACCAATGATTTGTTTCGCTTGCCAGTCTATAATTGGGTTATGTCTAGTCAACCATGGCAAACCCAAAACTATAGGAGCTGGCAAATCCTTCATGACAAAACAAGAAATAATTTCAGCATGTGAATCACCCACCCTTAAGTGAATACCATGAACAATGTGAGTAAGGCTCCTTTGAGAAAGAGGGGAAGAATCAATTGCAAAAACACGAATCTCGTTCTCTAACGTGCAAGTACTTAGTCCCAGGCCTTGAAGAAAAAGAAAGTCAATTAGGTTTACCCCAGCACCACAATCAAGGAATACATCAACAAACACATTTTTTGACTCTAGCGCTGAAAGGAGAAAACGGGAACTGCAGGGAGCTTGCATACCTGTCTGCTCCACCACACCATTCATACTACCAAGTGTGAGGGAAGTTTTTTTTTCTTTTTTCTTTTTCTCTTCCACCTGTGATTTAACATATAGACAAGAAAAAACAAAATGACCCCTCTTTCCACAATAGTAACATAGATTGTGCACTTTTCTAAAGTCTCTACTATCAGAATGGCAAGATACCTGACCTAACTGCATGGGTTCCTCCCCTACCCCAGAGTTATGAGTAATATCACCCTGGGCAGTAGGAGAAACAAAACCACATGCAGGAGAGATCCCCTGCACGGAGGGACCCTTACACCTCTCTCTGATACGTCTATCCAACCGTATAGCCAAAGACACAGCATTCTCTAGAGCACGGGTGTCAAACGCAAGGCCCGCGGGCCGAATCCGGCCTGCCAGACCTCGTCATGTGGCTTGCGCAGCCGCCGCCGGCCGCCAGCCTTCACCTTTTATTCTCGCTTTTTTTTTTTTTTGACACAAGAAAGCCGCCTCTTCAGCGCATGCGCGGCAGCCTACAAGCCAGAGAACGTCTGCCCTCTAGCGGCGCCGGCCGTTCTACACAGGAAATAATGGCACCGTATATCCTAATTGCTTGTGTAGAATGCAGGCAGGCCAGGCGGGCGGCAGCGTAACTCCCTGATGTCACGTGCCTGCACCGCCTCCTTTATGAATGAAGCAGGCAAGTGACGTCAGTGAGTGACGCGCCGGTCGCCCGTCCTGCCTGCCGGCATTATACACAAGCAATTAGGATATACGGTACAATTAGGAGTGAGGGGGGCATGTTTAATAACTTTTAATTCAATAATACATTTACACGGAATCTGTGGATGGCACAGTTAAGGGGTGGGGGTCTGTGGATGGCACATATATAACACTGCCAGCCACAGATTCCCCCCCCCCTGTAACAGTGTCCGTCATCCACAGATCCCCCATAACAGTGTCCGTCATCCACAGATCCCCCATAACAGTGTCCGTCATCCACAGATCCCCCCATAACAGTATCCGTCATCCACAGATCCCCCCATAACAGTGTCCGTCATCCACAGATCCCCCCATAACAGTGTCCGTCATCCACAGATCCCCCCATAACAGTGTCTGTCATCCACAGATCCCCCCATAACAGTGTCCGTCATCCACAGATGTTTAAAAAAAAATAAAAATTACTGTCTGTTACCAAAAATCATTTTTCAATAAATTGTACAATAATTGTACATTTGAATATCTACTTGCCATTATTCTGACTATGTTTCTGCTTTCAGAGCTAGTTATTACTTACATTATTACAAAAAACAGTAATAATTGAATGCAGTGACAATCATTTATGATAATAAAGAGTGGACACATAGTCCTACAGATACAACCGGCCCTTTGAGGGTGACCAAACTGCTGATGCGGCCCCCGATGAATTTGAGTTTGACACCCCTGCTCTAGAGTATCCAGGTACTCATGAAAAGCCAGGGCATCCTTCAACCTTTCAGATAACCCCTGACAAACTGACTACGTAACGCGGGGTCATTCCACCCCGACTCAGTAGCCCACCTCCTAAACTCTGTGCAGTAACCCTCTGCAGTATGTTTACCCTGTAGTAAGTTACGCAATCTCGATTCTGCCATCGAGACCCGATCTGGGTCATCGTGAATCAATACCAGGGCTTTGAAAAATTCCTCCACCGACCGGAGAGCCAGAGAACCGGGCGGCAGAGAAAAAGCCCAGGATTGCGCGTCCCCTTTAAGCAAAGACATGACGATACCAACCCTCTGATCTTCATTACCTGACGAAAATGAACGCAGTCGAAAGTACAAATTGCATGACTCTTTAAAGCGGAAAAAATCATCCGTACCCCCTGTAAATTTCTCGGGAAGAGCGACTTTAGGCTCCCCACCAATTTGACCAGTACCTGATGCCAGAACCCTCTGACACTGTGTGACCGAACTACGCAGATCCGCAACCTCTAGGGATAAACCCTGCATGCGGTCAACCAGTGCATCAATTGACGCCATCACAAAAGCACTGAGTGATGGTAGTCACAGTATGGCGGATTATAATGTCACGGCGGGCGATGGGCGAGAGACAGGGGAAGGGTCACCTCCTAACTAATCCCTGACCTCTTTCCCTGCACTGCTCAGCCCACCTACAGACCTTTAACCACCTCAGCCCCCCTAGCTTAAACACCCTTAATGACCAGGCCACTTTTTACACTTCTGAACTACACTACTTTAACCGTTTATTGCTCAGTCATGCAACTTACCACCCAAATGAATTTTACCTCCTTTTCTTCTCACTAATAGAGCTTTCATTTGGTGGTATTTCATTGCTGCTGATATTTTTACTTTTTTTGTTATTAATCGAAATTTAACGATTTTTTTGCAAAAAAATGAAATTTTTCACTTTCAGTTGTAAAATTTTGCAAAAAAAACAACATCTATATATAAATTTTTCTCTAAATTTATTGTTCTACATGTCTTTGATAAAAAAAAATGTTTGGGTAAAAAAAAAATGGTTTGGGTAAAAGTTATAGCGTTTACAAACTATGGTACAAAAATGTGAATTTCCGCTTTTTGAAGCAGCTCTGACTTTCTGAGCACCTGTCATGTTTCCTGAGGTTCTACAATGGCCAGACAGTACAAACACCCCACAAATGACCCCATTTCGGAAAGTAGACACCCTAAGGCAGGCATGTCCAGAGTCCGGCCCGCGGGCCAATTGCGGCCCGCGGCCAGGAGTAAAACGGCCCCCCAGAGGTTTGATTGAATCGTTGGTATTCCGGCCCCCGGCCCCTCTCACCAGTCACCACCAGCTCAAGTCACCGGGAGCCCACAGCTTACAGGAAGAGGCTTCATCAGCAAAGGCCAAATCTCGCGGCGACGTCCGAGATCACGCGAGATTTGGTCTTTGCCTTCACAGAGAAGGAAAGCCGAGATCTCACAACGTCCGAGATCTCGCGGGATTTGGGCTCAGGGAGAAGGAAAGCCCAAATCTCAGATGTCACAAGATCTCTGACGTCACGAGATCTCGGACATCGCGAGATCTCGGCTTTTTTCTTCAATGTAGTAAGGCATGAATATATATGTCTTACAGAATAGGTAGGATTATATTCGTTTTACATTGTAAATTATGGGAACTATCTTATAAATACTACAGTCTTACACTATGAGGCCCATATCCAAAGAGTTCTCCTCACAGTCTATAGATGGCGCCCTTCTCAGGTTGACCTCTCTGATTAGGTCAGTTACATAAATGGCTAGGCCAGGCCAGAAATCTAATTCCTCTGTCTTCTTACGGATTAATTTTCCTAACTAAGGGCTCTTTCACACTTGCGTTGTCCGGATCCGGCATGCACTCCATTTGCCGGAGGTGCCCGCCGGATCCGGAAAAACGCAAGTTAACTGAAAGCATTTGACGACGGATCCGTCTTCAAAATGCGTTCAGTGTTACTATGGCACCCAGGACGCTATTAAAGTCCTGGCTGCCATAGTAGGAGCGGGGAGCGGGGGAGCAGTATACTTACAGTCCGTGCGGCTCCCCGGGGCGCTCCAGAATGACGTCAGAGCGCCCCATGCGCATGGATGACGTGTCCATGCGATCACGTCATCCATGAGCGTGGGGCGCCATGACGTCATTCTGGAGCGCCCCGGGAGCCGCACGGACGGTAAGTATACTGCTCCCCGCTACACTTTACCATGGCTGACAGGACTTTAGCGTCTTGGCAGCCATGGAAACCATTCAGAAAAAGCTAAATGTCGGCTCCGGCAATGCGCCGAAACGACGTTTAGCTTAAGGCCGGATCCGGATTAATGCCTTTCAATGGGCATTAATTCCGGATCCGGCCTTGCGGCAAGTGTTCAGGATTTTTGGCCGGAGCAAAAAGCGCAGCATGCTGCGGTATTTTCTCCGGCCAAAAAACGTTCCGTTCCGGAACTGAAGGCATCCTGATGCATCCTGAACGGATTTCTCTCCATTCAGAATGCATGGGGATAATCCTGATCAGGATTCTTCCGGCATAGAGCCCCGACGACGGAACTCTATGCCGGAACAGAACAACGCAATTGTGAAAGAGCCCTAACTGCACATACACTATCTCACTCTGACTGAATGGCTAGGAGGATGGCAGCAAATCCCCAATACAGTTCAACCTCAACCTTGTTGCATAGTTTTCTACACAGAACCTATAAGAGAGAAAAGGAAACATGTTTTAGCTCTAGCAGCACACACAGCACAAGACATGTATGTTACATTGCAGCTTTTCTCTGCAAGTACATGCAAACAGTACAAAAAACTGAATATATTAAGCGGGTTGTGCAGGCAATATATGGTATATTGATGACTTATCCTCAGGATAGGTCATTAATATCTGATTGGTGGGGTCCCACACCTGGAACCCCCGCTGTTCAGCAGTTTGAAGAGAAGGCAACGCTCCATGCCAGCTCTGCTTCCTCTTCATTATACTGCATGTTGTCTCCATTGCAGCGGTGAAGGAAAGAGTACTTGTAATTGTGGTCAGGACCTGGCGAATGGAGGACGCCCAACCACCACCCCCCCCCCTACCTAACTGGCCTGAGGTGTGCCTTGGCCTCACTAGGTCGGTATGCCTGGAAAAGGGGGCATACCCTGGATGTGAAGTTGGATGACTGCCTGAAGAAATGGGCATGGGTGGGCAGGGGATGTCCGAATGTCGACGTGCTGCCTGGGAGAAGTGGACCGCTTAAAACAGGTACAGGTCCCTCCCACAAATCCAGGCTAACCTGCGGCCAGCCTTATCACTTGTGGTCAGGACCTGGCGAATGGAGGACGCCCAACCACCACCCCCCCCCTACCTAACTGGCCTGAGGTGGGCCTTGGCCTCACTAGGTCGGTATGCCTGGAAAAGGGGGCAAAAACCCACCAGTGAGGGAAGGATGGCCCCGTGCTACTCTGCCAACGTACTAAATGCCTGGACCAGTTCTGCCAGAGGCTCCGGGATATACCGGACAAAGCACCCTGAGCGCCAGCGCCCCAAGTGCTTGATGATGTGCGCAGGAACTCCATGTTTGGACGCTGCGGATGCCGCACCAATGCGGAAGGAATGCCCCGAGAACTGCGCCGGATTCACTCCAATACTGACCAACAGGGTACGGATATGCTTGGTGAACTGGCTGGTCGTGAGTGGATTAACAGGGAATGGTAGCAACGGGTCGGTGGGGCCGTGGAGATTGAGGGCCAGCGCGAGGTTGTCCAAGACTGCCACTGGACACCAGGCGTTTGTGGTCTGGAAGAATTTGACTACATGGCCAAGACCTACCTGCCTGGTTTTATTGTGAGGCAACTGCAAATGGAAGATACTGCCGATCCTGACTAAGTCTCCCTTGCGGAGAGCCACCGCCCCTCGTCTGGCCTGTGTCACCTCACCTGGTCGGAGAAACCCATAAAAGGCCAAGTACATTGCCGCTTTGATCACCAGGCTGGGCAGGGCCCCGAATGGTGCCAACGAGAGAACGTCCGACAGGCTGCGAAATGTGACCCCCGTAATAGGTTGACGGCTCGGCTTGCCCGTGACCTGGCTCTTCTGGATGCCTCTGAGGATGGCCTTAATCGGGTGAGCTGAAAAAATGGAGGGTCTATCTGGCTCTTGAAGTGCCAAAAAATGTTGCACCCCTGCCAAATATAGCCTGATGGTGTTGTAGGATAACGCTAGTACTGAGTGACAATAAGATATGAAAGCAACCATGTACTTGACCTGACCAGCATCACCCCTAGGGTATACTGACTGGAAGTCTAAGAAAACTACCCATGCTCGGCCGTATGACTTTAAAGTACTGGTCGACAAAGACTTCGTTATGAGAGAACTGGCGACCACCAACAGAGAGTCTAGTCCAAGACCAGCCGCCGCCAGTCCGGTACCGGGGTGCCCACCTCGTCTGCTTCTGGGTTCTGTAAGAAAAAGCGTGCAAAGTCAAAACGGGACAAAGCATCAGCCGCCACATTGCTGACCCCGTCCAGAAACTGAGCCTGGAAATGAAACCCCTGTTCCAGAGCTATCCAGGTCAACCTACGCATAAAAGACATGATGAGTAGCGATTTGGACCTACCCTTGTTAATGATCTCTGCGGTCGCCATGTTGTCAGTGTGGAAAACCACCGTGTGACCCGACCACCTACGCCCCCAGACTACAGCGGCTGCCACAATAGGATAGATCTCGAACAATGCCGACGTCTGAGAAAACCCCGGCATCTGTAGTATATGCGAGGGCCATGAGCCGGCAAACCAGTGAGGGCCGAATATGGCCGCGAAACCTATCGAGGCAGCTGCGTCTGAAAATACGTGTGGAGAATCAGAAGTGGCCTTCGGAATAAACATGGAAATGCCATTCCACCCACTAAGAAATCCGTCCCACATGAATAGATCTGCCCGGGCGTTGGTATCAAGATGCACTGATGCGTCCAAATCGCTGGTCTGTTGCAGTAAGACTAACAACCTAGAAATGAACGATCTGCCCTGAGGAATGATCCTCATGGCAAAGTTCAACATACCCAACAGAGACTGCAATTCTCTCTTGGTGCAAACCTGAGACCTGAGCAAGGAACGGACACCTGATTTGATTCTGTCGAGTTTGTCTGATGGTAAACTGGCCGACATGGTGCGTGAATCCAGAGAGATCTCCAAGAATGTGACAACCTGCGCAGGCCCTTCCGTTTTGTGGGCAGCCACCGGAATGTTCAACTCCTCGAACACCTGCAAGAGAACCTGCAAGTCAGCAGGCGCCCGTGAGGGTTCCTCTATCAATAGAAAATCATCCAGGTAGTGAATGACATTCTGGCAACCCTGAATTTCCAACAAAATCCATTCCAGAGCCTGCGCTAACTTGTCAAACAGACTGGGGCTGCTCTTGGAACCAAACGTCAACTTTGTGGCGAAATAGTACGCATCTCTCCATCTGATGCCGTGCCACTGCCAAAGAGATGGGCTGATGGGCAGCAGTTTGAACGCATCAGAGACATCTGCCTTGGACAGCCAAGCGCCCCTGCCTGACTGCAGAATGACCTGGATAGCCTGATCCACGGAAGTATACTTTAATGAAAACTCTTCCGACGGAATCAGAGAGTTGAGACTAGGAACGTGGGAAGAATGTGGAGCAGACAAGTCATAAATCAAACGGAATTTATTAGAGTATTTACCCTGCACCACCCCCACTGGGCTCACCCTCCATGTGTCAAAAGGAGAAGACTGGAAAGGGCCGATGATAAAGCCCTTCTCCAGCTCACTTGCCAGCAGCAGATCCACCAGATCAGCATGGTTAGCAGCCGACTGTAGATTGGGGCATTCGTGTGTCTGCTGAGGCAAGGCTATGAGCCCAGTGTGGAATCCCCGTAGGAAACCTTCCACCAGAAAAGCGCGGAACGGCTGAACGGGGTGAAGCCGCAGCAGGTGGTCAAGGACCTTGACATTCACCCGGCTCAGTCATGCCGGCTTCACGGTGCAGACCGTGACAGGATGTGCCCTGAAGCATGTAGCACAAATATGCAGGAGCCTGCACTGGCTGAAGTTGCATACCGCATAATTGAAATTATTACAGAGCTGGGCTTTGCCCAAGTAGTGAACGGGTCTCCCCAGCTTATCAAACTGGGTAGCGTGCAGGCTAGGACCCGGGGTGATCCCACCTCTGGAGGTACTGGGGGCAGCAGTGAGGTCGGCCAAAGGGCACCAAGCGGTAGTATGAGCAGGAGACTGACATGTTGCGCACACCGGGGACTTCAGGCTGGCGAAGTGCCTGCAAAATAGCTCCATGTCAATGTCGCTCCAGTCCGTGACTACCTGGAACTGGGCCCAAATGGCTGCCGCTTTGGCCGAGAAGGACCTATGGTAGTCATAAAATGCTGTGCCCCCGTACTTATGAGCCAAGTCTACCACCCTGTAGAGGTAAATGTCCAGCTCCTCTCTTCTATTGGGGCTGGCAGAGCACAACACGTCTCTGAAAAGACTGAAAGCCAGGACGAATTCAGCCAGGGTCAGCTTGCGGCTGAGCCTGGGGTCTTTGGCCTTGAGTACTACCGACAATTCGCTGCAACCGAAGGACTTATTCTCCGTTACATCGTGGGATGTAATCAACAAGGATGCCAGATTGACATCCTTGCACTCTAAAATGTCTTTTCTAATGCTGGGCCTAACAAAATATACCGGCGCTACTGAAGGCGCTCTCCCGCCCTGCGACAGGTTAGGTGCTGGAAGTAGGGACGGCACGGTACCTGTGACCCCAGCCGAAGATGCCGCGCCGCCAGCCGGCCCAACTGCTGGGGGGGGAATGCGATGCTGTTCCATAACTTCCATCCGGGCTTGCAAATCCTGAATGGAACTAGTGAGCGAGTTTAAGACCGCGTGGATCTGCACCAGTGAATTGGAAATGGTGGTATTGTCACCAGAAGAAGCCGGGCCGGCCTGTGGAGTAGCGGGAAACAGTAATTTGAAAAGTTCCGCCTTTCTGGCAGTAGCCGCGAACGGAATCCCTCTCCTGAGTAACTCTGCCGTTAACTTAGGCACAGTCCAAGCCCTGATGGATGGAGTGCTGCCGTGTTCGGACCCTCTTGGTGACGGAGGCAAAGACACGAACTCCTCGATGTCTGATGGCTGAGACATGATGACTAAAGAAACAACAAAAGAGAGAAAAAAAAAAAACACCAAACAAAACAAACAACAAAATTAAAAAAAACGTGGAAAGAAAGAAGAGGGGAAAAAAAAAAAAAACACAACCTGTTAACCCTACGACCTGCAGCCCGTAAGCCGACAGACAACTGACAGAAGCCAACCCCCCTCCCCCGACAGTATGAACGTATGAGGAGCGGTCGACGAGGCTCACGTGAAGTATGATAGTCGTTTCCACTGACGGATGAAGCGAGCCCGAGTTTAACTGAATCTGTGGCGTGGCAGACTGATTAAAAACGAATACTGCGGGCTATTGAACCTACAGACGTGGTAGGTGAATGTATGTAAGAATAGGAGTCGTGGAAAACAGACCGTATGACGTATGACACTATTCTACGAGATGAAGCGAAGTGTCTCTGACTGTCGTGCGAGAGTGTGATTGTGGTTGGTGAATGTATCTATGCTAGTGGTGTATGCAAAAGGCTAGCGGAAAGATTACCACCAGGACAACATGAAAATCCTTCCTTAAAAAATCCCCCCTTTTTTTTTATTTTTTTTTTATTTATTTGTAACCACGCCCCCTAAAGGAAAAATTTTGATGTTTTTTTTTTTTTTTTTTATTACGCCACTGTCATATGTGCGGACTACCTGTATGGGGTAAGTAGGTGGTATATGTACGTGAGGTCAATGTGTGCCCAGACAGGATCGCTGCTGGAAATGCACAGAAATGACACCGGGACCCGGCCACTGACCTAGGCAGCTGTGGCCTGGTTACATGCAGCCCCAGTGTATTATGGTTTGAATGAGCAGCGGAGCAGAGCCGGCAATAGCGCGTGTAGCAATGCTGCCCCCGGTGTCAAGCCTGAAAACCGCACGTGCCTGATCGCAAGTGAAGCGATCCTGCCGCAGACTACCCCCTACCCTCCCAACCTCCTGCCCTGCTTCGCTTACCCCACCTTGCTGAACAAAGACCAACGCTGGAAAAGCTTGTAGCAGAAAGCAAAGCACCACCCGGCGTCTAGGAGCTCCAACACTAGCGGACGCTTAGTGATGACGTCACACCCGGAAGTAGCGATGTCCGAATGTCGACGTGCTGCCTGGGAGAAGTGGACCGCTTAAAACAGGTACAGGTCCCTCCCACAAATCCAGGCTAACCTGCGGCCAGCCTTATCACTTACACTGGGCCTCCAAAACTTTCAAGACGATGGGCAGTGTAATGAAGGGGCTGACTCCTTGGAATCCCACTGATCAGATATTGATGACCTATCCTGACAATAGGTCATCAATATATACTGCCTGGACAACCCCTTTTAAGATTTGTTTAACATCACACATTTTAAACTCTTTGTTCTCTAGAAGTATCTTAGTGGGACACTACAAGACACCACAGCTTAGAGGAAGAGGCTGCATCAGCAAAGGCCAAATCTTCCGGCGACGTCCGAGATCACGCAAGATTTGGTCTTTGCCTTCACAGAGAAGGAAAGCCAAGATCTCACAACGTCCGAGATCTCGCGGGATTTGGGCTCAGGGAGAAGGAAAGCCCAAATCTCAGATGTCACGAGATCTCTGACGTCACGAGATCTCGGACATTGCGAGATCTCGGCTTTTCTTCTCTGTAGTAAGGCCAGAATATCGGTCTTTAAAGAGGACCTTTCACCTGTATAAACTATGTTAACTGAGTATGCTGCCATATAGAGCGGCGCCCGGGGATCTCACTGCACTTACTATTATCCCCGGGCGCCGCTCCGTTCTCCCGTTATAGACTCCGGTACCTTTGCTTTTTAAGTTATAGTAGGCGGGTCTTCCCTTGTTCTGTGGGCGTCTCCTTCTCCTAGGCTGCAGCGCTGGCCAATCGCAGCGCACAGCTCACAGCCTGGGAGGTTTTTTCTCCCAGGCTGTGAGCTGTGAGCTGTGCGCTGCGATTGGCCAGCGCTGCAGCCTAGGAGAAGGAGACGCCCACAGAACAAGGGCAGACACCGCCTACTATAACTTACTGAGCGAAGATACCGGAGCCTATACCGGGAGAACGGAGCGGCGCCCGGGGATAATAGTAAGTGCAGTGAGATCCCCGGGCGCCGCTCTATATGGCAGCATACTCAGTTGACATAGTTTATACAGGTGAAAGGTCCTCTTTAAGTTCATCCCCGGTATCTCAGCTCTGATTTTTTTTGGAAGCCGGGGTCACAGAGTTGTGGGTGGCTGATTCATTTACGCACCGTTTTAGTCACACGTTTCATACATCAGGTGCCCTTCTCTTTGTTTATAGGAGTTTTCCTGTACGTTTATATTAGTGGCCTATCCTTGTACCTCCAATGTTGGAAGCAAATGGGAGCAGTGCTACAGCAACTTTACTAGTTCCAGCCACTACACAGGAGAAAGAGCTCTGAATTTCCAGCACCATCTGCAGCTATAAAAAGTACTGGAAAACCCTTTTAAAGTGTTGCTGGATTTTTTAAAATATTTTTATATGTCCCAGCGACATATGAAAGGTTTTCATTAGTTGGGGTCTGAGTGCCCCCACTGATCACTATAACAAGGAGAGTGAGGCACTCAGATTAAGTTGCAGTTTGTTGAGGTCTCCTAGCTCCACGGTCACATTACCCCCAGAGGACATTTATACAGTGTGAAGGTCCCAAATGTAGAAGAAAAAATGTATTAAAACATTTCTGGCTGCGTTCTAGCGCTGAGTTCCAGGTCCAAACATAATAATCAAAGTCATCACCAATTAACGTTGCCTTTCCTTCTCCCTGCGCCTCCACACTTACAGCCACAAGGCCAGGGCGACCATAAGGGCTATTGAGCCTATTTGAGTCTATTGAGGAAAAAAAACACACACTTGCAGGCTGGGCTGTGAACTAAAGCAGAAAAGGGGGCATAATCCGAATCGGTGGTAGCCAACTGTCATACCCTTCATTAACCCCTCACTGTACGTCACTGGGCTAGAATCTGATTGTGCTCCTAGTACTCTCTACAAATAACTTCTCCCCATCTGGCCAATTTTTATAATGGCAACTACAAATAAGAAACGAAAAGTTGACAGTGAGGGACGCCGCTTCCAGGACAGGTGGAAAGTGGAATATTTTTTCACTGAAATACGGAATCACTGTGTTTGTCTAATATGCCAAGAGACTGTGGCTGTTAATAAGGAATTTAATGTCAAGAGACACTACCAGTCGAGACACAGCACATACGACAAGCTAACAGGGCGCGACCGCAGTGACAAGTTGAAGCAACTTGAAGCTGTTTTAATGTCACAACAGCGATTTTTTACAAGAGCCCGTGAGTCAAATGAAAATGCCACAAGGGCTAGCTATGAGGTAGCAACGTTAATTGCTAAAAATTGCAAATCTTTTGCTGAGGGTGACTTTATTAAAGAATGCGTTATGAAAATGGTGCAGAATATCTGTCCCGAGAAGAAGTCAGAGTTTTCCAACATTTGCCTGGCTCGTAACACTGTAGCACGGAGAGTAGAAGAAATTTCATCAGATATTAAGAGACAGTTAACGTCAAAAGGAGTTGATTTTGACTTCTTTTCAATAGCCTGTGATGAAAGCACGGACCTCTCCGACACAGCTCAGTTGCTGATTTTTCTGAGAGGGGTGGACGATGAAATGAATGTGACTGAAGAGCTACTTGACCTCCAGAGCCTTAAGGACCAAACAAGAGGAACAGATTTATTTGTTTCTGTTAGTTCTGCCATAGATGACATGAAACTGCCTTGGAACAAAGTTACTGGGATAATTACTGATGGGGCACCTGCCATGGCTGGTGACCGAAGTGGATTATCAACCCTAATCTGTAACAAGGTGATCGAAGAAGGAGGCAAAGCTATTAAACTGCATTGTATCATTCATCAACAAGTTCTCTGTGCTAAACATCTCAAATATGACCATGTTATGAAACCGGTGCTAAAGACCATTAATTTTATTCGCTCTAGAGCCCTGTGCCACCGCCAGTTTAAACAGTTTCTACTGGATATCCAGGCTGAATACGAAGATGTTTTATATCATAACGATGTAAGATGGCTCAGTCGAGGGTCTGCACTGCAGCGTTTCTACTCTCTCAGAAAAGAAATTGGAGAATTCTTGGAAACAAAGGGACAACCGATGCGAGAACTATCTGATCCTATTTGGCTGGCTGATTTAGGGTTTCTAGTCGACATAACAAAGTATCTGAATGTACTGAACACGAGTCTTCAGGGCAAAGATGCAGCGGTGAACCAGCTTTATTCACACCTCAAAGCCTTTGGAACAAAGCTGCAACTTTTCCAAAGGCATTTGTCACAAACACCGCCCAATACCATTCATTTTTCAGCGTTGCAGGAAATAATGAACAGTTTTCCACAGGATGATATCAGTGCGCAAACTAGCAGGTATGCAGCAGACATCGTATCTCTTGCTGGGGAGTTTAGACGGCGCTTTCAAGATTTTGCAGCTATTGAAAAGGAGATCACCCTTTTCTCCTCTCCATTCTCTGTTGACCCCGACAATGCTCCAGACCAGCTGCAGCTCGAGCTCATTGACCTGCATTGTGACAGTGAGTTACGCAGTCGGCACCAACAGCTCTCTCTTGTGAAATTTTACAGCCAACTGGATAAGAGCCGTTTTAAAGAGATTCGAACATTGGCAAAGAAAATGCTGAGCTTGTTTGGCTCAACATATTTGTGTGAGAAGACATTCTCTGTTATGAACCTTAACAAGAATCGCATGCGGACAAGACTAAGTGACTCTCACTTGCGTGATATTTTGCGCATCAAAACCACAGTCTTTGAACCAGATCTAGCCTATCTGCTGCAGTCCAGATCTCAGTTTCACCCTTCACATTAGTGCAGCAAGATTTTTTTCAGTTGAAAGGAATACATTGTAAAATCTCAGTTAAAGGGAACCTGTCATCAACTTTATGCTAATCTCACTGAGGGCAGCATAAATTAGTGACAGAAATGCTGATGTCAGCGGTGTGTCACTCATGAGATAAAAGTAAGTGGTTGTCGAGAACCGGCATCATAATGATTGCAGCCCGGGCCTGGAAAAGAGTCAAATCTACCTGAGAAGAGTCCTGGTTATTCATGAATTCCTGCTCTCCGTCCATCTGCTGATGATTGGCAGTTCTCTCCTAGACAGAAAGGGAACTAGGTAGAAGACTGTCAGTCATCAGCAGGTGGGCAGGAGAGCAGGAATCTATGAATAACCAGGACTCTTCTCAGGTGGCCGGGACTCTTTTCCAGGTCCAGTCTGCAATGATTGTGATGTTGGTTCTCGGCAACCACTAACTTTTAACTTATAAATGACAGACCGCTGAAATCAACTCACCTGTCTCTACTTTATTCTGCCGTTAGTGTGGGCGGAATAAAGTTGATAACAGGTTCCCTTCAATGTCAGTTGGTCAATCAGTTATAAATATATTTGAACATATGAGTATACTTGGTGTTATGTTCCAGTTCACATTTTTGGAATTTAAAAGTTAACAGACAACCTTGTAATGTACTGTTTCCGACATATTTCTGCCTCCTGTTTTTTATATTGAAGGCAGAGTGATTTAACACCTGTTTAGATTTGTCATCCAAGTCACAAAATGAAAGGTATGCCGTTTGCAATAAAATTTGCATAAAATAGTTAATTTGCATGTAATTTTAATGGTTCAAAGAATATTGGGCAAAATGGTCGGCCCTCGCACATGTTCACTTTATCAAATCTGGCCCTCCTCGAAAAAAGTTTGGACACCCCTGCCCTAAGGTATTCGCTGATGGGCATAGTGAGTTCATAGAACTTTTTATTTTTTGTCACAAGTTAGTGGAAAATGATGATTATTTTTTTTTTCTTACAAAGTCTCATATTCCACTAACTTGTGACAAAAAATAAAAACTTCTATGAACTCACTATGCCCATCAGCGAATACCTTGGGGTGTCTTCTTTCCAAAATGGGGTCACTTGTGGGGTAGTTATACTGCCCTGGCATTCTAGGGGCCCTAATGTGTGGTAAGTAGTTTGAAATCAAAATCTGTAAAAAATGGCCAGTGAAATCCGAAAGGTGCTCTTTGGAATGTGGGCCCCTTTGCCCACCTAGGCTGCAAAAAAAGTGTCACACATCTGGTATCTCCATACTCAGGAGAAGTTGGGCAATGTGTTTTGGGGTGTCATTTTACATATACCCATGCTGGGTGAGAGAAATATCTTGGCAAAAGACAACTTTTCCCATTTTTTTTATACAAAGTTGGCATTTGACCAAGATATTTATCTCACCCAGCATGGGTATATGTAAAATGACACCCCAAAACACATTGCCCAACTTCTCCTGAGTACGGAGATACCACATGTGTGACACTTTTTTGCAGCCTAGGTGGGCAAAGGGGACCACATTCCAAAGAGCACCTTTCGGATTTCACCGGCCATTTTTTACAGATTTTGATTTCAAACTACTTACCACACATTTGGGCCCCTAAAATGCCAGGGCAGTATAACTACTCCACAAGTGACCCCATTTTGGAAAGAAGACACCCCAAGGTATTCCGTGAGGGGCATGGCGAGTTCCTAGAATTTTTTCTCTTTTGTCACAAGTTAGCGGAAAATGATGATTTATTTAATTTTTATTTTTTTCTTACAAAGTCTCATATTCCACTAACTTGTGACAAAAAATAAAAACTTCCATGAACTCACTATGCCCATCAGCGAATACCTTGGGGTGTCTTCTTTCCAAAATGGGGTCACTTGTGGGATAGTTATACTGCCCTGGGATTCTAGGGGTCCTAATGTGTGGTAAGTAGTTTGAAATCAAAATCTGTAAAAAATGGCCGGTGAAATCCGAAAGGTGCTCTTTGGAATGTGGGCCCCTTTGCCCACCTAGGCTGCAAAAAATTGTCACACATCTGGTATCCCCGTACTCAGGAGAAGTTGGGCAATGTGTTTTGGGGTGTCATTTTACATATACCCATGCTGGGTGAGATAAATATCTCGGTCAAATGCCAACTTTGTATAAAATAATTGGAAAAGTTGTCTTTTGCCAAGATATTTCTCTCACCCAGCATGGGTATATGTAAAAAGACACCCCAAAACACATTACCCAACTTCTCCTGAGTACGGGGATACCAAATGTGTGACACTTTTTGCAGCCTAGGTGGGCAAAGGGGCCCACATTCCAAAGAGCACCTTTCGGATTTCACCGGCCATTTTTTTACAGATTTGGATTTCAAACCACTTCTCACGCATTCGGCCACTAAAATGCCAGGGCAGTATAACTACCCCACAAGTGACCCCATTTTGGAAAGAAGACACCCCAAGGTATTTCGTGATGGGCATAGTGAGTTCATGGAAGTTTTTATTTTTTGTCACAAGTTAGTGGAATATGAGACTTTGTAAGGAAAAAAAATAAAATAAAAAAATCATCATTTTTCGCTAACTTGTGACAAAAAATAAAAAATTCTAGGAACTCGCCATGCCCCTCACGGAATACCTTGGGGTGTCTTCTTTCCAAAATGGGGTCACTTGTGGGGTAGTTATACTGCCCTGGCATTCTAGGGGCCCTAATGTGTGGTAAGTAGGTAAATGACCTGTGAAATCCGAAAGGTGCTCTTTGGAATGTGGGCCCCTTTGCCCACCTAGGCTGCAAAAAAGTGTCACACATCTGGTATCGCCGTACTCAGGAGAAGTTGGGCAATGTGTTTTGGGGTGTCTTTTTACATATACTCATGCTGGGTGAGAGAAATATCTCGGCAAAAGACAACTTTTCCCTTTTTTTATACAAAGTTGGCATTTGACCAAGATATTTATCTCACCCAGCATGGGTATATGTAAAATGACACCCCAAAACACATTGCCCAACTTCTCCTGAGTACGACGATACCAGATGTGTGACACTTTTTTGCAGCCTAGATGCACAAAGGGGCCCACATTCCTTTTATGAGGGCATTTTTAGACATTTGGATCCCAGACTTCTTCTCACGCTTTAGGGCCCCTAGAATGCCAGGGCAGTATAAATACCCCACATGTGACCCCATTTTGGAAAGAAGACACCCCAAGGTATTCAATGAGGGGCATGGCGAGTTCATAGAATTTATTTTTTTTTGGCACAAGTTAGCGGAAATTGATTTTTTTTTTCTCACAAAGTCTCCCTTTCCGCTAACTTGGGACAAAAATTTCAATCTTTCATGGACTCAATATGCCCCTCACGGAATACCTTGGGGTGTCTTCTTTCCGAAATGGGGTCACATGTGGGGTATTTATACTGCCCTGGCATTTTAGCGGCCCTAAAGCGTGAGAAGAAGTCTGGAATATAAATGTCTAAAAAATTTTACGCATTTGGATTCCATGAGGGGTATGGTGAGTTCATGTGAGATTTTATTTTTTGACACAAGTTAGTGGAATATGAGACTTTGTAAGAAAAAAAATAATAATTTCCGCTAACTTGGGCCAAAAAAATGTCTGAATGCAGCCTTACAGGGGGGTGATCAATGACAGGGGGGTGATCAATGACGGGGGGGTGATCAGGGAGTCTATATGGGGTGATCACCCCCCTGTCATTGATCACCCCCGTATAAGGCTCCATTCAGATGTCCATATGTGTTTTGCGGATCCGATCCATGTATCAGTAGATCCGTAAAAATCATACGGATGTCTGAATGGAGCCTTACAAGGGGGTGATCAATGACAGGGGGGTGATCAATGACAGGGGGGTGATCAGGGAGTCTATATGGGGTGATCACCCCCCTGTCATTGATCACCCCCCTATAAGGCTCCATTCAGATGTCCGTATGTGTTTTGCGGATCCAATCCATGTATCAGTGGATCCGTAAAAATCATACGGACATCTGAATGCAGCCTTACAGGGGGGTGATCAATGACAGGGGGGTGATCAATGACAGGGGGGTGATCAGGGAGTCTATATGGGGTGATCACCCCCCTGTAAGGCTCCATTCAGACGCCTGTATGTGTTTTGCGGATCCGATCCATGTATCCGTGGATCCATAAAAAACATACGGACATCTGAATGCAGCCTTACAGGGGGGTGATCAATGACAGGGGGGTGATCAATGACAGGGGGGTGATCAGGGAGTCTATATGGGGTGATCACCCCCATCATTGATCACCCCCCTATAAGGCTCCATTCAGATGACCGTATGTGTTTTGCGGATCCGATCCATGTATCAGTGGATCCGTAAAAATCATACGGACGTCTGAATGGAGCCTTACAGGGGGGTGATCAATGACAGGGGGGTGATCAATGACAGGGGGGTGATCAGGGAGTCTATATGGGGTGATCAGGGGTGATCAGTGGTTCATAAGGGGTTAATAAGTGACAGGGGGGGTGTAGTGTAGTGTAGTGGTGTTTGGTGCTACTTTACTGAGCTGCCTGTGTCCTCTGGTGGTCGATCCAAACAAAAGGGACCACCAGAGGACCAGGTAGCAGGTATCGCGAGAGGACGCGTATATGCGTCCACCCAGAAGAGCAGGGCCGCCGCCAGGACGCAATCCTGCGTACGGCGGTCCTGAGCAGGTTAAGGTAGGTATGAGGTGTCCCCGTGCTTGGGCTGACAAAACCCTGAATTCCCTGAGATGGTGAAGTAGGGAAATAGGAGCAGCCTGCTCGCACAGAACCTGGATGGGATAGATGACACAAAACAACCAAAGTTGAAATAACACTTATCTTCCTGAGCTGGAGCAGATAGCCAACCTTCCTTCCTAGCTTCCAAGACCACAATGATTAGTATAATCCGCTCAGGGGACTGGGCTAGTGTGCTATTTAAACTAATGACCCCACCCAGTGCACCTGATCCAGCACGGCTCCAAAACAACCACTAAACTCGTGCTGCTATCCTGGCCGACCTCCACACCTCGTCAGAGTGGGGCATGACATATGTTTATTGTGATATATTCCTTTCATTTGCACTTTTGTTACACTATATCTGCACTGCACTGTGGAAAAGGTTAATGCACAGCCAGCTAATGCTCAGAGACTTTATGGTTCTGATCTATCATAACTGCAAAAAAAAGGGGGATCCCAATGTGCAGGTGCGCACTGCCATGGCTAGAAACACAAAGAAAAAAACACAATGCAACAGCACTCTGCAAACCAAATAAAGTACAATAATGCCATAGTTATAGAAGATATTCTGGTGCTAATGCTACGCTTATTTTGTAAATTTGAGATTCTTGGCAAATACATTTTGTACAAAATTACTTGGGCCCGTCTGCCACACGTCAAGGCGATCTTTATAAGACGGGAACCTAACACTAAATCCTACCTGTTATGTGCCATAATGACCACCATAAAATTCAGGGAGTGCAGGTTCCACATTCATGCTGGGTCCACTCTGCTTTTTACTATTTTTAGTGCCATAATGGCCTCCATTAAATCCAGGGAATGCAGGTACCAACATGCATGCTAAGCCCACTCTATACCTCTCCTGGTGCCAGACGGCTTCCAATGAATGCAATGAGAGTCCACTCTATACCTCTCCTGATGCCAAAAGGCTTAAAGTAAGTGCAGGGAGAGCAGGCTACAGCTTTATACTTACACTGATTAAAATCAGCCTATGGGGCAGACAGGCTGGTCAGGGGTGCAAGACTAACTGGAGTCAGCCACACCTCCAGCTCAGTACAACTGCAAAAAAGGGGGTCAGTCAGCACATCCCAATGCACAGATGCATGCTGCCATGTTTAAAACACAGATTTTAAGCATAAAGAGTTGCAACTTTTTACAGTCACGTGCGCAAAATGTTTCTAATTTTTCCATTTTTACACTACTCACTTCAGTTTTGTAATATGTGTGGGGAAGTGGGTGTGGTTAGCTATGTTAATGAGCTTAACTCCAGATTTATCATTGTGACTTTTTTAAAAAGTCGCAAATAAGTCTCAATCCAAGAGAAGGGTGGAGTAGGAAAACTAGAGTAGCTTCTCTAGACAGAAGTGTTAGGTTTTTACGGACAAGCCAAATTTATCAAACAACTTGTGGCATTTGATAAATGTGGCACAAAGTACTCCAACACAGGCTCAAGCAAAACTGACTTTAAATAGTCTCCCAATAATAAATCCCCCCTATGACTTTCTACCTATCCAAAGATTTGGAGGAAAAAAACAGACACACTGACCTTCTGACTGTCTGGTTTAGCTCTGTTGTGTATGTCTGAAGACTTGCTTATGTCTAAAAAAAACTGCTTAGTCATTCCCATAGATTTGCATTGAAACGCTATACAAGTCTATGATACACAGAAATTGCAACAATGTTTCTGTTTTGGATATGCAGTCAGAGGCCCTAGTTGTCTGCAGATATAGAGCAGTGCTTAGTAGAGATGGCCCGAATAGTTCCCGGCGAACATAGCTTGTTCACGTTCGCCGCGGCGGCCGAACATATGCGATGTTCGGTCCGCCCCCTATACATCATCATTGAGTAAACTTTGACCCTGTACCTCACAGTCAGCAGACACATTCCAGCCAATCAGCAGCAGACCTCCCTCCCAGACCCTCCCACCTCCCGGACAGCATCCATTTTAGATTCATTCGGAATCTGCATTCTCAGTGAGAGGAGGGACAGTGCTGCTGCTGCTGATTCAATAGGGAAAGCGTTAGCTAGGGCAGTGTTCTGTGTCCACAGACTCATCTGCTGTAAGGACAGCGTCCTGACAGCACCCCAAAAAGCCCTTTTCAGGGCTGGTACATCAGTCTGTTTTTTTTATTTTTTTTTATATATACATATATTGCAGTTGCCTGCCCGTGTGTGAGAGGAGGGACAGTGCTGCTTGCTGCTGCTGATTCAATAGGGAAAGCATTAGCTAGGGCAGTGTTCTGTGTCCACAGACTCATCTGCTGTAAGGACAGCGTCCTGACAGCATCCCAAAAAGCCTTTTTAAGGGCTGGTACATCAGTGTGCTTTTTTTAAATATATACATATATTGCAGTTGCCTGCCCGTGTGTGAGAGGCTGCAGGCTCAGTCACAGACAGCACTGTGTGCACACCATTCATACAGGGTGTGACAGAAAATACCTCGCAGATAAAAAAAGTTCTATTTAATTTTTTTCTGTGATCTAATCCCATTTGCAAGCCCGTGTGTGTCAGGCCCACACAGACTGTATTGTGGCCACTGGCTAGTGGCTAGACCTCCACTTATACCGTTACAGGGTGTCATTTACTCACAAATACCTCGCAGATAAATAATTTGACCCCAGATTAGGGACGTAACAGGGATTAAACTGATGAGAATAGTACTACAGAAAATACCACTCATATCCGGTGGGGCAGTAAATTGCACGGTGCAGACGCAGTGACCGTGGCGTGGATTCAAACAAAGGGGAGGGAGCCAGCATTTTTTTAACCATCTCCCCGTTCGAAAAATCTATTTAATAAATTGACCCCAGATTGGGGATGTAACAGGGATTAAACTGATGAGAAGAGAGAACTACAGAAAATAGCACTCATATCGGATGGGACAGTAAATTGCACGGCGCAGACGCAGTGACCGTGGATTCAAACAAAGGGGAGGGAGCCAGCAATTTTTTAACCATCTCCCCGTTCGAAAAATCAATTCAATTCACCTTTCCGGGACCCTTGGTGTTGTACGTGGCTGGGTGGAGGAAGAAACCTTCAATGACATCAACGGGACATGGCTAGCTTGGTATGCAAGCTTGTGCAAATGGGGAGTTTGCGGTTGTTTGAGGTGCATTAAAAGGGGAGTTTGTTCTGTCAATGTCTGTGAAGCGGGCGTAACCCTTACACTACCTGATCGATACAACATCATACTTGGTCGTATACACACACTGGATGTTTTAAACCACGTTGGTAAAAAAAAAATTGGAATGTTAGGTGATTTATGCCCTTTATGGATAAAAATCCAACTCTGCGTCAACTACATAATTTTCCATGGGAGTTTTGCCATGGATCCCCCTCCGGCATGCCACAGTCCAGGTGTTAGTCCCCTTGAAACAACTTTTCCATCACTACTGTT